>NC_071500.1:31250000-31875000 GCF_028408465.1 Anastrepha ludens
AATTGAACTTGTAATACGTCTGAAATACGTCGTATACGTAATCTATCCAAACTTGAAGCGTGGTAAGCCTTGCAAATGACAATAGAGGAGGAAACTGAATATGAGAATAAACGCAAAAGCGATAATGGGATTGATTAAATAAATTGCGTAAATTTTTCGGAATTTAATTTAATTTTGAAAAGTGATAAAGCCTAAATGTGTCGTTTAAAGTTAAAAATGACCAGAATTCATGTTGCTCATAGTAATAGATGTTGTCTTTCATTTATCGCATATTCATTAAGGAATATAATTTTGTATATTTACAATACAATTATTTATATACTGTGAAAAATCACACCTCACCTTAGTATACCTTTTTTTCATTGTTGGTTTTTTTCACATTGTTTTAAAAGCAAAATAAATTGAAATAATTCAAGCTCTTTTAAATGTTGCTAGCTGACCTGTGCGAAGCAATCGCAGCCAACAACAACGATTTTAAATAGCAATGAGGAAATACAAATTTCCAATAATTTAACAACGAAAGTAGCTTGGTTTTTGTGTTTTAATGTTCAATAATCGACAATAATTCAAACACAAACTCACCATTGAATAAGGTTGTGAAATATTTTCTTTATCCCGTCCCAAATTATAACGTCTGAGTCACGGAGAAGTGTGAAAAAATAGGTACAGTATTTGAATCAGCTGAATTTTTTAGGTATTTGGCAGCCTGTTCAACAATTTGATTGAATTCAAGTACCCTACATTTTTATGTAGATGACAACCCCCTTCAGGGCCATTCCTTTCGCATAAAAGTGTATTTTTGTCTTCAATGACCTTCTGTGCAATATATCGGACGAGAATTTTAGAAAAATTCTGCTTCTTAATACAAATTAAATTCAAAATTCTTAAATTTACTAAGCAGTTAATAATTATATAACCAAGCAGTTAATAATTATATATATATATAACTTAACTTAACTTTTGAAGGTGTTCAACACTTGGGAGCGTTAATAAAAAATGACCACAGTAGTTACGACACAATACAAGACAGAGTAATGGCAGCAAACAAAGCTTATTACGCCCACACAAAATTGCTGAAGTCCAAACTGCTCACACGTGAATGTAAACTCCGTCTCTACCAGTCAATAATACTACCAGTGCTATCCTACGGCGGCGAGTGCTGGACATTGACAAGCAAAGACGAAAGTAGCTTAAGAGTTTTCGAACGAAAATATTTTTTATCAACGAATTGTCTAATGACCCGAGCTCGAGGATGTCCAAGGTTAACCTGGCTTGACCAAGCCATAGCCGACCTGAAAAAGCTACGACTTTGGAGCTGGAGATATGTTGCTATGAACCGTGCAGATTGGAAGAGGATTGTGGATGAAGCTAAAGCTCACCCTGATCTGTAATCGCTACATGATGATGATGATGAGTTAATAATTATTCTTCTTGTTGATTGGCGCAAAGGAAATAAAATTTTTAAGTGATGTGTTCCAAACCCACACAATAGCTCACTCTCGAACGTATGTTCGAAAGTTACCCAGTGGGTACTTGGGTGAAATCCGGAAGTTGTGAGCTACTTGAACCATAAGCAGAAGAAACGTCCTAGCCACTCCCAAGTGGACACCAATCAGGTACTTTTCCCACCTGCGTGAGCTTCTACATATGGGACCATCCTCCATCTAGGTACCAGCATTAATACCAATAATACTGTCAACCTTGAAATTCGACGGAGAATCTCTCTTACCTACAATTGCTGCTTTGTACGAAGTAGGCAAATGAGTAGTAAAGTCCTCTGACGACGAGCAAAACCAACACTCTTCAAGGCTCTCATCATGCCCGTCCTAACGTATGGCGCCGAAGCTTGGACGTTGACAACATCCGATGAAGCGACGCTTGGAGTGTTTGAGAGAAAGATTCTGCGCAAGATTTTTAGACCTTGGCACCTTAACGACGACGAGTATTGCAGGCGTTGGAACAATGACCTTTACGACGCCATTCGAGTAGACATAGCGCAGCGAATAAAAATTCACCACCTTTGTTGGCTGGGTCATGTCGTATGAATGGAAGCAAATGCTCCGGCTTTGAAAGTATTCGATGCGGTACCAGCTGGTGGTAGCAGATCAAGAGGAAGACCTCCTCTGCGTTGAAAAGATCAGATAGATAAGGACTTGGTTTCACTTGGAATGTCCAACTGGCGCCGGTAAGCACGAAAAAGAAACGACTGGCGCGTTTTGCTTAATTCGGCCAAAATCGCGTAAGTGGGTTTTCGCGCCAATCAAGAAGAAAAAAAATAAATAAAGGTGAAGAAAAAAACCGAAAATCTATACGCTACCAAACATTCAATGTAACATCCTTCATAATTAAGAATCACAACTAACATAATACCAAAGCGAAAGTTCTGTGAATCTGCAAATTTTTGTGAAAAAAACAAAAATCAAGGAGAAGCTGGAGGCAAGTGAGTGCAATTGGGGTTTGGACTATGAATAAGTTCGTGCGGTTTTTTTTCGAAATTTGAAACTTTATTGACGTAAAATGGTTACAAATTTAATATTCAAAATATTGTCCATCGCTTACTACTACTTTTTCCCATCTTTCTGGCAATTCACGGATTCCCTTTGTGAAAAATTCGGTCGGTTTTGCCGCAATCCACGAATCGATCCATTTTTTGACTTCATCGTAATTACGGAAGTGCTGGTCAGCCAGGCCATGTTGCATCGATCGGAAGAGATAGTAATCGGATGGCGCAAGGTCTGGACTATACAGCGGGTGGGGTAGGACATCCCATTTGAGCGTTTCTAAGTATGTTTTGACCACTTGTGCAACATGTGGCCGAGCATTGTCATGTTGCAAAATAACTTTGTCGTGTCTATCGGCGTATTGCGGCCGTTTTTCTCGCAGTGCTCGGCTCAAACGCATCAATTGTCGTCGGTAGACATCCCCCGTAATCGTTTCATTCGGTTTCAGTAGCTCATAATACACAACACCCAGCTGGTCCCACCAGATACACAGCATAACCTTCAGGCCATGAATATTCTGCGCCGACGTCGATGTTGAAGCATGGCCAGGGTATCCATACGTTGCCCGACGTTTTGGATTGTCGTAATGGACCCACTTTTCATCGCCAGTCACAATTCGATGCAAAAAACCCTTTCTTTTGTGCCGTTGAAGCAGTTGTTCGCATGCCATAAAACGGCGTTCAACGTCTCTTGGCTTCAATTCATACGGCACCCAATGGCCTACCTTTCGGATCATTCCCATGGCTTTTAAACGTTTGGAAATGGTTGATTGATCAACTCCCAAAGTTTTTGCAACCTCTTCTTGCGTTTGAGCCGGATCTTGATCGAGCAATTCCTCCAATTCGGTATCCATGAACTTTGGCGGCGCACCCTCGCGTTCTTCGTCTTCCAAGCCAAAATCACCACTTTTAAAGCGTGCAAACCACTTCTGGCACGTTCGCTCAGATAGAGCATGCTCACCATAAACTTCCACCAAGATACGATGACTTTCGGCTGCTTTTTTCTTCATATTAAAATAATGAAGAAGAATTCCCCGCAAAAACACATTATTTGGCACGAAATTCGACATTTTCAAGTGTGGTAAAAATATTGTTGTTTACGCTTCAAATAAAAAACTTATACTGACGTTTGTGCCTTACGACAGTAGCTCTCCAATGAATGTTTGGAAATGTGGATCGATGGAATAATAATCAAGTTACGCCATCTGTTGTAAAACCGCACGAACTTATAAATAGACCTATTACTTCGACTCTATGTGCTCTGCAGCCAGGAGGCAGTGAACGGAACAACTAAAGGTGGACAAGAAAATGGCTGACTCTAGGGGCAAAACTGACATTTGCACCATAACTGAGGTTGGAAGAAGATGCCTTCAGCGTGGGTTCCCTTATCTCCGTGGTTTTGTTTAGTAGAGACTTCCTTCTTAGCAGAAATGCAGGACATAGTTTCCACTCAAGCTTACTCGAGTGATGCTTGTGCACTCTCACCAAGAAAATATCTTGGTAAGGTCTGCGTAAAATCACAAAGGATGATATATAAATGAACCCGAATGGCTATGAAAGCGGAAAGTCAACTTTGGATTATAGCACAAAGATCAAAGTTCCGGACACAGCGAGTTTTTAAGAAGCTTGTCAGAGCAGTACTCTCTCTTTGGGCACTTAATGACAAAATGATACCTGGAATCTCTTTTGGAAAAAGTATAGCGCTAGTTTCCTACAAAGAAGACAGAGAGAGATCTAGACACCTTCTTGGGAAGCTCGGTAAGAATTTTCTACACCGACCACTCCACAGCTGAAAAAGGTACTAGAACTTCAAATGTTTTACTGCATTGTGTTTAATGATCGCGCTCTTTCAATCAGAAGTGTTTGCTATTCTAAAGATGGATAAGACGTAAAATAAGATTTTGCAGTGACAGTCAATCTGCTGTAAAGACCTTAAAAACCGCAAAGCATCTCTTCAGATGTATGGAATGTAGTTTGAGACTAAACTCAGTTGCAAGATCGAATGAGCTTAAACTTATTTGAGAGTAGAGGCACTGTAGGGTTGGCTTCATTAAGTTTGTTTTTATTAAGAATGCTCGACAATATAGAATGGAAGGAGCTACCATAGCAGATATAATCATATCGCATTCTGTGATCTACTGAGGAAAATCAATAAGTAGTACCTCATAGGCGTAATACTTGGCAATGTCTCGTGGAGCAGAAGTAATGAAGATTTCCTAGAATATAAAAGAAAAGGACGAAAGCTTTATTTGTATTGGATAAGTGAATAAGAGCTCTCACAGAGTCATTACTGAACAATACTATGTGATAAATAAGGAAATTTGATTTTAAATTAACTGACGTGGCGCTTTCTTTCTCTTTTCTCAGTGAGCAACCATTTCTGTTTCGAAGTGCAACGCAACTGTTGAGATCGATGCAAATATTTATTTGAATTTTAGGTCCTCCTCAATTCTCTCTGAATAAATATTTTACTTGACAGGTTGCTCGAGCAAAAATGGCTAAATTTCAATGAAACCTAAGCCAAGTAGGTTGGTGTTAAAAATGGGCAAAGTCAGTCAATAAGTACGCACACCTCCTATAAAAAAAGAACAAGATGTTATATCACTGTTGCAATTAAAACAAAACTGCTCACATTTAGTACACAAAAAACGCGAGTAAAATGTTGAAAAAAAAACATTTCATTTGCATCCAACAGCATTACAATATTTGCATAGCATTTTCTGTGGCTGACTGGTCACATAGAAATATCGGAATATTTTCAAATACATCTACACCATCTCTTATAAAATACGTTCATTGTAGTGTGGCGAATGTAAAGTACTGTAATTTAAATATTTTATTAATTAGCTTCTTATTCCCCTCAAATTATGATGGCTTTTAAAAACTTTTTGAATATTTACTTCTAGTGCCCAGTCTATTTGCATGAGAATAAATTATTTCACACAGCATCACACCCTCAATTCCGATTATAAATTCCGAATCCGAAGTACAAGCAAACTTTCCAACTGGTACAAACAAATCCCCATAAGTAAGAGCACTGAAGTGAAAAATTGATAAACAAGTCATTATGGACGCTGTGTACAAGTACAACAATGTTGTCATACAAAGGAAGGAAGAAGAATGCCATTTAATATATTTTGCATCACTGCCCTAATTTTGCTGTCAAAATGGGAAGCACCCCAAAATTTGTAGGAAATTTATAATTGAAATTGTTTGCCAAAAGTTGTGCGCCAGAAGCTTTTTATGTTTTTTTTTTTCAAGTTAGGTAAACAAGGTAAGTTTAGACTTTCGGTAACTAAATGGGTAGCTAATATTTCCTGCAGCCAAGTTTTCCACGGTAACCAAGTCAAACAGCGTGACGGAATTTAAAAACATATAATAAAATGTATTATTACTTAAATGGTTAATGCATGCTGAGAAAGTTTAAAAAAAAAAACCTGAACTGGCAGTAGCGTAGCGGAGCAAAGAGAATCAAGTAAAGAAGTACTTAGTTTGGTTCGGACCGAGCTTCATCGAGTGTTACCGCAAAATTCATCCTAGATAGAGGGTGCACCATCTTTTATGACGGTATGAAAACGTTGAACAACTCTGAAAAAAAGAGGTTGTCTGTAAAGTCGGTTTACTGACGATAGTTTAACGTGATAACGTCATAAGAAAATACTGATTGAATGGTTGCATTTTTAGAAAGAAAATTTTAATTTTATTTGTTTGATAGATATTTTGTATGGATATAGAGAATGAGTTAACATTAACATAACATAATATAACATAATATAACATAACATAACATAACATAACATAACATAACATAACATAACATAACATAACATAACATAACATAACATAACATAACATAACATAACATAACATAACATAACATAACATAAAGCATTCACCAACAGCTTTCATTTGATACCCATATTGTACATACACGTCCGAAGGTTACCCGGGTCCACGTTTTGACCTATATTTCGAGACCCTAGTCATCAATAGGTATGAAAATTACCCCATATTAAAGCACTTATCAACAGCTTTCATTTGATATCCATATTGTACAAACACATTCTAGGGTCCACGTTTTGGTCTCTATCTCGAGACCCTAGTCACGGAGCGGATGGAAATACTCTGAACTAAAGCATTCACCAACAGCTTCCATTTGATACCCATATAGTACATACACATCCGAAGGTTACCCGGGTCCACGTTTTGACCTATATCTCGAGACCCTATCTACCAATTGGTATTCAAACTATACGGAAATCATCTTCAATACCTACTTAACAATGTGTGTAAGTTTGGTTTAATTCGGTTCAAAGACACGGCGGGTCCACGTTTTGGCATATATTTCGAGACCCTAGTCATCAATAGGTATGAAAATTACCCCATATTAAAGCACTTATCAACAGCTTTCATTTGATATCCATATTGTACAAACACATTCTAGGGTCCACGTTTTGGTCTCTATCTCGAGACCCTAGTCACGGAGCGGCATGAAAAATACTCTGGACTAAAGCATTCACCAACAGCTTCCATTTGATACCCATATAGTACATACACATCCGAAGGTTACCCGGGTCCACGTTTTGACCTATATCTCGACACCCTATCTACCAATAGGTATCCAAACTATACGGAAACCATCTTCAATACCTCCTTAACAATGTGTGTAAGTTTGGTTTAATTCGGTGCAAAGACACGGCGGGTCCACGTTTTGGCATATATTTCCAGACCCTAGTCATCAATAGGTATGAAAATTACCCCGTATTAAAGCACTTATCAACAGCTTTCATTCGATACCCATATTGTACATACACAACCAAAGGTTACCCGGGTCCACGTTTTGTTCTATATCTCGAGACCCCAGTCACGGAGCGGCATGAAAAATACTCTGTACTAAAGCATTCACCAACAGCTTCAATTTGATATCTATATTGTATAAACACATTCTAGGGTCCACGTTTTGGTCTCTATCTCGAGACCCTAGTCACGGAGCGGCATGAAGAATACTCTGGACTAAAGCATTCACCAACAGCTTCCATTTGATACCCATATTGTACATACACATCCGAAGGTTACCCGGGTCCACGTTTTGACCTATATCTCGAGCCCTATTTCCAAAATAAAATATAATCCATGTTACTCGTGGATGATGTAGCTTTCGAATGGTGAAAGAATTTTTAAAATCGGTCCAGTAGTTTTGAGCCTATTCATTACAAACAAACAAAGTTTTCCTCTTTATAATATTAGTATAGACAACATATCTTATAAGGTATATGGTAAATATTAAAATACATTTTTTCCTTCATATATAATAAAAAAATTAATAATTATAACATTAAAACAACAGGTATTATTAACAAACTTGGTTTTATTTTAAATTCTTCAAGTGAATCAAATTAATAATAATCAATAAGAAGGCATATGCAAATATAAATACGTGAATTTATATATGTACATATGCGCATATACATACATATATACGCTCACTTAAGTAGGAGAGAGCAAGATGTCGAACGTTGCCGTTCGTTTGCTTTGTTTGCTTTGTCGTTCGTTCCGCGCTCTCGCTTGCAGTTCATGCAATGCAATGAGCAAGGTAACGACAAATGAGCAAGGTAACACTAATGAGAAAGATAACACTAATGAGCAAGGTAACACTCAAGAGCAAGATAACACTAATGAGCAAGGTAACACTAAAGGGCAAGGTAACACTAAAGAGCAAGGTAAAACTAATGAGCAAGGTAACTACATATGAGCAAGGTAACACTAATATGAGCAAGGTAACACTAATGAGCAAGGTAACGACACATTTTTTCGTGCGTGCAGCCTGTTAAATCGAATTATAAGACGTTATCACGTCAAAAACTGATTTGGTTTCTTCTTCTTAATTGGCGCGATAACCGCTTACGCGATTTTGGCCGAGTTTAACAAAGCGTGCCAATAGTTTCTTTCTCGTGCTAACCGGCGCCAGTTGGACACACCAAGTGAAGCCAAGTCCTTCTCCACCTGATCTTTCCAACGCAGAGGAGGTCTTCCTCTTGATCTGCTACCACCAGCTGGTACCGCATCGAATACTTTCAAAGCCGGAGCGTTTGTATCCATTCGGACGACATGACCCAGCCAACGTAGCCGCTGGATCTTTATTCACTGTGCTATGTCTATATCGTCGTAAGGTTCACACAGTTCATCGTTCCATCGTCTGCGATATTCGCCTTTGCCATCACAAAATATCTTTATTGTTTATTTTTTTACTTAAAGTCAAATTGCTTATATGTAAAATGACAAAGAAAGTGGGAAGAAATCCTCTAGCGGTTCGTTTCATTGGTGTAGGTTTCTATGCAGAGCGTAAAGCGGAAAATAAAAAATTCTTTAAGCGCATTAAGTACTCTCAAGTATTTAAGCATAATTTTGCTCTATTAGAATGCCAGGAATTGCTTATAATATGCAATTCTGTAGATAGACAGGACAGCGTATGACTGGAAGTCGGATAAGGAAGAAGTAGCCCAGTTTCGGATGGTATGTTGAGTTTTCTAAAGCTTCTTGTAGTATAAGTTCTTTACCGAATGCTACCAAAAAGGCTTTGTTGTTTCTGTACAATTTCTGAAGAGTCATGCGCTCCTAAATATATTTGCAGTTATGCAACTTTTTCAGCACTAGCCTGGCCATGAGACTTTTTCCATTCATATTCCTTCAAGGGAAGAGTGGGAGGGGTGTAACATTTAAATACAGGGCATGGCGAACATATTTAAGCATCCTCGAAGTTGGATGGAAAAGTTGGTGGGGAAGTATTCTGCGAGGAGCTCCCCCTCAAGCTGAAATTTTGGCTTCCGGACCACTGTAGTGTTTTCCAAGCGGAAATAGCCGCAATTGAGGAAGCACTAAATATTTACTCCGATAGCCAAGCGGTAATAGGACCTTGGGCTCATTGTTTGTGCTTTCGAAATTAGTCGAGGAATGCTTGACTTGCCTCTCGATTGCATCGGAATAGTTCGATATTAGGTTCACTTGGGTTTCCCATCACAGCTGCATAGAGGAAAACTGCTGAGCCGATAAGCTGGCTAGATAGGGGATCCTTGACCTAACTTCATCGCAATATGAGAGAATCGGAGTTCCCTTGAGAACCAGTGGTCTGCTACTGGAAAGATGGGCCTCGTGTCAACTCAGGAAGCGCTGGGCTAGTGCACATACGGGCAAAGTGACCAGATCCTTCTGGCCATAGGTAGATCGAGGGCGCTTGAGAGAACTTTTAAGGCTAACAAAGCCGAAGCTAATGAGTTTGGTAGGTATCCTCACCGGACATTGCCCGCTAGGTGTCCGTGCCGTGAGGCTTGGGATTGCTTCAAGCCGTTTCTGCAGAAGCTGTCTGGAGGCCGAGGTGGAATCAACTGAACACTTTCTTCTCAGCTGCCTTGCTCTCGTCGGGCAAATATTCAAACGTATTCGCTACACCGGCTTTAAATATCACACATCTGGTGAAATTCATCAGTAGCTTGAAGCGGTTAATACAAATGTAAATGTTGGTCGTCATCCTCTAATCCAAGCCCCTTCTTGCTTTTTTTCTCTAGGGCGTCCTAGTTTTTGTTTGACTTTGAAAAAGTATGCTATTCCGGTTATTACTTAAATAAACGGAGTTGCCGATAATATTAAAACTTTGCAAATAGAATCTGAATAATTTCTTAATTTACATAAATTTGAATTTCTTGAATATTAGTCCAGTTTCTTTTAGAGAGATTCAAACAATTTGATAGAAGAAAATTATAAACTAGCAAATATAGGGTTTTCCAATAACAGGTGTTATTGGTGAATGGATTGCGCTATCGAGAGATGATTAAAAATTGTGTATGGCCGGAATTGGATGGTATTGATCTGGACATCGTTTATTTTCAACAAGACGGTGCCACGTGCCACACAAGCAACGAAACCATTGAGATTTTACGTGAAAAGTTTCCGGACCGTGTTATCTCTCTAAAAGGTGATCACAATTGGCCACAGAGATCTTGTGATTTAACACCTTGTAACTTTTCCCTTTGGGGTCACGCGAAAGAGCAGGCCTACACCAACAGCCCAGGGTCGATTCAAGACCTCAAAGATGGAATTCGTGAGGCTATCGAAAGCATAGGCAGCCACTTTGCAATTCCGTTGTGGAAAATTTCATGAAAAGGATATTGTCCTGTAAGCGTGGTTGTGGTGGTCATTTGCCTGATGTTATTTTGCGCTATTAACGGCATACCTTGCTCCTTATAATGAAATAAAAAAATATTTAAAAAAAAATTTTTTCTTTGAATATCAAAATAACACCTCTGTTTGGAAAACCCTATATATTTTATTTTACAATCTCACACAGATGTTTACTTGTTCGTTTGCAATTCGTTCCTATTTTGTTCTCATTCGTTCGTTTATGACGTAGCAGTGTGGAATCTTATATTTTATTTATCTTTCTTACTACATGTAGCGCAGTTTTATGACGTCATCGTTCATTAATTGATTGAGTAAAATCAAAGCGGATAAATGGCATGCGCGCTCAGTAAATGAAATTATTGCAATGAGAGAGAATTGTAGTTCGAATTTAAGTGAAAGTAAATTCGAATACAAAATTCCATTTAGTGTGCTGTGAACTGACCACAAGCATTGTTCACTAGAAACGGAGGAAAGGCAGTGTTTATTTAATATTCGAAACAGGACAGGAAAATGTACGACAATAAAACTGGTATTTCTTGGTAGGAGTCATTTTTACAGTATAACTGTAACTTTTTTCCACTGAACCTCGATAAGATTGTAATTATGAAGACCAATTCAAAGAAGTAAAAAGTATATAGGTACAATTTTTTTTTTTTTTTTCAAAAAAACAACAACTGTTTTTTATATACCAGTTGCCAGTTAGGTTCCTTGGAGCGGAAACCGTAAGCGCTTTAATTTAATTAACCGATAGCGTAAATGATAGAGCAACGGCAATGCTTGTTAATTCAGTACTTAAAGATGTTTGTTTGATCTCTTCCGAATCACGATACCTCATAACAGATAAAAACAAAATTAGATACGAGAACAACCTAATGCGCCGTGAAATACAACTCAAATATCGCGTCAATGCCGTTGCTCCAAAGGCACTATATTTTGATGGTCGAAAAGCCGACACGGATATTCAGGTCAAAAGGGGAAACAAATTCTACCGGCAGTTGATCAAAGACGAACATATTTCGATTTTATCCGAGCCTGGAACGCAATATTTAACTCACGTTACACCGAAATCAGGCAGCGCTGTGGATATTACAGACAGCATTTATGAAGCGGTTATGAAAGTGGATGGTTTTGAGGAATTAACAATAGTAGGTTGTGTTGAAACCGCAGTTAGGAGGGATCTTAAAATGTCTGGAGGATAAACTGGGACGTTCGCTTCAGTGGTCGATATGCCTCCTCCGTTTCGAAGTATTTTGGAGTTCATAGATGGTATCACTTCTGGCCCGAAATCATTTAGGGATCAAATCGACATCTTAGCTATGGATTTCAGCAAAGAACAAAAGTATTTGGTGGAAATATCAAAGGCAATCCAAAGAGGTACTTGCCCATCGGAACTTATATTTTGTGATCCAGGTCGATTAATCACGCTCGCTGGCTTACGTGTGCTAATAGAATTTTGCGTTTATATAACGGGTGATTTTTTAGCTATTATCTTTTTAAACAGTTGGTTTAAACAGCTGACGCACGTTTCGTGTTTTGTTTCACTGTCAAACATCTTCAGTTTGGTCTATAATTTAACCATGAATTGTCTTACAAACGATCAACGCTTGCAAATCACCGTTTTATTTATTTATTTCAAGGGTTCGACCTTCAGCTAAGCTCAAAGATCTTGTAAAATATTTACTCATCGTCTATGTTCCAATGTGGTTTAAAATACGAAATAATAGCTCTCTTGAAAACGGGGCCAAGGCTCCTGTTTGAAACTATCAGACGGCCTCGGTAACTCGCACTTAAATATTTAGATGTTGTTAATATTCTATTTCAAGGCAAAGATCTGCACAATTAATAACGTTTTATTATTATTTTATAGTGTACAGGTGCTTAATCTTGGATAACTTTATGTCTAATTAAGTTATAGTCTTTATTTTTGGTATGAAATGTGCTCCGGAATGTATGCATAGAGAAAAAAATATATATATCCTGAAAAAATAAAATTTTTCAGAATATCAACTGAAATTTCAGTATTTGAGGCCTCTGCCGGCGTCAGAAGATATCGTTCGATTGGGCTGAAATTTGGCACACACTTTATTCGCCTAACAGTGCAACTTTTCCGCACTATAAGAACTCGATCCTAAAAAAACAATTTTTTTCGGCCTACTCTAATATGCATATGTTGCGTTTAATTTCTGTTTGGCTTAATTTAATTTGCGCTTCGGTCAATTCGATTTGCGTTTGGGTTAAATAAATATGCGAATGCTAATGTTTTTTTTTTTTAATTTACTTTTTGAACAGAACCTACCATACAAAATTATTTCTTCGCTCTGGGTGAAGAAGTTACTACTTTGTTCCGTATCGTAACCATTATGAGTTTTATTAACAAAATTTATATTTAATTATTACATATTTTAAGATGTTCAAATCTGGTATCAATCATAGTAAACAATTTCTTATTGTAGTTTTTTTGTATTGTTCAGAAATATAATTTATTTTTCGAGCGTTATTTTTTCGTCTTAAAATAATGATTATTTTATAAGTGGTTATCATTCTAATCAGAAATAATTTTCTCTTATAAAGGGTTTTTCAATAAGGGCGGGTAGATGTTGAAATGGAGTAAAATGGCGTTTGCTGTGTGGCACGTAGCGCCGTCCAGCTGGAAATTGGAAGGGCCACCACGTCTACCGAAAAATGGGCGCAATGCGCGCAACGTTTGGGTTAATGAACACTCATTTTGATAATAAAGTTTTCACATTTGAACGTGCTGTTCAATCGTGTAACTCGCCATGATGATTTGGCATAAACAACAGAATAATAAAAAAAAGATTTGACAGATGTCATCAAAACAAAATGGATGCCACAGGGCGCCAAAATCGACCCGCGTCAATTGAAAACCCCTTTATTAAGGCTGGTTAAGTTTTAAAGGCCGGTGTAGATTTTGAACCAAATACATTTGTTTTAAGAAATTATTATCATTTCTCTTTATTATGATAATATTGGTGTGGCTCAATTACGTATGGAACAAAATAATAGCCAAATGGCCACCGCGGTCTCGGTGCCACACGTCCATCCGATGGTTCAAATTTTCGATGACTCTGAGGCATAATTGAGGTTCTATGCCGCTAATGTGCCGAATTATCTCATCCTTTAGCTCTTAAATTGTTGCTGGCTTATCGACATACGCCTTTTCTTTCAAATAACTTCAAACAAAGAAGTCCAACGGTGTCAAATCACATATCTTGGCGGCCAATTGACATCGCCGCGACGTGAGATTATTCGGTCATCATTGTTTCGTTAGCTGTGTGACAAGTGGCTGAAACCACATATCGTCCACATCCATATCTTCCAATTCGGGCCATGAAAAGTTCGTTATCATCTCACGATAGCGAACAATATTCACAGTAACTGCCTGCCTGGCCTCATTTTAGAAAAAATACGGACCAATGATGCCGCCGGCCCATAAACCGCACCAAACAGTCACTCTTTGTGGGTGCATTGGTTTTTCGGCAGTTACTGTGAATATTGTTCGCTATCGATAGATAGATAGATTATCGCTTGGAAAACAGATTATAACCTGCACATGGATGTAAGACGTATGGGCTAGCAGAAGAGCTTTTAGAATTGTAGATTTTTCCACAAACACCAAGTGAACTATACACTTTATAATTTTGTAGAATATTTAAGAGAGAAGGCCCTTTAATACAATCAAGGTTGGGTTTAATAAACGAAACTAAATAAATAAATGCACTATCACTCAACAACAACACGTAATTTTTATCTTCAAAATTTCGTTTTAATTAAGTGTTGCCAAAATACTTAAAAGCCAGCGCTTTATGCACCACTAAGACCTGATTTCATAGTACGGGTTACTTACATATCAAGTAGCAATTGTTCACTATCATAAAATTTTTACTGATCATGAAACTCTTATTTTAACTATCACTAAAATAATACTAGTAGTAGTGCAAAAATGCTCAAACCGGTATTCAACAACCCCATCAAAGTCAGAGAAGGACGTATAAATCCGCACAATATCACTTAATTATCTTAGAAATATGAATGAGTATGTTCGGAAAATGAAACAATAAACTTTTAATAGAGTGGTTGGTGGCTTACACGCTTGACACTTGCACTAAGTTCATTAATGCACCTACTACAGGTACAACATTGTTGAGGAATGAAGTAACTCTATTTAATTACATTTCCCCATTATCAGCTTTTGGTCGATGTACTAATTGAACTTGTAATACGTCTGAAATACGTCGTATACGTAATCTATCCAAACTTGAAGCGTGGTAAGCCTTGCAAATGACAATAGAGGAGGAAACTGAATATGAGAATAAACGCAAAAGCGATAATGGGATTGATTAAATAAATTGCGTAAATTTTTCGGAATTTAATTTAATTTTGAAAAGTGATAAAGCCTAAATGTGTCGTTTAAAGTTAAAAATGACCAGAATTCATGTTGCTCATAGTAATAGATGTTGTCTTTCATTTATCGCATATTCATTAAGGAATATAATTTTGTATATTTACAATACAATTATTTATATACTATGAAAAATCACACCTCACCTTAGTATACCTTTTTTTCATTGTTGGTTTTTTTCACATTGTTTTAAAAGCAAAATAAATTGAAATAATTCAAGCTCTTTTAAATGTTGCTAGCTGACCTGTGCGAAGCAATCGCAGCCAACAACAACGATTTTAAATAGCAATGAGGAAATACAAATTTCCAATAATTTAACAACGAAAGTAGCTTGGTTTTTGTGTTTTAATGTTCAATAATCGACAATAATTCAAACACAAACTCACCATTGAATAAGGTTGTGAAATATTTTCTTTATCCCGTCCCAAATTATAACGTCTGAGTCACGGAGAAGTGTGAAAAAATAGGTACAGTATTTGAATCAGCTGAATTTTTTAGGTATTTGGCAGCCTGTTCAACAATTTGATTGAATTCAAGTACCCTACATTTTTATGTAGATGACAACCCCCTTCAGGGCCATTCCTTTCGCATAAAAGTGTATTTTTGTCTTCAATGACCTTCTGTGCAATATATCGGACGAGAATTTTAGAAAAATTCTGCTTCTTAATTCAAATTAAATTCAAAATTCTTAAATTTACTAAGCAGTTAATAATTATATAACCAAGCAGTTAATAATTATATATATATATAACTTAACTTAACTTTTGAAGGTGTTCAACACTTGGGAGCGTTAATAAAAAATGACCACAGTAGTTACGACACAATACAAGACAGAGTAATGGCAGCAAACAAAGCTTATTACGCCCACACAAAATTGCTGAAGTCCAAACTGCTCACACGTGAATGTAAACTCCGTCTCTACCAGTCAATAATACTACCAGTGCTATCCTACGGCGGCGAGTGCTGGACATTGACAAGCAAAGACGAAAGTAGCTTAAGAGTTTTCGAACGAAAATATTTTTTATCAACGAATTGTCTAATGACCCGAGCTCGAGGATGTCCAAGGTTAACCTGGCTTGACCAAGCCATAGCCGACCTGAAAAAGCTACGACTTTGGAGCTGGAGATATGTTGCTATGAACCGTGCAGATTGGAAGAGGATTGTGGATGAAGCTAAAGCTCACCCTGATCTGTAATCGCTACATGATGATGATGATGAGTTAATAATTATTCTTCTTGTTGATTGGCGCAAAGGAAATAAAATTTTTAAGTGACGTGTTCCAAACCCACACAATAGCTCACTCTCGAACGTATGTTCGAAAGTTACCCAGTGGGTACTTGGGTGAAATCCGGAAGTTGTGAGCTACTTGAACCATAAGCAGAAGAAACGTCCTAGCCACTCCCAAGTGGATACCAATCAGGTACTTTTCCCACCTGCGTGAGCTTCTACATATGGGACCATCCTCCATCTAGGTACCAGCATTAATACCAATAATACTGTCAACCTTGAAATTCGACGGAGAATCTCTCTTACCTACAATTGCTGCTTTGTACGAAGTAGGCAAATGAGTAGTAAAGTCCTCTCACGACGAACAAAACCAACACTCTTCAAGGCTCTCATCATGCCCGTCCTAACGTATGGCGCCGAAGCTTGGACGTTGACAACATCCGATGAAGCGACGCTTGGAGTGTTTGAGAGAAAGATTCTGCGCAAGATTTTTAGACCTTGGCACCTTAACGACGACGAGTATTGCAGGCGTTGGAACAATGACCTTTACGACGCCATTCGAGTAGACATAGCGCAGCGAATAAAAATTCACCACCTTTGTTGGCTGGGTCATGTCGTATGAATGGAAGCAAATGCTCCGGCTTTGAAAGTATTCGATGCGGTACCAGCTGGTGGTAGCAGATCAAGAGGAAGACCTCCTCTGCGTTGAAAAGATCAGATAGATAAGGACTTGGCTTCACTTGGAATGTCCAACTGGCGCCGGTAAGCACGAAAAAGAAACGACTGGCGCGTTTTGCTTAATTCGGCCAAAATCGCGTAAGTGGGTTTTCGCGCCAATCAAGAAGAAAAAAAATAAATAAAGGTGAAGAAAAAAACCGAAAATCTATACGCTACCAAACATTCAATGTAACATCCTTCATAATTAAGAATCACAACTAACATAATACCAAAGCGAAAGTTCTGTGAATCTGCAAATTTTTGTGAAAAAAACAAAAATCAAGGAGAAGCTGGAGGCAAGTGAGTGCAATTGGGGTTTTTCTCTGATATTGAGGGCATTTTTACAATACTTACTTCGACTCTATGTGCTCTGCAGCCAGGAGGCAGTGAACGGAACAACTAAAGGTGGACAAGAAAATGGCTGACTCTAGGGGCAAAACTGACATTTGCACCATAACTGAGGTTGGAAGAAGATGCCTTCAGCGTGGGTTCCCTTATCTCCGTGGTTTTGTTTAGTAGAGACTTCCTTCTTAGCAGAAATGCAGGACATAGTTTCCACTCAAGCTTACTCGAGTGATGCTTGTGCACTCTCACCAAGAAAATATCTTGGTAAGGTCTGCGTAAAATCACAAAGGATGATATATAAATGAACCCGAATGGCTATGAAAGCGGAAAGTCAACTTTGGATTATAGCACAAAGATCAAAGTTCCGGACACAGCGAGTTTTTAAGAAGCTTGTCAGAGCAGTACTCTCTCTTTGGGCACTTAATGACAAAATGATACCTGGAATCTCTTTTGGAAAAAGTATAGCGCTAGTTTCCTACAAAGAAGACAGAGAGAGATCTAGACACCTTCTTGGGAAGCTCGGTAAGAATTTTCTACACCGACCACTCCACAGCTGAAAAAGGTACTAGAACTTCAAATGTTTTACTGCATTGTGTTTAATGATCGCGCTCTTTCAATCAGAAGTGTTTGCTATTCTAAAGATGGATAAGACGTAAAATAAGATTTTGCAGTGACAGTCAATCTGCTGTAAAGACCTTAAAAACCGCAAAGCATCTCTTCAGATGTATGGAATGTAGTTTGAGACTAAACTCAGTTGCAAGATCGAATGAGCTTAAACTTATTTGAGAGTAGAGGCACTGTAGGGTTGGCTTCATTAAGTTTGTTTTTATTAAGAATGCTCGACAATATAGAATGGAAGGAGCTACCATAGCAGATATAATCATATCGCATTCTGTGATCTACTGAGGAAAATCAATAAGTAGTACCTCATAGGCGTAATACTTGGCAATGTCTCGTGGAGCAGAAGTAATGAAGATTTCCTAGAATATAAAAGAAAAGGACGAAAGCTTTATTTGTATTGGATAAGTGAATAAGAGCTCTCACAGAGTCATTACTGAACAATACTATGTGATAAATAAGGAAATTTGATTTTAAATTAACTGACGTGGCGCTTTCTTTCTCTTTTCTCAGTGAGCAACCATTTCTGTTTCGAAGTGCAACGCAACTGTTGAGATCGATGCAAATATTTATTTGAATTTTAGGTCCTCCTCAATTCTCTCTGAATAAATATTTTACTTGACAGGTTGCTCGAGCAAAAATGGCTAAATTTCAATGAAACCTAAGCCAAGTAGGTTGGTGTTAAAAATGGGCAAAGTCAGTCAATAAGTACGCACACCTCCTATAAAAAAAGAACAAGATGTTATATCACTGTTGCAATTAAAACAAAACTGCTCACATTTAGTACACAAAAAACGCGAGTAAAATGTTGAAAAAAAAACATTTCATTTGCATCCAACAGCATTACAATATTTGCATAGCATTTTCTGTGGCTGACTGGTCACATAGAAATATCGGAATATTTTCAAATACATCTACACCATCTCTTATAAAATACGTTCATTGTAGTGTGGCGAATGTAAAGTACTGTAATTTAAATATTTTATTAATTAGCTTCTTATTCCCCTCAAATTATGATGGCTTTTAAAAACTTTTTGAATATTTACTTCTAGTGCCCAGTCTATTTGCATGAGAATAAATTATTTCACACAGCATCACACCCTCAATTCCGATTATAAATTCCGAATCCGAAGTACAAGCAAACTTTCCAACTGGTACAAACAAATCCCCATAAGTAAGAGCACTGAAGTGAAAAATTGATAAACAAGTCATTATGGACGCTGTGTACAAGTACAACAATGTTGTCATACAAAGGAAGGAAGAAGAATGCCATTTAATATATTTTGCATCACTGCCCTAATTTTGCTGTCAAAATGGGAAGCACCCCAAAATTTGTAGGAAATTTATAATTGAAATTGTTTGCCAAAAGCTTTTTATGTTTTTCTTTTCAAGTTAGGTAGACAAGGTAAGTTTAGACTTTCGGTAACTAAATGGGTAGCTAATATTTCCTGCAGCCAAGTTTTCCACGGTAACCAAGTCAAACAGCGTGACGGAATTTAAAAACATATAATAAAATGTATTATTACTTAAATGGTTAATGCATGCTGAGAAAGTTTAAAAAAAAAAACCTGAACTGGCAGTAGCGTAGCGGAGCAAAGAGAATCAAGTAAAGAAGTACTTAGTTTGGTTCGGACCGAGCTTCATCGAGTGTTACCGCAAAATTCATCCTAGATAGAGGGTGCACCATCTTTTATGACGGTAAGAAAACGTTGAACAACTCTGAAAAAAAAACTGATTTGGTTTCTTCTTCTTAATTGGCGCGATAACCGCTTACGCGATTTTGGCCGAGTTTAACAAAGCGCGCCAATAGTTTCTTTCTCGTGCTAACCGGCGCCAGTTGGACACACCAAGTGAAGCCAAGTCCTTCTCCACCTGATCTTTCCAACGCAGAGGAGGTCTTCCTCTTGATCTGCTACCACCAGCTGGTACCGCATCGAATACTTTCAAAGCCGGAGCGTTTGTATCCATTCGGACGACATGACCCAGCCAACGTAGCCGCTGGATCTTTATTCACTGTGCTATGTCTATATCGTCGTAAGGTTCACACAGTTCATCGTTCCATCGTCTGCGATATTCGCCATTGCCAACGTGCAAAGGTCCAAAAATCTTACGCAGAATCTTTCTCTCGAACACTTCAAGCGTCGCTTCATCGGATGTTGTCATCGTCCAACCTTCTGCGCCATACGTTAGGACGGGCATGATGAGAGTCTTGTAGAGTGTTAGTTTTGTTCGTCGAGAGTAGCACTTGTTGGCAAGAGAAGCAGAAGTGACAGCGCGGTTGTAAAGGCCGATGATGTCAATATCAATTGTACGCTTTTATAAAATATTGTTCCTGAGCGATTAAGTTCTGCGGCTCGTACGAGGTTAAAGAAGTCACACGACAGGGAGTCACCCTGTCTGAAACCTCTTTTGGTATCAAACGGCTCGGAGAGGTCCTTCCCAATTCTGACGGCGCTGCTGGTATTGAGCAACGTCATCTTGCAAAGACGTTTTGTTTTGTGGGGATACCTAATTCAGACATCGCGGCATACAAGAAACTCCTCTTCGTACTGTCGAATGCAGCTTTGAAATCGACGAAAAGATGGTGGGTGTCGATTCCCTTTCGTGGGTATTTTCCAAGATTTGGCGTGTTGTAAATATTTGGTCGATGGTAGACTTTCCAGGTCTAAAGCCACACTGATAAGGTCCAATCAGTTGGTTGACGGGGTGCTTCAGCCTTTCACACAATACGCTCACTAGAACCTTATATTTATAAGATTCACACTGCAGTAATTGGCACAGATTGCAGGATCGCCCTTCTTATGGATTGGGCAGAGCACACTTAAATTCCAATCGGCAGGCATGCTTTCATCCGACCATAATTTGCATAGGAGCTGATGCATGCACCTTACCAGCTCCTCGCCGCCATGTTTGAATAGCTCAGCCGGCAGTCCGTCGGCGCCCGCGGCTTTGTTGTTCTTTAGACGCGTTATCGCTATTCTCACCTCGTCATGGTCGGGTAGCGGAACGTCAATTCCGTCGTCGTCGATTGAGGTATAGCGATCTTCACATTCTCTGTGACATGCGCAGCTATCACTGTTTAACAAGTTCGAGAAGTGTTCCCTCCATAATTTAAGATTGCTCTGGATGTCAGTCACCAGTTCGCCGTCTTTGTTCTTACAGGAAAACGTTCCGGTCTTAAAACCTTCTGTAAACCGCCGAACTTTCTGATAGAATTTTCGGGAGTTGTTCCTGTTGGCCAGCATCTCAAGCTCCTCGCACTCACGTATTTCGGCCTCTCGTTTCTTCTTTCGGATAATACGTCTCTCTTCCTTTTTTAGTTCTCTGTAGCGATCCCACATGGCTCGCGTTGCGCCCGATCGCAGCGTGGCTCTATGGCGGCATCCTTTCTTTCTGCGGCAGCATGACATTCCTGGTCGTACCAATTGTTTTTTCGGGCTTGCCGGAATCCGATTTCTTCTTCGGCGGCGGTACGTAGGGAACGAGAAATGTTGCTCCATTGCTCGTGCATGCCGGTTTGTTGGGCAGTGCTCTCTGAGAGCAGGAGTGAGAGTCGAGTGGCGAATCTTCTGGCTGTCTGTTGTGATTGCAGCTTTTCGATGTCGAACATTCTTTGCATAGGTAGATGTACATTTTTTGCTGCACAGAGGCGGGTGCGCAGTTTGGCTGCAACAAGGTAATGATCCGAGTCGATGTTAGGTCCTTGGATCGTACGTACACCTAATACACTAGTAGCGTGTCTTCCATATATCACAACATGATCGATCTGGTTTCGCGTTTTTCGATCAGGGGACAGCCAGGTAGCTTGGTGGATCTTTTTATGCCGGAATCTGGTGCTGCAGACTACCATGTTTCGGGCCCCGGCGAAGTCGATCAGCCTCTGTCCGTTACCGAATGTTTCGTTGTGCAGACTGAATTTTCCGACTGTGGGACCAAAAATCCCCTCCTTGCCCACCTTGGCGTTGAAGTCGTCAAGCACGATTTTTATGTCGTTGCGGGGGCAGCGCTCATAGGAACGTTCCATGCGCTCATAGAAGGAATCTTTGGTCGAATCGTACTTCTTTTTCGTCGGGGCGTGGTCGCAAATTAGCGAGATGTTAAAATATCGCGCTCGTCCACCGGAGTGAACGACAGTACTTGGCGATGAAGTCTCTCTCCCACAACAAATCCGACACCGAATTTGCGCTCCTTTACATGGCAGCTGTAGTAGACGTCGCAACGTCCGATGGTTTTCTTGCCTTGCCCCGTCCATCGCATCTCTTGGATGGCAGTGATGCCAGCCTTTACTCTGACGAGGACATCAACCAGCCGGGCAGAGGCACCTTCCCCATTAAGGGACCGGACATTCCAGCTACATGCCCTCAAATCGTATTCCTTATTTCGTTGGCAGGGGTCGTCATCAGCGTTGGAAGTTCTCCTCCGAGGCTTTGTTGTTGTTTTCATTGGGGGGCCTTTTAAGTGACGAGTCCCAAACCCAGCGCACAGCCAGCTATCCTGGAATGCTTCGCCTTCTCACGTTACCCAGAGGATACTTGGGCTAATCCCGGACGTTGTGAGCTGTTTGAACCATACGCAGAAGAATCGTCCTGGCCACTCCCAAGTGAATAGCGATCAGTAACTTTCCCCACTTGCGTGGAGTTCTACACATGGAACCATCCTCCATTTGGTTTGGTTATTCACAATTAATTAAAACTATTTTTTGAATACAATACCACTCAAGTGGCCACCTTTATTAGCAATCACAAACTGCGAGATTTTTTCTGCGTTTGTCTTCACCTTCTCAAGCATTTCGGGTTTTATAGCGTCGATTTCTGCACGAATTTTTGCCTTAAGCTGGTCAATAGTCTGCGGCTTGTTGGCCTAAACCTTAATTTTCATTGCAGAAATTCAATTGTTGCATTCGTAGTGTGGCATGGCGCACAGTCTTGTTGAAACCAGTAACCGTCTAAACCTTTCTCACGCATTTGCGGGCAGACATAATGAGCCAACATCCATCGGTATCGGTTTCCAACCAACGAAACGGACGATTGTTTTCTCATTAGAAATATGGCCCAATGATGGTTTTGTCACAAACGCCGGCCGAAACAGTTACTTTACGGTCATGCAATGGCGTTTCATGGAAGTCATGCAGATTCTCAGTTCCTCAAATGCAGCAATTTTGTTTATTCACGCTACCAGAGAGGTTTAAATGTGTCTCGTAAATCATTGAAATTTGCTTCCAAAAATTTGGTTCAGTGTTAACCATTCTCGCGACTGTTTGGCCGTATTCCAAACGACTTTTTTCCCGTAAAAGATTAATGATGTCGTTGCTTGTGTGGCACGTAGCGCCGTCTTGTTGAAAATAAACGTTGTCCAGATCAATACCATCAAATTTCGGCCATAAAAAATCGTTAATCATCTATCGATAGCGCAATCCATTCACCTGTAACACCTCTTATTGGAAAACCCTTTAGATATACTTAATGGCAACAATTGGAAAATACTAACTTCCTTTATACGAGTATACTCAGCTTTACGCTATAGAGTTTTTCTTAGTGTAAAGTTTATTTTTTGATTAATTTTTGAGCTGTGACAGGCAACATTGTTATTGACATTTATTTATTTTTCTTTATGTATTTAATTATATATTTAAATAAATAATTGTATATATGTAATGTATAAATTGTATAAATGCAAAATGCAATATTTATAAATAAATAAAGAATTACCACTACTATGTATATTAAAGTTTTTCTGAATCTATAATAATGTGTGAAATTTTTTTAAAATCATACTTAGAAATGGTGGGGTATCAAGATTTATGCTGAGCACTGTATATGCGTGTAAGCTAAAAATAGTTCGCATTAAGCATGTATGCATACATACACACACACTATTCGATGACAGCAACGCCATGCGCATATTATTTGCTAGTCGTATGCATACCTACATTCACACATACAATCCTAAGCTTATGTGAAAGTTTTTTTTTATACGTTAAGTGTCTGTTTTTGCTGAGTCATGGAAACAAATAAAAAGGGCAAATAGCAGCAGTTAAACTTCTCGTTGTGTTTAACCTTTAATGATTTATGAAACAATCAAATGAAGCCCTTTCACCCTGATTTATACAATTGCATCTGAACTGAACAGGTTCTATTTTACACAGCACATCCACATTCCGCATTCCTCAGGGAACACTTTGTAAATTGAGCAAAAACTATATATTCCACTTTACATAGAACTTCACTTATAATTACATTTGAAGTTTTGTGTAATAATTTAATGCGGCCGCCGTAGCCGTAGTGGGTTGGTGCGTGACTACCATTCGGAATTCACAGAGAGAACGTGGGTTCAAATCTCGATGAAACACCAAAAATAAGAAAAACATTTTTCTAATAGCGGTCGCCCCTCGGCAGTCAATGGCAATCCTCCGAGTGTATTTCTGCCATGAAAAACCTCCTCATAAAATAAACCACAATGATACTGGTAGCATTGCAAAACGCTATGGAGGTGGACCAAAAACAACCGTAACAACGCCAGAAATTATTCGGAAAGTGAAGGCTCGACTTGAACGAAATCCACGTTAAAGTGGAAGAAAAATGGCCAAAGAACTGAAAATATCGCAAGACAGCATTCGACGCATATTGAAAAATGACCTCAAGGTCAAGGCTTACAAGTTCCAAAAAGCACACGATATTTCAGCCCAGCAAAAAAACGTTCGGTGCGAAAGAGCAAAGGAGTTGTTGCGCTTGCACGAACGTGGCGAATTTCCTAGCATTGTGTTTTCTGATGAAAAAAATTTCCCAATTGAGCAGTTCATAAACACTCCAAACGATCGTGTTTACTTGACCGAACGCTCATACGAGAATTTGAGCCTACGTATGGCCACTCGAAGCAATTTCCCATCGCAAGTAATGGTTTGGGCCGCAGTGACCGCTGACGGACGCTCTCCAATCGTTTTTATCGAGCCTGGTGTCAAAGAGAGTACGACTTATTATCGAAAAAATGTTTTAGAAGCCGTGGACACGCAAACGTTTCGGTCGTGGACCATGGACTCGGCACCGTCTCATAATGTTCGTGTGAACCAAGAATGGTTAAAAAATCATGTTCCACTCTTCATTTCGTCCACACAATGGCTTTTGAATTCGCCAGACGCAAATCCGATGAACTATTTTATCTGGTCCATTTTGGAGAGCAAGGTGAGGACTAAAAAATATGCCAGTACGGATGCACTGAAAAAAGCGATTATACGAGAATGGGCTCAAATACCTGAAGATCACATTCGTGCAGCATGCAACTCAATTTTTGACCGTTTGAAGGCTATAGTCAAGGCAAAAGGTGGTCATATCGAGCTAAAGTGAACAATTTTGTCTTTGAAATCAATAAAAACTAATTTCACACAAAAAAGTTATGGTGCTTTGAATAGGTAACTTTTCATATCGTTCACCCTGTGTATTATTAGGTTAGCGAAAAAATAAAT
The DNA here is from genome assembly GCF_028408465.1 of Anastrepha ludens. NCBI lineage: Eukaryota > Metazoa > Arthropoda > Insecta > Diptera > Tephritidae > Anastrepha > Anastrepha ludens. The sequence continues at coordinate 31,275,462 of NC_071500.1, forward strand.
CCCTTATTTTCTCGGTAGAAAGCTGTACTGCCGAATGTCTCATAAAGTGTCGATCAAACAATTTAAAGTTTATGCTCGTTGTCGAGGTGACATTTTACACTAAAAAAATTTATTTTGCTGTGTTTTTTTTTTTTTGTTCCATTCAGTTGTGAGTTACAGGGTGTTAAAAATGGACGTCAACAAAGAGAAAATTCGATACATTTTACAGATTCAAGCCAGGCCGCTGAAATTGTGAATGTGTTTTATGGTGCCGATGTTGTAACTGCCAATTAATTACGTGCAATTTTGGTTTCGTCGATTCCGTTCAGGTATTTTTGATGTTAAAAAAAATGTCGATAAAATCATAGAAATAATTGAAGTCGACCGGCATGCTAGTAGTCGTAGCATCGCCTAGGAGCTAAAGATTGACCATAAAACAGTTTCAAGCCATTTGCGCAAAAAAAAATAATGGATTTATTATCCCCAAACTTATATAAAGGGTGATCAGATTGGAGGTACTTTTTGCAATAGGGTTTTTTAACAGATCACGCGTGAATATTGCCTAACTAAATTCCTAATTTTGTTAGTATTCAATGACTTACGGCTCAACAAAGTTTACAAATCGTACAATTGTATTACGATAATCGACGCTCTGTGAAAAGTGTCCAGCGCGCGCGTTAGGACCCGAATTTTGTTCAGCTTTGGTTTAACGGCTACGTCAATAGGCAAAATTGCCGTATTTGGGCTGAAGGGCAACCCGAAATCATTCAAGGACAGCCATTACATCTATTGGAAACAAACGTTTGGTGCCCCCCATGGGCCGAAGGAATCATCGGCCCATATTTCTACAAAGACAGAGGATGGTGCCAATGTAACAGTGAATAGCGAACGCCTTCGTGCCATGATATGTTGGAAATTGAGGCCCAAGATGAGGTTACTTATGCTGAAAAGAGTCACCGATGTATCGTAGTCCCTTACTGCAGCCCCTAGAGAGCACAAAATTGAGCAAAACTCATCCAGTAGAGAACAACTGCGTTCTTTTAGTTACATATTTACACAATACATCGAATTTTTCATTGGTTAATAAACCAAAGCCAAAAACCAACAAATGCAAATAGTTCATTTATCTATAATTAACATTATTCAACATTGTTTTTAAGTTATTTTAACAGAAATTAAAATGTTTCCAAGTTTATTTAGTAAATGATTTCGAAATGTACTGCTTGGCAACACTGTGTGGTGAGAGAGCGTTCAGCTGACAGAGTTTTACGGGATTTTTCAAATATCGTGAAATAAAATCTACGATACTACGATACGGAAGGAAGGAATTTTTCATTTAACATACATGATCTCATTAGTTTGATCGTAACAGCTGACAGGGGACTGCGTTTACGTCGTTCACTGTTTTCAGCATTACTATACAGCCCGTAAAACAATGGATTTTCTGTGTCGTCGTTTCGTTGTGGGGTATGTAAAGTCTTAATGCTTTCTGGATTAATCAGCTTCGATTGAGGAACGACAAAAGTTATTCATGAGATACCGACCGAAGTCCTCCAGTCATCCAAAATTGGAGTTTACGGTTGGCTCAATTACGGCGCCGTTGCGGTCAGCATTTGAAAAATAGATGTCATTAATAGTTCTATACAAAAAGAATTTTCTATACAATTTGAATTTTCGTTGTTTTATTTTAATTTAACATCCAAAACGTCACACCTAGTTTAAAACTAGGCGTATCTCCTGTAGCCACCCACTACTTTCTTTTCCTCATATTTAGTATGTATAATAGACCGGAGTGAAATACGTAAATTTTTTCAAAACATATCGTAATAGCAGGGAAAAGTTGCTACATATCAATACAAATTCAGGAAAAAAAAGAAATTTCAAATCGGTTATGGTAATATTTTCCGTCGCGCATTGCATTTCAAATTTACAAATTTTATAATAAATTGAACAAATATTCTAAAAATTTTAAGAGGTGGAAATGATGTTAGATAAAGTTCATATTTGTAGACTATTACAACATCAGGCATAGTTTGAAAAGAAAAACGTCTACCGCTCTATCAAAGCCCCTACAGCCCCTGAAAAGATGTGGAAAATGTCATTTTTTGTATAAATTTACGTAATTGCGGGTGGTTAGTTTCTCTATTTTAATTTTTGTATAAGTGTTCTTGAGTATATAAGTAGAATAAATTATTCCCCTCTTAGCGCGCCCACTAACCACACTGTCTTAAATAAGTTTTGTACAGCTCTTGGCCCGCCCTTTTTGGACGACTCAGAACTCACCGCGTGAAGGTGAATGTACTACGAGTTCCATCCACTCCCTTCCCAACCAACCAACCAAAAATGAAAAATTATTTATTCGGGAGTGGCAAAGTCTGCTTTAGTGTCCAATTGAGGCATAACTGTACGAGAAGTGAGTGTTGCTCTTATAAACCCATCACGTCTCTCGTTCCCATACACTTTTGAGGACGCTTGAGTTACTAGTTTTACGCAACGCTCCACAACTTGCGTATGGCATGGAATATTTGTTAAATCTATGGTTAATTTTGGTTTTTCTTTATCAGAAATTAATTGCAAGATATCTTCAGAAGAAAGGCTGTCTAAAATTGGGGGGCAGGTAAGTATCATTTCAGACCAATTAATTAATTCAAAATATTTATTTGCTTCAAAGTTTAGTTTAGGAACCAAAAAGTTTCTAATATTTTTGTCTTTTGAAGGGATTTCCTTTATTTTCAGAACTCGCCTCAATCCAAGATCGCGGACATGCTCTCTGTCATCTATCACCATCGAGAGAAGAATGTTTGTGCTCTTCATTTTTTATAGATTGATAACGTTTGTTTCCTTTTTCAACTAAAACTTAAGTGTCATCCATCCTGCCATCAAAATACACACACATCGGGTCGTTTAATTGCTCTATTGTATTCTCCGACTCGATAAGTTTTAGTCTAAATTTTTCTTTTTCTCTTCTAATTTTGCTTCGATCAACAACAAAAGAAGTATCTTTGTCCGTTATAAGACCAACGTCTTTAAATGCACTAGACACAATAGCTGCTGCTGCTCTATCAGATACTCCAATTCGATCACTTGTTAAAACCGTTGCTGGAAGTGATAAACGCACCTGTGCATTTTTGAACTTGCTGACTGAGAGGAAATAGAGCGTGGGGTCTGAAAATCGGGATCATTCTTATCATTGTCAATTTCAGGAGTTATCTCTGTTTCAGAATCAATGCTACTACAAGAAGGTCCAGGTAAGTTGGTCTATCTTAAGTGACTAGCTTTTCTCTGCAACTTTAATGTAAGCCTTTGAGTTTCTTTGGTATCTACTGTCCCAATCTTACCTTGTCCGAGATATCTTTGAGCATATAGAAATTTGATTTCTAATGGCGGTATCTTTCTATCTTTAGGGCATGTGCAGTTGATAGTTATCGGCCTGAGACAAATACACTTGTCAAAGCTTTTTTGACAAAAGCAATTGGGTGTCATCTCGCACTTGCAGGACGAAATGTCAAATAATGTACTTGAAGATTGTTCAATAAAATCATTGTACTTCTTTTGTTTCTCAGGTGTGTCTTTGTCCCTAGAATAAGATTTACGAGGAGTGTAGTATCGATCATGTAGATGTTTGATCTTTTGTACAACTCTTGTGTGGGAAACTATTGGAATCGAAGCCTTGGAATAAAGGGACTCAGTCTGGTTAGCTACAGTATCTGCTACGACTGTGAAGCTTAACTTCTGAACAGAACTGGCAGCAGAAGATTCTACTGTCATTTTGTACCTCTCTTCTTGCCAACATTGTATAATGTCGGTATTAGTGGGAAGGACCGATGACAGCAGTGGTTTAGGTGCACCAAAAAATGGGCAGTGTATGTCCTTACGAGTAAGAGACATGATTAAAATGTTAGAAGCGATTTAATGTTAAGTAATTGTGTAAACTATGTAATTCAAAAGAACATCGAATAGAATTTTTTTTGACCAAACAGCGCTGTTCGACAAGAGTGAAAGCAGAATTGGTAATGACCAGAGAGTACTAGCTCTTCTGTGCACTTCGTTTATCGGTATGCCAGAATCAAAAGCAAAATGAAAAGAAAGACGCTGAAATACAAGTAATCAAGTGGAAGACGATCTAAAGCACAGACGTGTTATAGTAGCCGTAAGCCGCTTTCACGCAAGCCTCATTCGGCATAGCCTTCCTTAGTAGATGTGTTATAAAATTGGTGAAAGTTGATCGCTCAGAACCACGGAAATGGATAGATTAGTAAATTAGAAATCTACTACTCAATGCTGAAAGTGCTATGTATAAAAAGTGAGCTCGATCTTTAATCATTTACAACTTCTACAAGTTTTCGTAAATCAGCTGGATTTGGGATAAAATTTGTAATTTTTAAATGCAATGCGCGAACGGAAGATTTTAACCGATTTGAAATTTCTTTTTTTCCTGAATTTGTATTGATATGTAGCAACTTTTCCCTGCTATTACGATATGATTTGAAAAACTTTACGAATTTCACTCCGGTCTAATGTATAAGCACTATTTCTCATCTCCGGTGACGTTTTGGTACAAAAAGCGTTGTTTATGGCCGCGTGTTGCTCGATGGTGGGCGAGATGCTAAGAAGCAATTTGAAAGTGACTTTCTTTGGTTTTTTCATTGAGCTCATGAGGCACCCAGGCTCTCAATTTTTCCGCCAATTCACCACTAGTTTGGCGACTGTTCTCCTTCAAAAGTGATTCTTCATCGAATTCAGAAGTCAACTGCGGGACGTGACACCGACGTCAAAGTCACCATTTTTGAAACTTGCAAGCTATTTCTGTGCTGTAGACTCTCCTATGACACCTTCTCCCTACACGTCGCAATCGCAAATGTCCCGGGCTGCATCGGCTATTTTTTTTGGCCTCGAGGAAAAACAAAGAAGAGCAGGTGTCGAAAATGTTGATTTTTACCTTCTTAAGCCTCAAAACTTATTCGAAATTATATAACTCAAAAATACAATTAATATAGTTTTGTAGAGCAGAAAGAGTTCTGTCGAATGAGTACTAACCCTTTGCCAGCAAACAAATCGTTATAAAATAAAGGAAAATATAAAAAAGCTATGAGCTTATCCCCCAATCCAATATTTTGCGGTTATGCTGTGTTAGCGGTTAGACAAATCCTAACTTAACTTAAGAAACAGAAAAACCCTTAGATTTTGAGTGCATAAAAAATAAATCTATATTAAAATAATATTTGGAAAGAATTTACTTGATGTGGTATTATAGGAGGCGAACTGTTAAGCATATGGAAAAGAGGAAACAATAACGAAACATTTACGTGTTGAGTAATCGTAGCCAAGTTCTCAGGTTAAGCTGGGTCTACTCCCACTGAGGTTGAGAGGATTTTTGCAACACCTGCAAATCGTACACTCGCTGGAACGCACTTGCATACATATGTACATATGTATATCATAGCCGAACAAACTTTGAATGCGTTAAGGCGTAAAGTTTTCATGGTTAGGACACATTTATAAAAACCATAAAAGCAATAAAAAAATATTGCGTGCGTATGCCTACTTAATTATTTATTCAGTTACACTTAAGAAGTTGTTGCGGACATCTGTATACAAACACATATGCGTATATGTATACGAGTGTGTGTTGATTACTTCAAAGAAAGAAATAAAACACCCAATTGTTAAAGCCACATTAAGAAAGTCACTTGCCAAACTATTCGAAAACATATCTGCATACTCGCATACGTATTTTAATGGTAATACCCACTAATCGTACTACATTGAATTCCTTTGTTGTAATATATCAAAAACTAAATACTTCTAATAAAAGAAATTTATGTACATACATACACGCACATATCTAACAAATTTAGATGTAAGTACATAATAAATAACGATAAGGGATTGCTTGAGTGCGTACATATATAAAGGGTGATCAATTTAGCGGTATCGGATTTTAAGTTCAAATAAAACGAAGAAAATTCAAATAGATTGAACAACCTTTAACATCTTTGTGAAGAACCATCCGCGACATCTATTTTTGAAATGAAACTTCTTTACGCGCGTCAGAGTATAATTTCAAGGCGGCGGCACACGAGCTCGCGTGACGAAAAACCGTCACAAAATGTATAAGACCATGGCATGCAAGCTATTCTCTTTCTCCGCTTTGTGCGGTGCTTCGTAGTCTCCCCACTCTGTAGATACGTATTACAGAGTATACATAAACAATTAACTAATATCGGATCAGTCCATAAGTTCGTGCGTATTGCACCCATAATTTCACTTTTGTACGATTTTTGCATACAAAAAATGATTCGCGGAATATAACGGAACTATTTATATTTTCTTTGGTATATTGTGCCTTCAACAAGTGATTTTAATCGCGGATAGAAGCACGTGTTGTTAAAAAAAAAATGGAATCTTCGAACGCGTATAAGAGGCATATTTTGTATTTTTTTTATAAAAGTGGTAAAAATGCCACAACTGCAGCTGCAGAAATAAACACTGTTCATGGAAAGGATACCGTGAGTGTAAGGACTGCGCAAAAGTGGTTTTCAAAATTCTGAAGTGGTAACTGCGACGTGGAGGATTGTTGATTTCCAATTTGGTTTTTGTATTTGTTATAGACTTCAATATGCCAAAAACTCCTGCTGAACGTGCACGAGAAGAGCAGCACAACGCAAACGAAATTGTAGGGCTCGACAGAAGGCTTTGAGAAATGCAATCGCCACTATCGGAGACAAATCATCATCGACGAATTTCTTTGGGCCAAGTAAATTACCCATAGTCAATCCAGACAATCCACAACCCAGTACCAGCAGTGACGATGGTAACATATTGCATCAATATTTATCAGAAACGAGTGGCCAAGCTGAGCAGACTCAAGTTCCTGTTGAAAATACTGAGAGAAGAATAATTGTCGTTCAAGCCGACGTGCATCAGGCCAATTCATCGCAAAGTCCAATGAATCCGACCTCAACTACATCCAGAAAGACGAGGAAATCAGTCGCGAATACAGACAGCGAAAAAAGATGCTGGAAGATGCCAATACTATTGTCGTCCAAAGACCAGTTCGTCCCATTAGTATAACAATAGCATATGTGCTCATAGGCTATTATTTTTTTATTGAATTTTTGGATTCTCCATCGTCGATTTTATATGTGGTCAAAATTTTGTCAAATTCTAGTTCCACAAAGTGGGTCAAAACGTCAGTCAAAAAATAATAAATATTTACAGACATAACGAGATTTGAGTGAGAGCTACTTTCGACAAAAAGTTTGAAATTCATTTTCTCAAAACATCAAAAAATGTATAGGCTATTTTAATACTAAGGGGACGAGTTGTTTCTCCAGTTATTGTGAATGTGTCTTCGAATTTTTTTAAAATATCATTTCAATCCTCATTAAAATATTTAAATTGTATCCAGAAATTTAGAAGTTTCACTTCAAATATGCGCACATAGTGCGGCTTTCCTTTTTTTGATGATAATCCCGTTCAAATGTTGGCCGCAACTGCGCCGTAATTTGGCCATCCGTAGACACCACTTTTGAATGACTTGCGACTCGCTGGAGGACTTCGGTTGGTATCTCGTGAATAACTTTAGTAATGTGAGCTTCCAATGCCTCAATCGAAGCTGGTTTACCTAAAAGCATTTAAACTTTACATACCCCCACAAATAAAAGTCGAAAAGTGTGATATCACACGATCTTGGTGGTCAATCCACTTGTCCGAGGCGAGAGATGAATTGCTCACCGAAACGACGTCGCGTAAATCCGGCATCAAAACATCGTTTACCATGGCGCCATAGCGTTCGCCATTCTCTGTTATATTGGCGCCAGCCTCGCGCTTGAAGAAATATATATGCCAATGATTCCTTCACCTCATAGGGCGCACCAAACGATTGTTTTCAATGCATGTAATGGTTGTTCTTCCATTGGTTCTTGTTCTGTTGGTTCGCGGCCTCGGTAGTCCAGCGTAAGTGCACTAGCCTGCCATTGTGGGTTCGAATCCCACGTAAAGCACGGTCCTCGCACTTTTCCAAACTTTCTTACTTTACTAATTTCTATTAAAAAGAAAAAAAAGAATTCATTCCTCAACCCCAACAACCTTATCCTTCCAATCCTTACTCCCGCAAAAAAGTCAGCAAAAAAAAAAGAAAAAAGACACAGTTACACATTGCATCAGTGGCGCCAGCAGAAGGAAGCGGGAAATCGCGTTAATAGCGCCGACACACTAAGTTTAGCGAAGTCCTCAACCATTTGTGTGATCCTTCTGCCAGAAAAATGGGACACCCAGATGACGCTTCAAGATCCTAAGCAACAACAGCCGCATTACTTGGGACTGGTAGCGGCAGGCTATTCACCCTGACCCTGTCAGAAAGCAAATAGATTAACGAAACCAACGTAAGGCTGAGTCTTGTCGAGGTAGGGCCTCGAGTGGAGTGAACAAGGAAAAAAACATGGTTGTTCTTCAATGGCTTCGGGTTGCGCTTCAGCTCAAATTCGGCAATTTTGCTTATTGACGTAACCATTTAGCCAAAAATGGCCCTCATCGCTGAACATCTTAAGCTGGCCTGAGCGCGCGGTGAACACTTTTCACAGAGAGTCGATTTCCGTAAAACATTTGTACAATTACGTAAACGTTGTTGAAGCGTAAGTCTTTCCATAATGTCAAGATGTCAATGAATGCTGAAAAAAATTATGAATTTTGTGATCTGTCAAAAAAACCGTATTGGGAAAAATACCTCCAATCTGATCACCCTTTATGTGTACACATGTAACATATGTAATAGAATATTCTACTGTGTGTTTAGGTATGAGGTACATGTGCAAGTTTAACTTTGGCATAATATATGTCCTGCATATGTACTTATATTATATGTACAAATATCTGCTTACATGACTAAAGAGAGCAGTCGTTAAGAAACAATAAAGGAGAGCAGTTGGAGTTATAACGACAGCTCACGAAGTATTGTACATGATGCAGAGGTGTGACCAACAGCAGACCGCTAACTGGCTCCCAGAGGCTTTGAAGGAATCAACTGATAACCTGGGTTATGACAGCGGTTCTTTTGCGCAAAAAAAGCCATTGTCCAAGTTGCCATCCGAACAGCGACTGATTGGATAATGGCGTCAGACATTAACATCGATGGCTTTTGTTCCAAATTGAACGTTTATGTCGCCAGCCTCATACTTTTTCAGTACGATATGCCTCCTGATGTCCCCCCTGAATCTCCCTACCGAAGGTAGACATTTGCTAGAGCTTGATCCCCCTCTCACGCACTTCAGAAGGCATCTCTCCAACTACACTGACGAGATCCAGGACAAAACACAGCGACAACCACTGTACCAGACATACGACATTCATTGGGAGACCCTTACCACCTTCCTAAAGTCCCGACCCCGACTGCCGTTATTGGATTCCAAGCCCCCACCTATTGCAGAATCGACCCCGATATATCCAATTTATAATCAACATGTGAAAGCACACCGCACGATACTAACCAAAAACTCACATGCCAAATCAAACCTACTCCTCCACAGGCCCGGCAAAATAGGTGGGTACGGTGGGTAGTTGTACCCACTCAGAAAATTCCGGGTGGGTAAAACACCCACCCAGATTTTGATGACATTTTTCGAAAAATTTATGTTTTTTGAGACTGGCAGTAAAGTACGTGCCAGAAATCAATCAGCTGAATCAAGGTGTATTCATGTTAGGTGTACGCAGTAGCTTTCCCCATGTATTTGTTAGTGTAATTTGAAAGAGACTTGTCAAAGTACAAACGAGAACATAAACACACACACACACACAAACAAATGTAAGCGCCTTGATTTTGACAACTATGCTTGCAATTGAAAATGAAAAAAGTAAAAATCAACTGTTCAACTAACTCGACCTGCAAGGCTGCCAGTATTCTCCCTTAAAAATCGCCAAAATCACCAAATTTTACTAGCATGTTACAGCTGCTAACTAGGATTGGAAATTATGGAACTATCGAGTTTATCGAAATATGCGTTGGTATTGCGACGCCTACTTTTCCCCACAGTCATTTTGTTATTGCAGAGCCCTAATTTGTGATTTTGAAAAAAATACTGGCAGCCCTATCGACCTTCATGTCTATTGTTAAAAAGTAGTGATGAAACTGGAAAGGGGGTTGAAGTGAAAAGAACGATGGATAAATTTATAGTGCGACGGAAAAGAAATAACGAAGTGAGCGTGGAAGATGCGGTTAGACAAGTCGAGGTGGAACAACTGACAGAAATTCAGTATACTAAAGCTGACGAGCGCGTTGATGTAGTAGATTGCAATCAAAATCAATACCAAGAAAGCAATAAAAACGATATTAAAAAACGTAAGTAAAAAATAGCTTTTTATACACATGTGCATGAAATACATTTATATTTGTATTCATGTTTTTTCAGATACTTCAAAAAGTCTAACCACACCCCCGCGTTTCAAACGCTATAAAGAACAATATCCATGGCTTATAATCAAAAATGATAAAGGATTTTGCACTGATTGTACTGATGCATGCGAACGGAAATTAGTCATCAATTTGATCACGCGTGAAGTCCAATCTAAGAAAGCCTGGGTTGACGACGGTTTTTCAAACTGGAAGCATGGAGCAGATCGACTAAAAATTCATTCAACAACTTGCCTACACCTCAGTTGCATCGAAGCAGTATTGAACGTTGCAAAAACTAACGTGGTTCAGCAAATATCGACAGCCCATTTCAAGCAGATGATGGATAATCGTACAGCGTTATTAAAAATATTCAGCACATTGAAAGCACTGGCTATACAAGGTTTGCCTATAAGAGGAGACAACAATGATGAAAGATCGAACTTCATGACGTTCCTACAGGCCCGTGCAGAAGATGTCGTGGAACTGAAAGCTTGGCTCCAAAGAGATGGTCATAAATGGCTACACCACAGAAGTCAAAATGAAATCCTCGAACTAATAGCCACCACAGTTTCAATGGAAATTATAGAAGACATAAGAAACGCCGAATACTGCTCCATTTTATTGGATGAAACCTCGGATGTATCCCGAATCGAGCAAGTATCTGTTTGTCTGAGAATTGTTTCCGAAGATTTGACAGCAAAAGAACACTTTATTTCATTTTTTTCGACTTCGGACACAAAGGCCAAAACATTGTTCGATCTTGTCGAAGAAATCTTCCAAAAATTCAACTTGCCATTGTCAAAAGTCAGGGGTCAGTGTTACGATGGAGCTTCCAATGTTTCTGGCAATATTTCGGGATTGCAGACGCGAATTCTTGAAAAAGAGTCTCGAGCATTGTATGTACACTGCAATGCTCATAATTTAAATCTCGTTGTCCAGGATGCGATTGAGAATATGTCATCAGCAAGAAAATGCATTGGAATATTAAGAGAAATTATAAACTTTGTTAGAGACTCTCCAAAACGAATTGCACAATTCAGAGATTTACAGATTCAAGCGGAAAACGAGGGAGAGGAAAACTTGCCTTCTCTTGCAGCCTATTGCCCGACCAGGTATTGATAAGGAATCGAAATTTCGTCTTTAAAATGTATACACTGAATAAAAAAAAATTGGTACACTAAAATTTTTTTTGAATTTCGTTAGACATGGTGCTAAGATGGTATTTCTAAAATCTTGTAATTAAAAAATAGCCAATTATATAACAGGAAGAAAAAAAAGTTTGCACAAAGTTCAGGGGAATTTTTCAAAATTTGCTAAACGGCCATCAAAATGTTCACCTTTTTTGGCAGAATGTTTAGAATTATTTTTTTTTTTTGTATGGAAGAAATTAGGCAAAACCCTCGACGAAAAAAATTCTAAAAAATCAGGGAAATTTCGCTACTTCTAGCTTGCACATTATTACAGTCAAATTGACTGGCCTACAAAACTGCGTACTCAGAAAATTTCTAAAAATTCTGCCAAAAAAGGTGAAAATTTTGATGGCCGCTTAGCAAATTTTGAAAAATTTTTTTTTCTTCCTGTTATATAATTGGCTATTTTTTAATTACAAGATTTTAGAAATACCATCTTAGCACCATGTCTAACGAAATTCAAAAAAATGTTAGTGTACCAATTTTTTTTTATTCAGTTTAAATCGGCGTGCCATACGAAAACTAACACTAGAAATTTTGTGTCTGAAGAAAACTAACACTTTCACTTTTTGTTTGAAGAAAATGTACTACCTAAAATTGTTTCGTTTTCGCCAGCACAAATTAAAAGTGTTAGTTTTCTTACATCATTTTGAAAGTGTAATTTTTCGTAGGCAATTTTAAAAGTGTTAGTTTTCGTATGGCACGTCGAAATATACATACATGTTTAAGATTTTTAGATTTTGTTATTTTCATGATACAGATGGGTTGTACGAATAAAATCTTTAAAAACTGTGAGGGACAATTATGCTCAACTGATGCAATTTTTCCATGATCGCAGTGCAATGTCAGCCAAGGCATCTGGATTCTACGATTACATGGAGTCTTTTGATTGTACGTTTTATTTGAACATGTTAATAGAAATGTTTGATCGCATCGAAATATTGAACAAAGACCTGCAAAAGATGAATCTTTCCGTCATCGAATCATACGAAAAAGTCGGAGCAGTGACTGACGTTTTAAACGCTTCTCGTGACTCCAAATTTGAAGAAATTTGGCAAAAAAGCGTCCAAGCAGCTGAGGATCTCGAAATTGACGAACCACGAATTCCGCGTCAACGAAAAATTCCGAAACGCCTCGATACAGGTACAACCACAAACGTTCAATTCAAGACTGCTAAAGATTTTTTTAGAAAGTCGTACATCGAAATTTATGATCAATTAATTTCGTCACTGAGAAGGCGATTTGAAAATGATTCCGCGCAATTTTTCAAATTGTTGGAAAGGTTTGCAATCGGTCAGGCCGCAGACATTGATGTCATTGTGAAATTTTATAAAGATGATTTTGACAAAGAACGTTTGCTTAGCGACAGAAACATGTTTATGGAACTTCTAAAAAGACAAAATGAGCAAGCTAATAACTTGAGAGAGGTTGTAGATTTTCTAAAAAAATATGAATGGGTTAGAGGGATTATTCCAGAATTCCAGCGATTTGTTCGCTTGCTCATCACGATTCCTGGCTCATCTTGTTCAAATGAACGAAGTTTTTCTGTTCTCCGTCGACTCAAATCATATTTAAGGTCTACAATGTCGCAGGATCGGCTTAATAACATTGCTATTTTACATGTGTATCGCGAGATTACAGACAAACTTGATTTAGAGAAGTTATTAAATCAGTTTATTTCACGAAAAGCAAAGCGCACCGCAATTTTTGCATTGCGCACCTGAGTTTCTATTAAAGTAGGTTGCGTATTTATACGTAGAGTTACGATATTTACCTTAATGATAATATTTTGTAACTTCAATAAGAAATGATAGTAAACAAATTTTTGAAAATTAAAAAAAATCTTTTTTCTTGCCGACATCGCCCCCCCTTCCTCCTTCACCCTAACCAACTGCCCACCCAGGCTGAAAGTCTTCTGCCGGGCCTGCTCCTCCAACATCCCTCTCGCTCTGGATCCAACCTGTCGAAACAGCATGTTTTCTGGGTCTACCGCTAGATGAGTTATACGAAGAGGACCTGTGATTACACCATACTGAGAGGGTGTAGGAAACTGCTACAACAACAACAACGAGTGTTTGAATCCGTGTGAAACGAGCGGGCGAAATTCTGCTATGGAGTACCCGATGACGTGACAGCCGAAGTTACTCTCACATTTTTACTGCGGTATGTAATGTACGTAGCTTTCTTGCTACTAAGAAGCAACGAACTATTTCTTTAAATAAAAGAAGGATACGAGGCGTGTTCAAAAAATAAGGTGAATTTTTAAATATGCCGGTCCACGTACATTCGACTTTTAATATTCTTTTTAACGTTGGTACACTCGTCTGGAAGATATGTTCACGGTTTTAGCTAAGTAGCCTGTTTAGTTTGTTTGTGAGAGGCATAAATAAGTCAAGAGTTTGACCTGTTTGGCGATTTTCTGCTATCGACTCTTGGCTCTCCTGGATACTTCCGTTGGGGTGATTGGGCTTTAGTGTAGATGTCATAATCATGTGCTCATGATATGACCCTTTTAAGCAAATCCGGATCATCGTTGACGTCATTCAACAATGTCTGAGTGATGCTCATGTGACGTTGTTTTTGGTCAAAATTCAGCAATTTTGGAACGAACAGCCCTGCCACAAACCTCATGTCCAAAATTTCCGAAAAGATTGCATGGGATGAGCCAACCGATATGGCGACATTCTCAGCAACTTCACTAATTTGAAATAGACGATTCTCCATATCAATTTTCGTCACTTTCTCAACATTTCCATCGGTTGTTGATGTGCTGGGCCGTCCAGAGGGAGCGTCGTCATTTACATCTTCTCGACCTTCTGTGAAAAGTTTGTACCACTTGACTCAGAGTACTCTCACCGTATGCCACTGTCAAAATGTCAAGTGTTTTTGAGCACTCAATTCCATTTCTTACACAAAATGTTATGCATCTTCTTTCATCCATTTTTTTGATAGCAGAAAATCGCCGAACACGCAAAACACTTATTTTTTATGCCACTCTCACACTCGAGACGAGATGTGCGTAGTCCACGAAATTTGAAAATTCGCCTTATTTTTTCCACACACCTCGTATATATAAATAAAAATTTAATGACCAAAAGCTGTTAATCAACCGATTTGTCGCAATTTCCGTGTATTTGTTTCAGATAGACCCTCTCAGAAGGCCTCTTCCCAATAATCGAATCGTGATCTTAGCAGCTTACGCAAAAGCCACAAAGTTTTATAAGTACGAGGATCAAAATTCTGAAACACTATGGTGTATTAAGTTTTCTATTAAAGTTGGAAAGCTTCATCAGACTAACTGTGCAGTCCCTTTGGTTGTTTGCAATCTCATATATGTAAGTCAGTGTATTTTAATTTTGGCAACGAAGTTTTGCTCGACGTGTGTTGATCAACGTTTTAATTCTGTCAACGCTTTTGTTTAATTTAACTAAACTAAACTCAACTTTATATAAACAAAATTGATCGAGGTAGCACAACACTTTATAAATCGACCCAAATATGCGCATACGCTGGCGACATTGTGATTCTTGCGAGAAATAGGGAGGCTCTTCAGAACGTTTTCATACCGATAGTGCAAGTTACAAACCAGCAGGCCTCAAGATAAATGAAGAAACTACGAAATACACGGCACGACCCTTTCATGAAAGTCGCATCAGAATTGGAAGGCAGCTAACAGAGCATACTTTGGTCTTATAAAACTTATGAAGCCTTCATTGATATCAAAGAAAAGCAACTTCAGATGTACGGGTCCTTAAAGTTAATGACGTGAATTTACTGATGCGATTTGAAATCTCTACACGATTAGAAGACGGCACGTATACGATATAACCACGAGCTCAGTGTTTCAATCGCGGGACGAAATGTAAGGCGGTTTTTAAAGTCGCAAAGACTACGGTGGTATGAACACTTCCTAAGAATGAGCAGCGAAAAACCGACCAAAAACGTATTTGAAGCAAATCCTGAAGGAACAGGTAGGAGAGGTCGGCCAAAGGGACGATGATGGCAAGGCGTAAAAGACGACATACGTAAGATGAGAATCTCACAACATACAGCGAAAGCGGGCTGTCGAGAACAATGGAGACGAATTGTAGAGGCGGCAGTGGCGCACTCGGAACTATAATGCCATAATGATACTATTTCGCAGTACTATCTGAATATTCGGCGCTGTATGCTTTTGTTAGTGTCTTCTCCGTCGGACCACAATGCAACAAATCCATAAGATGAAATTATTAAATTAATAACTACATTTAGCAACCACAATTTCTCATAAATAATTGTTTGTACGTATTCAATTATCTTCAAAACTCAAGTTTTTTCATAGCTTTTTGACATTTCAAGCAGTAATGCCCTTTTTTAGGAAATATTTCGAAAGCGAATATGTTCAAATAATTTAGTTTCACGAATATGTAATAATTTTTGAGTATTTTCTTTGTGTATTAATTTCCATGATATTAATTTGCAAACGCTACAGTTTGTGCAATCATTTTGTGTGGTTTAGCTTCCCTGTAAAGGTAGGTTAGCCATAAGTGGCTGCACTGCACGATACAGTGGCAGCACTGCAGCGTAGCTGTCAAACAAAAACGATAAACGTCATTCCATAGACGAAGCAAGGGAGAATTTCTGCAAATCACTTAACCAATCTACAGAACTTTGTTTAACAAGAAATATTGTTAAATTGTGAACAATCATGCATAAAATTCAATCGTTCCCTGAATATCAAGTGCCCGGTGCGCAACATCAAGATTTTTCACCATACGAATCAAATGGAGGGTATGTACGTGAACGTTTCCACAATTCAAATTTATGAGTATTTTCCATTGCAGATCTATCGTTGCTATTGCCGGTGAGGATTATGTTGTGATTGCTGCAGATACACGTTTGAGCAGTGGCTACACCATCCACACACGAAAGCAAAATAAATTGTTTCAATTATCCGAGAAAACTGTGCTCGGATCAACGGGCTGTTGGTGCGACACCTTGGCGCTGACGAGTTTGGTAAATGCTCGCATGCAAATGTATGAGCATCTAAATTTGAAAACTATGTCAACAGAAGCTATCGCGCAGATGTTATCTATCCTCATGTACAACAGGCGCTTTTTCCCATACTATATTTCGAATGTGTTGGCTGGTCTAGATACCGAAGGAAAGGGTGTCGTTTATTCATATGATCCTATTGGACATTGTGAACGCACCACATATCGTGCAGGAGGCTCAGCAGGTACTCTACTTCAGCCAGTGTTGGATAACCAGATTGGGGGCAAGGATAAGGATGTGAAGAACAAACCCAAAGTGTCTTTGGAGAAAGCCAAGGAAGTAGCTAAAGATGCTTTCATTTCTGCAGCGGAACGCGATATTTATACTGGTGATTCAGTCATTTTAAAAGTCATCACCAAAAATGGGATTGTTGAAGAGGAGGTGCAGTTGCGCAAAGATTAATTGCTAAGGATTTTGAAGCTTATTTCTTAATATGTTATAAGGAATTTTGAATATAAATACATACAAACTTTCAGTACATATAGCCAGGTATATACATAATATTCCTCAAAATGAAGAAACACTTTTCTAATAGCGGGTGCCTCTCGTCAGGCAATGACAAACCTCCGAGTGTATTTCTGCCATGAAGCTCCTCATAAAAAATATCTGCCTTTCGGAGTCGGCTTGAAACTGTAGGTCCCTCCATTTGTGACAACAACATGTTGTTGATGTTGTAGCAGCATAAACATTCCCCATTCTTACATACGGGGTATGCTGCCGGATTGACAGTCCTTGACCGAATATAAATCCGGGTCGTTTCGGTAACGTAGAACCGACTATCGTGGAAACTTTGTGACAGCAACATCAAAACGTACGCCACAAATAGAAGGAGGAGCTCGGCCAAACACCCATATGGGGTTTAGGCGCCTATTAAATGTATATATATAATATTCCTTGGGTGGACTGAACCAACTCGAACTTCTATCGGTCTAATAATTAGCATCAGTTTTTTTCTGTATGACTGTTTAAGCAATATTTATCAAATACAATGAATCACATATCAGGGTTTGCCGTGGTATTTTGTACAATCACAAAATAAATAAGCTATACGAATGTAACTGTAAAGATATCAATGCTAGGATTGGTCGCTTCCCACCTTATCAACTTTGACTCGTCTTCTTATGGGAATGTCTCATTGTATTCACTTCCACTATTCCACAGTAAAAAAACGTTGTATGGTTTTCTGCTAACCGCTTTGTTTATTTATAGTTTTCGTTTAATTTTTCATTCAAATTTGAGGCATTATAATATAAATAATTTTCTTCTTTATTATAATAGTTATAGTGTTTGCATGTAATGTTGTAATTATTTTATACTTTATTCATATCTTTATGCTCGTACCTATGTATGTACGTTGTTGTATATGGTATTTGCATGAATATGTGTGTCGTGTCTTTGAATTTTTGCTTGTATAATGCATTTGATTATGTTATTAGAAGGCAAAAATTCGTTCACTCTAATTAACTCCACTTCTCCAATTTTAAAAGAAGGCATTTATAGAATTTCGCATTTTTCGCAGTTTATAACTAGTTTTATTTGAATTGCATTCCTAAGCATAGTAAAATAAACATACATACAAAATAACGACAAAGAACAAGAACAGAACTGTCAATTGTAAGCCGCATTGGAAAGTTGCCTTCACATATGTATGTATGTAAGTCGTATAGTGTTTTTATCATTATCCTATTTAGTAATTTGAATTAATTTAGTTTGCTTTTGTCCACCTTTAATTTTGTTGCTTCAAATGAACCCAATATTCCGCACTCAGCACGCTATTGTATTTCCAATTCCTTTACTCTGCATTTAAAAGTACTTTGTTACGCCACCAACAGCTAAAGGCAAGACAGTAACGTGACCTTGGCAGCGGATTTCCAATAAATTATCCTTGAAATATTATCGCTCTCAAATGCCGCAGTTAGTTTTGGTTATTGCATTTGCATATCTTTAAACAAATTTCTCGATTCATAATTTTAAAAATAAAAGTATATATAAAAAATATTGATTTTAGTTTTCAAAATTTACTCTTGCTTTATGTTGCAATTATGCTTAAATTTGTATTTAGTTGTTTTTAACGCCCCTCTATTTCTGTTGTCTTCGCGTTAAATTCAACTCTTTGACTAATAATTAAAAATTGCTAGATTACAACTGATGCTGCTATACAATCAATCATTCATCATCCATCTAAGCGACACATAAGCCGACTGCCTATAGATATCAACCACTGCATGTATTCGCATGTTCTGAAAAGTAGTTAAAAGCTAGATTTCAGTACCCGCTAATACCTGAACTTTGAATACTGGCAGAACGGATGGAGTTGGTAGCACCGAAAATGGCGGTGAGGGTGATAGCAGCTTTGGGTTTGCTGAGGTCGTTGGAAATTGTGTTGTAGCTGATTTTCTTGGTGCTGTACATGCTGGTTGACGACTCATCCTCGGATAACTTCTATGCTACTAAACCTCAGGCAACGGCTTCAGCTCCTTTATCTGTTTAATCAGATATGCCTTTTCATCGTTGAATTGTTCATCTTCGGAACGATCCGTATGGAAATTGGTCAGAAAATCAACCAATTTCGATTGGTTGCGCAGCAAGATATCTAGTATAGGTTTCGGCTTATTCGGATTAGCTACAAATACTTTGAAGACGTGGAAGGCCTCGAATTGTATATTACGGGACTTTTCTTTCAACATATTCATCATTAGCTTTAGGTTCTCCGGCTCCGATATATAACGGGTCATCACGGTGAAATTGTGCCGATCAAGTAATAGTTCCCCTAATAACTTCAGACTTTGCCGCCTAGTCACATAGTTTTCTGAGTTTAACAACCGTTGATAGTGCTGCGTGAAGAATTTGTCATAGTTGGCCTCGAGGAATTCAGCGCACAGCAACTTATGGCGTGTCAGCAATTCTTTGAAAGTTGAGAACGCATCTGAGGCAATATCGAAGGTAGACACC
This sequence comes from Anastrepha ludens, assembly GCF_028408465.1. Classification (NCBI taxonomy): domain Eukaryota; kingdom Metazoa; phylum Arthropoda; class Insecta; order Diptera; family Tephritidae; genus Anastrepha; species Anastrepha ludens. The sequence continues at coordinate 31,295,007 of NC_071500.1, forward strand.
TCGACATAGCGGAAGAACTTGAAGAACTCATCTGAGTGTAGCATTATCTTAGCAAGTGCCTCATATCGAGCACACTCTCGCAACATCGTACCAGAGTTTAGTGCGATTTCTGGATGTGCATCTTCATAGCCGGCCATTAACGTAAACAGGATTTCCGGCTTAGTACAGATATACTCCACTGTAGGTGAACGTGTACTAATCTGTCTCCTAAGCACATTATTGAATATAAGCGCTACGTGCTTTTTACCTTCAAAATCGATGCGATGCAGATTCTGTATGAGCAGCAATAGTAGATTACTATTGTAAAGCTCTTGCGACAACTGGGCAACGACGTACTCAGCTGGTGGTTCTGAGTCACTGCTGCCATATAGCATATTTTTTATCGAAACAAGGTTTTTGCTAACATCTTCTTGTGCTTTTTCAGCTTTTCGATCACCACCCGTTTCGAGCGCATTGATTGCCTCCTTAAGTGACCGCACTAATTCGACGGGGGTCTTTTGTGATTTTCCAAACAAGGGCATTACGTTGGCACTTTACTCAATAGTTCACACCCGGTTTACCGCACACAACTACTATTGTCGTTAATTTTCTACTTTTGTAGTTCTTGGGTGTAGTTGAATAAAAGGAAAGTTTTCGATTTTACTTTTCTTTTGACTTTTCTCTTTAGCCGTCTCGTTCAGATATCTTAAGCGTTGCCAGTTTAACTCACGAACGTAAATATTAAAATCTACAAGAATGTGGGCTGCCATTTTCGAATATGAGTCATTCATGTAAATAAATTTTTCAACGGAAATAAAGGGAGGGAAAGAAAATATGATTGGCGGATATGGCGGATTTATTTACAAACTATAAATTTGACAGGAATGGTAAACTAAATAGATACATTTATAAATATTTTTACACTGCCACCTAAAGGCAAAGCCTCAAAGCTAAAATTTGAACAATATATAAATATTTACTTGGGATTTAAAAAAAATTATGTATGGGGATTAGCCTTACACAATTCCACCCACTATGATCCTGTACTTAAATCGCACTCTGATTTGTAATTCACTTCACAATTACCCTGCGAATAAGGTAATTCGCAAAACAACCATTTTAATTCGCCAATTATTTTATCGGAACGTTATCGAATAACCTGTCAAACCAAAGCAAGAAAGGGAAACAAAGCGGAGCAACAAATAATAATAAAGGCAAAAACAGAAATTGTTCAAAAATTATTACGTCGAGAAGAGGTTGGCTGTTTTTTTTTTTTTTTTTTTTTTTTGAAAACGGAACAAATCAATAGATACAATCTTCGCTTCAAAAATCTAAGTTTTAACTTACTTTTTCTCTATCACCGATATTCACAGCAAATGATAGTAATAAAAAGCAAAGGAGAAGAACAAGAAGATGTGCTGCCAAGGTGAATTACGTATGCGGCGTGAAAACAAGGTAATTCGCGATTTACGCGCCGTGGGAACATAGCATAGTAATAGCTGTGTTTTTTTTTACAAATTAAGCCTGCACTTAAAATTTATATTAAACAATAAGTACACAGTATAAATGAACGCGTATGAAATAGTTACGGATAAAATCAGTGCTTCCAAGTTGTGTTATGTAGCTTTTATCCAAGAATGATAGATTACAAGATGGGGGCCATCGGAAGAAATATTTTGAAAGTATTTTGACTGTTACGCCATAGGTGATTTACCAGCGAGATGAGCGAACGAAATGAAAACAAAATGTGCGGTTAGTTGAATACAATCAGTCGATGTTCAGACCATGGATGACGCGTAGATCACTGGATGCAAAACTCTCTTATTTTATAAAAGATCGCACCCAGGAACTCGTTTGAGTACTTGGCAGCACTATCAAACAGATAAACAGCTGATAGACCATGGAGCGAGCTGTTAGGAATAGAGCGCTATAAATAATAGACGAAACCACTTCGTTTTTACATTAATGGAAAAGTTTCTACTTTAAATTCATCTTGTAAAAATACGAGTATATGTATTATACTCAAGTTGCCTTGCATTATTATTGCGAACCGTGAAACTTCGCGTGCCGACTGGCAGCAATAGCGAGCGAAGATGATATCAAAACAAAAACACGAATTCCCCGTGATGGCGAGACGGTACTCGTCAGAAACTACGAGTTGCCAAATCTAGAAATCACAATAGTTGTTAAGCAACAGTGATAGAAAGCACGAGAGCGTCTTGCGAATTCGCCGTGTCGTGAGAGCGGATTAATAAACAATCAAAAGGAAGGAGATTCCTTGTTTGTGAAGACGAAGAGTAGCTAAAGCAATGAAACCAACCAAACACAAGAAATTATACGCGCACGCACATACTTTCTTCCCACGATGTCTTCCGCAAAAAAACGCAAACAAACTGCATTTAAAGGCTTTGTATTAACTTCTGCTTTAATAATTTAACACGCAGTACTTCGTTTTTATTAGTTTAAATCTCGCAAATCACAAAACTACCAAACCATTCACAGGATTTTCATAAACACGTAATTTTTCCTACTTTTGTTTGTTTTGTTCGTTTGTTTTGTGTTGCAAAGGCAGCTACCGTCACACTTCTCAAAAACGCGAAAAATGAAGTAACTGTTTTCTTTTCCTTTTGTTAGTTTGATTCGTTTGTTTTGCATTGTTGAGAAGCCTCACGTCACACTTGTCAAAATCGTGAAAAATAAGGTAACTGTTTTCGAAAGACACCACCTTCTGATTTTCTTCATGAGGTTAGGGTTAAATCACATTTTTTCCATCAAAACGTATTTCAATAATTTCAAGGCCAAGTGAACGAGCTGATTACAATTATTGAAAGTAAATGTTCATGTTTCGCCTTAAAAAGATGCTACCACAATTAAACGATAGGTAAAATTCAGAAAAAGAGTGAAGTCTTGAATGAATATTTCGTCATATCGACAGAATTATTTAAATAAAGATCACAATATTCATATGTATGTTAATATAATTTTTTCCAAAAAACAAAATTAATAACAATTTACAAACCTTATTATTAATAAAAAATTGGCCTCTATAATATTTTTACAACCTTCCGTTTTTTTTTTCCTTTTTCTATTAAATTATTTATTAGTTGTAACACTTTAACTTTTGGTTTGTTTCCTTGATGAAGTCATCTTAAATAACACTAACTATCAAGTTCCGTGCGACATATGTCACGGCTGAGGCGCATTCATTAAAGGCGGTGGCAGTAGACCAGCAACAATATTTTGTAAGTTTGATTGTCACGGCAAAGTATTGGCAAAGAAGAAAGCAAATAATAAATTCGCTTTATCTCACTCTGAGCTGACAGCCACTGCGAAAGAAAACAAATAAATCAGCTGAGTTACCGATACCGCCTTTAATAGATTTGCCTTGGTCAAAAGTTTTTAATTCTAATGATTTTGACAAGCAGTGTGCGCGATCAACTCGGAAGCGAAATCTTCAGCGTATAATTAGGACCTTAGAACGTCCTATCTTATAAAAAGTCCAGGAGAATTGAGTACTGAAGGTGGCGCCATTAAACAACAAGTTACTTTACTCTGACGTCAGCTCACTTCGCAATACAAAACAAACAAAAGTAGGAAAAATTACATGTTTGTGAAAATTCAGTGAATGGATTGGTAGTTTTGTGATTTCTGAGATTTAAACTAATGAAAATGAAGCACCGCGTGTTAAATTGTTAAAGCACAAATGAATATAAAGCCTTCAAATGCAGTTTGTTTACGTTTTTATGTGGAAGACGCCGTGGCTAAGAAGTATGTGTATGTGCATACAATTTCTTGTGTTTGGTTGTTTCCATTGCTTTCGCCTACTTTAACTCTTCCTTTTGTTTGCTTATTATTCGTGGGCTCTTACGACACAGGAAATTCCCTCTTGGGTAGTGCCAGTAAATCAGCTGATTGTTATTTTTCTTTCTGCATTTGATGGATTAGTATTAATTTGTGCTTTAACAATTTAACACGCGGTGCTTCATTTGCATTAGTTTGTTTAGTTTTAATCTCACAAATCACAAAACTACCAAGCCATTCACTGAATTTTCACAAACATGCAGTTTCTCCTACTTTTGTTTGATTTGTTCATTTGTCTTGTATTGCGAAGTGCGCTAACATCAAAGCAAAGTAATTGTTTTTTAATGGCGCCACCTTCCGTACTCATCTCGACTTGGGTGGTGGCAGTAAATCAGCTGGTTGTTTTTTTTTTTGACGTGATAACGTCTTATAATTGAATGTAGCCGGCTGCACGCACCAAAAAACTACGTCGTTATCTTGCTCATACGTCGATACCTTGCTTGAACTGCAAGCGAGAGCGCGGAACGAACGACAAAGAGCACAATCGGCCCCCGCGTTCGGCAACGTTCGACATCTGGCTCTCTCCTACTTAAATGAGCATATATATGTATGTATATGCGCATTTGTTGGTATATAAATTCACATACTTGTATTTGCATATGCCTTCTTCCTGTGTGCATGGTAATGAACCATTTCTCTGTTGAGAATAGGACGATGATAGAAAAAGTAGGAAATGAAAGGGAGTGTTTCGAGTGTAAAGTGTCTTTGAAAAGGCAAATCGATGATGTTGCCTCTTAGTGTTGTTGACTTATTAACGTCTGATGCACAATCGAAATTGAAGATATCTTTCATGAATTTCATAAATGTTTCGTCATTTTTCACATTTGTGTAAATGAAAGGCTGTGTTCGTAAATGCAACATGACTTGCAGCATAAGCATCAGTGGCAACACTGCAAGTTTGACATTTGATACTTCTTATACAATTTTTGACAATTTGCAAATACGTTTGTTTGCATTTTTGAACGCTTATAATACTAAAATGGAAATTTTGCTGAATCTAACACTAGACGAAATTTGTGAGCAAAGAAAAGATAGATTTTCTTTAAATTTAAGAAAAAGAAGGCTATTGAAGTCAAAGAGAAAAATGTTTAGTACAAATGTTTGTCTTTAAAAAGAAAAATACCTAAAAACAAATCGTTTATTAAAACAATAAAGTCATTTCCCGAGGACCTTTTCTATTCCCATTTCCGAATGAATTGGGCCACTTTTAAAGTAAGGTTTTATAAGTTTTATGAAAATTATATTAATAATTTATAGTTTCACTTTAACAATTTGCTGTTGGCGGAGTCATTGAGTGCCTTGTACTATAAACTTCGTCGAAGTCCTCAAAATACCTCCAGGATGTAGCTTCTCTACCGGAAGAATTATTTCTTTTCTTAATGCGCTTGTACGTTACCAAGAGATTTAAGCATTTTCTCTGCGCTGTGGTGCTGTCCAGTCTTATATTGGGATTTACATTTGTAACTTCGGTCACAACTTTCTTCCACAATTCATTTTTTTTCCTTCTACCCGATTTAAACTCGTCCTCCATATTCAACCGTACTCTCAACAATAACTGTCTCCGCATTACTGAGATTTTCACTAAAAATTTAAAAATAATAATTTATACAATTATTATTAACATAATTTAACTAAATTTCAATACAAAAATTAAAATAAAACAGTTTTGCTTACTTTTCATCAGACATCGTAGTTAAATGCAGTAAACAATTTTTTTATAGAAATTATGAGTGACAACTGATAGAATTGTTGTCTTTTTGAACGCTTGATTATTGCAGTGCTGCAATATTGGCATTTCTGAACGTTCTGTTTGTTATGCAATTGTAGTTTGCGCGTCATGTTGCATTTACGAACACAGCCTAACTTGATCAATTCCATTGCGATTCCATTTGCCTCCTTCTCTATATCCATACAAAATATCTATCAAACAAATAAAATTAAAATTTTGTTATGAAAATTGCAACCAATACATCAGTATTTTCTTATGACGTTGTCACGTTAAACTATCGTCAGTAAATCAACTTTACAGACAACCTATTTTTTTCCTTTCCTCGTGTCCGTGTGAATGCCAGTACCAAGGCGATTCTATGTATTAAAGGTGGTGTTGCTAAATCAGCTGATTTGTTTTTTTTTTCTTTCTTTCGTTGTGTCCATGTAGCTGTCAGCACAGAATAAAACAAGGCGAATTCATTCTTTGTTTTCTACTTTTCCAATACTTTGCCCTGACAATCATACGTACAAAACATTGTTGTTGGTTTAGTGCCACCAACAAACGCTGAGCAGTTAGCCATAGATATAACCAGTTAGCTGCGCAAGAATGTAATAAAAGTCTATTAGTATTTATTTTGGTATGACAAATTTATTTACTTTTTTTGTTATATTTCAATGAACTTTTTCAATTATATTCATATTCATGATCATTATAACATATAATACGATAAAATATGGTTTATATTTTATTTTATATTAGTTAATTTAATTGTTATTTCCAATAATGTAGAGAAATATTGCGAAACTTTTTGTTTTTATATATAGGTATATAAGTATATTTGTATGTATATGTTTATGTGTAAAGGTATATGAATGTGATTGTAGATATAATGCGCATAAATTATTTTTCACTTTACTTTATCATAGATTATAATATTTTTGCGTATAATAATTAGATATTAATGCGGTATTCTATTGGTTGCATATTTATAAGAGTTAAGATTAAGACGTTATTCTAAATTCTAATAGTATATATTAATAAAAATAATCGCTTTCATATCTCATTTACCACATATCAATGCTTTTGATTTTTCCTATGATTACAAAATAATTTTTGAAAAACGTATTCGTTATTGGATTATATAAATATGTTTATCAATTTGATTTGAGCATTACGCACGCCAATAATACACACATACATAAATATGCTGATTTCTAAGACTTCTTACACATTGCTTGTCTGACAGTTGCTTTTTGTATGTAAGTATGTATATGTTTTATATCCATATAATTTTTTTTTCACTGTCAATTAAAATACATTGTAGTGTTGGTCAAAAGTTTAATATACTCGTATGCTGCTATATTAGATTAATATTTGTATTTCTTTACTTTGACTTACTATACTCATTTGGTTTTTTGCTTTAGTAGTTCCGCCTACAGCGTCTTAAACTTATAACTTAAATTTGACATTTGTTGACATTATTTTTAAATTTAACAGACTTTACTTATTAAACAACAAAAAAATAAAAATAAATAGTGCGGAGGAGATTATTAAAAATTGAATGTGTAGAATTCGCATTCCTTATTCTCCATTCCGTCTCTACTTCATAATTGTACAAAAATATATAAAACTGAATGTGGAACACAAATTTATACATATGTATGTATATGTATGTAACTATATCAGTATATGTATATTATAATATTATCGTTGATCATTTTCGTGTTCAAATTTCTTTGTCCCTTATTTCTACATATACTCGTACATATATTTTTCTTTCTTCTCCAATAATGCATGCTAAATTAACGCGCTCTACTTCTCAACTTCTTCCTACAATCGCCCTAAGCTTAGAGGTATGCTTCCAACTAGTATAAATATGCATACACAGACTTACATATTTAAAAATATCTTTGGGTATTTTTTTATCAATTTCACTCAAATCAAAATCCGAAAAACACATGTAAAAAAAATAGTTAAAACAAGGAAAGTGAATTAAGGGTGGCATCAGGCTGGGCTATTAGCACAAGGATTGGCCAAAGTATGTCACGAGCATCAATTACAGAAGGCATTGGGTGCAGAGAGTTTACATATGCTATGCAGCGTGTGAAATCACGCGCTGGTCAAGTATGGAACTATTGTGGGCTCTAATACATATAATGGGTGCTCCAAAAAAGACGCGCCTAAATATTGTTTTGAAACAAGACATGTAAAAATTTAGATTCTTTCGGGTTTGTGTAAAATAATATGACTTGAATGTCCACCAGGAGCACAGATAAAATCCGCCAAACAGTCGATTCATGAATGACTCATTGTTAAGAACGTGGAGATATCGATGTTGAACGCTGTTAAGCAACATTTTGCGCTACAACAACAATATTCCTAACAGCACATGCAATTTTTGGACTTTAGTTTGCCAGTGCTTTTTCTATCCTCGACAGAACCAGTTTTTATTAATTTATACACCAACCTTGGAATTGTCAACTCATTCGCTTGATTATTTAAAACAAACAAAAAACAAATTCGTTGTTCATGAAAGAAAATTCGCGTTCTTAAAGATCGACCATTTTCATAATAAATTCCAATAATTTAACGCGTTATTCTATCGTATAAAATTGTACATCTCTCTACTTGAAAAATGTCAAAGATGACATAAAAAAGAGGTATTATATATATAATTGGCGCGTACACCCTCTTTGGGTACTCGCCCGGGCTCCTCCTCCTATTTGTGGCGTGCGACTTGATGTTGTTCCACAAATGGAGGTACCTACAGTTTCAAGCCGACTCCGAACGGCAGATATTTTTTATGAAGAGCTTTTTCATGGCAGAAATACACTCGAAGGATTGCCATTGGCTGCCGAGGGGCGACCGCTATTAGAAAAATGATTTTCTTAATTTTGGTGTTTTCACCGAGATTCGAACTAACGTTGTCTCTGTGAATTCCGAATGGTAGTCACGCACCAACCCATTCGGCTACGGCAGCCGGCGAGGTAAAAAAGAGGTAACCTCTAGGAAATATTCATTACTGAAATTTAGACGACTGAAAATTGTAACAGATGACTTAAAAAAAAGAGGTAACCTCAAGGAATTATTCACTATTGAAATCTAGGCCACTGATGACTAACTTGAAAGTCTCTTTATAATTGCGACAGTTTTTATATCCCCTCCAAACGGCAGATGGTTTTTATTTAAGATTTTCTTGTGGCAGAAATATACTCTGAGATTTTGCCATTGCCTGTCGAGGCGCGAACGCTATTAGAAAAAACATTTTCTATCATTTGATATTTCATGCCCACAATGGGTACCGAAAGCCCTGTTGCTACTATTTAGTTGAGAAAAGGCCTAAAATATAATTGAAAAAATGTTTATATATGGTATTATATATCCATTATTTTATATTATTTTACTTCAACATCGTAAAAGCTTTCCTCTAGAATTTGCAAAAAAATGGCTTAATTACTCGTGGTCACATATTAAAATTTGGTCAAACTATTATGTTTTTATATATTTAAAGCATAAGTCTAAGTAATTTCAACTTTTTTGCATGCAATTAATTAATTGATTACTGAATTAGCTGAGTGGCTTCCGGTTGCGAAAGATTAAGGGCGTATTCTAGTCTAGAAATTTGAAAAAATCGCGTTTTCATTTTTCAAAATTCGATAGTTTAAGCATTCAAAAATATCTCCCTAAAAGGACTTTTTTTAAATTCGAATTATTTTGGAAGTTACAACTATTTTAGTGACGCGACAGCTAGACCGGTTTGAGCGGACAGCGAACCTCAAACGTGTTTTTCTCGAAACTACTTCTTTCGATACGGTCGGCACGATATCTCAAGTTCTAATCAACCGATTTGCTTGAAGTTTATCATGAATATTCTTTAAATATATCTCTAACGCATGACGCACGAAAAACTGGAAATTTCAATTTTTTAATATGTGTAAACAATTCGAGAAAGCTTAAAAATTAGATAAAAATCGACCTCAATTTTTGAGTAGCCGCCATCTTATGGAAAAAAATTTGTTCCCCTTTTTTTCTACGTCATGCAATAATGACATTCATATTAATTAAGAATTTGTCATCTTTTTTGTTTTCAAATGACCACAAAGGTAGAAATCGTGACGACGAGGACACTGCCTTTTGTTTTCCCCTTGTACTTCAAGGACGCATAATTCCATGAAAATTTATTTATTTTTTAATTCATTTTGTGTGCTCTTAATATATAAATAAATAAATGATAAAAAAATGGATAGTAAAAATATCAATAGCTTTTTTTTATTCACCGTCAAAAAATGCTCGAAGTTCGGGCCTCTAGACTAGAATATCCCCTTAAGACACACACCACAAAATCGAGGAGGCGCTTGGCTTAATATCCACCGAAGGATATACGCGCTGAAGTGGTTAAGTCAATACAATTTTCGCTTTAATGCTGCTTGTGCAAGAGCGCCGCAAGTTTAAGCATTACGCAATGAAATGAAATATAGTAACATGTGATCAGATTGGAGGTACTTTTACCAATAGGGTTTTTTTTAACAGATCACGCGTGACTATTGCCAAACTAAATACCTAATTTTTTTCAGTATTCATTAACACTTCTTCATCGAAAGACTTACGCCTCAACAACGTTTACAAATCGTACAAATGTATTACGAACATCGAGCCTCTGTGAAAAGTTTGCATCGCGCGCTCAGGTCAACTTGTGATGTTCAGTGATGAAGCCATTCAAGAACAGCCATAACATCCATTGAAACCAACCGTTTAGTGCGATCTATGGGCTGGGGAAATCAATGGCGCATATTTCTTCAAATAAGAGGCTGGCGTCAATGTAGCAGTGATTGGCGGACGCTATCGCACCATGGTAAACGATGTTTTGATGACGAAAATTGAAGCTCGTAATCTCTACGACATTTGGTGCAAATTAGACGGCGCTAATTGCTATACAGCCCGTGAAACAATGGATTCACTACGCCGTTGTTTCCGTGAGCAATTTATCGTTCTCTCGAACCAGTGGATTGACCACAAAGAACGTGTGATGTCACACTTTTGGGCTTTTATTTGTGAGATATGTAAAGTTCAAATGCTTTGTGGATTAACCAGCTTTGATTGAGGCATTGCAAGCCAACATTACTAAAGTTATTCACGACCGATACTAACCGAAGTGCTCCAGCGAGTCGCAAATAATTCAAAATTGGTGTCTACGGTTGGCCAAATTACGGCGCAGTTGCAGCCAACATTTGAAAGAGATTAGCTTTAAAAAGTAAATGCCACGAATGGTGCTACACAAAACTAATAAATATTTCTCTATCACTTTGAACTTTGAACGCTGTTTTATTTCAATTTAAAATACGTTACCTCTAAATTGATCACCCTTTATAAAGTTGTATTTCTTAATCAGCCTATTCTATTAACTATTATAGAAATCATGATTAATTTCTTATTTTGGAAACAAATGAGAATAAAAAATGTGTCAAATTCTAAACCACTTTCACTAAAATATTTTAAAATTTTGAAGGCTAAATTGTAAAAATCAACATTTCGATTAAATATTACTTTGATAATTATACCAAAAAACTATATATCACAGACCCACAAAAACGTATTATTTATTAAAATTTATTAAAAACGAAGCATGATGTGTGCGAGTGCCAATAGGAAATTTAGAAAAAATTATAACAAGGTATTTCAGCTTTGAAAGTCATTGGTTCAAAAGAAGCAGGTATACACTTTGCTATTGTTTGATGCCAACAGATATTGCGGAAATATTTTTAAACTACGAAATCCCATCCACAGAGCATAATATTATTAGAAGTGGGGGAATTTCATGCTGAGATTAGAAATTACTGCAAATGGTATAAATAGGAAATAAAAGGTTTTCTAATAACAGGTGTTATTTTCAATAGCCCGCTATTTCGGTAGATTTCACTTTTGAAGCTGTCATTTTCTGATATTTGACAAGTAGAAACTACGCCATTAATAAAAATGGAACGATACAGACTTAAACAACGCATTGAAATGATTAAAATTCACTATAAAAATGGTGAATATTTGGCAGAGACGGTTCGTAAAACTCAAACATTTTTGGGTCATCGTGAAGCACCTTGTGGGACCGCAATACAGAAACTGGTGAAAAAATGCGAGCTGTTGGGACAAGTTAGCGATGTGAAGAATAAAAACGGTGCACGTCGCTCAAAAACAGCCAAAAATAGTGCTGTTGTTGCCGAAAGTCTTGAAGAATACCCAGGTTTGTCCATTCCTCGTCGTTCTTTGGAATTAAGCATTCCACAAACGTCATTACACCGTATTTTGCAAAAAGATTTGGGTCTTAAGGCTTACACCTAAAGTCCAGTTAACACAAGAACTCAAGCCGGCCGATCATCAACAACATCGTGTCTTTGCTGATTGGGTCGTTGAAATGCATGAAAATGATCCGGAATTCCATCGAAAAATCATCTTGAGTGATGAAGCTCATTTCCACCCCGGTGGCTTCGTCAACAAGCAAAATTGTCGGATCTGGGGCTCAGAAAATCTAAGAGTTATTATTGAAAAGCCTCTCTATCCTCAACGTGTGACTGTTTGGTGCGGTTCATGGTCTGGCGGAGTCATTGGACCTTACTTTTTCGAAAATGAAGCTGGAGGAACAGTTACAATGAATGGATTACGCTATCGAGAGATATTTACGATTTTTTATGGCAGGAATTGGATGGTATTGATCTGGACAACGTTTATTTTCAACAAGACCGCCGTCTACGTGCCACACAAGCAACGAAACCATTGATCGTTTATCAAAATAACACCACTTATTGGAAAACCCTTTATGTGATTTGCGATGTTTGATTGCCGCCATGCGTACCCATTGCGGATTGAAGATCGAGTAAATTAACGGCCGGGATTTATATGCCACCAAGGGTTGTTACTACCGCAACATAACTAACAAATTTAGCGGGGAATGTTTTATGTTAAGATGTCACTTTCACATTCTTTTCCACACTTTTGCATGCAGTTTTATTTAATGTAGTTTCGAGAATCTTTGGCACTTCAATGTGATCCAATTAGAATGCAAGCACGGGAGTATTGATATATACACGCTGGAGCATTGCTAATGCACTTAGCATTTACTTCTAAAATTTATTAACATTTTCTGTCATAACTATGTTTCCTCGGTAGCGGTATTAAAAAATTGCCGTAACGCTAAAATGACACATACAACTGTATATATTTGTATAATTAAAATAGTTTTCATTAACTTTATACAATCCTACTTACGAATATCTAAATTTTATGTACTATATGTAATGTACGTAATGTCTAAAATATGGAAACAAGTTTTAAATTTGTTAAATTTTCAAAAAAAAAAAAAAAATAATAATAATAACATTTAAATTATAAATGTATGTATGTATGATGATAAAGGAATAACCCTCAAATTAGTTTTGGTAAATGAGTACTTAGTGCAAGTCTAATGAACTTTTCGTGTTTTATTTTTTTTGTTTTTGCACGCATCATTGCCGTCATATTGATAGTAACTAGTACAAATAGTTTAAAATGTCTTGATTTCGTGTGAGGGAAAGTCTACAACTAACAGCAATTTAAATTGGATTCATTATGTATGACTAGATTACATATTTTTTACATACAAGGTATACGCAAGTGCACTAAAAAACAAATTCGCACTGTGATTTCTAGTGACAATGAATGAAACAAATTATACATTCTTATTCGGATTTAGAACCCTGAGCTTCGTTTGAAGTTTAATCTTCCTAATTGTTTGGGCCAATGCATTCAAGTGCACCCTTTATAATGCGTACTTCTTTGCATAAAAATATACTCGTATATTTGTTTTTCTTTTTTTTTAAGATTAGCTTCATCAACACTATGAAATCAAAAGGAGACATCCAATTTTTTTGTGTGGCATGCTTTTAGTCGTCATCCCCATAGCCCATATGTTGATTTTATACAAATTAATGTATTCATCACGCAATTTCAAATCCCACAGTTTCTTCACACATACACGTACATGATATGCTTATACCATTTTTCATCATTAAGCAGGAAACTAAAGCCTTTAAACTCAACTCGCTTTCATACGCATCACGCATCACTGATTCTCCACTTTAGCAGTTTTCATTCGCGCTTGATGAAATTTCCTTCGGCGTCTAGCCAACTACGCCACGCCGGCAACTCCTCAGTTACTGCGCCATCAGTACAATTGTAACTGTTTACCCTGTTTGCCGCCCGTGTTTCCCGCTTCAATAATATTTACCTATGCAATGCATTGGTTATTTGCTTCAACGACTGACCCACCTCGCTGACCAGCCGCTCGTTGTCTTGCACATTTTTGCTACCTGCAGTGCGTAAATTCTGCGATTGCGTTTCGACCCGTGTCACCAACTCACGAAAATGGAATTTCGAGTGCGGCGGCATAGATTCGTTGTCAGCGAAAACTACACAATTATTTTGCAGTATATTGAGCTTGTCGCTAAGTTGCAGCCACTGTGAGGCTGAGATCGAATTCACAGGATGCTGATGCAATGAGCCCTCGAGCACAGCAACCAGCTCTAGTATGCTCTCACGTGAAATTTGCGTGGAACTCTGTAGCGCGCTGCTGAGTGGTGAGTTTGTGGAACTATCCAATGCACTGGCGGCGATCTTTTGCGAGATGGGCGTCGCATAGATGGTCAGTTTGGTGGGTTTGAGTGGAACGGCGGGTTTATTTGTATTGGAAGTGTTTGAATTTGAAGTATTATTCACAGCTGTGCTTGTGGAGTGGGTTGATGTGTTCACTTTATTGTTTTGCTGGAGCAGAGCTCCTCCTGCATTTGCAGCAACACTGCTATGCTCGACGAAAAGCGATTGCGTCATTGAAGTAATTTCGTTGTTAGCCGCTGTGTGATTAGCTGAAGAATTAGAGGTGTTGTTGGTGGTGGCTGAAGTACCTTGTTCGCCATACTGATTACTATCTGTGAATAGTTGAGTCGAAAGAGAGGATGTTAGTTGGGATTTCGTGCAATGGGAATTGCTGAAAATGGAATTTTGATTTTGATTATTTGTGCTGTTGGTAGTAGGGGGTGGCGGTGGTGGTGCTGCCGGTGGCGGCTTGTTTGCTATGGAATTTGTGGTAGTCGTAGCAGTGGTACGTGACGAGATTTGAGTGCTAAGTGATGGAAAACGGTTTGAATTTGTAGTGGGCGTGGTTGCAGCATTCGATATGGGCTTCAAACTGAATTTGGGTGAGAGTTGATTAGTGCTTGTGGAGGTGGTGGTGGTAGTCGTGCCTGTGCTGCCGTTATTTGCTAAACAGTTGGCCTGTGATTGGGTGCTTGCATAATCAGCGCCGCTGCCCGGTTGCTCCCACAACTTCTTCAAGCTACTTATACTACCTGTGCTGCGGCGTTTCCCAGCCTCGGTTTCAGATGTGCCCACTGAATTATCTGCCATCTCAGAAACGCTAACGGTATTGTTGCAGCTCAAATTTGAAGTTGCATTATGTTGAGTATTACCATTTGTATTTAAGGTTGTGTTAGTTGTATTCGTGAGATTAATGGAATTTCCGTTATTGCTATTTGTCATATCATGTTTTGTATTTTCAGTCTTTTGTTGTGTTGCTGACGTCCCAACAGGCGCCATTGTCATTGATGTGGTGAATTTCTTATCACCCTTGCGGCCTAGCGTACCCGTAGATGTCACAGCTTGGCCCTTTTGCAAAATAATTTTGGGCGTTTCATCTGCCCCTATGTCTTTTTTATCTTTCGGGTCTTTTTCAACTTTTCGTAAATGCGCTTTAAAGTCGATGATCGTCGTTTGGTTTTCGGTCTTTTGTGTAGGTGATGTTAATTTTTTTGGTTCAACCTTTTTCAGCTGCGCCTTAAATGAGTTTGTATTGCCATTCTCTTGAGCTTGCGATCCGCTTGCATCGCTGCCGCTATTACCGCCGCTTAAACTTTTTGGTGTTGGTATTGACTTTTGCTTCGACAAATTCATCTCGGCCAACTCGGTGAACAGTAAGGATACGGGATCAACGCCACTGCCGGCAGACGCTGGAACGGTGGTGCCATTTTGTATGTTCGCATTGTTGGCCGAATTCTCTTTGGAACGATCTTTTATCTCTGCCATCAATTTCTCCTTCATGTTGAGCTCTTGAACGTTGCCGCCAGCATTGCCAACTACTTCCGGTGGTGACCCCAATGAGCTACACGAGTCTGTCGACGGTTCACGTTTACGTAGCGATACACCGAATCGTGAGCTGGCTTCCTCAACACTGGGCGCAATATTCGAGACATCATTATTACTGCTGTTCGGCAATGGATATTGCGACATAGATACGTTTGCCGCCTTCAGCTGTTCCAGCACTTCCGGTGCTGGTGGTGGTGGTGGCGGTGGTGTCTCGAATTCCTCCGGTGGTGGCGGCAAATCTAGTGGTGGAGGTGGAAACTCCAAATTGGCTAATGCCGGCTGTTGACTACGTTTTGGTGAGTTGCTGGAAGAGGCGCCCCGAAATGAGGAAAATGTCATCATTGTTCCATCAGCAGCAGTACGATGACGCTGTAGTTTATTCAAGCTCGCAGATGCGCTGTTTTGCATAGTAACACCGCTCGACGAATTGCTACGTATCATTTGCTGAGGCGGTGTGGGTGCATTCACGCCGTTACCATTATTTCCAGGCGCGACGTTTGCGGACTTAGTCGGTGGCGGTATTGGCAACACATGAGCCGGTGGGACTTGTTGGCGTGTCGCAGCATGTGCACTACCATGGCCATTTGTGGTGACCGGAGCAACTGTAGTTAAATGAGTAGACATACTGTGCTGCGGTGGCGTATTCGGATCTTCAAGGCTATTCAGGAATGCACCTATGCGTTGTACTTTTGGCAAAGTGCCATACCGATTCACGACGCACTTCACATTCTTCACCTCAAGTGCGCCAACTGTAACGTGATGTGACGTGCAACCGCCTGCGCTGCTATCACGAGGAGCATGCTGTTGCTGTTGGTGTTGAGAGCGTTTACTTTGGCGCGTTTCGAGACCACGATTGCCCATAACTGGCGTAGGTCGTTTGAATGAGCTATGTTGTTGGCCGGATCGTGGCCCAATACAACCGCCATGCAGCGAATGTTGCACCTTGCTTTGGCTAGGTATATTCTGGCATTCCAAACTATCACCGGTAGCATCAGTGTCGGGATCACCAGTTGTATTATCGTTTTCAGAATCGTAACGCTGTGCCAGACTGTTGATATCGCGCGTTATGCCTGTACGGGTGAGTATTTGACGAGAAAACAAAACAAATAAGATTAATTAAATTAATGTATGAAGGCTTGAACGCTCGAATGTATGAAAAGAAGAGCAATGCGTAGATAGGTGGATGCACTGTTGGGGCGACATAAGCAGTAAATATGGAGAGGTCCAGCAACCAGGCAGTAAGATTATTGAAATGGAAATGAATGCGGAAAGCATAAAGCAAATTAATCAAAGTTACATACATATTAATATATTTATGCTTTTATACAGGGTGAGCTGGAAAGCGTGAAAAATAGCTTGCACACTCACTTCAAGATTCGCAAATCGAACAAGGTCCAATCCAAAAAGTAACTGACATGCGCGAGATTTTTTATTTAATTTTTTATTACAGACATACACCTTGAAGTGAGAAGCTACCAAATAACTTACACAAAATACGACCGTTGCAACCCTGTATAATTTACATAATTAAGAATAATTAATTCAAATACATCTTAATGAGTTAGTAAGAAAGTAAAATAAGTTAATAACAAACTTAAACAAACATCCGACAAATTAAAGAGCTCACAAAACAAAGTCAAATATTAATGTAACTGGTCAGTAATGAGTAATGAATAATTCAATTCAGAGCAGATATAACAACTTTCTTGAGCAAAAATTCATTATTATTGAAATATTTAGCGTAATAATAGAACTGCATATGCTTGCGTTATTCAAAAGCAGTTAACACAGTGAACGAATTACAGAGATTTGCCTATTCATTACTCAGATGAAAACAAACTCTGCTCACTACATAAACCAAAGTACCAAAAGTCATACTAAAGCATTAAATGAAGTTCAACAATTAACAAATGAAACAAAAAAGAAACGGTTTAATAATCTTACTCAGGTGTGAAATACCTCGAAAAAGTATATCGATTAGGAAACTACTGCAAGAGGATGATTTCTTTATAGAATATTGGGGAGAAGGTGGTGTAGTACACAAAGTATAAGAATTCGTTTTGCAACGTTTATTAGTGTTATTGGTTGGGGTACTGGGTTGTACAACATTAGATGGTTGTGGTTGTGGTTGTATTGGAGTTTGCTTTTGCAGTTGTTTTTGGAGTTGTTGCTGTAGGTTGAAAAAGATGCTACTACCATTTGTATTGTGATCGTCAATGAGGTTGCGCGCATCATCCTCACGATATGTAGAATCGCGGCTGGTCGATAGTAAACTGCGGTAAAAAGAATAAAGCATTAACAATAAGGACATGGATATGCTCGAACCCACCTCGTACGCTTGGGTGGTGCAGGTGCTTGTTTGCCTTGTTTGTTGGTGGTGCGGCGCATTTGCACATTGCCTTTGCCTTGACTGGAAAAAGTGCTCAACTTTGTGGATGTAGAACCAGTTTCTAGACGATAGAAATAATAATTAGGCATAAAATTTATTATATTAAAAATTATTATATTCGATTTGTATGCATTTAAATATTTTGCTATAATATTTACCTGACATTGGAGTGCCCGCTGGCGGTTGATCTAGCAGTCCGCCGCTCGGTGTTAATCCGCCTCCACCTCCACCTCCACCGCTGCCGCCGCCTCCACCACCACCACCATTCGCTGGTATACCCTTTTTACCCATTTGTGGCGTTAGACTCTGGGTCATCGTTGTGGCATTCAATTGTTTTGCGACCGCCTCAGTAATCGATGATTCCTGCAGATCGAAGAAAACGATACGTGGTCGTTCGTTATTATTATTGTTCTTACAACGTATTTTCATGTTCATAGCTATTTTATCATCATCATTCTGATTTTCATGATTTATTTTATTTTTATGAGGCTCTACAATAAAAGCGTCTCTTATCGTATCGGTCACAGTGGCTAACAACATGCTGGCTGCAGCCACATTTGTTGCATCGGTACATTTGCACCCAAGGTTGCCGTTACTATCACATCAAAGTTCGACACCGTCATCGTCATCAACGTCATCATCTTCGTATTCATCATCATCATCATCATCATCATCATCATCATCATCATCATCTTCCTCTTCCTCATCTTCATCATCATTTTCTTCACAAAATTCACCATTGTCGTCCCACACCTCACCCACCTGAAACATATGCTCCAATGCATGATGTATGCTCTTGAATGTCGGCCGATCCGCCGCATTCCAATGCCAACACTGGCGCATCAAATCGTAAACTTCCGGTGGGCAACCTGGCGGCCTCTCCATTCGATAGCCTTTCTCGAGCTTATGAAATACATCGGTGAGATCAATATTGGGATATGGTGATGCGCCATATGTGGCGATCTCCCAGAGCAAAACGCCAAATGCCCATACATCTGATTTTGTGCTGAACTTATTGTACGCCAAACCCTCCGGAGCGGTCCACTTAATGGGAAACTTGGCACCAGCATGCGCTGTGTACGTGTCATCGCGCATAAGTCGCGCCAAACCGAAATCAGCAACTTTCACGAGTTTATTATCGCCCACAAGACAATTGCGTGCCGCCAAGTCGCGATGAATGTAATTACGCGATTCCAGATAACTCATGCCGGAGGCAATCTGTGTGGCCATGTAGAGCAATGCCACAGCGTCTAGAGTTTCGCGGGCAGGCGAACGCAGAAAATCCAAAAGATTGCCGTGTGACATAAATTCAGTGATAATGTAAAAGGGCGGTTCACGCGTGCAAACACCTGAAAACACAAAATAAATGGTTGTTGTACATAAATGCATGCCAAAGCTCGGTTTTTGTTATTTTATATAAAAGGTATCTCTTTAGGAATTAAAAACTTTTTATTTTACCATTTATTTAACAATTAATTATGGCTCATTGCATCCATAAGTGCCAGCAGCTTAATTACTTACCAATTAGTTGCACCAGATTTGGATGTTTCATCTCTTTCATGATAGCCGCCTCTTCGAGGAAGTCCTTTAGTGCCATTGTATCCTCCTTCAATGTTTTTACAGCCACCGTATTGCCGTAACGCTTCCAAACAGCCTCGTACACTTCGCCATACTGGCCGCCGCCCAACTTATGCTTCATCACAATGTCCGTACGGCAGATTTCCCACTCGTCCGGTTCGGGACTGAGTGGGAAAACGGTCGGTTTATTTTGTTTGGGCGCCGGGTAAAGTAATGGCGTAATCAACCCGTGCCCTTCGTGTTGTACACTATGATGATGCACTAGTTCGGCGAGGGTATTAAATTTGGCTTCCGCTGTGACAAAAACTTTACCATCCGGATCCTCTGAGATGCGATAGTGGTACACGCGCCCTTCGTATCTAATGCGAAAAGAAGAGAACGACATTTTATAGATTTATTTTCCTATGAACGAGAATGTACATACGAGTATGTATGTATTGTACATACATAGCAAATTTCATACCTCAAACTAATGCTGCGTTGGCCGGGCGAACTTTCACTTTCGCGTACCAAAAAACTACCATTGATGCCTGAGCTGAGCAAATATTCGGCTGCATTGCGCGATATGGGCCCATGATACCAAGAGTGTTTCTCTAGCGAGTTGAGTGGCGTCACATAGTTCGAGGGTACCCAACCGACATTGCCGGAGTCTGAGTGTGCTTCACACCATTCGCCCGATTTGTTGTATGACAAAATACGCACCTGTTCACCTTTTTTTAGACTCAATTGATTCTCACCACCAGCCTGAAAATCATATAATGCTACAAACAATTGTGGATCGTCCTCTTCGGGACCTGGTGCTAGTAGATTTTCTTTGGATGTCCAACGATGAGCAGATTCGAAGCCAGATGTGGCTGAACTGTGACCTTGACTGTGTGTGTGCAGCGAAACGCCATCTTGGCACTGCAGCTCTGCGTCAGGCAGCAACGTTGTGCCGGCGGGAATGTGTGGCAGCGGACGGGATTGCCGCAGGGCTTCTGTAAAGAGCAGGAAGTAAAAAAATACACTTTTATTTTATCTGCAAGTAGTATTTTACGCGTTTAATTGGCAATGAAGCAATGAAATGAAACAAAAGGAATTAGTGGTTATGCTCTTTGACAGAGTACAAATGCGGTTGAGTAGAATGAAGACATTTCGCAGAAGGACAATGGGTCGAGATTTGAGCGGAAAAACACATAAAACTTGATGCAGGCAAATATTTGTATCACACGTAATATAGCTGTAGCACTCCAACAGGAAAAAATTTAACTAATTGGTGAAAGAAATTTAATGTTTTAATAGGTTTCACATTTTTTGTTTTTTGTTTTGTTGTTTTGAAAATTAGTTATTGCTCTAATTAGTTTGTTGTTTTAATATTTCAATTATATATTTTTTAAAAGCGCGTTAAAGTCGCGATCGATGCTAAACGCGCCAGAGAACCCACTCTCATACATGCATAAATACTACGCCTGATTCGTAGTAACAAAACAAGCGCCAATTGATAGCCTCGAAAATTTTGCAATTTGACTTGTTACATGTTAATTTGTATGGCATTTAAATTCGAGTGCGTGATTGGTGAATAATGTTCTGGTTGATGATTTCAAATGCGCTGGTCACACATTATTGTTGTTGCACTTGAAATAACATACATACATGCATACAGACCTATTCGACAGTGTTGTTTTATTTTCATTGTTAGTAACTTCTTTGCAGATTTCTTGATCAAGGATGGCCAACGAGCAGACAAGTTCATACAAGTATTTAATCTCTCGACAGTTGATTGTTTTTTTTTTTTTTTAATACAAACATAGGTACAACATAAAATACATAACATTGTTTGTTGACACTGCAACTAGTTACACATAAAATAACGAGCAGTACAATTTTAGTAACATAAAGATAATTTTGTGAAGAGATTTTCATAGTCCCCTCCTTAAGTTAACAGCCGGGTAACGAGACCTCTGACTCCTTAGCTAAGATGGGAAGTTGGCCTCAGAGCCCGTTTTGCCACTCCCTTCTGCGGCCATCAAAGCCACAGTTAGCAAATGGGTTACTACAACCCACAAGCGAGCTTGTCAGGCTGAGAGAGGCTGTAGATGGACTAAACTAATGTTACCTGTCATGTCCGATCGACTGTCGCAAACCCTCTTGTCATTAAGCAGAAGGGAGTGCAGACAGCTGGTTGGACTGATGACGGGCCGCTTTCTGTGGACGAAGCACATGGAAAGGGTGGACATCTCAGACAGTGTACTCTGCCCAGCTTGTGAAGAGGAGGATGAGACGGCGGAACACTTCCTGTGTCGTCGACACAAGTGGCGATCAAGCTATTCGGGGGTATCGGCAAGTCTCTGGTATATAGAAGGTATAAGGGCGGACCAAGAAAGCTTCCTTGCGGCACAACAGTATTTATTTCTTCAAGGTTGAAGTGTGTGCAGAAATGTCTTTTTGGCCCATTTCGGCAGTTATCCATGTTAGGCAATTCAAAAATCCAACAATTAAGTTAGGATTGGTTTAAAAGCCCACTGCTTCGTCGAATTTTATTTTTTATTTTTTTTTTTATTATTAGTATTTTACATTGCGACTAGTTACACAGAAAAATTTTATTAACTAACGAGCAATTTGTTTAGAATTTAGAAAATAAGGTATATACAAAAGTTAACGCTAAGGTGTGGTTAGTACATTAAGTCTTTGGGCTTTCTGCGTTTCAGTCTTCTTCTCCAATTAGCTGGATTAGCGAGAATAGTGGCCTCCGTATTGACGTGGTTTTTTAACCTTTCATCATGGGCTTTATCTATCTTTTTTATCGTGTCTGCCACCGAGTCAATATTTAGGTCGCGTTCAAGATCGGAGCTACGGATATACCATGGAGCACCGACTGCACATTTAATAATTTTGTTTTGGAGCCTTTGTATAGATTGAATGTTACTTTGGCTGGAGCAGCCCCATAACTGTGCGCCGTAGGACCATACAGGCTTCAGAATTTGTTTGTATACAATAATTTTATTATTGGTGGATAGTGCTGATTCCTTTCCCATAAGCCAATACATATTTCTGTATTTTAATTCCATTTCTTCTTTCTTTTTCTTTACATGGGCTTTCCATCTTAGCTTGGCGTCTAGAGTCATGCCCAGATACTTTGCAGTATTTGAGTATGGAACCTGTCTACCAATTAAATATATTGGAACATATTTGATTTTGTTTTGGGTGAAATTTAAATGCACAGACTTGCTTTCATTTAATTTAATATGCCATTTATTGGTCCAGTCATATATTTCATTTATGGCTAATTGTAATTGTGATGTCGATGTGTCTTCCGTGTTTCCTATCGAAAGAATAGCTGTATCGTCGGCAAAAGTAGCTGTTACGCAGTTTGAATTGCATGGCAGATCGCATGTAAAGAGCAAATACAATAAAGGGCCAAGTACGCTTCCCTGGGGAACCCCTGCTTTGATTGGTTTGAGACATGAATATGAATCTTCTTGTTTTACTCTGAAGTAACGGTCGGATAAATACGAATGTAGGATGGTGGAGTACTGCTTGGGTAGCAACGCATTTATTTTCTTCTGTAGCCCATAGTGGCATACTTTGTCGAACGCCTTGGATATATCAAGGAATACCGCAGAGCAGGTTTTTCTTTCTTCGAAAGCATTTTCTATTATTCGCACTATCCTATGTACTTGATCGATAGTCGAATGCTTCGTGCGGAATCCAAATTGGTGCGTCGGTATAATTTTTTTGTTTTATATTATCTATCTTTTGATTATCAATTTTTCCACCATTTTCGATAGTATTGGAAGAAGGGAGATAGGCCTGTATGATGTTACATCATGAGTATCTTTACCTGGCTTATTGAACATAACGACTTCCGCTGTTTTCCAATATATTGGAAAATATTGTATTTTAGCTTAAATGTGGTGTTGACGATATTCGTCAATACAGCAATAATATTGTTCGGGAGCTGTTTCAATATTTCAGCAGTAATGAGGTCGTAGCCTGGCGATTTTTTTATCTTTAGATATGAAATTTCTTCTAATATTTCGTCTTGTGAAACCGGAGGGATCTCATTTATAGCATTGCTATCGCCGTCGTGATCCATATCATCAGCCATTACCGATCCATATGGTGTGAAGGTCTCCTCGAGGTAGTTTGCGAATGTATCTGCTTTTTGTTTATTTGTTTTGGCCCACTTATCGCCATGTATCTTGATGAGTGCGTTCTGAGATAACGGTTGTTTTAATTTTTTAGTACATTTCCTCAGTGAATAATTTGTCTTGCGTTCATTTGTTAATTCTTGCAGGTATTTTGTGAATGAACTGCTTTTGTACGCTTTAATTTCGTCGCTAAGTTTTTTGGTTATTTTATTTAGCTGAGCTTTGTCAAGAGGTGATCTTGTTTGATGCCATCTTCTTCGTATTTTCCGTTTCTTCAATACCATTTCCTTTATTTCTTTGGTATACTTGTGACCTGAAATAGTTTTCCTTATAGTTGGTGTACTCTGCCAAGCTGCGCGTTGGATGTTATTTGTCAATCGAAGTACTTCGTCATCGAGTTGATCCTTTGTGTTGATTATCGGCAGGTGGTCATCTGGGCCTTCCAAAATGTGTTTAAAGTAATCCCAATCTGTAATGTGGTTAGTCAGTTTAAATGGATGTTGTATTGTCGTTACATTTTCGTGCAGTGTTAGATAAATAGGTGAGTGATCTGATGACATATCCATGCCATTCTCAATGTTTACGTAAGCGGTTGATACTTTTTTAGCGATGAAAAAATCAATTAAGTCCGGTGTTTTATGTGGATCTGTTGGCCAGTACGTTGGGCTGCTCGTCGATATAGCAATGCATCCTGTCTTCTTAAGTGCATCGTAAAGTTCTCTTCCTTTGGTTGTTGTGAGTCGCGATCCCCAGTGAGTATGCTTGGCATTGAAGTCGCCACCCATTATAAATCTATTCTTGTGGCTGTTTATCAGTTCAATATATTGGGCGCATTTGATTGTATGTCGTGGAGGGCTATATACCGCGGAAATTGATATTTCAGTTTTGGCGTATATCGTAACAGTTGTTACCTGGAATTCTTTCGTGAATGTTTTTTGGTCTTCGTGATGTTTCAAGTTTCTTTTGATGATAATTGCACTCCCTCCTCTTGCACGGTTCCTAGGGTGGATAGTGTGATAAACATTGTGATTTTTAATTTTTTTTGATGACTCCTTTGTGAAGTGTGTCTCTGCAATCAAACATACATCCACTTTTTGAGAATCTAAAATTAATTCAAGCTCTTTTTGATGCTTTAAAAGCCCGTTTGCGTTCCAGAGCATTACTTTCAGGAAGTTTGGCATTAAGACTTATTTTGCAGTCTTTTTTCGAATACCAAATTGAATTCATGTTGTTTTGTTAGTTTCTCTAGGATCAGTTTCAAAATGTTATCTTCCTCAATTTGCTTCGTCAAATGAGAAAACGAACCTAAAATAGTTACTCTTGATGTTATAATTACGAAGTATCAAAGGTGGCTTGTTCTAATTTTTGCAACTGCTTTCAAACCATAATAAGCGTACCTTACGCAAATTATAGATTCGACCTACAATTACAGTCTGTGCCAGAAAAAAGGAACCGCGATTATTCACGAAGTATACCTGTAAAAGACATATATTTAAACTTTTTTTCATGAAAGTATATACAAAACTACGAGTTGCAATTACTCAATAAGACGTGTAGTATTCATCGTTGTCGAGTATAGCCTGGCATCTTCTCGGCATGCTTTAAACCAGCTTTCCTGTTCTCCTGTCGACAAACAGGTCCAGATTTTGCGAACTTGACGCACGAGTTGCTTTAAATCGTGGGCTGGCTTTCCAGCAAGATGCGTTTTCATAATTCCCAACACATTTTCAATGGGTTTGGCGTCTGGGAAAGTTGGAAAGTTTCGAACGACACTAATCTGAGTTAGCACTGGCGTCGTAGCCCTTGAGTGGGAATATTACGCAACAAAAAGCAGATCGAAATATATCCTGAAGTTACACGAAAAAACCGGTTCTTTTCTTCTGATTCAGACTGTTTACTTGCATGCTTTAGTGGAGTATTGTTGTACGTCCACCAAGCAGAGGAGTCTGTAATGATAGCTTTAAAATTAAAGGACCTTTGTTCCAACATTGATATTTCAGCGTTAGCACCTATGAGTGTGACCATGTCCACAAAGTGGTTTCGTATTCTGAAGAGTTAGAAATTAGAGGTATTTTGGAAATTTAGAGAGTTATTGAAAAGTTCAACGTATAGTCGGTAGGGCCCAAATTTGAAATGCACTCTAGGCATTAAACACCAAATGAGAGAATCAGTTTCTTCTAATGGCGGTCGCCCCCGTAGCAAAACTCTGAGCGCATTTTTGCCATAAACTCGGTCAGAATTTCGTAGGGCGCACAACGCATGCAGCATTAGATTTTTCACACAATAAGACTATCAAAGTCCCTTTTTTTCTGTTATAGTGTAGTCTGAAGGAAATCAGACAGTGAAAAGCCGACGGAACATCACTAAAGAGTTCAAAACTGAACTCCAAGTTTCTCCTCTTCCGAACGGCTTTTGCTTTGTGAAAGGCTTTTCCAAGGCAGTAATGCTTCCAGAGGTTTGACTTTACCTGCCGGGGGTGACAATTGTGAAAAAAAACTTTTTTAAGTTTTATGGTAATCAAAAAAGGATGACTGCTTGGATATCAGCAGCGACCTCTTCCACACTGTTCAAAAATTTAGAATAGTTAGAGTCCGCCCAAGGCCAATCAATACAAAGTGGTATTGTCTCATCTGCTCATTAGACTCTGTTTGCCAAAATGAAAGTATGTGGATTTTATTTCCCTCTTCTTCCTTTAACTAAAATTCGACATTAACCCTCCAAATTGTTGTTTTTGTAGAATCGATATCTCCTTGACTCCACCACCACAGTTTCATACTCATCTCTAATAAATATCAACCAAAAGCTCTCAACACTAAATTAACATAACAACAAATACCAGTACCTTTTTCAAGTACATTGCAAATATTA
This sequence comes from Anastrepha ludens, assembly GCF_028408465.1. NCBI lineage: Eukaryota > Metazoa > Arthropoda > Insecta > Diptera > Tephritidae > Anastrepha > Anastrepha ludens. Next base: position 31,321,687 of record NC_071500.1, read on the forward strand.
CAATCAACATTATTGTATAAATACTCGTATATAAGAAAACTTGTTTTGAGAAAAATCAAAGAGAGAGGTAAAACAATTGAATGTTCACTTCAATTTATGAGATAAGATTTTAAAGAAAAGAAAGGAAGGCAAACAAAATACAACCGGCAAGAAACGCGCGTGGTAAGTGAGCACTATTACCGGTTCGTTCTAAATTCGACTATTAAGGGCTTTTGAGAGCGCTAAGGAGCGTCGAGTGATAATCACTTGAGTATAAAATGTCAACACAGAGTGCAACAATTGCCATCGAAACGGATGAGAACTGGAATTTTAGAGGCAATTTATGTATCGCAAGGTATTTATGCAGGAATGCTTTAACAAACGTGGTGGGCAACAGCGTAGCTGTCTTGCATGTAATGTATGTGTATGTGTGTATGTGTGTTTGTATGAATTTGATGCAACCATTTTCATTGAGAAAATAAATAATTCACGACGTTAAAGTGGCAATGAGGAAGAAAAATCGTGTTTTGCTCATTGTAGCTCTTTTTTTCCAAAGAAACCACATTTGTATGTTGTGGGAAGACAGTTAAAAAATTACAAGAATTTTAATGGTACAGAAATCACTAGCGCAATTTGTACTTTTTGTATAGAAAAAATGCAACGAGCACTCTGCTAAGTTGACTAGTTAATAGCATCTTTTAGCTGCCAGCATTCAACATATCTACGAGTGTGCCAGTTTGAGAGTTGATTGTGTGCAAAAAAAGATACAAATTGCAATTTAAGTTAATACTTTTACCATTAATTCTTGAGAAATGTATAAAAATAACTTATTTAAAACTATTAACGTACATACCTACATAAATATATACACTAATTATGCGATATCGGAGCAGAAACTTGGACGAGACTTGTAAATGTTCAAAGCGCCAGACAATTAATTCAATTATTGTAATTTTGAACGCAAATTATATTTGTTGAATAGAAAATGTTCACCATTTAAGAAAAGTTCAACAATGAGTTCTTGAGCCCTCACGGTTTCCGCAATCAATTGAAATATTATCAGGTAATGCAGCCTCGCTAGAATGTCATCTACAGGGTTGTTAATATTCGACGGACCCATCTGGCAACCCTGTATCTTATGACAGAGACGTCAGATCGCTTAATGACATATCGCGTTGGAAGCGTCAGTCCAAGCAGATTTTTACCATGGAACAGTACACGCCACGCGAGCGCCCCCAAATTGTTGAAATTTACATTCAACCAAAGCAGTCAATTGTGAAAACTCAACGAGCGTATAAAAAAATTAAATAATGTGAAAAGTGCGCCTTCTAAGAAAACCATTAAACGTTTGTACGAAAGGTTTTCGACTGGTGATGCGACCAAGGCGATCGCATGAGAATATTGCTCTTGTACGGGCCAGTGTTGAGACGTCGCCAAGGACATCCCAAAATCGCCGTTCTCAGCAGTTGGGCATTGCTCGGACCACTTTACAACGAATTATCCGCATTGATTTGCATTTATTCCCGTATAAGATTCAATTGACGCAAAGATTGTTGCCTGCGGACAAGCCTCGTCGATTGGAATGGGCCCGTCGAATATGGGCAACCCTGTATAATCTGCTCTATAATCTAATCTGGTGGCCGCCCTAACGGAATGGGTTGGTGCGTGACTACCATTCGGGTTCAAACTTCGGAGAACGAAACATCAATTGCTACATAGACCAAGTTTTTCGAATGGCGTCCGCCCCTCGGAAAACAATGATAAATCTCCGAATGTAATATATTTATTTCTGCCATGAAAAAAGCTGATCTGCCATTCCTAGGCGGTGAAAACTGTTGGTCTCTCCACTTGTGGAACAATATCAAAACGTATACCACAAACAGGAGGAAGATAAATATTTCTAGAGGCACATTCACATAACAGTGCGACTAAAAGTTTAAATTTAAATTAAGTTTAAATTTAAATTTTGTAAGACGTTTTTTTTTTGTAGACGTTTTGATGAGTACTCCGCGAAATGAAAGAATTGGAGTACTCTTGAAAACCTGTGGTCTGCTCCTAGGAATGTGGAGCGCTAAGTTAGTGTACAAGCGTGCAAAGACGCGAGATTGAGAAAGCTTCTAAGGCTAACAAAGCAACAGCTCTCGAATTTGGTGGTTGTCTCTTCTGGACATTGTTACATATTTACGCGGTGAGATTGAGTATGGTTTCGTGTCTTTTCTGCAGCAGCTGTATGTAGGAGGCGGCGGAATAATCATCTGTTCTTGCCGAACTAAGATTTTTTTCTCACTTTTTTGCTACACTTGCAGATTTACGAATAGCAGGTATTGACTGAATTTCATTAGTAGAATGGAGCGTAAGTCGTTCGTTATTTTTCTCCATAACCCCAAAAACATAACTGGCTCCTCTATCTTTCTTTTTCTTTTTTTTCCCCTCACAATGGTAACACCAAGTACGAGATTTCGTATGTTCATCAAAGTGGGACAACCATTTAACCTAAACTAACTGAACTTCTAATCATATAAATATTCTTATTTTGGATTAAGAGTTTATCCATGGAGATGGTCATCAACGACTGCAACGTCATGTGAAATGGTTCAAAAAGTAAAGCAACGACTTGAGCGAAATCCTCGACGAAGTGGCAATCAAATGGCGAAAGAACTGAAAATATCTGACTGTAGCAATCACCGCATACTGAAAAATCAATCAAGCCTTACAAGATTCAAAAGGCGCATGATTTCACACCAAAGCAGCAACAAGTCAGACTTGAGAGAGTGAAGTAGTTGCTACGCTTGGCCGAAAGCGGTAAATTTTCGAACATTGGGTTTTCTGACGAGAAAATTTCTCTAAATAAAGCAATTCGTAAACTCCCATAACGATAGGGTTTATTTGACCGACCGTTCATACGAGAATTTGAGTCATCGATTGGCCACCAGGAGGCAGCACCCGCCACAGGTAATGGTTTGGGTCGCTGTAACCGCAGATGAACGCTCTCCAATCGTTTTCATAGAGCCTAGCGTCAAGGTAAATGCGAAAATTATCGGGAAAGTATTCTGGAGGTTGCTTTGAAGCCGCGGGCAGACAAACATTTCGGTGGTAGACCATGGACGTTTCAATAGGACTCAGCACCGTCTCACAAAGCTCGATTGAACCAAGAATGGCTAAAAAACCAGGCCCACACAATGGCTCTTAAATTCACCAGACGCCCCTTTAGGCCATTTTGGAGAACAAGGTACGAGATAAAAGATTCACCAGTCTCGAGGCGCTGCAAAAAGCCATTGCCCGCGAGTGGCCCCAAATACCTGCAAATTACATACGGGCAGGTTGCGATTCGTTTCTGGAACGTCTCAAGGCCATAGTCAAGGCAAAAGCTGGTCATATCGAGCAAAAGTAAATTGGTTCTTAATTTTGTATTATTTTAATTTGAATTGAGTCAAAGTAAATTTCCAAAATAAATGTATGGGTTTTTTAATTGGTTACACTTCGAGTGCTGGGGCTTGCAATCACGACTTGCAAGAATTACTCGCTCGATTAGATACTTTTTTTATATAAATTTTTAAGTCACACTTTTATTCTCCCTGCGTTCACAATGAAATGTCTGTACATTTTTTTTGACGTTAAGTTTTAATAATTTTTAATGGAAATGGTAATAGTTGCACGGGCTGAGCTAAGGCCCTTACGCTCTGCAACCAGATTGAGTGCTTAAGTACTTAATTTTAATTTTTAGTATTGCGAGGAATCGAACTAGCCACTTAGGAGGGAGCATTTGCTGGTCCTCATCCTCTAGTAGGTACGAGCCGAGGATTCGGTGTGCCCTATGACCTAATGCTTCACAATTGGTGATTAAGCATTCCATCTGCTCCTCTTCATTACAGCAGAACCTGCATAAAATAGTGCTGAATAGTCCTATTATATTGAAATGCTTGTTGCAGGCAAAGCGGCCTGTAAGTGCTCAGAACACACAGATCAAGTAGGTTTTGCTCTGTTGGTATTAAAGTTCAGGAACTGTTTGGAGTGATTAAGGCCGTTTGTGCCGCTCCAGTATACCCTGGTTTTTATTTGGAGTCATTTTTTAGTTTCCTGTTTTAGGTTGCTTTTGTTAAAGCCAAAGAATGGTGTTGGACCAATACATTTTAATACTTAAGGTCCAGAAATTTCAAAAAAACGATTTTTTGTTTTTTCGATATTTCGGAAGTATAGTACCTTAAGAATATACTGTGAAATTTTCATGCGGAAATTCGCAATAATATAGCTTCTACAGCCCATTTACTAGGTAGAGAGCGGTCCGAGCGCTCCTGTACCTTAAACTTTAAACTCATTTATCTCGAAACGACTTTTTTCCGCCTGGTGTTGTCAAACCGAATCGTCTGAAATTTTAATATGCTAAACATCAACATGCTATCGCCCATACTTAAATCATGTTATTATTTCAATTATTCGTATTTTTTGATTAAAAAACTAAAAAAAAACTCGATTTTTAGAGTGTCAAATTTAAAACCGCGCCATTTTGAGAACTTTTTTAATTCTAGTACGGGGCATATGTACGTAGCCACAGTCATGCTAATAAATATTTTTTTTTGGTTTTTGTGTTTCAGATAAATAGAAGAGCCAAATTCGTTGAGAGAGATTTCTCGAATTTTTTTTTCATTTTTGTATGTAAAAGAAGTTAAATAAAAAGCCAAAAAAAATGTGAATATCATTTTGAATTTTTTTATTGTAAAAAAAAATACTGAAAATACCCTAAATTTTCGAGCTCTAGACCACCGGGACCCCTTAACCATTTTAACACAAGGCATCTTTATCTTTACAAAAAGCTTACATGCTTTAAAAAATTGAGTAACTGTAAGCGTACAACCTACTTTTTTATATATTTTAAAATGTTGTTATTTTTATTGTTGCCTGTTGCTGAAAACCACATTTCCACAACAGCTTCTGCAACTGAAATGTGTACGAGAACGCGTCATGCAACCGCAAGCATTGTTGTTGTCGTATCTTCTGGTGATTAAACAAAAGCTTTGCCGTTTCTTCTTTTTGAATAAGACTTACTTTATGGGCACAAAATTAACCGCTTGTGTAGAAAAACTCCAATTCGTATTCAAAAGTTTGTCTTTCTAGAGCAAATGAAAGTGATGTGTGGTTTACTCTAAATTGCAAACAAGAAGTATGTTTTGAAAAGGATTAGGGCATTGAAGCAGCATTTTATGCATTCAAAGAACTAAATTAAATGGGAGCATGAATAAGAGAAAAGACAAAATAAAAAATTAAAAGAAGGTATATTTGCAACCAAGTAGATTTCGTCAATAGTACCGCGCCAAACTTGCCTTAAAGTATGTACAGTATCGCCCACTTAAATGGTCCCCAAGTTAAATTTAACCAACAACTCAGTCGGAAATATCTACTTATAATAACTATGCGCAGATAGCGGCGATTTCCACAGGGTTGTATTTTGGTGTTATATCTTCTGGAAAATTTTGTTCAACATAAATTGCATACACTGACAAAAGAGGCGAGTTTCGGAGGTAAAAGTGTAAAAATCATACAATTAATTTCCTTAGTGGAACAAAAAAATAACGACTCATCCGATTGCTGCATTGTTTTTGGCTATAAGGAATTGAAAGGTTTACTATAGGTTTGTGCATGAAGCAAATAGTTTGTAAAAATTGTTACAAATTATCAAGGTTTGGTGTTTATGTACCCGAAAAAATTCCAAAGTAGGGGAAAGTGAGAGCGCAAAATTACACCCCATTTTGAGGGGAAGTTGCAAGTTTTTACTGGATAAATTTTTACTTGTAAGAATTTGCAAGTGATAAAAACAGCTGATTGCAAAGTAAAAATAAACAAATTAAAATTTGCGAATTACCATTGCTAATGGCCTGCTCTTCAGCGACAATGAAATGGAGTAAATTATTGTGGTTTCGAAGCTCGTTATTTTGCGATTTATTATTCGTAAAACATGCAGTTGTTATTTTTCTCTTCTTCTTTCTTTGATAGAGAATTCTCGAAAATTAAGTTACTGTATAATTTTTACATGAACAGACCTTAAGGTAGGTAGGTAGGTAAGATGGCATGAGTACCCCAGGCACACTTCAAGTAGCACTTACGTGCCGTTTTGATACCATAATGTGGACCACCAGCTGTGGTTTTGGGGAAGAGAAAAACCGTATACAGCCAACCAGTGCTGTTGATGTAGTGGAGGAGAGAAAAGGGATCTAGGCGGGAGAATTTCTTCAAGTCATCTCCAAAGGGCACGCTAAGGAATCTCAAGCGCCTAGCCGCCAGAGCCGGACATTTGCAGAGAAAAGTGTTCAACAGTCTCTTTCTCTGCAGGATCCCCACAGCTTCTGTAATAGGGGTTGGGGTTGTACGGAATTCCAAGCTGCTCCGCATGAGTACCGATCACCCAGTGACCATTGAACACAGCAATGAGCTTGGAAATTGAATGTCGGGGGATTCCCATCACCCTAAGCGTTCTGTTTCTATCGTATTGAAGCCATAGCACGCCGAAATAGCACACGATGAGACAGACCTCCATCTGTCTTGCGCTTTTTTTAGAAAGAAATTGTGCAGTTTTCCTTTAACAACGGTCAAGGGGGGACCGATGTCTGAGAAGCGGACAGCTGAAACCGGTTCTGTCGACCCCTTCCTGGCAAGCTCATCGGCAATTTCATTTCCCTCCATGTTCCTGTGCCCAGGAACCCAGATAAGGGAAATGTTTCCTGCACGTCCGAGACGTTTGAGTTCCAATACGGCAGCAATACGGCGACGACAGGGCCTTGACCGCAGCTTGACTATCGGAAAAAATATTAATGTCTCCCTCCCAACAGCGATCCCGAAGCATTTTGCATGCCTGCAGGATCGCGAAGACCTCTGCTTGAAAAACGCTGCTTGTTTCCGGCAGTTTAAAGGAGACCGAAATACTGGCTGATTTAGAGTAAACTCCCGCTCCCACTCCAGACTCCATCTTGGATCCGTCAGTGAAAACAGAGGTATCTATATCCGTACCGACTCTCCCCTCTTTCCAATCTTGCCTGCTCGGAAAGATAGCCCTAACCTTCAAAGCACAGTTTGCGGATGGAGAGGTTAGTGCGAAGAACATAGAAGGAAGGGGAGATCAGTTTCAAGATGCTACTATGTCCTACAGGAAGTTGTCTCCAAAGGCCAATCTCCTTCAACCTAATAGCACTCTGAGCAGCAATTGATTTAACCTGCAGATCCACAGGAAGTAGGTGCACAATAACGTTGAGCGCAGCAGTGGGACGTGTTCTACAAGCACAAGTCATGCCCACAAATGCAGTTCTCTGCACTCTCTCTAGTTTAGTGGTGTTGTACGCCTACTGAAGAGCTAGCCACACAACTAGGCAACCGTATTTCAAAATTGGCAGAACCACTAAGTTGTACATCCAAAGTACGACACCTGGCTTGAGACCCCATTTTTTGCCGAATATAGATTTACAGGCGTAGAAGGCCATATTGGACTTCATAACTCGATTTTCTATGTGCAGCTTCCAATGGAGCTTGGGGTCAAGTTACTGCATAATTTTTACATGAACAGAGCTTTAAGACTCTGCACTAATAAAATTTATAAATTATTTCCTATTATTATTAGAATTTTCAAATCAAAGTGAGAATTTTTTGCAGTTGTGGAAATAAAGCAGGCAAAGCCAAGATGACAAATATTATATATTGGGTTGGGGAAAAATTAATATCGTATTTTGTCAATTGAGCGCGACATTTAAACATATCTTGCATTGTACTTATTGCATCGGGTCACACTAAACGGCGATTTGAAGACGACAATCTGTACTACAAGTGTCTCTTTGACAGTGTTGTGATCGTACGTTTCAGTCTTAAGTTATAGCGCGTCAAAGATGGAGTTCACCAAGCAAGAAATTCGTCATATTTTACGTTTTTACTACCTTAGAGGTAAAAATGCAACGAAGGCGGCAAAATATCATAAAAAATAAAGCATACAAATACGCTTAAATTTGTCTAACTTTCTAATTAAGCAGGTTTTTTTCAGTTAAAATTATAATTTAGGCGAAAATAGTAGAGCTTTCCAGTTTCAATTGACTGGGGAGTACTGTACGTAAGTGCATGTTTATATATACTAATTACTCTTAACGCCAACTTATTTCCAAAATACCACAATATCAATTTCATTTGCTTGCCACTTATGCACCTATTTGACGTTAAAACGTTCCATTCAAAATGAACATAAATTTTTCGCATTTGAATCTCAAAGCAAAATATCTTCGAGTTTGTAAAGTTTTATTTTATTATTGAAGAGGAAATATTCATTTATCTAAACGAGCTGCAATAAACGCTTGTCGCACCATTGGCTACAGAACAGTTATCGTTGTTGTTGTTGTTGCAACTGACCGTAGACCCATATGAACGCCGAAGACATCATCATTTATGACTTGCATACTTGCCGCATACAAAATTTCATACATACATACATATGCGCATAGCTCATACATTCATTAACGAAAAGTATGTATAGTAAAAATTAATAAAAAAAAATATTGTCTTACAGCGAGCGGAGACGACTATGGGCCGGAAATGCGAGCTAGCATGAGGCGAAATTATGAATTATGTGGATATCATTCATAAGACGTATTATGTGGATTTTAGAATATCAGAATTAATAGACGCATGCATAGTTCTGAAAAGAGTTGTAAAGCGATTCATTGTGATTAGAGGCAGGCAGGCATGCGAGAGTTGACATAGTAAACGCCATTCAGTAAAAAATGTCTAAATAGGTGGGTTGAATAAAAAGAGAATTTGAATAAATATGTATTTTTTTTTTTTTGTTATCTAAACATCAGCTTAACAGTGAGACAAAGTGAGTAGCCACATTTGCCCACAGTTATGGTGTACAGCCTTATGTTATCTGTACAATTTTCCCCAATTCGGGTTTAGTAATGTTGTACAACTCAATAAGTTAGATATGTTTTCCATCTCTTTGGAACAGATTTAGTGGCATTTTCTCAATTTAAAATGTGTCTGCTCTTAGAACTATTTTTTGGTTCCTTGACCGCCTGTTAAGTTTAAGTCGCGACAAATGTTAACAGGCAAAGCATACACCGATTAGATTAACATTGTTCGTTTCAACAGCTCCACTTGCCTTTTTTTCTATAGGTAATGCTTATAATTAATTGTCTACAATGGAATATTCGTATATTTATGTGGATGTATTAGATGAAACATTCGACGAAACGGCAGTGTATAAGTACTTATAACTTATAGAACCTTTTGAGCGGTTATTTTGGTATGTAGGTGTACAGACGAAGAGTTCAGAAAGAGAAAGTTCAAAGTAAGATATTTTAGTTATTAACACGTTCCCGCCGGCGACCGAATTTGTTGCTTCTCGGCATCTGGTGGCTCTGTAACTCCAAGATTGTTTCATCGGACGGCGCTGTTGTAACCGTAATTGCATATCGCTCAGTGAGAGCTGCCGACTATGCCTGCGTTAGATGTAAACTATTTCTCTCCGTTACCAGCATTCTCAGAAAACCGCCCAATGAGACAATTGCGTATGGTACAAGCCGTCCAATGGGACAGGCCTCAATGTACCACTACATGCCGGCGGGAACGTGTTAATTTTAGCGATTTGACTGCTTTTAAACAGTTGTTTTGGACAATTTTCACAGTATTGTATCGTGGTTTCATTACTATTAAATAAATTTTAAACGATATGTTGAAAAAATATATCGTAACAAGAAATTTTTGGATCTAATATATTTTGAGATGATCACATTAACAGGATGCTAAAAAAACGACACTACGCTAAATTTTTAATAGTTTACAAAAGATTATCACCAGATGCAGGAGAACAAATGTAATTTAACATTTCTTATCTTATCATAAAAGTATATGTATACATAAACGCTTTGATTCGGAGTTATCATGCATTTCAACTTCCAAATGCTTAATTGTTTAACTTTTAATATTTTTTGAATTTTTTATTTATTTATATTCCATTCCTTTCTTATGTGTTATATTGAATGCGGCTAACAGATATCTCGCTTAGATGTCTACAATGTTTTAATAGGAACTCACAACAACAACAATATTTAACTTGGCCTTTAAATACCATACAAATTACAACACAGCCACAGCCACCTGCTTATTTTCGCTTTTCATTCACTAAACTTGGTTATGGAAACACAATTAAAATGAATATAAGTACAAAAGCAAGCCTTCCATCCGCATTAAAAGAAAATTAATTGTCCAATAAAATGGCAAAAAATGTAACAATAAAATATTGCATGGCTGGCAAACAAAGCAAAGCGCTGAGTATTTAATTGCGCGAATATAAGAAAGAAAAAAAAAAAAAACACAAAAGAGTTTAGGCTTACAAAAGACTGCCATATTTGAAGGGAAATTATTCGATGTTTACGATTGGAATATTGATTTTTAAATTGCGCCATTATTTTTACAAAAAATGGTTAACAAAAGTCACAAATAGTCATATGTATAGTAAAATCAGTAAATGGGGTGCCATAAAAAATAATTAAATTAATAAATATTCACTGCCGTAGTGTCAAGTACAGGCCGATTGATTTATTAAAAAACAAAAACATCTAAAAACATTTCGTAGCACGTTACGGTATTTTATTGCCGCAATTTTCAAGATAAATACATAAGTGCTGAAATCTTGGTGATGAAATCCGGCACGATCATAAGTTTAGTTTAAAACATGGAGCTACGATAAAGTTTTTTTTTCGTTATACTCGTAATAATAAAAGAATAAAAAAATTCTAAAGCCGAGACGTTATAAAGGGTGGGCCATAGAGTGGATTCTTTCTAATCAAATGTTATTTTGAGAGTGACAGCTCTTAACCATGACAGAAAGTCAGTAAAATATCTCCACGGAACAGCATGAGTCGCTTTACGCTTGAACGACGTTGGGAAATATTGCAAACTGTTGTGTAGGCGAAAACAGTGCGTTGATTGAAAAGAAGTTGATATCAACTTTTCTGATCATTATCTCATCAAAATCGCTGCTTTTAGCGATCGGAAAACACGCACGTGATCTTCGAGAAGAAAATGCATCCTCAGAGTTTGACAGTCGATGCAAATTTTGAAGCCGTCCATTTTTTTTGTGTTTTCCTTTGAAGCACAATTTCATTCAACGGTGAGCGCTAAATAAAGAGATATAGGATTAAGGATTTTTTGTAGCCGAAATTGAAGACATGAACTTGGAGGATCATTGGTTTCAGCAAGATGGCGCGCATCATGCGACGCAGCGCATGCCAGAATCGATTTTTTGCTCTCATGTGCGGTAATCGAGCTATCAGCGGTCTCGACGATATCAATTGCCTACCTCGGAGGTGCGTTTTGACGCCGTTAGACTTTTTTGTGGGGTGTCGTTAAGGACTGATTTAATGCCAGCAATCAATTAACGATGCAGCTGTTTCAGGTGAGTATCAAGAAATTCACCAAAAGCCCAATAAAATGCTTCGAGTTGCTGGTTAATCTGTGCGAAAATGGTGTCGAGTGCAAAAGGTTAAATTTTTAGCAGTCCAATACACATTCAGTTAGCACGGAACCATGAATGTGTAGATGAGGCGCTTCCGCACCATTTTGTTACCACATCCTCGTTACCAACTTGATTAACAGTTATTTACAGGAAGACAATATCCAGTCTGTGCGGTTTAGGATCCTTATTAGGCTGTTTACGTCTAAGTCAGACAGTTGTTCGAGACTCTCGAAGATGGATTTTCGCGATGATGGAAAAAGATTTAAACGTGGAGGAAGATCCGTTTTTGATGAGGAGCGATTAGGAGACCCGGCAGAGATGGTTAACGAGGTACTCATTTAAAAGGTCCACGACATGATTAAACGACGAACGAAAGTGTGCGAAGTAACAGAGACCATAGGTGTGTCAACCGGAACGGCAATTAATATTTTACCTGATAAGTTGGCGATGAAAAAATTGTCGGCCGGATGGGTGCCGCGATTGCTCACAAGCAAAAATAAGCTGATGCGGCAGTTAACTTCGAAGCAGTGTTTGGAGCAGTTTGAGTGAGATCTGAGAGAATTTTTGCGACGAGCTGTCACCGTTGATGGAACTTGGACTCATCATTACCCACCAAAAACTAAGCAACAATCAAAACAATGGATTTCTCCCAGTGAATCTGCTCCAAAGAAGGCGAAGACAGTCCCATCAGCTGGAAAGGTCATGGCGACGAGTGTTTGGGATGCGAACGGCGTTATCCTTATGGGTTTTTTAGAAAAAGGCAGAAAGATCACTGGGAGGTGCTATTTCGCCGCGAGTTGTCTCCGCCAAACTGCTTGAATTGCTGCCGCACCCCCCGTATTCATCCAATCTGGCTCTCTGCGACTTTTTCTTATTCCCTAACACGACAAATGACTCGCGGGAAAAGAATTAGTTCAAACGAGGAAGTCATCGCCGAGTCAGAGGCGTATTTTTGAGAGTTCGACAAATCCTATTTTTTGGAGTGTTCAAAAAAATGGCCGGAGCATTGGGAGAAGTGTATCTTTCTAAAAGGGGACTATGTTGAAAAATAATTTTTATTTTCAATTGTGTCGCCATTTCAAACACGGGTACTTATTGAACGCCCCTCGTATATAATTGTTTAATATTAAACCCATATTTTTATAAATGAATTCAAATATTTCCTTTAAAATACGATAGAACTTGCCCTCCAACCCAAACGAATGTAAACTTCATTCATATAGATTTTAATTTAAAAATTATAACCACTTAAAGTGCCCTATGATCCGAAAGTACCGGGAATTTTTAAGTAAAACAAAACAAAGTTAAATTTCTGGCAAATTTATTTTATCTCCTTCAAAATATGACCCGTCTAAAGCCACACACATGTGCCAACGTTTAACCCAGTCCTCCATGCACCCCTGCTAGGCCGACGAAGGAATGGCCTTCAGTGCCTTCGTCGCATTCTCTTTGATCTGCTCTATCGACGGAAATCTCCTTGCACGATGTGGTAACTTCAACTTGGAAAACAAAAAGAAGTCGCACGGGGCCATATCAGGTGAATACGGTGCTTGCACGTTGGTATTTACTTGATGTTTGGTCAAATAATTCAGCACAATTTGAGCACGGTGCGATGGCACGTTATTATCATGCAAAATCCAACAATTGTTTGCCCAGCTTTCCGGCCGTTTGCGACGTACAGCATCTCTCAAAACGGATAAATAATATTCTTTATTGACTGTCTGGCCCGATGGAAGGTACTCATGGTGCACTACGCCTTGGCAATCGAAGAAAACAGTCAATTAAACATTCCCGGTACTTTTTGATCATAGTGTATGAATCAATTATTCTACTTAAAATTTAAATCGATAATTCAAATAAACTGTAAGCACTGTACTATACATACAGATATTTGTATGTTCAGTATATTTTTCCCCCCTTGTTCACTCCTCTCGGGAGCGTAGGGCCCCGACAAGACTCTTCCATGCATATACATATGTACAAGTAAAATTTTCATAACTTTGTCAATATTTTTATAAAAGTTCAAAAACGTATTATTATTACTTAATCTTAAAACTAATTTTTACGCTTGAATTATAGTAAAAAACGAGTACTACCAGCTCAAAATATTCTACTACTACTCTTTACTACAAAAACCATAAAAATTGCCAACGTTTACACAGGGCGCTGTAGCCTACTTTGACGACCTTATTTTTCAGTTATATTCCCTCTAGTCTTGGAATACAGACTCGGTAAGTTCATCAACAAAATCAAGGGAATTAGAAGTGGTGGCATTTGAAATCCTATTATCAATTAAATAAGAGTGCAAAGAACTAAGAACTGCAATACTGGATGATGATTGACTGAGTGATTGTTGTTTTTGTTTTTTTGTGGTTAGTTAATTGGTTGATCGGTTAGTTGGTTAATTTTACCTAAATGTATTTGATATTTAGCCGCATCACGTAGTTGCTGGTGCTGAGCTCTGTGCATTGGACCTATAATGGGAAAATAAGTAGATAAGAGAAGAATATTTTGTTAAAGCAGAAAACAGATTAAAATATTAAAATGCTTGATTTTTATTACGAGTACATAAAAAAAAAAAAAAAAAAAAAACGGGTACACACGTACCACTTTGCCGCAGGGAAATAGATGAAGTGAGGAAAGCGATTCGATGATGACAATGCGCCTTTAATTATTTACAATTTCAGTGCTAATGATGCCAGTGAATGCGCCAGTTGGAATTTATATAAATATTCTATACATACGTACATAGCTAAAATAAATAGAGGTAAGAAGGGCGAGCAATAGGACTGCGTTAGAAAAGAAGTGATGAAGATTTTTGATAAATGGCAAGTTGTGATGTGGCGCTATTCGATGAGCTGTGGTGCTAAAAGAAAAGAGGGATCAATAAAGCAATGCAACATGGCAAGGCAATGTATGTACTATAATAACACTATGCATCACCACATATGATGTGGAAACTTAAATTTTTTAATATAGCGTTGCTATGAGTCGTGGAAAAATAAAATAAATTCATTCATTATTGTGTAGTTACATTTGGTGGTTTGATCGCCTTGGCATTAATACTTTACTCTGTTTCTGGTATCGAATACTGAATAAATATCGGTAAAAAGTGCCGAGTAAAAATTTTAAATTATAAAAATTAGAAATTTTTAATTTTGTTTTAATTATTATTTATTATTGCACGGAAATTCTTTTTTCATGTTTGGTTCGAATTTTACAATGGGAAATGCAGAATTAACTTTCATCACAAATTTTTAATTTAATTTTTTTTTATTATTGCACTAAAATTCTTTTTTCATGTTTGGTTTGAATTTTACAATGGGAAATGCAGAAAAATTAACTTTCATCACAAATTTTTAATATATACATATATATTTTTTTTAATTTTTATTATTGCAAGGAAATTCTGATTTTATGTTTGGTTTGAATTTTAAAATGAGAGCTCTTCAGCTCCTCCAGCACCTTCAAATTTTCCTTTTTTTTTTTTTTGCTTTAAAAATTAAATTTAAAGTCTAAAGAATATCTTTGGAATGTTTTAGGCTTAATAGAAAGTCTAAAAGGTTCCTATAAAATCAGTGAAGTGATGTGCGTCGAACGTAAGATGAGTAAGAACGAAAACTTAAACTTTAAAAGAACGAAAAATTTAAGAATGGCAGCAAACGCTTTCGCAAACACTATTTTATATAAATTTCTTGATTTTTAGTGCCTGTGATAATGAACGTTTGGCTCTTCATACTACACTGGCAGATGTCTTGCCAAATCAAATATTTTTTAGGGAACTTGTCCAACATTTTTAGCTTAAAGGAAGCTGGAACTCCTCCTCTCTTCGTTGCAGTATAAAACTCAGCGTCCTGAATCTGCTTAAAGTCTACTTTGACGTATGTTTCATCGTTCATAACCACACAGCCATATTTATGGATGTCTTGAGTATATAATTTTCGGAACGTGGCCTAGCACTCTTTTTTTTTTGTTTATCATTTTGATTAGGTGCTACAACCTTTAAATATGATCGTAAACCTTCACTTTTGCGCACATTTTGGACGTAATCTTTCGCCCTATAGACCTGTTTTGAGGAATCTCGAAATGAAAGACAAAGACGGACAGAATACTTTACCCTTACATTACATATTTTACACGCTGCAATTTTAGTGGAGTCCATTTTTTAGAAGTGTTTCCAAACGTCGGCAGTGCAAAATCTAAAATTAACTTCTTTAATTACAATCTTCCACTTCAATTACAAGCAGAGGTTACAAGAAAAGTAAACTCGAAAAAATAACGGCAAATTGCAATATAGCAAAAATTGCGAAAAAAAAAACGATACCGAGTGTCCCACTCGAAAAAAGCATCGAGTAAAATAATTACTTGTTTCGGTAAAAAATTGTGGAGTATTTACTTGCAAGTAAAGATATCGAGGATTCACTAGTCACATACCTAATGTGCAGCCACTATAAATTAATTGCATTCATTCATTTGTGTCATTAGTTGGCAATTCTCCCAGCTGTTTGGTAATTTCCGCAATTTTTTGTTTTAATCGTTATGTCTATGTCGGCTCACTCAAGTCTCTCTTTTGCTATTAGTTTTTCATAGTCATTTTAGACATAAGTATGTATGTACATCCAAATGTAAAGGGTCTTTCAAAAATGTTGTGCTAAAAAAAATAAAATTTAGATTCTTGTAGGCTTCGCTATTTTTTTTTTTTAAATAAAGCTCTGAACAATTATATGTTGAAAATTGCCATCCACCATGAGCACGTCTTCAGGAAAAGTCCGCCAAATAGTCTATTCATGAATGCCTAATTCTTGAGAACGTCGAGATATCGATGTTGAAGCAATATTCGCTAAAGAACATCCAGTTTTTAGTTTGCCAGTGCTTTTTCTATCCTCGATAGCACCAGTTTCTTGTAATTTTTTCCCCAAACTTTGAATTGTCAACTCATTTAAAAAATTATTTCCACCAAAAAAATCACGAATTTAGTGATATGTTCTTCTTAAAGATTGATTATCTTTATAGTTTCAATAAGTTTAACGCGTTGTTCTATCGTGTAAAATTATATATCCGTCTACTTGAGAAATGCCAAGGATGACATAAAAAAAGGTAGCATCTGGGAATTATTCACTGAATCCTAGGCATCACTTTTGAAAGACCCTTTATTTACGCGTACACACACACTGTTGCCTATGCCTTAATGTCTGTGCATTTCCCATATTTGAGTAACATAGGAAGTTACAAATTTGCATCAATAACAGAAAAATACATCTGAGTATTTGTAGTTGCAATGCAACGGACAAGAGTACCTGTATAAATACTGTACCCTCTCTTTTGCACACGACCAGCAAACAAACGAAATAGGTTATATTTTACATTTACTTTCAGTAACCCATTTTTTTTTTTTTCGTTTTATTTCTGTATCCGGCTATTTGGTGTCCCATTTTATTAATTTTATTTTATTTATTATATTTTTTTTTATTAATTTTTATTTTCATTTTTTATATATAAAATATTTTCATTTTGTTTTTTATTTATTTATATTTTTTAATTTTTTTTTTTTTGCATTTTTTATTACTATCTTCTTTTTATTTTGTTTTTTGTTTTATTTTTTATTTATTTTTTTATATTTTTATAAAAAGAAAATAATAAAAAAATACAAAAAAATTAAACATTAAAAAATAAAAATAAATAAAAAATATAAAAAAGTAAGAAATATAATGAAACAAAATAAAAAATATTAGAAAAAAATGCACAAAAAATTAAAATAAAAATATGAAAAAATAAAATAAAAATATAAAACAATAAAATAAAAATATAAAAAAATAAAAATATAAAAGAATTTAATTTGTGTAATTTTTTTTTATTATTATTTTCATTTTATTGGCGGCCGCCGTAGCCGAATGGATTGGTGCGTGACTACTATAACATATATATATATATATATATATATATATTTTCTTTTTATTATTTTTATGAGTATTTAATTATATTTTTTTTATATTATTTCATTTTATTTTTTTATATTGTATATCTTTTGTATATCTTTTTTTTATTTTCTTAAAAAAAAAATAAATACAAATTTTATCTAATTTTTTATAATTTTATTTTAATTTTTTTATAAATTTTTTATTTATTTTTTTATATTTTTTATTTATTTTAATTTTCAATTTTTTTCGTATTTTTTATCTTAATTTTTAATTTTTTTATTATTTTTTATTTGTATTTATTATGTTCTTTTTATTTTTTATATTATATATTTTTTATAAATTTTTTATATGCTTTTATTTAATTTTTTCCACCTTAGTTATAATATATATTATATGTTTTTTTTATTTTTTAGTTTCTGTACTGTTTTTAATTTAATTTTTTTCCCCCTCTATTTTTAATTTTTTATATTTTTTTATTCTTTTTTATATTGTTTATTAAAAACATTTTTTTTTATATATTTTTATTTTTACTTTGTTTTTAGGTTTTTTATTTTTATTGTATATTTTTATTTTTCCTGAGTCTATCTTGAAACATTTTTAAAGTTATGGAAATGCAAATTTCTGATTTATAAAAAGCTACCCTGATGTTCATAATTTACAAATACGTTGGCTAGTTCCGCTACGAAACGCACTGACATATCATCAACTGAGTCATTTGTTATATTATCCAACTTATCCGATCAGATTTCTCATTCAACTTTAGTCACTGCCCGAATGATTTCAAAAATATTAAATAGAAAAAGCATTCATTCAACAGTTTTTCATTCATGCATGTGAATATACGAGCGCATGCATACATACATATGTATGCAAATATGAATGCGAATATTTACGAGCATATTGCAAATCCATCTGAGGTTCGAACCTCAAAATACTCTTAAGCGAAAAACTGGTACTCAGCTTTTGAGGCCGATGATGGTTATAAACATGCATATGTACATACGAGTATGTGCGTTTATATGTATGTATGTATGTATGTATTTTCTCACTTTATAAACGCTCGTCTAATAGTGCGATTTTCTGCCTTTGCTCGCTGTAGTGGCATTATTATTATAATAAAATGAGGACAACGACCTGAAAGGCAAGCGTCTCTGCCATAGAAATAGCCGACATACAACAATAAATATTTTAAAACTTATTCCAAGACGTGAACATTAATGGACTGAAACACTCCATCTATATACATATACATACGTACATATATATGCAGCGGCGTATCGTAAAATCTGCAAAGAAGTGTGAGGCATTTCTTGAGTCCATGGATACATACACTCATTTGTAAATATATGCATAGATTTATTTTGAAATTTGTTATGAGTGGGAATGACTGACCTACTGACTTCCTACTGAGTGATTCGAAAAGCAGTTGAATATTTGAGATATGTATGTATGGGAAATTGGATAGCAACTTCCGCGGACTTTAAGGACATTTGTGCTTCCCTTACACATACAAATATATGTATTTGTATAGCAAAAATAAATGTATTTGTATAGCAAAAATAAATGGAAAATGCATTAAATTTGATTCCTAATTTTGCAATACCAATAAACACAAACTACAAATTTGGAATATTTTTTCCCTTGTAGTTTATTTAGTATTAAACAATTTCAGAGTTCTTACTTTTCAGAATTTCCCAAAAGGACCAAGCAAACAAAAACTAGGTTACAAAAGAAAAAAGTCTTATAACTGTTAATACCAGGTTGTTCTATAAGTGTCGCGGTTCGATAAGAGAGGGCATTGCTGCTAGCCTACATTTTTTTATGTTGGTACGCTTTCCATATGAACGCATGTGAAGTTGCATTTCACTCTGTCAATTCATTCTTTGTGTATAAGTCATTTAGTACCGACGTGTTACAGCATTTTCTATAATGGAAAAAATCAAGTATCGTGTAGTAATTGCATTTTTATTTCGAAAGTTTAAAAACAAAGGAAACTTCTGAACGAAAGTTGAAAGTACCCTATGATCAAAAAGTACCGGGAAGGTGATATTGACTGTTTTCTTCGATTGCCAAGGCGTAGTGCACCATGAGTACCTTCCATCGTGCCAGACAGTCAATAAAGAATATTATTTATCCGTTTTGAGATGCGCTTGAGAGATGCTGTACGTCGCAAACGGAAGGAAATATGGGCAAACAATTGTTGGATTTTGCATGATGATAACGCACATCGCATCGAGCACAAATTGCGCTGGATTATTTGGTCAAGCACCAAGTAAATACCAACGTGCAAGCACCGTATTCACCTGATATGGCCCCGTGCGACTTCTCTTTGTTTCCCAAGTTGAAGTTACCACTTCGTGGAAGGATATTTCCGTCGATAGAGCAGCTCAAAGAGAATGCGACGAAGGCACTGAAGGCCATTCCTTCGTCGGCCTAGCAGGGGTGCATGGAGGACTGGGTTAAACGTTGGCACATATTATTGCTTCAGACGGGTCATATTTTGAAGCAGATAAAACAAATTTGACTGAAATTTAACTCCGTTTTGTTTTATTTAAACATTCCCGGTACTTTCAGATCATGGGGTAAGTTCAGCATACCTATAAACTTCAGGGGTTGAGGTTGAGTCTGGTGGCACACCTTAGATTGATGAACGAGAAAATTTACAACTAAAATGGATGGACAAAGAATGGAATTACAGTGAAAACGCTTGCCAGGGTTATTTCGATTTGAGTCTATGTTAAAATGTCAAAATGACAACATGATAATATTTCGTGTCAAAAGAAGGCATAACGAAAGCTATGCTTAAAAATATTTCAGCAGTTAAATCTATCCATTTTCATTAGGCGTTTTAACTACATACTTAAATACGAAAAACAGCTGCCTGAGTCACGCTTTTTACAACGCCGAATTTGATGAAAAACTATAAATGTTGCGAAACTGAATGCCAATTCATCATATTCAGCGATAAGAAATAATTTTATATGGATGGATTCGACAATTTTTGTAAAACACTAATCGATTTGACACCGTTTTAATAGATTTCAGAGTTTACTCATTTGAATTGAACATTTCAACAAGTGCGCGGATGACGTCATAAATAATCTACGGGTAAAGGCAGACCAATTCGTCACCTTAAACTAAACACTTGAAAGCGTAATTCCTTTCAGAAAATTTCCATTGAGAACTCTGTATTCCTTACTACAGTAGGATTTCGATAGTTCAGACATTCGATAATCCGGATGTAAGAGTAATTTCTATTGAGGTTGCAATAACCCAGGTATGAGCTCAATATTCTGTACTTGATAATTTGTAAACTAAACTCTCTCCTGATAATCTAGAACCTTGAAACCTGTTTTATATGTGGCGCCACCTGCGTGTAAATATTTAGCACGAACTTAGTCGCGAATTTGTTTTTTTTTTTGTTTTTAAAGGTCAATGGGCATATCTGGGCTAATGTTGTAAAATGTAATGTGAAAACCATACAATTAATTTTGCTGCTGCAGTAGATAAATTTTTTAATCGGTTTTAAGACTTCAAAAATTCGAAGTCTTAGATTTTTAATGGTCCCAACTATAAAGTGACTACTGTACTTCGAAAATGCGCATACTAGCATTTAAATTCCTAATTATTTACTATCAAACTTATGTTCTATCTCTACACTTTCTATTTAAACAGGATTTCGAAAAAAAGGAAAAAGTGCAAGTATGTCTGTGTACTGAGGGATTAAAACTATTAAGCATACAAATGTTCTCCTATTGGCATTCAACAAAGCTTTTAATCGTTTGAGTAAAATAAGTCAGGCACATGTGGCAGCCAGAGGATTTCATCCTCAGCGCTTGCCTCATAAATATTAAAACAGGTCAAAGAGAAGGAATGGAAATAGGTTCTATGTATATTAGTAGAGATAACATTGCCTAAGGCATACCATTCTGAGTGTTATTTGAGTAAGTTCAACTCTTTGGCTATAACTTTTTACTAACGCTGTTTGTTTTTGTTGTACTCACGGTGTTTTTCTAAGAGCTTGAGAATTTCAAATGATTATACAAAACAGAAATGTTGTTGGAATGGATTTTTTTAATATAATCTGGTAGGCCACCGGCCATTCGATCAATCCAATTTTCGACTACTTTTTCCAATAAATCTGGTCGTATGGCCCTTGTTCCATACAGGAATAAAAGGATGAAATATATTTATGTGGGAATAAGTTTTCGCCAAAGTGAAAGAGATGTCGCTGCTGATACTATTTTTGTGTTCACTCTCGTAATATACTGATGATTTGAAGGTGTATATGTGAGGCCTCGATCGCAGTAGTTGACATTCGTTTGAAGCGTAAAGAGCCAAAAACGTCTAGGTTCGACCCGAAAAAACAGAGTTCGCGGAAATGCATGCTTCATTATTACCTTTTAAAGAAGAGTGCAGCTTAAACGTGTCGTATATTGATCAATAATTACGGTAATCACGCTCCATCGAATACAACTTGTAGAGTGGTTTTGCGCTTCCAAAGTGGCAATTTCGACGTGAGTGATAAGATCGCGAAGGGGCACCGAAAAAATTCGAAGATACTCAACTAAGACAATTATTAGGTGAAGACGCATGTCGATATGTCTAAACAGATCAACCGTCGGTAAACGTTTGCACGCGATGGGAATGGTCCAGAAAGCAGGTAACTCGGTGTCACATTAATTGAAGGAGAGGGATGTCGAGAGACGTTTGGTGGCATGTGAAATGCTTCTTGAACGGCAGAAAAGAAAAGGTTTTCTGCATCGCATCGTCACTGGCTATGAAAAATTGATTTAATATGATAACCCTAAGCGTCGAAAATGTTGGAGCCTGCCAGGTGAACCAGGTCCATCGACAGCGAAAAAAAATATTCATGATCCAAAGGTTATGTTGTGCATCTGGTACATATGGTAGGGTCAGAAGGGTGACATCTATTATGAACTCCTTAAGTCATATAAAACCAGGGCTTTTTTTTTTGTTTTCAAAGTAAATTTTCGCAATTTCCACCAAGAACATCACCAAATCCTACTCAACAGAAATTTTAACATGGTTTGCCATTCTGAGCTGTCAAACCATAGCTATCGATATTACTAGTTCTCATGCAGCTAAAAAAAACACCCCATATATATATATATATAAGCCACAAGTCTCATATGCACAAATATTCATGCATACTCGCATAGATAATTTGCGAATGGTGCAATTCGGCATGGCGTGAATGTGTGGTGAATTTTTCTATTGCACGCCATGCTTTTCAATGCCAAACTGTCTGTTATGCTAGATGCGCTGGCATTTGCAATCGCTCAATGTCAGGAATTCGTAGAAAGAAACAGCATTTTTGGTGGTGCTATAAGTAAATGTGATCATAAAGCTAAGGAAGTTTGTAGGCTTTGTAAACATTTTGATTAACATTGAAGGAGTTCACTCATTCACCCATAAGCAACAATGGAGACGGTTTACAGTAGGCATGCTTTACATAAGAGTAAAATGTTGCTCCCCTAATATGTAGTTAACCTGACAGTGCATATGTATATTATATTATTTACTTGTAGTAAGACTCTTACACACGGAAACGAAAATTAGTGTTCATATGATGCCGTCATCCCATCTGGATCTCAATAAGCGTTCTCACAAGAGTTAGTGAGAGTACCAGAATGACCCAGCCAATGGCTGTCACTTCAGCAAAATTTCTCAAAAATGTATGGGGAATGCTCTATGCTGTTATAGTGAGTTAATGAGAGCAGCGGTTTTTTGAAGCCTTCAACATACACGTAAACGTTCTCGAATCATACCTTTAGATAAGTTAACACCCTTTTAGCCTAAAATGTCTTCTGCTTCACGCAACGTAAAGTTCCAAGAAAGACAGAAACAAGATTGTGCCCATCAGATAGTGCGTGACGTCACGTTTGCCGAGCTGTGCAGTGTTGCCAACCATTTGCTCTTCGCAATAAATTTAGTGCTTTTTTATACCGAAAATGCGAAAATTTTGAAGTTTCGTATTTGTTTCTTTTTTTTTTTAATTCAAAGCTACCGAAACTGTAAGTTAAAAAAAACCGTATTATTAAACAAAAGAAGGTTAAAAAAGGTCACTCTGAGAAGATTTTAGTGCTAATGAAAATTAGTTGGTTCTTATAAAAATTGATATTTTAAAAGTGAAATTTTAATTTTTGGCTCCTTTTAAGGTTATGTTAGAATATTAAATCTTCTTCTCTCAACTCTTCTTAACATTGAAAACGTTTTTACACATTTTTTTTTAATTTTACTGAATGCGAATTAAAACCATAGAGGTGTAATCGTTTCTTCCGGCCATCAATCCTTAGTGAGACATAGGACATTAAGAGTTATATTCATTGTAAAAATAAACAAGAAAATACCAGAAAATACTAAAGAAACCATAATGACATTTTTACAAAAAGAGTACCTTATCTAGTTACATAACTTCAAATATAGCAAAAAAGTGGTTCCCTTAATAAAAGAGTTTCTCTTAGCAAAAAAAACAAAAACTCATAAATTAAATTGTACATACCCACAAAACATTTACTTAAAAAATACGCACATTTTAAAGACAATTTGACACGCGTCAAAAGTTCTTTTTAGTAATTCAAAACAAATTTGATGTTTTATTTTATTTAAATGGGCATTTTAGTGCGTTTTTATATCCAAACCTAGGCAACACTGCAATAGCGAGAGAAAGATTTGACTGCTGAAAGCAGAAATCACCAACAAAAACTGCAATCGCGGGCAATGCTACCGGATGTTAAAAAAAAGGCTAAATAAAACTGAGTGAATTATTGAATTAATTTTTAAAAAATGTATATTTCACAAAATTATAAACATGACATTTTAATTAAAACAGGCTAGAAAAATGTCATGAAGAAAGAACTAAAACTCCGAACCTAAAAAACAAAAAAAAAATGCTAAATCAAGTTACGAAAATGGTAATCTGGCCATACTGGTGCTAATATGACGTCACTCATTGTCAAATTCGCTGAGGGCAAAATAACGGTACCACGATATGCGCCATCTCATTATTCTTTCCATCATACGTTGCACCCATTTATTTATAAACGTCTTCAACTTCTTCAAATATTTTGTGCAGATGCACTAGTCATTTTTGCACACTGCTTCACATCATACTTGGAACTTATTTTGTAGAAACACCGTATGTAAAAAACTAATAAAAGGAAAATTGTGAAATATGGCAGGAGGTTAATATTTTTTGTAACGGTCACGCTTCCCTTATTCATATTGAAATATCTTAAGAATATTGAGTAAAAATTGTACGTCCTTCTGAGAAAAAATTGACAAATAGCGGCGATTTGGATTCCAAGTGGTACGAAAAATTTAAATATTACAAAAAAAAAAATAGATGATTCTGTTACGAGTTATTATGTACGCCGCAAAACAACTATTTTCGACTTTTCACTGTCATTCTTTCAAGTTTCAATATTTACAATAAAAATGTAATAAAATATTCTTCAAATGTTGCATTATTAAGTGGAAATTGACTGAATAAATTAATATGAAAACTTAAAAACTTGTATTTTTTACCAAATTCGCCTTATGTCCGTCTGTGCATGCACAACGTTATTAAATTTATTGTTGTAGGTGTTGCAAGTGTCGAGAATATCAATGTACAAAGGACATGATTTTGAAAGTGTCGTCAAGTTAAAACTTAAAATCTAAAAAACTAAGAGAAAAAATGTAACTAAAAAATAAAAATTAATAAAACGCCGACAGCTGAGAGCCGTTTGAAGCAGCGACTTGGGTTCGGTGGAAGTGAAGTAAAGACGTTAGAAATTTATGGCGAACATATTTCAAGAGAAGATAGTAAAAAAGCAATATAAAGCACTCGAAATTGTCGCACTATGGAGTGAGGCTTAAGATAGTTGTGTGGCGCGACAGGATGTCTGCAAAGCTACCGGGCTCTACTTTTATTTGCACAAGTGTGTGTGAGGGCGGGTGTGTACCATAAGTTAGTTTTTGTACTTTGTGTGACGTGTGATTGGTCCTCGAATATTATTTGCTCTAACTCAAATGCATGAGAAACAGAAAGGAAAAAGATAGCAAGAGGAGGGAAGATGAGCAGAAACGAACAAAAAAAAAAATGCAACACAATAAGTGGATAGTCACCTGCTGACTCTTTATATTATATATTATATTGGCGTATGTACATTAGGATGCATCACTCTCCTTACAAAACAAAACAAAAACAATCAAAACCTCGATTTTTGAACCTATTTTCAAGACGGTTCAGTTCACATAAATCTTAATATAATATTTTTCCGAAATATTTTGGCGAAAGTCTTAAATTATAACAAATTTTATAATTTCGGTGGAAAACCCGGACCTTTTCCGTGAGGCACCCTTAATGTGCCTATGCATGTAGTTATACATGTGCAAACGTAGATGGATGTGTGCAACATTTCGCTAAGCAAGTAAGCACAGATCGATATTTGCGTCCCTCCGAAACGTGAGTGGCTTGACTGGTTGGAGAACTGGGTATGTTGCACTTTGAAGAAATTTTACGAAACACGAACAGGAACGCGAAAAGGACCAAGGGGATATGAATACGCATACTTGCACTATTGCAACTGTGGCATAGCTTATGTAAAAGCATGAATATTGCGTGCTTACTTGTTACCAAATTGCAACGGTACTTACTTACTGACTTCGCTCCCATTGTTTGCGTAAAAAAGGTTTATTTTTACTTTTTATTCTCTTGCTGGCAGACTGAAATATGAACTATGAAATAGCGAAACCCGCCACAATTGCTTTTGCAACTGAACAAAGGGGAAAACAATCTCGAAAAAGTAAGTAATCAGCAAACAAGTGCAGCCACAAGAAAGAAGTACATTTGTATATAACGAATAACTTTTTGGCACCAGTTGTAGCATAAACAAGTACCCTAAGCTGGAAGGATTTCATCAGTAATGGCAAAGCATGCGGTTGACGTGACTGGAAAATGTTAAAAAAATAAAAAAAATAGGGTCGGAGTAGAGAGAAAATTTAAGAAATTTTCGGTGTTCGGTGAACGAAATATGCAGATCTAAAATATTACCCGGTTAGTTTGGACACCTCTGAATACAATAACAACATTACATTTACGTAGGTACTTATGTTTCTTCATAAATGTATCATCTCAGTCAAATATATCAGGTTTTCTGTCAAATTCCTGCCATTCACGGGTTTTAATTTTCTGCTTTAATTCGCAAAAAAAGAACAACTGCGGCAGAGCCTGAGCGAATGCTTTGAAATACCTACTCCAGGAGCTTTTTTGATGCCGAAAACCGACACCAGGTAAACAGAAAATTACCAAAGACTCAAAATTGAAGACACTACTCGATGAAGACTCGAGACAAATAGAAAAATAATTGGAAACACCATTGACGCAACAATAAATTTTTAAATGTCTCAACGCTATGGGAATGACACAGAAGTAAAGAGAATAAATGCCGAGTTGAAGCCCAGAGATGTTAAAAGGCGACTCTTTGCTTGTGAACAGTTGCTTCCAAAAACAAAAACTGAAATGATTTCTACATGGAATTGCACGTAGAGACGAAAAATGCGTCCACTATGAAAATATGAGGCACAAAAAATCATGGAGAAAGCTCGGACAAGCTTCCACTTCGACGCCAAACCGGTTATACTCAATACCGCTTGGTGGGATCAACTCGATTAGAAACACTTGTGTTTGGAACTATTAAAACTAAGCGAACTACACTGACAAGTTACAGGACAAAACACAACTACAACTACTGGACCGGATAGTATACAGTCAGAAATTAAACGGCATTCATCGGAATACCTTACCACCTTCCCAAACTCCCGACCCCCGAATGCCGTTATCACCTATTGCAGCCGAAGAGCTTCAGCTACCTCGTGAGACTTGCGTAACTTTTGCCGAATTACGTTCTGGATACATTAGTTGGTTAAACTCCTATTTGTCCAGAATCGACCCCGACATACCCGACACACCGACACTAACCACCTACTCACATGCCCTATCAAACCTACTCACTTAACACCCCTCTCCATTTGGACCCACCAACCTGTCGAAACAGCTCGTTTTCGGGATGACTACACCGCATTGGCAAGGTTTAGTAAGCTTATACGAGGTGTGCTCAAAAAGTAGGGTGAATTTTCATATTTTTCTCAAAAAATATTTATTTATTCTTTAATTTTTATTTTATTTCCTTCAAAGTAATCCCTTACAGATATAATACGCTTGTGGTAGCTTTTTTCCAATCCTCGAAAGGGTTCTGATATGCACTTTTTGGTATGTCCTTGAGCTCTTTCAGCGATTCGGTTTTTACCTCTTCAATCGCCGGAAAACGCCGGCCTTTCATGGGTCTCTTCAATCTTAGGAACAGGAAAACGGCGCAGGGGGCCAACTCTGGCGAATACGGAGGCATGATAACGTTGTTATTTCTGGCCAAATAATCTCTCCTGAGTGAACAGGTGCATTATTCACCCCCACAATTCGGGGGGGTTTTTTCGTATTGCTTCACGCAAACGGCGCATAACTTCAAAGAAATACTCCTTATTTACCATACGACCCTGTGGTAAGAACTCCTGATGCACTACGCAATGGTAATCGAAGGAAACAGTGAGCAAAACCTTGACATTTGATTGCACTTGGATTGCTTGTTTTTTTGGTCTTGGTTCTCCTGGACTCTGCCATCGGGACGATTGGGCTTAGGTTTCGATGTCATAACCATATACCCATGATCAAACCCAAATCTAGATTATCGTTGACTTCATTCAACAACGAACTTCCCTGTCACACGCTTCATGCCCAAAATTTCCGAAAAGATTGCATGACATGAGCCAACCGATATGCCGACATCTTCAGAAACTTCTCTAACTGGGATTCTCCATATCAATTTTCTTCAGTTTCTCTCTTGTTGAAGTGCTGGGGCGTCCACAGGGAGCGTCGCCATTCACACCTTCTCGACCTTCTGTGAAAAGTTTGTACCACTTGTAAACATTTTTTTGACTCAGAGTACTCTCATCGTATGCCATTGTCAACATTTGAAATATTTTTGAGCACTTAATTTAATTTTTTAAACAAAATTTGATGCAACTTCTTTGATCCATTTTATTTTGTGATAGCAGAAAATCGCCCAACACGCAAA
Source organism: Anastrepha ludens (assembly GCF_028408465.1). Taxonomy (NCBI): domain Eukaryota; kingdom Metazoa; phylum Arthropoda; class Insecta; order Diptera; family Tephritidae; genus Anastrepha; species Anastrepha ludens. Next base: position 31,350,204 of record NC_071500.1, read on the forward strand.
ACACTTGTCTTATTTATGCCTCTCTCACACTCGAAACGAGATGTACATAGCCTGCGAAATTTGAAAATTCGCCTTATTCGTTGGACACACCTCGTATATGCTAGTAGAGATGTAAAGAATTTCCATTAAAAAAAAATTTAATTTTAAAAAAGAAACTCGAGCTTGAAACACCTTGTATTTAGCGACTGTGCTTTAATGTTTGCGTGTATTTTTGCGATTTTCTTTTCATTTCTTCTATTTTCATTTTTTTACACATTCTCTTTATTTCTATCCTAAAGTATTTCCTCACAATTTTTCGCATTTTATTGTGCCCTCAAAAGGGTTTCTCACTTCATATCCGAGTTGACTAAGTGCTACACCCTCCTTATTAGATTCCCTTATGATTTTCTGTTATTTCTTGACTTCAGAAAACAGTTCAAGGAACTTCCACATTGGAAGTTATGTATTTTTTTCCAATGCTTTCTCGTCGGCTTCGTCATTTTTTTCTTTCTTTTGTTGCCTTTGTATGAATATGCACTCATTCATACCCCAAAGAGAAGTATTTGACGAAAAAGTCACGAAATAATGAGCAGGAAGGCGTTCCGGTTGCCGGTTGAATGGCTTCAAGCGGCCGTGTGGCACAAACCCGAAAGTGTAGTGACTGAAAAAGCGAAACGAATTCAATGAACGGAAAAAAATAAAAGTAAAAATAAAGAATTGACATTAACGCCAAGCAAATTGTAACACATTTAATTGTATATGTATGTAGATTTACATACGAGTACGTGCCTCATTTTATGCCCAATGCCAGCAAAAGCAATATTTCATTTCTTATTGTGTGCATATGTACAAACATACATACATGCATACAAGCTTACGTACATATATTTAATGTATCATTCATGTCTGTAATGTATGGATTTCCATAGCAGTTATTTTCATATTTCTTCTCTCAGGTATAATCAGCCAAATGAATGAATATTCTCGCAAAAATCTATAGCTCTCACTTTAGCGCTACTTTTTAGGTACATAATAGATATTTGCACTGGTTTCAGTAGCGTTAATCTTTAAATTGTACGCCAACAAAAATTTCTCGTTGCTAATAACAGAATGCAATTTTCCAATTCTCGAGAAGTAGGTCAGTAACGGCGCCAAAGCAACGGTCTAAACCAGCATCCCACTACATTTCACTATGCTGCTGTATTCATGTGCCTGCATGCACACACATACACCCATACATATGTATGTATATAGGCTTGCTCCTATTACTTGGCTAGCCACAAGCGTTGCCATTCAAATCATTCATATTGCTCACTTTTATGCTGCTAGTTGCGTGCCAAAGTTTCGTTGACGCCATTGTTCAGCCTGTCTCTTGCCCTTGGCAGCGCTTTTCAATGAGTCGGAGATATTATCTGCGAAATACGACGCTCATTCCAGTCAAATCTATTTGATGCTATTTTAAAAGTGTTTATAAAAAGCGAAGATGTGGATAAATGCATACTCTTATACCTACTTGAATACGTCAAAAGTAGTTGAGCAGACGTTTTGATAATTTCGCAAAGCTGACTATACTTCCGAGTATATAAGGAGAAAATTGTTCAAGTACTCAAGCATGATTGGCTTAAATTTCTTAATGAAAGACTTATGTTAAATCCATAAATCCAAACTTATGCTACTTTTGCCACATTAATTAAAATTGGGTAAATTTTTGCGAAGAAGTTTGCGTCGCCTCGGCATCTCATCAAACGCGACAGTTGTGACAAATGCTCCGTCTGTCTGCTCTGTTTGCAGATTTACTTGCTTCTTAATTTGTCTTCAATGCAATTCTATTTGCCGGCACTTTCAATTCAATTTGCCTCTTCGTCTCCATTTTGGGCGGAAACAACGACCGGTGCGGAGCGGAAGTTGGTGTCCATGCCATTCTTTGCCGACAGTGTTGTCATTGTAAATACACTCGGGAAATTGTTGTTGCTACCTCCGTCACACTATGTCTACTTCCTTGTCAACTTGCAATCATCATCGGCAAAAACACTAACATTTGTAGCTGCCATTTTCCTGTCTTCTACATACCAAATGAGCTTCAATTCGTAATTCATGTCTCAACGCTCGCTTCGTAGTGATGCGGGTACTGTTTCAACTCCATCAAATGTTATTGTCGCCACACATATACACACGCACACACTTAGTATGTTGGGAGAGCTGCGTTAATCGTATTGCGCAAACTTGCTTCGTCGACTCAGCTGTACGGCTATGTACAATTGAATGTACCCCACCCAAGATAGTCTGAAGCAAGTCAAGTCGATTCGTCATTTTGATTGTCTGTCGCTAGTTTTTGTGGCATACAATTTTATTTCCTTACATTTTATTCTTCGCTTCTTTTAATGTCTAATGTTCGTACAAATTCTCTAACAGTTTTCATGGAAGTAATCATTTGGAAATTTAAAAAAAAAAGTAAGTTGTGAAAGTTTCAGGGATTACTCAGCGCAGTCTCAGCTATTAATGAAATATATGTGAGGGCGTGTTTTCCACGAAAAAAAAAAATTTGTTACAAAAAATTGTGAACACAAATAATAAAATGTTGAACAAAAATAATAAAAAATTCCAAAAAACAAAAAAAAAATTAAAAATAATGTTTTTTTTTCAAGTATTTTAACATTTTTGTAATTTTTTTTTTTTCTAATATTTTTTTATTTTTTTATGAAAATATAGTAATGTTCTTTAATTTTTTTTTTCGGTAAAATAAAAAAACAAGTCTCTTATTATTTAAAAAGTATATTTATCCTAAAAATAATAAAAAAAATAAATAAAACAAAAAAAAAATGTGAAAAATTGAAAAAATTAAGCAATAAATGTTAAAATTTTTTTTCTTTTCAGGATAAATATAGAGAACATTTTTTTTTTTTTGGAAAAATAAAATACAATTTTAGGAAAAATTTTATTATTTAAAAAGTATATTTATCCTAAAACATAACAAAAAAGAAAAAAAAAAAATTAAAAAAAAAATAAAAAAAAATAAAAAACAAAAATAAAAAAAATTAAAAAACAAAAACAAAAATAAAAAAACAAGTCTTAGGAAAAATTGTATTGTTTATTAAAAAGTATATTTATCCTAAAAAAACAAAAAACAAAATAAAATAAAAAAATAAGTAAAAAAAAGCAAAAAAAAATAAAAAATAGGAAAATAAAAAAAAGTTAAAAATGTTAAAAATTAAAAAAAAATTATCAAACAATAAATGTTAAACATTTTTTTTCTTTTTAGAACATTTTTTTTTTAAAGAACATTTTTTTTTTTTGTGGAAAAATAAAAAAAAAAATTAGGAAAAATTTTATTATTTAAAAAGAATATTTATCCTAAAAGTATCAAAATTAAAAATAAAAAATTAAAAACAAAAATAAAAAAATTAAATAAAAATAAAAGCAAAATAAAACAAAAAATTAAACACAAAATAAAAATAAAAACATAAATATAAAAAAATAAAAATTAAAAACAAAATAAAAAAATAAAAACATGTTGAAAATTAAAAAAGAATTAACAAAATATAAAAAAAAAATTATTTCTTTTAGGATAAATATACTTTTTAAAGAACATTTTTTGGAATTTTTTTTAGTTTTAAATTTTTGGTTTTGGTAAAAATTTCATTATTTCTGTTCAAAATTTTATAATTATATATTGTTCTTGTTTTTTTGTTTTGCTTTGAGAAAAATGTTGATGTTAGTGTTGTTGTTTAAAATTTTATTATTATTGTTTAAAAATTTATTATTGTGTACAACATTTTTAGGAAAATCCATATATTTGACTTCAAACAAAACTAACTAATATAAAATGTTAAAAATAATCCAACATAACATATTTCACTTTAAAAAACTCCATACCAAAATTTTCAACATTGAATAAATCTCAACATTATTAATTTTTTTATTTTTTTAGGATATATTTAAGGAAAATGTTTTTCTGGAAAAATAAATAAAATAAAAAATAATACAATGGAAAAAAAAAAAAATAAAAAAAAATAAAAAAAATAAAATAAAAAAAAAATAAAAAAAAAAAAATTAAAAAATTAAAAAGTGTTAAAAATTAAAAAAGAATTAACAATTTTCTGTTCAAAATTTTATAATTCGTTTCTTTTTGTTTTTTTTTTGTTTGTTTTTGTCTTTTTTTTGTAAATTTTATTATGTTTGTTTAAAATTTTATTATTTGTGTAGAACCATTTTGGGGAAAATTCAATATATTTCACTTAAAAAGAAACTACAAAAATTTTAAAAATAATCCAACATATTTGACTTTAAAAAACTGCATACCAAAGCTTTCAACATTGAATAAATCTCAACATTATTCAATTTTTTTCAAGTCTTTTCAGTTTACTTCTTATTACATTCAAGCCTACAAATAAACCTATTTTCAGAAAAACATTGAAGACCACATCCAAAATATTTGAATGACTTGACATGGAATCGCCCCAATGCTGCTCAGAAAAATCTGCTTGATTGTGGAAAAGACGCTAGTCACAGTAATTATTCATTCCTCACCCAATCCTCCAAATAATTTTATTGCGACCAGCGATTTAGTAAAAATGTAAAAAAGGCAATTTTGCGAGCTCATCAAACATTATTTTTTGTGCGAAAAAACAATCACGCAAACGAAACGAAAGCTTGAAGAAAATTATATTATATGTAGATTGGAACCAACCGCCTATGATTTAATAAATTTCAGTACTGCTAACGGAAAAAATGGTGCCGCCGCGGTCACCACAGCAAAAATAGTCAATAAAAGTCAATAAAATGCGAGACAGGCAAGTAAAAGTTCGGAAACTTGTATAAACTTGAAATTACAGGTTTATCACATTGAACAGTCATTGCAGATTTGGACACATTTTTGGATTCGAAAATGACGGAACACGCAACTATTCGACTTCAGCGATCATAATCTCGAGAATAAAATTATCGGTGAAATAAATGGCTATTTGCAGACCTCGGGAATATTTTTCGATCTATCAATTCATTTTTTATTTACAAGCAAGTTGAAGTTCACGTATTAGACTATTTTTGGTTTATGAAGCTTTACTTAAATAAACGCTCAAAATGTTAAAGAAATATGTTCTACCATTTCGAGCTGTGCATCGATACGTTTTAGAGAAGATGAGCCACGTAGTGACATTCAAAAAGTGCAACAGCACCAGAAAACATTTATGAAATGTATGATAATGCCTGTGAAGAGCGAAGCTTGACTAAGCGAGTAATTGTAGATAAATGAATGGAAAAGTTACTAGGAAGCAGTGCTGCCAGATTTTTTTCAACTGTAAATTTCCAAAACAAAAATAAAAAAAGTATTTTCGACCAAAACGTCGTAAACTCCAAACCAAAACCAGTTTTAGAATAAACATTTTCTTTAATTTTGTTTAACATCAATAACAAAACACAACTCGTATGAAATAAAGTAACAGTTTAAGCGGTACTTAACGCGGAAAACTACAGTTTGTACTACGAGGTAATTTGAAAAACTGTAAGCTTGTCTGAAGCACTGTCATTTACAGTTAAAACTAACATTTGTCATCATTATTCGGACAAATTCAACAAAAAGCCGTGTAACATTTGGGGAATCATTCTGAAAAATCAGTAACTGTATTGAAATTGAGGAAGATTATATTGAATAATAATATACAGAGTCCGGCACTCGAAGTGTAACCAATTAAAAAGTCCATACATTTAGTTTGGAAAAATACTTTACTTCAATTCAAAGTAAAAAATGTGTGAAAATAAAATTTTTCAAAATTAAGAATCAATTTATTTTCGCTCAATATGACCAGCTTTAGCCTTGACTAAGGCCTTGAGACGTTCCAGAAACGAATCGCAACCTGCCCGTATGTAATTTGCAGGTATTTTGGCAATGGACAATGGTTCTTTGCAGCGCCACGAGACTGGTGAATCTTTTATCTCGTACCTTGTTCTCCAAAAAGGCCCAAAGAGAATAATACATCGGATTCGTGTCTGGTGAATTTGAGAGCCACTGTGTGGACGTTATGAAGTTCGGAACATTGTTTTTAGCCATTCTTGGTTCACTCGAGCTTTGTGAGACGGTGCCGGGTCCTGTTGAAACGTCCATGGTCTGCCATCGAAATGTTTGTCTGCCCACGGCTTCAAAGCAACCTTCAGAATACTTTCCCGATAATATTTTCCATTTACCTTGACGCTAGGCTCTATGAAAACGATTGCAGAGCGTCCATCTGCGGTTACAGCGACCCAAGCCATTACCTGTGGCGGGTGCTGCCTCCTGGTGGCCAATCGATGACTCAAATTCTCGTATGAACGGTCGGTCAAATAAACCATATCGTTTTGGGAGTTAACGAATTTCTCAGTTTGAAAAAATTTTCTCGTCAGAAAACACAATGTTCGGAAATTGACCACTTTCGGCCAAGCGCAGCAACTCATTCGCTCTCTCAAGTCTGACTTCTTGCGCCTTCTGGATCTTGTAAGGCTTGACTTTGAGACCATTTTCAGTATGCGGTGATTGCTACGGTCAGATATTTTCAGTTCTTTCGCCATTTGATTGGCACTTAGTCGGGGATTTCACTCAAGTCGCTTCATCACTTTTTGAACGATTTCACGTGACGTTGCAGTCTTTTAAAGACCACCTCCATGACGTTTCACGATGATACGACTATCATTGTAACGAGTAATTGTGCGATAAACAAAAACTTCGTTTACTTTAAGGTGCTCGAGCTCACGAACAATCGCTGGTTGTAATTTTCCAGCAAAATATTTTACGTTTGAAATCCATTACTGATTTTCTTTTTTCGCGTTTACTCTCGGCAAAATGCTTCCGCGCGCTTGTAAACAATACTCTGGACTGTCATTTAGACAATTATCAGACAGCTGATGCCCGTGCATCAGCTGCGCGAGCGGTCTGAAGTTGGTTACACTTCGAATGCCGGCCCCTGTAATTGAAAAATTCACATATTTTCATTAAGTCACGAGATTGCTTAATGCAAAGCATTTGTTTTAAGAGTCATGAGTACCAACCAGAGATTCAAATACAAACCGAACTATAAGTAATCAGGAAATAGCTGCAGCCGATTATACCGTTGTTCAAACAAAGAAGGTGAAAGCATTTACTAGAAACTAAGCAGATGCCAAACATTTGTATTTTCCTCAATATCGGCAATTGGAATCTGTCAATTAAGTGGCGAATGAATTCAGTAAACAAACTTAGGTAAACATTTTTTTTTTTTTGTTTTATATCCTGAAGGCAAAAGTTAATAGAGCAACCTATATAAATACTGGCACACGCACGATGAGGGTGTCCAGTTAATTAAAAAAGTAAAAGCAAATATTAGCACATAGATCTATTCAGCGATAGAAAACAAACAAAAGGGGAAAATCGAATGAATGACCATAAAATTTAATAAAAACGATATAGAGCCTAAGAAAAAACGCCAGAAGGAAATTTATAAGCGCGCATGTGGCAATGGAGTAGCATAAAGAGTGATTCTTCAATCAAATAGAGTGCAAAATAAATACGATGCGAAACATGTTTTTCCTTTTTATTCATCCGATGGATCCAAGCCAGTGCTGTATTTATTGGACATTGTCTTGAATACAATTCTAACAAAACAATACAACTGCACACAGAAGAAATACCACAGAAAGGTGTATCATATGAAGCATAATAAATAGGAAAGTAAAAAGGATGAAAGATAGTTGAAGCGAAAGCAATGCATGTCAAAGAAAGCAAAAGCAAATGCAAGCAAATAAACGAGCGACCTGGAGGGAATAAATCGAAAAGCCACCCCCGTACATTGTATGCGCCGGTAAAATGTTCGCTCTTAAAAGGCTTCAGTGAAGTGCAACGACAGCAATTATTTGAGGCTGCCTACGCATAAAAAAATAATATACACCCAAATGGAGCACGAGTCTAATGATAATAGGGTGGCCCACAGTTTGTTTTGAACAATTCATGAAGTCATTTATGTATATATTTAGTTCTGCCATAAGTTCTGTTACAAGTTATGTCCGTTATAGATATGAAATTAAAATACTCCTCTTAATGAAGTTAGTTTTATTTTATCATGTAAATATTAAAAACGAGAATTTAAATTTTCAGCCGAAATGGTCACCATTAGCTTTTACACAAGTCTGCAAACGGTTAGGCCATTTAGCTATGGCAGCACGCACGGTTTTAATGGATGTTGGCATCGTTGCCCGAGCCATAGATTGTTTGAGGCTCAACCAATTTCTGTGAGGTCTTTGGCAAGTCATGTTCTCCAATTCTGACTTAAACATGTAGTGTAATAGATTCAGACATTCAGATTCTGGACATTCAGACGGCCAATCTTCTGCGACTATAAACCCAGGAATATTGTTTTTTTAGCCACTGCTGGGTGGTTTTTACCTTATGGGCTGGAGCGGAATCTTGCTGGAAGATTCAACACTCTCCATTAAATAGAGTACTGCTCAACTGCTGCACCACGCCCTCTAAGACATCCTCCAGGTACACTTTTGCCCTGGTCTTAACCTCTTTTTGGCAGACACTCCACACCAACTTATTAAAAACTTCTTCAACTGTGAACCTTCTTCTCATGGCCGTTGACCGCATGCCACCGAAGGAGCTGCTTGCATCTGTCGAATCTAACTTTCTTCAAAGGCGCTGTGAAAAGATAACCAGTAGAGCTATGGAAAACTTTTTTATCTAATTAGTCTTGACAAGGATCAGTTCGATACATTCATTTCCGTGGACATGATTTTCTGCTTTTTAAGGGGTTTTCTGCAATTTCTTCCTCGAACGGCTTTGGCAACAGTACTTGCCATGGAAAAAAAATTCCTAAAAAATATCTATAAAAAATGAGTATTTGACCATTTTAGGAAGCTACCTGCAAACTCAAGCCAGTTTCAATGATTGTCTGTCTCGTGCAAAGTTTATGAGTAGTTTACACGTTTCAGAGATGGTTGTGAAGACATAAATGACAATGAACATACGCAAAAAATCAGTAATCACCGCAAACTCCATCGAAATTGTACGTAAATTTATCAAAAATTAACCGAAGTCTTCGTTGAAATTCAAGGAATCGGAGTTGAATATCTCCAAAACATCGATTTATCGCATTTTAACTGATCATTTGGGCTTACGAAGGTGCACTTTTCATTCCGCACAAGTTAACTGAAGACCAAAAATTGCTCAGAATTCAACATTCGAAAGACCTCATTAAAGGGCGAGAAAAGACGAGAACTTCCTTTACAACATTGTAACTGATGATAAAACGTGGTGTTCCAATATGAACCTGAAACCAAGCGCCAAAAAGCCGAAAGGAAGGCCCCAGACAAGCCACCACCCAAATAATTTCGTTTGGAGAAGTCACGAATCAAGTCGATGCTCATTTGTTTTTACAACTTCAAGAGAATTGTCAACAAGGAGTTCGTGACAATGGGGCAAACCGTCAATGCGATTTTCTATCAAGGCGTTTTGAAGTGTTTGTTGCAGCGCATTCGTCGAATTCGCCCCGAATACCGCGAAGGAGGAACCTGGCGCTTATTGCATGATAATGCACCATCTCATCGATCCACTCTTGTAATGGATTTTTTGACTAGAAATTGCGTTTTAGACATCAATCATTCACCGTATTCGTCTGATGTGGCTCCCTGTGGCTTCTACCTATACGGAAAATTGAATTTGACCATAAAAGAAAAACGTTTTGCGTCCGTAGAGGTCATCCAAAAGGCTTGTACCGACATCCTGCAGGGCATTCCGGTCAATGACCTGAACCACTCTTTCGAATAGTTTCAAGATCGCGCAAAACAGTGCATCGAGACCCGAGTGGACTATTTTGAATAAATAAACTCGAAGTTATCAGAACAAAGCTCCTGTCGTTGCCATTTTAGCTCAGCCTTGTTTATTTTGGACTTCACCTTGTATATATTATATTGTTTTAACTTATATATTTCATAAACAAAGAACTGCTTTTTTCGGTCAAAACTATTGAAACGATGAAGTGCCTTCTAAGGTTAGAAGGAGCACTTTGGGGTTTGTGGGACAATATTTGTTTCAGTAAATGAGAATAGTTCTTTTCTTAACTTCGGAATGTTTGAAAACTAGAAATTTCTCAACAGTCTAGGAAAACTGAAACCTGTTCGAAGTACAATTTGCACATCTGGCCATGGCCGAGTAAACAAATGTAACTTTCACGAAAGTAAAAGAGCAACAGCTGCAAAGGTTTGCAAAGCAAAGAAAAAAACAGAAATTTCCGCCCTGTCTTGCCCTTGCGTAATAACAAAAGTAATTTGTATAACAAAAATGAAGGGCAACCCTAATGTATATGTGTATATTTGTATATGTATGTTTCATGCTGCATATTTTGCAAGGGCGCCGACGACAATGACGATAGCTTAATCCTCGTGCGTTCTGTTGTTGTGCACATATGCTGAAATAGCAAAAATATTTGCTCCATGTCTCAGTAGATGTGTGGCCGGAAAGACAAAACGAAGCTCAGAGGAAGTGAGTAATGAGTAAAAGCATAAAAATCGATATGTGTAGCACAACAATTCGCAATAAGGATGAGTTGATAGACCGCCGGCGTCACATGAGAGGCACTTCCACAACAGATATAAATTCATGGTAGCAATGTGCATGAGTATGTATGTGATTTCTTGCACATATACATATTATATATATGCATGCACTATATCTACATCTACATCTACATCTACATTTACCTCATATTTATGTTTCTTTGGGGGAAAACATTGCGATTTTTTTGCTATTACAACTGAGGAAAATAAAACCAGGCAACAATGGATTGAAATTTAAGCTTATAGTCATAGAGCGTTGCAGCGAAAGTTAACACATACAAATACGAGGATACTCGTACATATTCACACAAGCAAGAGGACTTAATGTAACAGCAGTTTGTCTAGGCGTATCATAAGCAGTGAGTAAAGGACGATTTTTTCGCTGCTAACATTCCTAATGTGGCAAATGAAACCGAGACTTTTTTAGGCCTCGTGTAAAGCTGTTTATGCCTACACAAAAATCCACAACGGCACTGGGGAATTATTGTGCACATAAATAACAAAAAAAGAACAACAAAGCAAGCCGGTAAGCAGACAGACAACTATGACAAACAATGCGCATACACTTTTTGCCATAAGCGAAAATTCAACAACGAAAATATCTTGAAATCATTGCAAATGGAAATGGCACAGTATTGGTGCCATTATAAGTGAAACGGTTATTCATTCATGCATTCATGGCTGCTGCAGTGAAGGAAAATAAAAGCGATAGTTTTGTGCTGCTGGCATTTAGCTTTTTAGCCAAAAATCGCATGGCTTTCGTTCGGCTGTGTCCTTGGCCTTTAGAGCTGATTGGCCGAGATCTACAAGTAATGAACGTAAATGGAAAAAAGTACGTTGCCTACAAATACTCGTACCTACACTTAAACACTTACGCCTTACAAATACTCGTATAACAACAACCCAACATTTGTAAGAAAACATTATAGTGGCACCAAAACGCAAGTTGAGGTGCATTTAAAGTTTTACATGGTTTCAAATACGGTACTAGGTTGTTCAATAAGTTTTGTAAGAGAGTACGTTCCTATTAGCCATAGCTTCATATGAACGTAACGTCTTTTTCCGAAAATAAGACGCTGTCTTACTTTCTTTTTTGGTCCAAAGTAAGCGCTAGGGCTTATTTTGGGGGAGGGCAAAAATAAATGTAGGTTAGGTTAGGTTGACCTGGCTGGCTGAAAGGCATCAGATAGACCTATTGATCCTTAGTGTTACCAGATGGAGCTAAACCCTTACGTTTCTTTGTAGTAGACATCTTGTAATAGTCTGCGTCTTTTGCGAATCTAAGTAAACTTTGGAGCTCTATCCCCGAGAGGTTTTCTAACTTCTCATATTGTAAAGCTCCTAAGCATTTTAATCTGATTCTAGCTAATGCAGCGCAGGAACATAGCGTTTCCCTCTCTTCTAGTTCATTGCAAAATCTGCAGCTATCGTTGTTTGTAATTCCTACCTTGTATGCGTACGCCGCTAGCAAATTGTGGCCCGCCAGCATACCTACGAAAGTTCTGCTTTCTTTTCTAGACAAAGCTAGTACGAATCGGACGTATTTATCTGCACTCTGTGTACACATGATTTTCGCGGTTTTGCAAGTGGCTAGATTGTTCCACCTCCTATCTATCCGTATTTTCATGTCCGCAGCGATGTCTTTGTATACCGTATTTAAAGGTTTCAGTATGTCGTTTTCTTGTTCGAATTGTCTGTAAACAGCGATTTTGGCAATCTCATCTACAATTCCGTTTCCTGCAATGCCCTTATGTCCGGGTACCCAATAGATATGCAACCGTCTGTTTGCGGCTAATCTCTCTATAGCTTCCCTGCTTCTTAGAACATTTTTAGATGAAATTTTATATGAGTTTATTGCTTTTATCGCAGCTTGGCTGTCAACGTATATATTTTTTTTGGAGTTGCTTGATGTCTTTGCGAATGCTATTTCCGCAGCCTTACCTACAGCAAAGACTTTTGCTTGAAAGCCTAGCTCTGCGCAATAGATCCCTGCCCATACTCCGTCTAACAGCCTGGTTTATGAGGTCTAAAAATTGCATCTCTTTGCGATTTTTTTTAAGGAAAAAATTAATTTAGCACCGCAAAGTTTTTCCTATCTTTTAATGAACATTTAAAAAGTATAAAAAAATGTTGTACTGGTTAAAATAAGTTGAAAAAAATGTTTAACATAGAAATTAGTAGAGCGCTGCAACGCTGGAGTTTCCAACTGGAGTACAATATACAGCTCGTAATTATTATCTAAAGCAAAAAATTCAAATGGATTTCTAATTATCATGATTTTATATTCTAGATGAACTAAGAAAACTGAGAGAAAATCCAAAATGTCAACTTTTTGAAGGTTTTGAAGAAAAAAATGCCTTTCTATAAAAAAAAGATTCACTTTAACTTGGTATAAAACTCTTTAACATTTTTTTTATCTATTTTGTTAGTTCAAATAGAAGAGAATTTAATACTGAAGGGAACAAGCTATGATTCATTTCAAAAGGTTCATTAGTTTTTTTTCATTCATGTACGCCAATTCAAAGAAATGAAAAGTCGAGAAAAGAAGATAAAGTTTGTACTATAGCTGTCCGATCACAGCGTAACTACCTAACGCTCGCCTACCTTTGGCTTTGTATCTACGGAAATATTGAGAATTAGGCTCTGTATCTTTGTGTGAATATTCTGAAATATATTAAGAATCGGTCGAAGGCCATGGCAGCCAGCGCTTAGTACTTACGTGTGACAGTTATTTATAATTGTTACTCTTGTAAAAATAAATAAATAAATAAATATTAAGAATCGCTTAAAACGAAAAAAAAAATTGATTTTTTTGACCTTATAAACCAGGCTCCCTCGTTAAGAGTATTTGGGTTAGGTTTCATTCCTTTTTTCCACCCCTCTTCTTCTATTGTTGTTCGGAATTTCTTCACCCAATTGCATTTCGGAGTCATATAGGCCGTTTAGACCCTATAACTAATGCCTATTGAGCTATGTCCGAATGTTTTACAGGTAAATTCGCCTATCCCGCTGAGTCTTACGGCGGATTTAGCTGCTAGGCATTGCGCCGCAATATCAATCGGCGACCAGTTGAGTATTCTTTCAAGCGTTGCCGTTGGAGTAGTTCTCAATACACCTGTTGTGCAGAGAGCACCAAGACGTTCAATACTTTCCATAGGCTTTTTCTATGTCGGTTTTCTTAGCGCAGTCCACCACATAGTAATACTGGCTTTACTATAGCTGAGTAGCACCAATACATTATAGCAAGAGACAGACCCCATGTAACTCCCAGCATCTTTTTACATGCGTATAGTGCTTTGCTGGCCTTTTTCTTCCTCTCTAATATCGTATATTGTACTTCCATGATAGTTTACTATCCAAAATTACTCCAAGGTACTTTGTGTGGTTTTTGAGAGTTAGTTCTACAGGTTGCCAATAGGGGATCTCGTACCTTCTAGTAAAAAGTATAATATCCGCATATATTTTTATTTAATATTTATTTTACACAGAGTACAGAAATTTAAATTTATTCAATTACAGTCATGTTATCTTCTTCTGGAACATCGTCATAAATAAAATTCTGAAATATATTCTGATTTTCTTCCAAATCTATTTCCTGTTGAATCATTGGTCCGAATCTCTCATGTCTTGCGATATGGCTATCGTTAAATGAATACTTCTTATCGAAGTAGCCTGTTCGTAGTGCATTGGAAACTATCATCACTATCAGTTATTTTGTCCCATGAAGTTTTTACCCAATTCACAACTTCTTGTAAGACGAGTTTTACAAAATTACTTCGATGATTTCTCACTATTCTGTTTTCAATATATTCATTGATTTCCATTCGCAAATGACCCTTGAATTGGTTGTCTATTGCAATGCCAAGTGTCTGGAGATAGCCAGTCATTCCTGCCATAATCATTATTTGATCAGTCGTCCTCTCAGCAAGAAATTTTTTCATGTCTTTAGCGCGGTGAGTACTGGCTCAACCCCAAACTAGTAAACAGGTGGCAGCATAAAATCAATGCACTTTCGTATAACTGCTTGGGTGCGCCAGGCTTTTTCACTTTCAATCACATAAATTCCTGAAACACGTTGAATCTGGTCTTTTTTTATCTTTAGTGATTAAAAATGGCGATACTTTCTTGCCATCTAGACGCATCGCCATAATACAGGTAACAAGTGCACTATCCTAACCGGTAGAAGGAACGTAAATTGACAAAGAAGCCTGGTGGTGAACTGTTGTTTACGCTCCTTGGCCTAGGAATACCGCAGTCTCATCCACAGCAATCCTGTTGGAGAGTTGGTATTTCGAAAAATCGATGCCATTAACAAAAAGCTTAGACGCAAGTGCACGCTTAACAACTTCATTGCCTTCCAGCTTGAACAATGTTGTTGATCTCCTTAGAGATAGTTCATATCGTTTAAGGAAGTTGTCCAACCAGTTTGACGAGGCTTTAAATTCTTCTGTGGATATATCAAATTCAATTACTGTTTCAAGGACAAATTTTTTAATATCAGCGCTGCGCACAACCAAAGCCATTGCTCTCCTTCCTGCAATCCATTCCCGGATGCAATCTTCCAGCTCAGAAAATAACGGCTGCCGACCTGATCGAACTCTGGGTTTTTCTCTCATTTCCTTGGTCCACCAAATTATTCACTTTATTTTTAAATAAAATTACTTATGAGGAAATAATCAGATTTACAAGACTGAAATGAATTAACGTTGTATACCTGCAGCGTCGCTCACTGTAGGCTGCTGCCTTATGTTGTATTTTTAAGATAAATTCTAAGAGGTTCCAAAAGGTAAACGATTAATTTTTCGGAATATTTTGTTTCAAACATTTCTCTGAAATACGAGTATTAGAAAAACTAAACATATTATTACTTATACCTAATAAATCAACAACATTTTTTAAAGAATTTTTTTGTCGCATTATTTTAACTAGGGCTTATTTTCGGAGGATGTCTTATTTTCGGAAAAACATGGTATATACAGTGCCGGACAAAACATATTGGACTGATACCTATTAGTGAAGCTATTTCTTTCTATTCTTGCAAATATTATTTTAAACAAGAAAAAATATCAGAGAAATGAACCAGGTTTTATATGAAAACATAAAAAATATTTTCTAAGATAAGACTGTATTACATTATATGCGAAAAAAGGCAAGAATTTACAATATCCAGTGCGACAAAACATATTGGACTCGTCTTAGTTTATCGAAGTAGCGGACCAAAATTCCGTTATACAAAAAAACGTGCTAATGGCGGGAAAAAAACATTCAACAAACGGCCAAAAAGGTGTTAGGCATAGTTTTCTGGGATGCGAAAGGAATTTTCTTTGTGGATTACTTGCAAACTGGTAAAACAATAAATTCTGAATATTATTGTAACCTCTTTCTCCCTTATCTGGGTTCCTGGGCACAGGAATATAGAGGGAAATGAAATTGCCGACGAGCTTGCCAGGACAGTATCGGTTTCAGCTGTCCCCCTCGCAGACATCGGCGCCCCTTTGTCCGTTGTTAAAGGGAAACTACACAATTTCTTTCTAAGAAAAGCGCAAGACAGATGGAGGTCTGTCTCATCGTGCGCTATTTCGAAAACACTATGACCCCAATACGATAGATACAGAACGCTTAAGGTCATTGCAGTGTTCACTGGTCACTGGGTGATCGGTACTCACGCGGAAAAGCTAGGGTTACCATTTAACCCCAATTGCAGAAACTGTGGGGATCCTACAGAGAAGAAGACTGTTGAACATTTTCTCTGCAAATGTCCGGCTGTGGCGGCTAGGCGCTTGAGATTCCTTAGCGTGCCCTTTGGGGATGACTTGAAAAAATTCTCCAGCCTAGATCCCATTTCTCGCCTCCACTACATCAACAGCACTGGATGGCTGTAGAAGGTTTTCTCTTCCCAATAATTTTTCTTTGCTCAGGTAATGGTCCACATTATGGTATCAAAACGGCACGAAGTGCTACTTGAAGTGTGCCTGTGGCACTCTTGCCATTTTACCTATGTACCTACCATTGTAACCTTTTAGACCAGTTGAGGGAAAAAATTCATAAAAAAAGTCCCGGTTTGCAAAAGAAAAAAATTCCTTTTCATCAGAACAATGCACCGAGCATTTTTGGCCAAAATCCATTAATTAAAGTTCGAATTGCTGGAGCATCCACCACATTCACCAGATTTTTCCCCTAGCGACTTCCATCTGCTTCCAGACCTACCTTTGTACCTTCGTGTACAACAAATCTATTCGTATAATTAGCGAATTTCGTAAAATTACTGTAAATATAGAAATCGTTACACGCAAAGTTTGTGGTACTTAGCTTGTGAAATAAATTTGTTAATAGGACTATCAATAAGTTCGTGCGGTTTTACAACAGATGGCGTAACTTGATTATTATTCCATCGATCCACATTTCCAAACATTCATTGGAGAGCTACTGTCGTAAGGCACAAACGTCAGTATAAGTTTTTTATTTGAAGCGTAAACAACAATATTTTTACCACACTTGAAAATGTCGAATTTCGTGCCAAATAATGTGTTTTTGCGGGGAATTCTTCTTCATTATTTTAATATGAAGAAAAAAGCAGCCGAAAGTCATCGTATCTTGGTGGAAGTTTATGGTGAGCATGCTCTATCTGAGCGAACGTGCCAGAAGTGGTTTGCACGCTTTAAAAGTGGTGATTTTGGCTTGGAAGACGAAGAACGCGAGGGTGCGCCGCCAAAGTTCATGGATACCGAATTGGAGGAATTGCTCGATCAAGATCCGGCTCAAACGCAAGAAGAGGTTGCAAAAACTTTGGGAGTTGATCAATCAACCATTTCCAAACGTTTAAAAGCCACGGGAATGATCCGAAAGGTAGGCCATTGGGTGCCGTATGAATTGAAGCCAAGAGACGTTGAACGCCGTTTTATGGCATGCGAACAACTGCTTCAACGGCACAAAAGAAAGGGTTTTTTGCATCGAATTGTGACTGGCGATGAAAAGTGGGTCCATTACGACAATCCAAAACGTCGGGCAACGTATGGATACCCTGGCCATGCTTCAACATCGACGTCGGCGCAGAATATTCATGGCCTGAAGGTTATGCTGTGTATCTGGTGGGACCAGCTGGGTGTTGTGTATTATGAGCTACTGAAACCGAATGAAACGATTACGGGGGATGTCTACCGACGACAATTGATGCGTTTGAGCCGAGCACTGCGAGAAAAACGGCCGCAATACGCCGATAGACACGACAAAGTTATTTTGCAACATGACAATGCTCGGCCACATGTTGCACAAGTGGTCAAAACATACTTAGAAACGCTCAAATGGGATGTCCTACCCCACCCGCCGTATAGTCCAGACCTTGCGCCATCCGATTACTATCTCTTCCGATCGATGCAACATGGCCTGGCTGACCAGCACTTCCGTAATTACGATGAAGTCAAAAAATGGATCGATTCGTGGATTGCGGCAAAACCGACCGAATTTTTCACAAAGGGAATCCGTGAATTGCCAGAAAGATGGGAAAAAGTAGTAGTAAGCGATGGACAATATTTTGAATATTAAATTTGTAACCATTTTACGTCAATAAAGTTTCAAATTTCGAAAAAAAACCGCACGAACTTATTGATAGTCCTATTATAATAGAAAAAGGCATTTAAAAATCGGTTTATATGAAGGTTACAAACCAAACAATCCACTCATAAATACTATACTTGTTTGAGTATATGTATGTGTGTACAGGTATCTATTAAGACATATGTATTAAGATCAAAAATATCTTAAAGGTGCAGACTTTCACTGCGGAATCAAACACAAACTATTGGCAAAATACCAAAGTGACAAAAGTAAACTCGAAAAAACTCTTGTAAGCGTGGATGTATGAGTGCAAATGTATACATGTGTGCGTATGTATGTGTTTATAGGAATTACTGCAGACAAACAAAATTACAACATACGAAAATAAAATTTAAAGAGGAGGGTGGCAGATTTTAGTGCATCGAAAGTGCTTTGATAATTTGAGATTTGAAGGGATAGAGCAATCTGTTGGACGGCCATGAAGACACTGCAAACGTAAAAACCATGCGACCTCAGACTCTACTCTATTTTCGCATTCGTTTAGTCATTCATTGCCACCCTCATCCACCTCCCATAACTGCCGGGAAAAGTCTGTATGTGGAGGCGTAAGGAGTGGCGATGGCTGGTAAGAGAACAAAGTAAAGCAGGAACACAAATATGCGAAAGGATATTTGACGACGAGACACACAAAATAAAAATGTACGCAAAGTATGCAACAACAGTGAAACGATTTAAAATTGGAATTTGTCCAAACAAACTTTGGCCGGAAAATGGATAATAAAAAAAATTGGAAGAAAAAATTAAAAGCAAATATCGAAAATAATATGCAAAATGCAAGTACGGGTAAGTTTATCATGTTTTATGCTTCGTTTTTTGGGGATAGTAATATTTCACAAATATATATATTTTTTTGCTTTGAATGGAGAAAAATGAAATTTTATTCCGATATTCTGATGCCTTGGATTATGTTGAAAGTAATGACATAAAAAATTGACTTTATTTTTTATTGAAATCAGTTTTATTTGAAATCAGTTTGACTGCTTCTTCATTTAAGGAACAAAATATAATATATCACCATTAAAAATATGAAATGCTTCCTTAACCACGTAAACGAATAATTTATATTGATATGTAATATTTTAAGAGATATGTATAATGATGTGTTTTCGAAATGATGGGCGGTGAAATGCGAGTATAGTTACATTTGCGGTTTTGATATACTTTGAATGTAAACGCGCTGCTGGTGTATGTAATTGCCGGAAAAGTAATTGTGTGAAGTTAAATAGAATAAATATAAAGGGTGACCAGATGGCGATGAATGTATTTCCTATTATTAAGTTTCAGCAGCTATCAGAGTTACCAATGACATCTTACTCCCAAAGTATTCAGCAAGGTTGCTGCATTACTAGCTTTCGGGAGTGCGTCGATTCGAATCTCGAAACAGCAAAATTATAGGAAAAATATTTTTTAATAGCGGTCGCTCCTCCGAGAGTATTCTGCCATGAAAAAATTCCTCATAAAAACTATCTGCCGTTCGAAGTCGGCTTAGAACTGTAGCTCCCTTCATTTATGGGACATACCACAAGACACTTACCACAAATATGTAGATGGAAAAGCTCGGACTAACACCTAACAGAAGTATACGCACCAATTATTTATTTTTATTTTTGCCGAGCATATGGAATTTATTAAAAATATTATCGAAATTTCGGTTCAGTTGAAAATTGGCAACGTGATTATTGTCATGAGTCCTATTTTTTTTTGCTCAGGGGCGATCAAATTTGCTGTTATTGGATCGAACACAATCCAAAATCCACATAATGTATCCACAAAGATTGATTGTATGGTACGGTTTTTGGCATGGCGTTATTATCTCACCTTTCTGAGAAAGGACATACCAATGCAGTCCAAGGATGAAGCGAGTTAAGAGGTTTGCTCTTTAACAATGGTGAAAAAGAAATTTGTGAGAGGAACTTCGGCTGCCCCGTCACAAGAGAGATTCGGCAGCCGAATTCTGCACAATCATTTCACAGGTATTCATGCACTCGCCCAAGCAGCTGTTGTTCAGATAGCAACGAAGCAACATGACCGATAACTGTGTTGATTTTTTTTTTTTTCATATATCACCAACACAATCTCAGTTTTCTTGTAAACACATCCCAAGTGACGTCAACCCTTAGCTAATTCTGCTCGCTCAGAGCCGAATAACGGCCTGTTAAATATTCAAAACTCTTTTCACCATGGTTATAGTCAATGGTCCTCGGTATAAAACGATGTTAACCGACTTTCTATGGTCAGAGCTCGATGTATATGTGTTGTGGATCTAATGACTGGGTCAGCTCACGACGTTAACCGACTTTCTATGGTCGGAGCTCGATGTATATGAGTTGCGGATCTAATGATTGGGTTAACTCACGGCCGTCATCATTGGCCATCGCTATCATGCGACTTGACACCCCTTTATCATTTTCACTCGCGTTACGTCAAGTACATAGTCTATGCTAACAAGACGAGCACTTTGGGCGTGCTCGAGACGCTATTGGCGGAATAACGCCATACGAATATAGCTTTAAAATAAAGTCTGAACTAATTTGTTGTGTTGTTTCATTTAAATTTCTTATCTGGTCACCCTATATAAATTTCAATAAGCAATGCCATCGTTCCAGAGCTTTATTGTCTAGTTATTATTTTATTAATTATATTTTGCATTTATTTTTACTTTTAGTATCAACTGGTTGCAAATTTATGATACTTACGAAGTTTTGATGAACAAAAATAATTGAGTGAAAATACTGGAATACGTTTAAGTTCTCTTGAAATATTTACCTGAAATGATAAAGAGGTGAAGAATTGTTTTAATGAAGTATTACATTTCAAATTAAACAAAAGTTCAAACACATTTATTTATCACAATTATTATAAAGTGTTTATAAATTAAAGTCATCGCTAAAAATATTTGAAATAAAGCAAGTAAATACAAATGAAAGAAAGTTTACCAAGAACTATCCATTTATTTGATACAATTTCTCAGTAAGGAAAACCAAATACAATACATAAATTAATTCAGCATAATAAGATATTCTGGTGCAACACAAATTTGTATGAAAAATTATGCACTCGAACGAATTCGAAGCAAATTTTATTTTAAAGGAATGAAAAATTTTCCAGAAACAACTCATCTCCAATTTAGAACGAGAAAGCTTGGAATTAAAATAAAAATTAAATTAATCACTTTGAATGAATATAATTAATTTTCAAATGATATATCACTAAAATCTTTAATAAAAAAACACTTAAAACTTTAACAATTTAATTAAGAAATAAGAATAAGAGGAAGACTTTTATCTGATTTAAGCGAACGCACCAACTGCAAGAGCAATTTTTAATTTAGGACAGCATATTTTTTATAACATTGATTATCTCAAACGGAAAAGTTCAAAACTTTCAACGAAAAAGAAACTTTAGGACCCTATTTAAAAAAAAAAAGATGAAAAAGCCTGTACTCCCATCCCGAATATAATAGTGACTATACAGTTAAAATTTCAAGTTAGTCGGTCAAAATTTGTTATGAGTTATGAGTCCGACCGTCTTGAAAAATATAGTTTCTGGAAAACCCCGTTAAAGTTCTCGGTACGGTACGCATCGGACTAAAAGAAACTGCAATAAAATTCAAAGTAGAAATATTTAGACATTTTTGGGCTTTAATTTTTAATTTCTAAGGTATTGCCATCTTTCACAATAGGGCAAAAATATTGTTTATTTTTGAATTTTTTACGGTAGCCAAACCAATTAAATTAATTACTAGGTTTTTCAATAACTTTTCCGGTTCGATAAGAAAAATACAATCGTATGGTTTGAAGTGCACATTATTATTCAGTATAGTCTCGCTGAACATCAACAAACTTCTTCCAACGAGATTTCAATTTAGGAATTCCATCCTTGAAGTGAGAACCTGGAAGGGCCGCAAAATATGCTACCACAGCTTTTATGACCTCATCATTTGATGGAAAACGCTTTCCATGCATGAATTCTTTTAGGTCTGGAAACAAATGAAAGTCGCTAGGGGCCACAGCTGGTGAATGATCCAACAATTCGAACTTTAATTCACGGATTTTAGCCACTGTCAAAATGCTCGGTGCATTGTTCTGATGAAAAAGATTTTTTTTTCTTTTACAAACTGTGCCTTTTTTCATGAACCACCTTCAGCTGGTCTAAAAAGTTACTAAATATAACATTCAGAATTTATTGTTTTATTAGTTTGCAAGGCATCCACAAAAAAAATTCTTTTCGCATCCCAATAAACTGATGCTAATACCTTCTTGGACACGAACTCATTTTGGAGCTGAAGAACCAGGTTCACAACAATCTTTAGCCTCTTGTTTCGATTTAAGATCGTGTTGATAAGCCCAAGTCTCATTCATAGTGATGAATCAGCCCTTAAAATCCACTTTATCCTTTCGAAAACGCTCTAAATGTTGCTGAGAAAGCCGCATTCGAATGAGTTTTTATTACCGAATGTGGCACCCATTCCGCACACAGCTTTCAGAAACCCAATACTTCCGTCAAAATATCGTTTAGACTGCCCAAAGAGATGCCTATCGCTTCTACTAAGTCTCTTTACCTCACTCAACTATTTTCAAATATATCATCATTTATGAAAGCAAAACCGTATCTATTGAGTTGAGGTAACCAATAGAGTTAATAGAGCATATTTATAACTATTACTAATCCCAACAAAATAAAAAACGGTATCCTGTGAATATTTTTGTCAAGTACTCTGCATTAGCATATTCATCTTTAGTGAGAAATTTTATCGCAATGCTTATTTTTCTCAGCAGTGACCATAAAAAAAACGACCATTAAAAAATAATCATAATGGAAAATTCCCTCTAATTTCAGTTACATGGCGTTTTTTCCAATTATTTTTTATGCTTTGCTTCATTCAACTATTCTAAAAGTGATCAAAATGCAAGTACTAGACAAACTCAAATTAAATTTAGATTGAAGTAAATAAATAAATCGCATAAACAATGCCAGAGTAAGCAAGCCTTCACCACGGTCAATTAATGTATGAATGAATTTGGCAGCTCGACTCATTCAACAACAACTAGACTGGTAATCAAAAAACATCAGACAGGTACGTACTCATAGTGGGGTCCGGAACAGTTCGGCAAACTGCCAAAAATTACGCGAAACTCAATCAACAACAAAAGTTTGCGTGTGTTCCCGGCTGTTGTTTTTTTCTGCCTTTTCATTTCTTGCACTGGCCAGTACTCGTACAAGTATGTGTAATGTACCGGTGGTATTCGATAAACTCTCACCGTTGCTCATTGAGCGTATTTTATTTACATGTATGTGTGTATAGGTATGCCTGTTTGTTATTATCTTACTTATGATTGTTATGAACTAGTGAATGTTGTTAATAATGAGACAATGAAAATAAACTTGAATGGATAATAAATGTTTTGATGCATTGTACATATGAAAGTTTAAGCGAAATTTTAATTGGGTATTAATGAGAAATGAAACACCACATAAAAATTAATGCAGTGAAGAATAGATGCATTTGAAAGTAACGTTAAAAATATGTATGTACATGTACAATTTTCTGGTGAGAGCATCTGTGTGCTATCGCCGATTTGTTGCTAAAACTTAAAAAATGTTTTTATTGAAGTGAAAACTTCTTTAGATTCGATGAAACGAAAAAGCGACACTACGAAGCGTTATATGTTGATATACGTATATGTGTGTGGCTGCGTACTGCTGAGCCACGCAAGTATAGTGAGTATTGTAGTATGTATACTACACTGCCTATTAATTGCTTTGGTGTTTAGTTCAAGCGTCATACGAATGTATGTTTGTATGAATGCTAGTACGTATCTGTCGCGCCTGCGTATTACGGATCCACGGTGAGCGAGAAGGCATTATGTATACCTATACTACACTACCTAATACTTGCTTACACCAAGCGTCCTACGAATGTTTGTGTGAATGTTAGTACGTCTGTGTAATATACGCGTTACGACGCTCATAATAGCAACCGCGTGTACTGTATTGCGTCCGTATTTTTATATTCGTAAATATTTTCATTTTTAAATATTTACCGCAATTACGGGCGGTGTTGCAATATAAAAAAAAAAATAAATAATTGGCGCGTACACTTCTGTTAGGTGTTTGGCCGAGCTCCTCCTCCTATTTGTGGTGTGCGTCTTGATGTTGTTCCACAAATGGAGGGACTTACAGTTTCAAGCCGACTCCGAACGGCAGATATTTTTATGAGGAGCTTTTTCATGGCAGAAATACACTCGGAGGTTTGCCATTGCCTGCCGAGGGGCGACCGCTATTAGAAAAATGTTTTTTTTTTTTTTATAAATTTTTGCTTTCACCGAGATTCGAACCAACGACCTCTCAGTGAATTCCGAATGGTGATCACGCACCAACCCATTCGGCTACGGCGGCCGCCTTATGCAATATACCGTGCGGCCGTGTTGCAATATACCACAATCAAAATGACGGTGCTCGTATTGTAACTCCACAGATAGATCTGAATGCACAGCAACTGGAATCACTGTCAGTTCAGCTCTCTAAAGTGGGAGAAATATGTGCATGCGAAACCAGATTGAGCAATGGAAAAACAGTTTTAATTGTGGCAATTTATATTTCACCGAATCAATCAATAAATAGCATCACGGAATTCATTCACGAAAATTTAATAAAGTATACACCAAAAGTATCGTGGATACTTAGAAGAGATTACGATAAAGTTCCAATGATTTTAAGTGGCGATTTTAACGTAAATTTTGCATTGGACACAGCGGTTTGTGGAATGACGTTAAGGTCAAAATACAATAGCTTACCAAAAATTTTAAAAATTTTGATGCGGCCCGATTTCAAAGAAAAATGCCACAAGCTTGTAGAAAGCATGGAGCGACGGCTTGAAGAAGTAGTCATCAAAAACGGTGGATATAACACAAAATACTACTCTGGTAAAACAATATTATTACTTAACCATCTGATTTGTTTACTATTTTTGCTTTTATTTGGAATTTTCTAGGATGTGCTATTTATGTGTCCAGGAGATTTCGTGAGTTATCAACAAATTAAATCAGAACTGAAATTATTTTTAACCATTTTTTTGTTTTAAAGTGGGAGTAAATAAGTTTTTTGTTTTTTATGTTGCTTTTTCCCCCAATAAAAAATAATTATTTAAAAACATATTCAACTCTTTGCTTTCAAAGTCTAAATGTGCTATTTATATGACCATGGCTGTACTTCAAAGCTTATGGAGTAATGTTCAGTTTGTTCTTTAAAGCCAACGTGACTTCAAATTTTAATTTTTACTAAAAAAACTAAATAGCCACACATTTTCTCAAAATACTGATTAAAATATGTTGATAATTTTTAAAATTTGTTACATTTCATACAAAGTTTGGAGGTTTCATTTATAAACCTATTGCTGCACAATAAACTATAACTTTATAAAACGAAATTAATGAAAAAATTTGGCACACAAAGTATCGCGAACATTGTAAAATGAAGCACAAAGTGTTCAGTTGCCTGAAGAATCCCCAATCAATTTGCAATGATTTGCCCAGACCATTTATCATTATTTCAATGATATCACGCATTCTTTTGATGATGTCTGGGGATAATTTACTTTGTGGACGACCTGGTTTTTTATTGTTACAAAGCTTTTCTAACTTCAATTCCAATAGCATTGCCTACGAATACCATGACTGATTGTTCTCCATTTTCTGAAATTGCAACTAATTGAGAATCCAAACGATGCCTCCAAAGTCAACAAAACCCTGGCTATCTATTGCTCATATTCACTTACAGCTTTGTTTTATTTCATTTTGACATCGACCCGACCGTATTTGAAAATCTTATATTGGGTATTTTTTTAGCTGCAAGAGAACTATCGATATCGATAAATAAGGTTTAACGGCTGAGAATGGCAAACTGACATTTTGGTTTGGCTAGTCATCGTGAATCGTTTAACCCTTCCAAATTATGGAAATTTATTTTGAAAAAAAAAAAATTAATAATAATAATTTGTTCGTACTCCGCGCGGACACAAAATATAAATGTCATGAAATAATCTACCAGACTATAATGAAAAAAAAAATTATTTCAACAATATTTCTGTTTTATATTATGATTTTAGTTCTGAAGCTCTTAAAAACACACCCAATAGTTTAAACTCACTTATGGAAAATACATAACTAACTCATTACATATCAAATATAATACAAAGTTCCCATAGTTGCTTGGAATGTCACATTGTTCTGTGCAACTTGTTTATTGTGAATAAGTCATAATAAAGGCATCAAAATGCACCTTTTTTAAATTAGTCGGAATACAATAAAGAAGTACCATAACAAAGAATCTTTGGAAGTTTAAAAACTTGTATGCGTTGGCGGTCAAGTAACAATGAAAAAAAAAAAAAAATCAACCGTACATAAACACAACAATTCCGTGACACACCAGAGTAATAAAGAGAGAAACAAGTTTACCTGCATGTTAACTTGCCAATGCTAAATATCAAAACTTTAATGGTAGCAATTTCCACGCTTTTCCGCTATTCAACGTATCAATCGAGTTTCTCCTGTTTTCTAATAGTCGCTGCTTTATCAGGCAGCTTCATCAACAATAACAACATCAGTCGCATACAGTTTTAATATCGAATGCTACAAACTTTAATGGTTTCACTGTCAAGCCACCAATCATTCCGGCTTGCTGGCAACTCACGCCTCTCACTCGTCTTAACCTTTCATCACCTGTATGCATGTATGGTGATTCCACCATTCATTAACGGAGATATGTTTTTAATATAAACATATTTGTTGTTATTAGCGTAGCAATAGAGAGAGTATAAAATCGTACGAGTGCATACTTCAAACTCTCTCTCTCGGTGGCTTTGTTGGCAGTGCATACATGTGCATGTAGTATTATGCGTGCAATAATAATAACAAAACAAAATAATTAAAACAAATACATTTGATATATCACAACAAAAATCGCACTAAAATGCCACTCATTGCGCGTGATTGGTATGGAGGAAACACGCAACTTTTACTTCGCCATTTGACTGCGTAGAGTTCACAACAGTTCAGTGCGCATATTTCACCACACCAATGGAAGAGTTGTATAATTTGGTTTTAGTGAGTGAAACCGTAGGGTGCGTTATTTAGTTAA
Organism: Anastrepha ludens; assembly: GCF_028408465.1. Classification (NCBI taxonomy): domain Eukaryota; kingdom Metazoa; phylum Arthropoda; class Insecta; order Diptera; family Tephritidae; genus Anastrepha; species Anastrepha ludens. The sequence goes on from NC_071500.1 coordinate 31,377,492, forward strand.
ACACTATTTTTTCTTTATTATTTTCCATGCGTGATTCATGTAGCCAATCATTTAGCATTCGTCTACAACAGTAATTAAGATACAAGAAACTCATCAGAAATCAGTTTGATTTATTTTTATTTTTTCGCAATGGTATCACATTTACTCTGCACTGTGGTTGTCGAATTTTTTTTATCTTTTCTTTTCATATTCCTAGGATTCACTCTGCCCAAACTGTTCCGCTCTGATCAAGCGAATATGTAGCAGGGCGTGTGGCAGTATTTTCGTAATACTGCCATATAATGAGCTGACATTTTTTTTACGAGAAAAGAAAACGCGCAAGTTTCTGGTAATAACCGCCATAAAAGAGGGACTTAAAGAAATAAAAACGAGAGTATTATCCGCAAATGAAGTCTTCATTTACTCGGACAGTCAAGCAGCAATAAAAGAGCTGGAATCAAAAACACACTCGTCAAAAACAGTTCTAGAATGTTTTAAACTACTAGATGACGTATCTAAATGCTACAAAGTGCACCTCATCTGGGTACTAGGCCACAGGAACATCGCAGGAAACTGCAAGGCGGATGAACTTGCAAGAACCGGTACAAAGCTCGATCTCGAACCGGATAAGACGCTGATACCCATGCCCATAGCCACTTGTAAATTACTTATAGACAGGGAAACCATCAAAAAGGTAAATACAATCTGGCAAAACCTCACAACATGCGAACTAAGCAGACAGACATGGCCGAACTGGAACAGCGGTCGATCGAAGATCTTGCTAAGATTCAACAGAGAATCTATAAGAAAAATGATAGGTGTTTTAACTGGTCATTGTTTAATAGGCAGCCACGCTAGAAGGTTAGGACTCCCTTACTCCGATTTATGTAGAAGCTGTCTTAATACAGAAGAAGAGGAAACAGTCAGACACCTTTTATGTGAGTGTGAAAGCCTAGCTATGAGAAGGCTGCGCACTCTCGATACAGCATTTCTAACCGATGTAGCGGACATAGCCCATCTAAAACTAACGAAGCTCTGCTCGCTTATTAAAGCAACCGGATGGTTTGAAAAGGAACACGTACGTAGAGTAAGGATAAGCTCCAGTGGTATCACAATGGACCTGCCGAAGGTCTAAGTGTGTCTTACGACAACCACCCTACCTACCTACCTACCTCTGGTAATAAATTATTTGAATTAATTAATTTTAATTATTTTTGAGTGTTAAAGTAAGAGAAAATTTTAGTTATCGCACAAAAACGTAGACTTTAAAAACAAATTATTAGAAAAGGATAACCGCCGCCGGAGCTAAGTGGGATTGTGCGTGACTATCATACGCTAGGTAGTGGAGTACTAAGTGCATTGGGCACATGAATTATAGGAATGTAGACAAGTTTTTATTAATAGCGGCATTCCCGGTAGAACATTTTTTGCGCTTTTTCTCAAAAATATCTATGTATGTAGAGCAATTAATTAAATAATAAATAATGCATTGGAAAGCGAAAGCCGTGCTCTACATAGAAATCATAAAGAAGAAGTGAAGAAGCATTTTTGTTCGTACTTTCGTTTTCGGTTAAACTAATAATTGGTTAATTTGAAGTGAAAAGTAAAAATTGAGAAATATAATATATTTAAACATTCCAAGCAATTTTATGTGGCACTAATTGGCTATTGTTGGTGTTTTTTTTTTTCGTTGTAAGTTAAACTTTCTCCTATTAAATTATTATATGAGCATAAGTGACAGCTGATGAAGCGTTTGGAAAACTTTTAGCAGTATTGGCTTACCTATGAGGTTTCAATTGCACTATGTGCATGTACAAGGATTTCGCCAACTTCCATGGTTATGTTTATATGTATGTAATTTTTTCCCCTTCAATTCAAGAATGTAACATTTTAATGTTTATGTGATTTGAACCTTACACTACGGCGCCAACTATTTTTATAATACACCTACAATGGCAACGTTACAAGTGTTCGTAAAAGCAATGGAAATGTATCAACAAAAACTCAAAATATTGCGTTGTTCGGAAAGTAATTTCGTTTTTCTTTTTTGTGGTGAAAATGAAAGACGATCTTCGTATAATGAATAAATATTTAATTAAATTATATATTGGCCATTCTGATCCAACCCCTTTTGCCATCTTTCTGGTAGAAGCTTGATTCCATGGTTTTACCGTCCAAAAATTTTTGCAGTGACCCGTACAAATAATAGTCCGAAGGGGCCAGGTCTGGAGAATATGGTGGGTGTGGCAGTACATCCCATCCAAGCTGTAAAAGCTTTTGGCGAATGACCAAACATGTATGAGGTCTCGCATTATCTTGGTGGAATACTACACCTTTTCTGTTGAAGTGCATCATTCAGTTTGTCCAGCTGATGATAGTAGACTTCCGAAATAATTGTGACTCCTTTAAAATCGCACCAAACAGACTGCATCATCTGCTCCATGACCTCTTGTGTTTGACATTGTTATATGCAAACCCATTTTTCGTCCCCTGTAATGATGCGCTTCAAAAACGGATCATTTTCGTGACGTTTGAGGAGTGAAGCGCAGACGTCTACGCGACGACAAACATTTCTCTCCGTGAGGACATGGGGAACCCATATATCGAGCTTCGAGGTTAAACCCAGGCCTTTCAGGTGATCACAAACAGTTGAATTCGAGAAATTTAACCTCTCACCGATCTCACGTATTTTTATTCGCCGGTTCGCATCAACTAATGCCTTTATCGCGTCTTTATTAGCTTCAACCGGCCTTCAAGAACGTGGTGCATCTTCGACATCAAAATTGCCGCACGGAAATTTTGCAAACCAGTTCTAGCACTGGAGTATTGTCAACACATCTTCTCTCTACACATCGGTTAATTTCTTTCTGGCTTGAACAGCATTTTTACCGTTTCTATAGTAAAAAAGTAAAATATGACCAAAAAATGCTGGTTATTGCTCTCCATATTTAAAAGGGTGCCGATCAAACTACTGCGTAAAATCAATTGAACTTATTCACACACAAGCCTGGCTATATCAGCTGTCAAAACATTTGTATTTATAAGAAAATTTTAAATTAACTACTTCCCCATAAAATAAAGCAAATAAGTGCTGCCGTAGTTAAGCTGCAATTAGTGCTGCCTAGCCATAACACCATAGCCAGAACGTCGCAGATTTGCCGATTAATCATACCGTAACCAACTCTGAAAATCCAAGGGCAACACACCAACATCAGTTGCACCCATCTAAATGTACTGTTTGGTGCGGTGTTATGGCCACTAGAGATATCGGTCCATATTTCTTCGAAAATGAGGATGAAACGCCGGAATCGATTTCAGGAGCTTCTTACAGAACATTGATTGAACACTTTTTGCGGTCAATGGCGGAGCAGTATCCTAATTTGTGGTTTCAACAAGATGGAGCAACTGCGCATACTGCTAGGCAAACTATGGACCTGCTGCGTGAAATTTTTGGCGAACGTCTGATTTCCAAAAATTCAGATTTCCCTTGGCCACCTCGTTCGCCAGATTTGACTGCGCCCGACTTCTATTTATGGGCATATTTAAAAGACAAAGTGTATCTTAATAAACCAGAGACTATTAGACAGCTGAAGCAAAATATTCGAGACGAAATACTGAGTTTTCAACCAGAAACATTATGTGGTGTAATGGAAAACGCGTTAAAAAAGAGCCAATATTTGTATCGAGAAAAATGATGAACATTCCATAATTTCCATAAAATATATTCAATGTCTAAAAACAATTAACCAAAATAAATGATTATTGCAAAAGTTATTTGTGTTTAACATTAGTAGGTCTTATTTGGCCCACCCTGTAGAATTAACGACAACATTTGCATTTTGTCGTAACAAAAGGGATCATTTTCCACTAAGTCAACTAATTTTTCGTCGGTCACTCCTAATACTTAAATTTTTATTGCAAATATTAAAGCAAATGTAAAGTTTTTCACAGCAGCTTACGGCTATGGGGAAAAACCAACTACGGTAATACTTATGGTGTCATGGTGCGGCACGAATAATCGCTTACAGTGATGACCTTATGTTTGATTAGAGAAGCTGATTGCTATGATTACGGCTATGGCTAAGGTACGGCACCACTAATCGCAGCTTCGAAACACTTTCTCATTTTGCCATAAAAAATACAAAAACTTAATGGAGTCCAATATAAATTGCAAAACAAAAATTCTTTTTGAATATTTTTCAACTCCAATAACAGGGTGAAATGTTACCTACAAAATCTGTGGAAAATATCGGATCTTTTGCCACTAGCAACTCAGACTGTTGCAAAGTATTGACTTCCATTGTTAACACCTGGTAACTCACAACTGAATGGAAAAAACAAAAAAAAAACGCAACGAATTTTTGTAGTGTGAAATGTCACCTTGACAACGAGCATAAAACTTTAAGTCATTTGATCGATACTTTACAAGATATCGATCACTACAGTCATCTACCGAGAAAATAAAAAGGATTTTTTAACGAAAACTTTAAATTCACGTAGAAAGTAATATCATAAAACAGATGTGTGCAAAATTTCAAGGAGATCGGTCAATAACTTTTCGAGTTATCGTGTACGCCAATTCGAAAAATATATTTTTGAGGAAAAAGCAGCCAAAGTTTGAATATAGCGTAACTATACCCCTCCCAGCGCTCGAACGCAAAGAATATAGTCGTCACGGTGGACGATCTATAATATAAGAAATACTTAAATTTACGTTCCAAAAATTTTGTGACATATTCTTAAAGGATTATATTAACATTTTATGAAAAAAAAAATTTTTGTTGTTTAGAAATTTTACACATATCTGTCCCCTTAAACTTCAATGTGCTGATCTAACGCACTTAGTAGGTTTAGGGACTTAACATTTTTGCTGTTAAATATTTCGTATTCCGAAACAAGTGAAATAAATATTTTAAACAAACAAGAAAATTGTGAACTTCATATAATAAAAATTGCATTTATATATTTAAACGATTGCATGCCTTCACTAACGACAAAGTTCTCTATTGTCACTTTTTTGCTATAAACCAACTTGTAGTTGTAATTTTTTGCGAATAGTTCTCATTTTCCGCTATGCGAATGAAGCTTTACATGCAGTGAAAGCTCTGTAATGGCTTGTTCTATACGGATTTAAGACCTACATAAATAAGGGTAACGGTAAAGGTAGTATAAATGCTGACACTTTGGCACAAATGGCAACATAAAATCTAATTAAAGGTGGTTTAAATGTCAGAACCCACACAATGCCAGGCCACCAACATTTAATGCAAAAATAAACAACAACAAAAATGCAAACAACACCGGTTAGGTAGGTGCGAATACGTATGCAAATAAAGTGCAAACATGAAGAGGCCACACAAACCAAATATCGGAGCAAACCCAGCAGAGAAGAATTGAAGTAATGAAACAAATTTAGGGTTCAGAACTGGTACGATATCGCCAATAGCAAAGTAATTCGGTAACAACATCTCCTTTATAAATTATAAATAGAAGTAGAATAATTTGAATAATAAAAAAAAAATAATTTTGAATGATAAAGTATAAATAATTTTGAAAATAAAACAAAATTAATAATTTTGAATAATAAAAAAAAATAATTTTGAATAATAAATATAATAATATAATATAATAAATAATATAAAAAAAATAAAAATTATTTTGAATAATAAAAAAATAAATAAATTTGAATAATACAAAAATAAATAAATTAGGAAAATTAAAAAACTAAATAATTTTGAAAAATTAAAAAAAATAAATAAATTTGAAAAATAAATAGTTTTGAAAAAAACAATATAAATTATAAAAAAAAAATAAAAAAATTAATAATTTTGAATAATTAAAAAAATAGTTTTGAAAAATAAAAAAAAATAAATAATTTTGAAAAATAAAAAATTTTTAATAATAAAAAACATAAATAAGTTTGAATAATAAAAAAAAAAATAATACTCAAAAATCGAAATTTGGCAAAATTAGTAGAATACAAGATTGTGCTCATCAGGGAGGCGTCACCTCACACTGGCGCAGTTGTGTGAGAGAAATGTGAACAAGAATTCAAGAAGAAAAATAAATTGCACAAGTATAATGTCACATACAAACAGCGATTCTATTAACCGCTTGCCGTGTCATTTAGCCTGACGAAACTCGGGCCCAAGTGTTAAGCGATCAGAATAATATAAACTATTGAGTATGAGAATAAGTTCCCGTCCTTTCTTAACCAAAGTTAGGAATTATTTAAACAATTAATTAATATATGGTTTTATGTGTACAATGTGCCATCTTTCAGGCAGCTTACGGATTCCTCTGACGAAAAATTCGAGTTCTTTCGACTTGATCCATTCATTGAGCCAGTTTGCGATGCTCTCGTAAGAAGTGAACCGCTCTCCAATAAGGGCTGACTGCATTGATCGGAACAGTTGGTAATCCGAAGGTCCAATGTCTCGGGAATAAGGCGGGTGGAGCAAGATTTCCGAATTCAGTCCTTCTAAATATTTCTGGACCGATTTAGCAACGTATGACCTGGTTGTGTCATGCAGCAAAATCAGTTTGCCATGTCTACCGTACCATTCTAGCAGCTTTTGCTTGAGAGCTCGATTCAAACGCATTAGCTGCAGTCGGATCCGATCATCAGTGATAGTTGCAGATGATTTAAGGAGTTCTTTATAAATGAAACCCTTCTGATCCCACCTTTGAAGCATGAATATTTTCTTTCGCTGTCGATGGACCCAGTTAGCTGCTTTCTGAACCATTCACAAACATGTGCAAACGTTTACCGACGGTTGATGTGTCAACATCCAACTCTTTAGACATATCATCAAGGGTTCGACATGCGTCTTCATCCAATAATTGTTGTAGTTGAGCACCTTCGAATTTTTTGCCCCTTCGTGCCCCTTCGCGATCTTTAACACTCACGCCGAAATTGCCACTTTGGAAGCGTCGAAACCACTCTTTACAAGTTGTGTTTGATGGAGCGTCATTACCGTAAATATTGATCAATGTACGACTCGTTACAGCTGCACTCTTCTTTAAAAGGTAATAATGAAGCATGACGTCCCGCAAATGTTGTTTTTTCGGAACGCATGTAGACAAATATAGTATCAGAAGCGACACCTCTTTCACTAAGGCGGAAACGTATTCCCATATCCAATACTTTGTAACAGCAATTATGAGGCACGTGACTATCTCTGGCGGCGTACAGATGGGAACTAACATTTAATCACGACCCAGGCTCGTGATATTTACGTCATGTTTGGACTCAGCACGAGTCAGACTCGTTAAAGCACGGCAATGGGTTAAATTAACTGAGAGCGGAAAAGCAGTACGAAAAAAGTACTATTGAAATTTTGAACTTCTGAATGAGACGGTGCTATCCTATCGTCTCTCCCTCTCGTCGTCACCTCCACAAAGTTTCACAGTTTCTTTTTCCATACTAAGATACATATTTATCACTGGTTCATAGTTGTCAAAAAAGGTATTCAAGCATACTAGATTTCATCAACCTAATTTAGTATTACTATCAAACTACCAAAAAATTGCTGCAGTGACAAAAATTGACGTTCCCCATGGTAACGCCCTGCAAGTTGCTTATATAGAAAAGAGAAAGAACGCGAACTAGTTCTAAATTGACTAGAAGCAAACTAGTTCGATACTGTTAGATTTTTCTGCAGGTAATGTGCTCTAACACAAACTAGCACATATGAGAAATGTTGCAGTAGAAAAAAAGAAACTTGCTAGAAGGTCTCGACTTTCCCAGTTATTGCGGTTTTCATTGCTCCAAGTGGCTGGCTATTGTATTTACGCATATGACAACAAACAACTGCATAAATTGTCATTGACTGTAACTACCAACCATAAAATGTGAAAAGTGTTGTTATACTTTTATGATAAATTAAAACAAATTTGCAAATAATCGCTTGGACAAATGCAGAAGTGGCATTAGGGAAATATTTTATATATACATACAAATATATATAAATAAAACAAATAGAAATAAAAATAAATATGCTAATATGCAAAAGTGCAAAGTGTTCTCCTTGCGGCACTTTTACGGGTACGCTATAATTTTAAATGTATAAACAAGTTTATGAAGAAAAAATTTATCAAATTTTAAATTAGTTTAATACAAACTGAACAAAATTATTCTAAAATGACACTAATACAAAAGCCTCCTAAATGTATGCTTTAATACTGATACCAATTAGATTAAAGAAGCGTGTGAGGCAGCGGTTTAGGAATCGGCTAGCAAAAAGGATATCATAAGACTCCTTTACAAGCTATAATCCTTCCTTATATCGGAGCGTTTCAATCGTAAAAATAGCTCGTTGTGGGCCCCTAGATGAAAGATTTTTGTACAATGCGCGCATGCCGTAAATAGTATAAAAAATTTTGCCAGAAAGACTCCCAAGTCCTATGAATTCGCTCCGTTTGAGGAGTATAAGTTATTTTTAACATTTCGGACCTGTATTGCTCAGATTTTAGCATTTTTTGAGGTTTCTGGAGTTATAATCACGTATTTCTTGGCTCTATCACATTTCAATTTGGATATTTTTTTTTAATATTATTTGTTTTTAATATAATTCATATAGCACTTAAGTCGCCAGAATTATTTTTTCGAAGCAAAAATAGTAGGAAAATTCACCCCAAAATTCATTTTTTTTTTGAAGCATTTTATTCCGCGATTTTTTTTTTCCATTTTTGTTTAATTCATATAGAAATGATGACATTAATAAACAAAACAATTTTTGGTTTTTTGTATTCAGGTCACTGACGCCGATGCTATCATAAAATGCCCGCCGAATGAGAAGCCCCGCTGCGACCTTCCTGGAAGAATTCAGTGTACATCCGCCATTTTAAATGATTAAAATAAAAAAAAAATTATATTATTTTAATGTATAAATAAACTGTATGCGAATTTTGAATAAAATATATTGGTTTACAGGTATCTGTCCCCTTAAGAAAAAATTAAGCTTTTGACAACTCAAGGTGAATGATATAGACATAAAATTATGTAAAAAACACAGCTGAATGGTTTGGTGCGTAACTACCATTCGGAATGCAGAGAGAACGTAGGTTCGAATCTCTTTGAAGGACCAAAATGAAGAAACAGTTTTTTCTAATAGCCGACGCCACTCGGCAGGCAAAGGCAAACTTCCGAGAGTATGTCGGCCATTAAAAAGCTCCTCATAAAAAAATAACTGCCCTTCGGAGTCGACATGAAACTGTAGGTCGCTCCATTTGCGCAGCAACATCAAGACGCACTCGTGAAATAGGAGAAGGAGCTCAGCCAAACCCCCAAAAAGGGTGCCAATTATATATACTCGTAAATATATAAGTACAGGGTGGGGCATATAGCGTTTGCTTTTTGAACCACCTATTTTTTTGAGAATGGTAACGCAGATGGCATGTCAAATGTGTTCATAATTTACTTAAAGGTTTGAAATTTACGATAGGGACGCTATACGCTTGAACAAAATTGGGAAATATTGAAAACCTATTTCCAAAGTGGCGAGTCTTCTTCTTCTTTTCTGATTTTCACATCGGTGGCTACGTCAATAAGCAAAATTGTCGGATTAGGGGCTCAGAAAATCCACACGTTACTGTAGAGAAGCAAATGCATCCACAACGAGTCACTGTTTGGTGCGGTTTTCGGTCTGGCGGCATCGTACGGCCATTTTTTTCGAAAATGAGCGAGGAGCCGCGGTTACAGTAAATGGCGAGCGTTACCGTGACATGCTCATTTGAACGATATTATTTTTCATTCATAAATGACAATGTTCAATCTTCAAAATAAAAAATAAAAAGTTTGAAAAAATATTGATGAGTATTTTTTTAAAGCCGATTCAAAAAGCAAATTTTACATGGCCCGCCCTATATCTCCAAAAGGGCTTATCCATTAGCTTCTCTTCAAATACTCTCCTCAATACAAGATTTTTAATTTTTGTTTTTAGTATTTGATTTTTTTATTTATTATTAAATAAAAATTTTCGGAATCCGTGTCATCAGCAGCATACCTGTTTTGGAGGACCATGTTTTGTAGGCTGACAACTTTTTGAACAAACCTCGTATGGGCCAAAAAAAAAATTTTATTTTTTAACAATGGATCAAAAAATGCAATACTCAAAACAAAAATAAAAAATCGTTTTTCATTTCCGTTGTACACGCTTTTAAAGAAACGCCCAAAAAACACCATTTCAAAAGAGGCGAGGTCCTTAAAAGTGCTGAGCTCAGCAACCGCGTGATTAAATCAAACCCATATGAAAACCATGTGGACACATAAATTAATACCTTAGCCACCAACTACAGCAAAGAGTAAAAAAAAAATCACGAAAACAGTATTTTCCAGCGCATCTTTACTTGTCGTGCGATAATTTAAAATGAGTTTTGTGTGATTTTATTCTGTGTCAATTTACACAATACTGATTTGCGCAAGGCCTGACTTATAAAATTATGTATATTGTATAGTGCATTCGAACCATGAGGCCATTCAATAAGCAAATGAAGAGAAGAAAAGGGAGAGCATTGACATTTTGGGCGATTTTTCACTTAAAGTAAAATCGTATTAAACAAACAAAAAAATACCACCGAAATAAATACCAAACAGCAAACATGACGAGACATGTTTACTTCCCAGCATAAGATCAGTCGTCTGCAATTCCAGATTTACTACAACAAATAGCACGTAATTGAGTGCAATTACCACCAGCAGAGTCGTGACAAGAGGAACTGATGCCATAAAAACAATTGTGGGTGCAGAACGCTGAAGTGATTTGAAGGGAGCGAAATTGTGTGCGTATATGTGTATGTATATATGAATGTGTAGGAAATTTGAGACCAAATACAATCTTGTGATTTGCGGTATTTGGGTAATATTTGCAAGGAAGGGAATTTTTCTGCTAAATAAAATATGTATGTATGTACATAGCCACTTTAACTACATACACGTACACATATTACATAAATATGTATGTATATGCACTTATTGTGAGAAAATTTGAATGTTTACCTGAAAAATGTGCAAACTTAAATATGGAGCGGCAACTACAAATAAAACGCAAGAAACTTTTACAAATTTCCCAGAAAAAATGTAACAGGCAAATTTGTACAATGTGGTATTGATTCATTAGCTAATTGGCGCCTGATTGTCAAGGTTAGAGTATTTGCATTTTCTTTCCCTCTTCTTCCTTCAGGCAACAATAGCAGAAAACTTTCGAAAGCCCAGAATGAAACGACCCAACTATATTTTCAGAGCTCGTCCAAGAGTAACCGAGCTACAAGGCTCAATATATTTATCATAAAGTGTTAAGCCACACCAAAACATTGCGCTAGCAAACGTTACAAACTCAAATACATAAATAAATCCGTAAACGAGCTCGCCCAGAAGCTCAAGCAACACAACCTCAATCCAAGGATGATAGATTACTAGGTTTGGCCAACAACTATGGTGAAAAAAAAAATTAAGAGGGGAACTTCGGCTGCCACGTAACAGGGCGATGCGCCAGCCAAGAACGCCACGATAATTTCACACAATCCCACACTCGTTAAATCTGTCGTTGTTCAGACGGCAACGAAATGATATTTTTCGTATATCACTAACACACTCTTAGTATTTTCGTAAATCGATTCGTAGCTCCTGCTATGTCAACCTATATGATGATTTTGTCAAATTCTCTGAGAGCCGGCTAACGGTTTGATATTATGTATATATACATATATACATACATATGTTACACAAAGTTTTGCAAACCGAGTTTATATACATACATACAAATGCATATAAAAAAATATATACCTATATACAAACGTGCAGGCATACAACCTGATCACTGCCAGTCCATAAAGTCTTTAGCCCGTTCATTCCTTGATTTTATTGTACTTCGGCCATCAGTCATTGGGCTAGCAGTGTAATTATATGCTTCACCAAGTGGCAAATACATAAAAATCAAGCAAGAAATAGATATTTTGAAAAAATCATTAAAAATATACTATACAAAAATTTATAAAAAGCAAAAGCAGCCTTAAAACGTTAATGAAACAGCAAGAAATCTACAATTTAATTCGACATTGAAAAAATAATTCAAGTTTTTCTTTTGGTATTTGCATGCGAAAAGACAAAGACATAGTAATAATTGCCATTTCAACCAAATACACATTTTTTTATGTTAATTTTTTAAATTAATTTCAGTTGATAATAACGCAAGTGTTTGCTTTTGACGAACCAAACGCAGATTTGATGAATTTTGTTTTTCTAATTAGGTGGTTTGAAAGCCAATACCTTACCCTGGTATTCAAACTACCAAACCGCAAAAAACAAAAAGACAATCAGCTGCTCTTATATGAATTCGCCTTGCTCCGAGCACCAGTAAGTGCTAGTAAAATTTCCAATTAAACTAAGTTTAGACGCCCAATTTTGCAGGCTTAAACTCAGTGGAAAAATTCACCACAGTTAATCTAGCACTGAGAAACTGGCCTTTACATAAACTTAACAGAGTCACTTGGCTGTTTCTATCGTTCGATAATCATTGAACACTTCATTTTCCATCAACAGACCAGTGATGAGTATTAAGTGAGTCATAGTTGGTACTCTTTATGTACAAAACCCCTGTAGTAAAATAAATTTTGAAGATGAATTGGTATTGTAGCGACTACACTTTTAATATTTGAAAAGGAAGAAAAGAACGTGGTAAATTTCTTAAATTAAATTTTCAAGTAATTTTTTTCTATTCAGAAACATATTTCGAAATGAAAATAGTTTTAAAAAGGAATCGATAAATCAAAAAAAAAATATTGTATCAAAATTATAATTTGTTCATATCACTTTTTAGAAATTTTCGAGTCTTTTAGCTCGTTTAATTTCAGTACAATAAAATCCAAGTATGAGGCAACTCTAAATTCGCATTGATTTTCAGTAGTTTTTTCTACTAAGGGTCTTGCGCGTTTTCTTTCGACCTGATTTTATATGGCAGAAATTGCGTTGCAGCACAAAACAAAATATCAAAAATCAAGGCAAATGTTTAGCCACGACAAACTTACACTTTATTTTAGTGAAATTAAATCAGAAAACACTCAATGTTTATTTCATCAGCGGTAACTTAGAGCCAAGAATTTGAAGAACGTAGCAATACAATTTAATGATTGAATTCTTCGATTTACGTGAAAAGTAGGTGTGTAAAAGCGTATGTCGAAATTACAAGTACTTTATTATATCTTTCATTTTGAAGAAAATAAATTAAGTATAACTTAGAAGGTAATTGAAAAGACCTAAAAAACATCAACAACACAGGCCGACAAAATTTAACCAACATTCAGACCCAGAAACCAGACTATATATTTCCGAAGGTTTATGATGCGCTGAATCCAAATCTGGCCTCAGAATTGCTCTATTAGTTTGAGTTTTCGAGATATCCTAACCTAAAAGTGCAAAAAACCCCATTTTTGCCCATATTTGAGGTTATGTAGCCTTGCAGATGTTTTCTTTCACCAAAATTAAAGGATGGCATCTTTAAATACAATCCTTCTTTTTTCAAATGGCGTTTTGTTTGCTCAAATATCATTTTTTTTTCGCAGAGATATCGCATTTTGAAATTTTCATGTTTCGAAATTTTCCTACACCTGAAAATCGATTAAGATAACATAGACATGATATATTCGATTACTAATTTTCTTGAATTGAGTCTTATTTTTCTTAAAATTTTGTCTCACACCATAAGTGTGCTGACTCACCACATCCCTACACTATCTAACCTTTGGGTACCGAGTCACACACAGCCCTAACCTCTAGAAACCACCCCTATCATACCGCGAGCAGGCTAACCCACATAACCGCAAGCAGGCTTTCCCACAAACTCCAAATTTACATACTATTAATCCATATATTTCAGGCCCTCAAACCCAAGAAAATTAGTAAGCGACTATATCATGTCTATGTTATCTTAATCGATTTTCAGGCGTAGGAAAATTTCGAAACATGAAAATTTCAAAATGCGATATCTCTGCGAAAAAAAATGATATTTGAGCAAACAAAACGCCATTTGAAAAAAGAAGGATTGTATTTAAAGATGCCATCCTTTAATTTTGGTGAAAGAAAACATCTGCAAGGCTACATAACCTCAAATATGGGCAAAAATGGGGTTTTTTGCACTTTTAGGTTAGGATATCTCGAAAACTCAAACTAATAAATTAATTTTAGTTATCAATCCGAATTTTGCATGGACAGAGAAGCAGATATTAGTTTAAATTATTTCGGATACTTTTCCTTGTAGACTAGTGTAATTCTACTAAAATTTTTTGTTTGCAAGTAAATGTAGAAGTACATTTGTTAGTTTCGCGAACCTATACGTGTTTTTCAATATATATGTACATAAATTCTATGCAAATAAATTATGTGGCTACAATGATTTGAAGTCCTTTGCATTATGCAGATACAGCCGGCGAAAGGAATATATCGTCCGCTTAGTATTAAAATAGACTATAAATTTTTTTATGTTTTGAGAAAATGAATTTCAAACTTTTTGTCGAAAGTAGCTCTCACTCAAATCTCGTTAAGTCTGTAAATATTTATTATTTTCGACGTTTTTTTTTAAGACTGTATAAAAATGAGTCTATTTTGTTAACTGACCAATTTTTATTATTATAATCATCCTTTTAGTGAACAAAAAAGAGGTGTAAACTGCAAATACATCAGATAGGCTATTTTATTTTTTAATGTTTTCTATTAAGTTTCTGATACGTTATTTTATTTTGTATGGTATACACTATTTTATTCAAGAAATACACCAGAATAATAAGTAAATTTAATATGAATTTTTATTACTATAAAATTATGTTTTAATTACAGTAAGATCGTAAATTATTAGCATGGTCTTTATTTATTGTCGTCCTCGTCCTCTTCTTCGAATCTGTCTGGTTCATCTAAACAATCGCGATTATTCCCTCCTTGTAAATTCAAAAAAAATGTCTGTGAGCCAGGAGGAATTACATTTTTTTTGCATAAATCTCTGAGATCCTTCAATTTTGTGTCAGAAATTGGTAGTTCTTTTTTATATTTGTGAGTTAATGTAAAATTTGTGACTCCTTTCTTTTTCATTCTCGAGCCATCTATATCAATCTCTTTGAAGTCTTCGTTCCATTGTTCCTTGTATAACAACTGTCTCTTTTCACTTTTTATTACTTGGAGAACCTTAATTTTAAGCCAATTTACCCATTCATTGTTGACATTTTTCTTCAAGTTATGGTTCAATTTTGAGAACGTCGTTTTGAGATCAATAATATCACTGTAGTTAAGCCTTTCTATAGCGTACGGATTTTTTCGTCTTACCAGTCTAAGGATAGTTGGCCATTCTTCTGGTGAATATACACAAATATTTCTCTTAGCTCGTTCTATAGCCGAATGCATGGAATCTGCTTCCATTTGTGTGTGTCCACTTTGAAGATATTTAATCGTTATTGAATTAAAATGCAATGAATGATTCATATGAAGCAATAATGTGGCAATTAATCTGTTTCTATTCTGTCCTCCACAGCAGTCTGAATACAGAATAACATCCGTTACTGATTCGGGTAAATTGTTCAGCAATTTTAATAAAGTGGTTCCAATTTCCTCTGACCCACGGAGACCATGGTTTTCATCCCACAGGAAACAATATCCAGCTCCACTAGCTAAATCGTAAAATGTGTTGTTGTATGTGGCGTACTTTCGACTGTAATACAAGGTGCTTACATTGCTACATGGTGTCAATAGCACTGATTGTAAGTCAAAAGTAAATACTTTTATATTACTGTTATTTTTAGATAACTCCTTGTCAGCATCTTTGTGGAGTCTTGTCTGGGCTTTATTTGCTAAGTGTTCATCATATGATTTCTATATTGAAGCCTTGTCCTCTGTATTTTTGAACATTTCGCATGTTGAGCATGTGTCCTTTTTTGGATGATGGAATGAATAACTGTAATTATTACAAAATATGTGGCGATACATATGTTCTTTAACTGAGAGGTCTGGGTGGCGTTCTTTAAATAAGTTATACATTTTTGTAATTGTTAGGTCTGAGCTCAGATAAAGGCGTTGGGACTTTGCTCGAGTATAGTGGCTTTCTACTGCTGGAAATGACTCTATGTGCTCTTTAATAAGATTTGCTATCTCCTCGTCTACTTTTCTTTGCATTCCGTGTTTACCCCTCATGTCAACAAATTCTCTTTGATTCTTTTTTTTTGGCTAATACAGATATCGCGCAGTCTGACACGTGTAAAGTATTTAAAAATAACTTTTTACAGACCTGTTTGACATTTAGAAAGTATTTTAGAGTGTTCGACCGCCGTGATTCTCTCGTTAATGTCCTCTTGCACTTTTCCACTTTTATGTTATTACTAAGGAATAGACGTTGCTTGCAGTAATCGCCCAAACTCCAATAGTCTGCATTGATTTTCTTACGATCTTCTTCAGAGAAGTGTTCTGGGCATTTGTGATGACAGCTGCAATCAGCGGGCTTCGGTAAACGTTCCTTAATTACTTTACCACTCTTTGTAACATAAGCCTTTCCTTGACTCCTGTCACTCTTTCTTTTGTTCTGCATCCAAAGCTGGCTCTTACGCTATGGAATACAACAAATCCATAATTGTAGGAGACATCTTCTTAAATTACCTTTTAATTAACTCACCTTTCTTTTTCGTGTTACTGTCAATTCCACATTTTCCCCATTGCTTTCTTCCGCGATTTCGCAGAGCACTTCATGTTGCTTTACCGAAGATTTTTCAATTTTCCCCTCGAGACTATCCTCCTCTTCATCCGTTTCTGGAATATAATAATCTGACGATTCTGCTGAAAAGTCTTCTCCATCCTCTTCGTCATTTTCCGATATATTTGAATTAACTGGTTCCACAGATAATCCAACAGAGTTTGGAGCAAGTTTCACACATAGGGCTCCTGTTGATTCCGTCGCAAATTCTGTTGACAATTAATATACCTAAATATTCTTTCCTGCAATTTAAGATAGCAGATACTCACCAGAGCTTGACAAATCCATGATTAAATGAATGATTGGGAACGAATGATCGACTAAAAGATTATGAACGAGCGAATTTCAACAACGAACTGAAATCCTAAGTTGCACAAATTATTTCTATTGCATCTACATACATGATAAAACAACGTAAGCATTGCATAGGCTACTTTTGTTTTTTGTAATTTTAAAACACATGTTAATTGTTCTGAGAATATAACGGCCTATAAGATTTATACAAATGAACAAATTGAAAATATTTGTTGAACAACAACTTATATCATTATACGTCATTTTAGGTGTTTGTGTCATGACAAAATTGATTTTTTTCTAAAAAGTTAAAATAAAGTATGTGAGTGTACATTACTATTCTATTGAATAAACAGAAAATTTAGTTTATGTAAAAATAGCTTATATGCGTTTACATGATTTTTAAGGAAAATAATTTAATACATATTTATACTATATTTTTTTGACTGACGTTTTGACCCACTTTGTGGAACTAGAATTTGACAAAATTTTGACCACATATAAAATCGACGATGGAGAATCCAAAAATTCAATAAAAAAGTAATAGCCTATGAGCACATAGGCTATTGTTATACTAAGAGGACGATATAGTAGTACTTCAATATTTTGACAAGTTTCGACTATTTATTTATTTATTTTTTAATTTAAATTATTTTTTCACAAAAATTTGGTTCATTCCATAATAAAGGTCATATTAATTCACATTTCAAACTTTGTAAAAATTTTATAAAAATTCGAAAAATTTTCATCAAAATTTCAAAAAAAAATGTAATCCGATTTAAAAAGAAAATTTGGGTATCCAGTATTTGGAATATATATGTATATTAATAATTGGCACTTACACCATTAATTGAGTGTTTGGCCGACCTCCTCCTTCTCTTTGTAGTGCAGATCTTGATGTTGTTCCCCAAACAGGAGGGAGGGACCTGCAGTTTTATGAGGAGCTCTTTTGTGACTGAAACATACTCAAACGTTTGTCATTGCCCGCCGAGGAGCGACGGGGAATAGAAAAAACCTGTATATCATTTTGATGCTTCATGACCGGAGATTCGCACCTGCGCGCTTCCGAATAATATAAAATTTTAATTTCGATTTACATGGTTTTTGTTAGACAATGAACTATTATTTTCTAAAAAAAAACGATAATGAACATCTAATAAAAGAAGAAAAAATAGCCAAAACAAAAAGTAAAAATACCCACATTTGAAGAGGTGTAGGAGTTGTTAATATACTACATACAGATATCTTTGACCCCGGTATGGAGTACTCTAGTCGGGTGCAGAAACAACGCCACACCATAGCAAATCTGATATGAAACTCTCAACTTCGTTACAAAGCTATCGAAATGTTCATGTTTAATAACATTTTCAATTAGGCAATTAATTAGTGTTGCTCTACTAGTTAAAAACTGGGCATTTACAAGGAATTATTGCGATTTTTCGAGTTAAATTTGAAGTGCGCCTAAAGGCACTTTAGCTTCCACGCATTCAGCTGCTCATCACCCCCTGTTGCTGTTAAAGCCACCTATAACCAATTCAAAAATCGTCAGACAATGCGAAGAATAACTTAATGCATTAGCGTGCACGACAGACAACACTCTTATCTGGGTACTTGACCATGGGAACATAGGAAATGGGACAGCTGATGAACTGGCAAGGCAGGGCACATCCTATAACGAATCCGAAGCAGTAGTTATTGGATGTCCTCAAGATGTGCGCCAAAGGCAGATCGTCTTGCTATTCCAGAAGCAGGCCGTTGACAAATGGATTATTACGTATACCTGCAAAATAACTAAACAAACGTAGCCCAATTTCAACAAATCCAGAACTGACGAGTTTCTAGAAGAAAGCCACGAGCAGACATATTCAAAATTAGGTCACCAATAACCGGCCACTGACCTTTGGGGGACCATGCCAGGAATATACGTACAACGATAGATGCAAAAGCTGCAATCAAGAAAAATCTAAGCAAATCGTCTTTCACTACCTGTGTGAGTGCCCAAATCTGGGTGCTCTACGGCATAGAATGTTTGCGGGAATTCTCAATGGTTGACTTGAAAGAAATTGCAGATTCATAGTCAAGTCCAGATGGTTCGACTAATAAAGAGTTGTGGTTTTGTAGGTTCGGGTGGTGTATGAAAATGGTATATTTTGTGCTAATTGGGTCTGCGCTGTGTCACTCAGACAACACCTCCAACACCAGCATCACACTCAAGGCTGATATATACCAGGTTTAGGTTAGGTTTGGTGAAAAAAAAATTAAGGGGGAACTTTGGATTCTACTAAGCAAAGCTAAATTTTGTGAAACACAAAACGAATGACGTCGGCATATCTGTCAAATTCGCTCAGAGCCGAATAACGGTTTGCTAAAAATCTTTTCACCATGCATTACAACCTGTGTTGTTGTTGCTGTAGTTTGTTGAAAATGTTGATAATAATAAGCAATTTTTTTTAAAGCAGCGTAAAATCTTGAATCTGTTACAAGTTCAAAGTATCCTTTAAAGCAATATTTATTTGAATTTAAGAGTTTCGTGATGGAGTCATCAAGCTCAAATGACGAATTGATAAAAAAAAACTTTGAGGAGACGGCACTCTACAATGAGAGAGTCGCTCTTGCGGTATTCCATATACACATGGGGCGAGTACACGCTAACTTCATATATTTTCCGGCGCTTATACTCATAGTAAACGAAGAGGAGTGTGATGAGTGTTGTGCTTCTAGTTTTAACTTTTTTATGATTAGCTTTTCGTTGAGAGTTTTTATTTTTCTCACTTTGCTGTGGTATGCGCATGAAATTAAATTTATTTTTAGTAATTTCATGCAGTTAAGCTTTTTATTTGTGTGCGTAGATGTGTGTGAGGGTGCGTTTTTTTTTAATTTGTCGTTTGTTTTTGCGTTCAGACAAGTTCAACGAATTGTTAGGTGGACTTTGATTGTAGGAAAATTGCTAAACAATTTTTTTTTTAAACTGAATTCACTGAGAATTCAAATTAATTGTGCCCGCATTATAGCCAGTTTTTTGTTGTTTTTGCTATATATAGATTCCAACGATACAGTTTGTTAAAAAAAAGTTATTTCCATGAGCGAGCTTTTTTTGGATATAACGACGTTTATTTTTTTGTACTCAGGACATTAGCATAGAGTCTCTTCAAAGGCAAAAACTGCGTTGCTAAAAACCCACTTCAGGGATTGATTCATTTTTATAAAAAAATAATACTCAAGAAATATCTAATTTTAAAATGTGTCATTTTTATTTGGAAATGCACTTTGTGTGATATTTCTATATACAGTGACTCAATAAAGAACTCGGACATGCATAGCCTACAGCTTCAAATTCAAAATTTTTGTACGAAATGCAAGTTTTATTTTTTGCTTTTTATTCTATACTTGACCTTGAACAGACCTTCAATTCGATCCCGAAAGGGCAAACTGATAACGAATTCGGACTCAGCAACCCCAAAAAGGTATCTCTATTTAAGGGTGTGTTTTGATGTATTAAGGGGTTACGGGTAGTCAGAGGCCCGAAAAATAATGATTTTCAATAATTTTGTTTTTGCAAGTCAATTACTTTATTTTACAAAAATAAAAACATATCATTCATCATAGCATCATGTTTCGACTTGTCTTTGGCAAAATTAAAAAAAAAAAAATAATAATTTTAGATGTTATCGCGGTTTCTCCAGAAGTCTCTTGCGGTGATCATCACAAGTCCTTCGAGATTCATCTGAAATCGATCAGACAAGAGAAATTAGTTTTATTAATAGATAATTTTGGGCCTGATCGAAGCTTTTTTTTCAAAATTAACAATTTGGTGGCCTCAGGAAATTTTTTTCAGAGAAAAAATTCGACAGTTAATTGTTTAAAAGAAAATCGAAATTAAAAAAAAAAATCCTTCGATCAGGCACGAGTTTTTATTTTTCAAAAGCAGTATTAATTTTATTGAAATCTACCAAGCGGTTTTTAAGTTGCAGTGGTCACCAGTTCAAAAAACATAGATTTGAGAAAAACGCATTTCAAGTTTTGCTATCGGTTCCGGAGCGCCCGAGCGCCCTTTGTTAATTGTTGAATAATTCAAAAAGTATTTGTCGGATTCACTTAAAATTTTCACACAAAATTTTTAAGATATTACTATACTTTAAGAAAATGCCAAAAAAAAATTAAATTTTTGAAAAGTCTGACTACCCCTAACCCCTTAATAAAATTTAAATTCGGACCAGGCAATCTCTTCCAAAATCACTTACGAGCGTTTTAAGAAAAAAATTATTAAAATAGGTCAATAATTGCATCCTGTAGCCATTTTTGAACAAAGTGTGTCGAAAAAATCCTGACTGTGAGTCGCCGAATCTCAATTATATTGAGCTCTTTTGGGAGCATATTAGAAAAAAGAAGAAGACAGCATGTAATAACAAGTAAAGTGGCTTTGCGATGTGTTATGCGGCCAGAATGGGAGAAGATTACAACTGGGGCAACAGAGAAGTTAGTAAACTCAATGCCTAATAGATTGAGTGAAGTCCTAACCCATCGTGGCTGTCCAACAAAATATTAATTTTCCTTTTTACATTATTTACGAAGGATTTTCCATACGTTTTAAAACTGTGCGCAGACTTTCTGGTTGCAATATTTACATGTTGCTGCCATTACTTACCGTTATGTAACCAATGAAGTGAGGGTATCTGGTTATTTTCTTTTGCTTTTGTGCCTAAAAACTACAACTAAAATATAATTAAATAAAATATTCCAAATTTAAATTGCGTTTTTAACGAATTTAAAAATATTTGTAAGGTGTACGCAGGCTTTATGGGCAAGGCGTATGTACAGCTGTGTACAAAAATATAGTAGTGCAGCGTCTCACAACATTCATATTCATTTTTCGACATCTTAAACAGTGTTAAATGAACACTTGTTCCTTTATGTCTTCTAGGATGGAAAGAAGAGAATAGCGATTAAATTTCGTTAGTTTTGCATTGGTTTGTGAAAGCTTTTGATGACTTTTGCAAAATGCACCGAAAAGTGGCTGTTCATAATTATAGTAGTGCTTGGTGTGAGTGGTTGCAAACCAATTATAATGTTTTATTAGTACAACAAAAAACTTTAATAATAAGTGTAATGTAGTAATTAATGTTTTGGTGAACGATTTTCATTGGGTTTGCAACAATTTTTTATTCTAGTGGGGAGGGGAAAGAATTGCACGGCTGAGAAAAGAGATTTGATAGTTTGCCTAAGAGCAAAAGGCAAAACGTATAAGAAAATTTAAAATATTGTTGGCTGCACACCTTCAATGATATTTAATGCGATTCATTATAAAAAAACAACCGCTGTCGAAGAGAGACGCATTGGGCGCTTTAGCAAGATAAGGCCGTCAGCATCGTCTGAAGTTAACAGAAATGAATTGAATCTCTCGGTGACGTTACAGTTCGTCGGTGTCTAATTGAGCAAAGTCTAAATGTCAGAAGTCCTAGAAAAGTACCCCTTTTGACTGGGAAGCATGTGGAAGGACGACTCAGATTTGTAAATGCTCATCTGGTCTGGCCCGCAGAAAAGTGGCAAAACATATTGTGAACAGACTTTAGGAAGTATGTACGACGACCACCAAACACCGAAAATAATCCTCGGTACACAAAGAAGACAGTTAAGCATGGTGACCTAAGTATAATGATATGGGCTTGCAATGGCGTTGGCCCTATTCATATGATAAATGGCATAATGGATAGACATGTTTATGTAGACATATTACAAAATACAATGCTACTATACGCCAGTTGGGAAATGCCTATAAAATGGGCATTTCAACAGGCCATCGATCCGAAACACACGAGCAAACTTGTAAAAGATTGGCTTGCATCCGGAAAGATCGATCTTATGCTATGGCCACCTCAGATCCCAGATCTTAATCCGATCGAAAACTTATGGGGAGATGTTAAGCCGGTTATAGCAACGGCAAATGCTTCAAACAAAGCTTAGCTTTGGCAAGTGGTTCAGGAAGAATGGTCTCAAATCCCCTTGAAGCGTTGTGAGGATCTTATCGATTCCATGCGCCGCTGATACGAAGCCGTTATTAAAAATAAAGGCTATGCAACTAAATATTAGACTGTATTGAGTATGAAGAACTCAAAAAATCACTTTTGAATAAAGTTATTCAGTTTTGTTTTTTTCCTTTAATGTAACCCCTACTATAAATACGAACAGCCACTTTTCGGTGCACTTCGCAAAAGTCGTCAAAAAATTACACAAACCAATGGAAAACTAACGGTATCTTTTCTCTATTCTCTTCTTTGTATGCTATTCTTAGAAATATATGAAAACTCGATTAATTTGTAATGTTTAACATATAGAAAAATGAATATGAATGTGTGAGGTGCTGCACTACTATATTTTTGAACACAGCTGTATGTATGTAAATATAAAAAATCATCAGCGAATAAGTCGTGCATAATTTTGGATTTCAAAGCGAAAAATGTAGCATATTTCCCCCCCAGAGCTTCATAAAGAGAATAACTGGGCGTTAGCTTTTACTTTACACGGTAGAAATGGAGTAAACAACGAACATACAATTTTATAAAAAAGTAATAATTGCATGAATGGATGGCAACAAAAAAATTAAAACAAACAAATACATGTACAAACATACATACAAACGTGTACAATACAACACCGTTCGTACAAAAAGGCAATGACCAACGGCGAGCAAGCAATAAACTTTGCATTCAAACCAGCCAGTTTTGGATGAGTGAAGAAAATCAAGTGGATGCAGCAGTAAAAAAAAATTTAAAAAAATAAAATTAAATGAAAAATATGTAAATAAAATCTTTATTGGGTGTGTGCAAGGTGCAATGGTTGAATGGAGTTGCCACAGTTGATGAATCATAAGAAAATGTACATACATGTGTACGTATATATGCAGAAGAGGCGAATGGCAAGTACAACAACTAAAAACTCTAACGAAAATAATAAACTGTCTGCAGCAATAGATAGCGAATATAAAAACAGCTCCAAAACGACGATGGTCATGGCGACTAGCAAAACTACTCGCTCATTATTTGTTCATGGGTAAGTCGGAGTACTTGCAACATTGATTCATGCACGCGGCATCTACATATGCGCATACAGTCGAATATACATATTTACTACAAAAGGTGGAGACGCGCGTTCGATATTCAATGCGAATTGTAGCAAGTAAGGAAGTGCTAAATTCAGTCCGGACCGGACTTGAGTAAGATTTTGCGCACATTTTAGAACGATTTTGAGAGAAAAAATGCATTTTTTGGGAAACTAGATGGAAAGCGACTCGAACCATAACACAAGACGTAGTGATGAAAAACACGTAGTTGCCACATCGGTGCATTTCTAAGTATAAGTTTGTATTGTAAAAATGTTATTCATCTAAGAATAATTTGCCTATTGTACCGTGCAAGCGTATAGAAAAAAAATATATAAATATTGCTGGACCAGCTATGGTAAAATACTATGTATAATCGTCATATGGATGGGGTTGATTTATGTGACATACCTACGAGTTTGTTTCCATCAGCATAAAATGATCGAGAGGCCGTCCTGCTGCAGAAAGCCTGCTTACTATGTGAGCAATATTTATCTACCCTAATCTCCCATCTGCATCTATCCACTCGACTGATATACCAATAGCATTGAAATAAATCATTTTGTGCTCCTATTTACTGCCGCCACGGACAAGTTTTGCTTAAGGCACCTTTCTGGTCTAGAGACGTGAAAATTGGTACCAATTGAAAATCGTTTTTATTCATTAGATCAATTCTTTATTAATAATAAAAACAAAAATTGCTTCCCCTGACGTAACACATGCCACTGGCGTGTTATGTTGAAAACATTTCGGAGTTATTGAAAATTTATTGATCCTTATAAAATTTTATGTTTTTAGGTTATGCAAGAATATTGAATTTTCTTCCTCTTAACATTTAAACTCTTTTCATAAATTTTGAAGCCTAGGAATTTACTAAATACGAGTTAAATCAATGGGGGTGTATTCATGGTAAAAATAAAGAAACAGAAAATAGCAGATAAAGATAAAGAAACCATAACGACCTTTTGAAAATGTATATAACCTCAAATATAGCAAAAAAAGTTTTTTTCGGGCCTTTTTGTAAGAAATTCTCTTAACATAAGTTTTAAATACAAGGAAGGATTTTTGAATCTCAGTTTTTTTTTAAATACAGCCTATTGTACATAACCATAACAAATTTATTTATAAAAACGCACACAGTAAAGACAAAAAGTCACGTATACCAAATTCTTTAAGTAATTCAATAAAAATTTGATATTTTCTTGTCTTTAAATAGCATTTGTGTGATTTTTTATATCCAAAAATAGGCAACACTGCAGTTGCGAGAGAGAGATTTGACTGCGCGAAGGAGAAGAAGAAGAACAACCTTAAAAAAAGTAAAATGTAAATTAACCCTTTCGACCCCAATGTTGCCTGTGAGCAACTTCGGCAGTTTAACAGCTTACGGAAAGCGTTCGTTTTGTTTTTGTCTGTTCGTTATAAATGATAACGGTACTTTTATGTATCTACTCAAAATATGAGCAAAAAAAATATCAGTTGTAGATCATTTAGCGAAGTTATGTTGAATAAACAGCAAGTGCAGCGCAGAAAATATTGTTGTGAAATTCAAAAGAGTTTTTAAAGTGAGTGATTAACTTTTATAATAATGAAAAAAATTAAAAAGTTTATATGCCATGTTTTTTAGCAAGGATTTAGCTTTCTGAAACTGAATTTAAATTTGATTAGTTAAAAATATTAACCAGGTGAGTAATTTTCAAAGTTGCAATGTTGCCTGTGGGCAACCTTGGGCCATTGAAGTAATAAATATTTTTGTACTTACTTATGAGACCGAAAGAGAAAGGATTGTCAGATGACGACATTGAGAGGATTGTTAACTTTGATTGGGATGCCTCTTCTGACGACGAAAGTGATGACAATATGGATGACATTTCTGCAGTGCTAGAGAAGAATTTGGAAGGGATCGTGCAAAGAGGGGAAACTATAGAGATTGACCTTCTCGAAAATATGATTGCAGAAGAATGTGAGCCGAAATCTTGTGTGGCTGATAATTGCTTTGAAAAAGTTGACCCCAAGACACTAAAAGGGGAAAAAAGGCCATTTGCACCTTTGGAGACCAGTTGGGAAGAAAATACTTTGAAGGTCGACGATGTGATGATGCCAGTAGAATATTTCTGCACTTTTTTTAATAGCCAAGTTTTTGATTTGATCACACAACAAACAGATTTATATGCGCTGCAAGAACACGGCATTGAGCTCAAATGCACTGTTGAAGATATTAAACGCTATATTGGTATTTTGTTGTACATGGGTGTTTTAAAATTGCCTCAACTCAAAATGGCATGGTCAAAAGATTTAAATCTTACCGCTATAACAGATTCAATGCCGCGCGGAAAGTTTGAAAAAATAAAACAATGTTTACATTTCAACGATAACACTAAACAATCCAAAAAAGGCGATTTGAACTATGACAAGTTGTACAAAATACGTCCTTTACTAGACAGTCTCAAAGAAAATTTTGGAAAGCTACCCCAGGAAGAACATCAAAGCATTGATGAACAAATCATTGCGTTCAAAGGTATACATTCATAAACGTCATAATGAACATTTTAGTTTAAATTTTTGTTACAGGTCGATCGTCATTTAAACAATACAACCCTGCTAAGGCTCATAAGTGGGGTCTGAAAATGTTTACGCGTGCTGGAACCTCTGGATTAGTGTACGACTTTACGTTGTATGTTGGTGAAGGTACCTGTCCTGCTTATGGATTGGGCCTATCTTCGGATATAGTTTTATATTTGGCTAAAGGTCTTCCTAAGGACAAACATTTTAAGCTTTATTTCGATAATTGGTTTACGTCAGTAAGCCTTCTGATCTCGTTGAAAGAAATGGGCATATTTGCAACAGGAACTGTACGTAAAAACCGCATAAGCAATTGCCAACTACTTTCAGATGCTGAGTTAAAAAAGCGTGGAAGGGGATCTTTCGATATGAAATGTGAAATCAACAATAATATTGCATGCGTCAAGTGGTTTGACAATAAGCCAGTTCAACTTATATCTTCGTGTGAAAGCAATGAACCTGTTGGTATATGCAAACGTTGGAATCCAAAGGAAAAAGCTTATATTGATGTTGCAAGACCTGCGATTGTTGCTTCTTACAATAAGGGTATGGGAGGAGTAGATTTGGCTGACATGCTCATGGAGCTCTACACCCGGAGGTCAACCACCGTTCAAATAAGTGGTACATACGAATCTTCTATTGGTGCCTCGGAACATTCGTAACAAACGCATGGCTATTGTATAGAAAGCATTTAAACTTGATAAACCCGAGACAAAAGCATATTCCTCTAATAAAATTTCAACTAGAAATTGCTCATGAGTTGCTTACTGCCACTACTTCGCTCGGAAAAAGGAAAGGCAGACCATCGAATGTTGAAAAAGCTACCTCGATAGTATCCCTGAGCTCCCCATCAAGCAGCGTATCTTCCCAACAGTCCAAAAAGTACAGGTTCCAACCGAATCCTTCAGTCTCACAGCGTTACGATAAAATGGAACATTGGGTAGTCTTTAGTCAAAAGGGACGCTGCAGATTGTGCAAGACAGGAACCCCAATGTCCAAATGCCTTAAATGCAAAGTCCACCTTTGCTGTAATAACAATAAAAACTGTTTTTGTCATATCATACCTAATTTTTCAAAATAAATAAAAATCATTAAAAGTTGTTCGAAAGGAAAAATTTGTTTATTTTGTATACCACCATTGCCCAAAGTTGCTCACAAGCAACTTTCGGTAGCGCTCAAACCGTGGGGCGTGACGACTCAAAATTTTGGGCAACTGCTTCTTAAACAAATACAAAAGGATTAAAATTAAAAAAAAAATTTTCGTTCCACAGGAAAAAAGTTGGGGTCGAAAGGGTTAAGCAAAGAAATGTCACACACAAATAAGAAGAATAATTACCAACACCAACAATAATCGCATTGTCCAACAAAGTAACCAGATGTAAAAAAAAGTAAGGCTAAATAGAACTAAGTGAATTAATGAACTAATTTTTGAAAAAAACGTTCGCATAATTCGAAACATTACAGTTTAGTTAGAAGATATAAAAATATCAGGAAGAAAGAAATAAAACTCCGTGGCTAGAAAACAAATAAAAATGCTAAATCAAGTAATCTATTGCACTTGGCTGACATCACGAAAATCAGCCGATATTGTCGAATTCGCTGAGAGCAAAGTAACGGTATTACGATAGGTGACACCTCATTATTCTCTCTCGCCACTGTAGGTATATTGAACAAGTGAATTAAAAAGACTGTATTTTGCTTCGGCAAATTAAAATAGTTGAATAATATACGAAATATTCTAGCAAAATAATATGTACGTAAAGAGTTTTCCAATAACAGGTGTTATTTTGAATAGCCCGCTATTTCGTTAGATGCCATTTCTGAAGCTGTCATTTTTTGATATTTGACAAGTAGAAACTACGCCATTAATAAAAATGGAACGATACACGCTTAAATGAAATTGAAATTGAAATGATTAAAATCCACTATAAAAATGGTGAATATTTGGCAGAGACGGTTCGTAAAACTCGAACATTTTTGGGTCATCGTGAAGCACCTTGTCGGACGCAAATACAGAAATTGGTGAGAAAATTCGAGCTGTTGGGATAAGTTAGTGATGTGAAGAATAAAACCCGTCCACGTCGCTCAAGAACAGCCGAAAATAGTGCTGTTGTTGCCGAAAGTCTTGAAGAAAACCCAGATTTGTCCATTCCTCGACGTTCTTTGGAATTAGGCATTCCACAAACGTCATTACACCGTATTTTGTATAAAGATTTGGGTCTTTAGGTTTATAAAGTCCAGGTAACGCAAGAACTCAAGCCGGCCGATCATCAACAACGTCGCGTCTTTATTGATTGGGTCGTTGAAATGCATGAAAATGATCCGGAATTCCATCGAAAAATCATCTTGTGTGATGAGGCCCATTTCCACCTCAATGGCTTCGTCAACACGCAAAATTGTCGGATCTGGGGTTCAGAAAATTCAAGAGTTATTGTTGAAAATCCTCTCTATCCTCAACGTGTGACTGTTTGGTGCGGTTTATGGTCCGGCGAAGTCATTAGACCTTATTTTTTCGAAAATGAAGCTGGAGCAACAGTTACGATGAATGGATTGCGCCATTGAGAGATGATTAACGATTTTTTATGGCCGGAATTGGATGGGAATTAATCTGGACAACGTTTATTTTCAACAAGACGACGCTACGTTATTTGATATTTCTTATTGGAAAACCCTTTAGGCGGCCGCCGTAGCCGAATGGGTTGGTGCGTGATTACCATTCGGAATTCATTCGAATCTCGGTGAAACCAAAATTAATAAAAACACTTTTCTAATAGCGGTCGCCCCTCGGCAGACAATGGCAAACCTCTGAGTGTATTTCTGCCATGAAAAATCTCCTCATAAAAATATCTGCCGTTCGGAGTCGGCTTGAAACTGTAGGTCCCTCCATTTGTGGAACAACATCAAGACGCACACCACAAATAGGAGACGGAGCTCGGTCAAACACCCAAAGAGGGCGTACGCGCCAATTATATATACATATATATTATATATATAAGCAACGAAACCATTGATCTTTTACGGGAATAACACCTCTTATTGAAAAACCCTTTATATATAATATGAATGCGAATTTAGTAAACTATTCAAAAAACATGAACCATAATATTCAGAAATAAAAATTAACTTGATATTTTTTCGTATCAATGGCAACGCTTGAAAAAACATAAATATGAGAGCAATTGATTCCATTCCGTTCCGTTTGAGTGTAAGATGGAGTTGAGAGAATGGCTTTTTCAATTTAACAACTAATGAAATGATTCCCCATTAAAATTTGCTTTTAATCTGAGTTTTTAGGTTGAACGCAATCAACGATAAATTCAGATACATTTCCGAATTAATGCTTGAGATTTGAAAAAATGGTGAATTATTAAATGCTTGCCAACTTAAGATCGTACAAAACTGTTTATAGTTATGTGAACAAAATTATATAAAATACCCTTGTGTATAAGTCCGCGAGGGTATGCAAGTATTTAAATTTAGCGAAATCGGTTGGCAGACGACAAAAGTGTGAATATTGCCAACACCGGTCACGTACAAGTGGATGGTCTTTCGTCTAGCTGACGGCCGCCCATCCGGCTGAAGTAATAATGTGCACAAAAATTACGAGTAGAATTACCAGGAAAGAAAGGAAAATTTCAAACATTGAACAAACACAAATGTAAG
The DNA here is from genome assembly GCF_028408465.1 of Anastrepha ludens. Taxonomy (NCBI): domain Eukaryota; kingdom Metazoa; phylum Arthropoda; class Insecta; order Diptera; family Tephritidae; genus Anastrepha; species Anastrepha ludens. The sequence continues at coordinate 31,407,807 of NC_071500.1, forward strand.
CTGCAACTGTCATCCAGCAATACGAAAGTCCCAACTCAGAAGCTACACATACACAAGCACACATAACCCTATATTTACATGCAAAACTAAAAAATAAAAAAAATATTAGAAGTGAATGGGAAAGGAAGAAGCCAACCAGGCATCAGCCATCCAGCCAGGAAGACTTACACACATGAATACTTATATTTTATTTATCATACAAGTATGGAGTAAACCAACGAGAAATACAATAGGTTCTGTCGATCTAAAAATAAAGCCCTTAAAGTATACAGACAAATCGCATGTTGTAGTTGTTGATGACACCGATAATGGATGTTGTTGATGATATTGCTTTGGAAGGTGTTTTATATTTCCCTCTACACACATAAGCACCTATCTATGGACAAGTATGTATATTTAATAGTATCCTATGGCATAGACATCTAACTGCATGTTGTACAATGGAGGCGACACGGTTGGTAATAATTATTTCGTTATTGAATTTTATGTTTAAACAAAACCGCAACAACAGCGATAAGCTAAAAGAAACCTGCCCTAGTATTTAAAATTCTAAAATTAACAAAAAAAAGCCGATAACTATAACTCAAGTGAATTGCAACGCATTTTTTATACAGCTTAAACAATTATAGAAATTGAGTACAATAACACAGTGATAGAATGAAATTAGGAACAACACAATTTTAGTTTTATTTTCTTCTACAGGGTCCGGCCCTCGAAGTATAACCAACTTCAGACCGGCACAGACATGAGCTGTATATTAGTTGGCTAAATGACAGCCCAGAGTATTGTTTACAAGCGCCCGGAAGTAGTTTGTCGAGAGTATACGCGAACAAAGAAAATCAGTAATGGATTTCATACGTAAAATATTTGGCTGGAAAATCACAACCAGCGATTGTTCGAGAGCTCGAGCCCCTTAAAGTAAATAAAGTTTCTGTTTATCGCATCATTACTCGTTACAATGATACTGGTGGCATCGCGAAACGACATGGAGGGGGTCATCAAAAGACTGCAACGACACGTGAAATGGTTCAAAAAGTGTAGAAGCGACTGGGGGGAAACCCCCGACGGAGTGCCAATCAAATGGCGACAGAACTGAAAATATCTGAGCGTAGCATTCGCCGCATACTGAAAAATGATCTCAAAGTCAAGCCTTATAAGATCCAAAAGGCGCATGATCTCACACCAAAGCAGCAACAAATCAGACTTGAGAGAGCGAAGGAGTTGCTTCGCTTGGCCGAAAGTGGTCATTTTTTCCGAACATTGTTTTTTCTGGCGAGAAAAATGTTCAAATTGAGCAATTCGTAAACTCCCAAAACGATAGGGATTATTTGACCGACCATTCATACGAGAATTTAAGGGGTTATACGCAGTTATGACTTTCAAAAAAATCGATTTTTTTTATTGCATTTTTGTAATGTACATATATTCAAAAGTATACGCACGAAATTTGAAGTAGATCTAAGCAATACTTTCGGAGTTATACCTAAATATGTAGAGATGCCTCGGCACGTTTTAAGGTAGGTATTGAAACTTTAAACGTGTTTTTTTCAAAACGGCATTTTTCAAGTCGGTGTACACGATATCTCGAAAACGGCTTGTTTGATCGGTCAACCGTTTTAACTCAATCTTTAAAGATACATTTTCTAGTAATTAATCGTTCCCTTTGTAAATCTGATACTTATTTTCCATTTTATAATCAATTTACGGCTAAATTTTAACGTAAAAATCGAAATCATTTCTTTTAAAAGCTGTCATTTTGTGAAAATTCACTATTTTGATTAGCCGAACGATTAATTACTAGATAATCTAATATATTAACAAAATTTGTTTGGTTTTTTGATTTCAGATAATCCAATCCAATCTTTTTTTAAAGGAGGTTCCAGAAATCGCCTGCAGCGCGCTCTATAATCAACATTTTCATAAATAAAAAATTTTGTTACGTTCTTGAAGGATGCTTTTATAACCGCCAAAAATTTTCAAATTAAAATATTCTGAAGTTTCTTCAGGATTAATCCTTGACAACCCGTCTTTTATTTGCTTCATAACTGCGTATAACCCCTTAAGTCATCGATTGACCACCAGGAGGCAGCACCCGCCACAGGTAATGGTTTGGGTCACTGTAACCGCAGATGGGCGCTCTGCAATCGTTTCAATCGAGCCTGGCGTCAAGGTAAATGCGAAATATTATCGGGAAAGTATTCTAAAGGTTGCTTTATAGCTTTGGGCAGACAAACATTTCGATGGTAGACCATGGACGTTTTAGCAGGACTCGGCACCGTCTCGCAAAGCTCGAGTGAACCAAGAAAAGCTAAAAAGCAACGTACCGAACTTCATAACGTCCATACAATGGCTCTCAAATTCACTAGGCGCAAATCCGATGGATTATTCTCTTTGGGCTATTTTGGAGAGCAAGCGTGTTTTGTTAACAAAAAAATACCAATCTAACGGTTAGACACGATAGAAGTGAAACCTTCCGTAAAACAAACTGAGAGAGAATGAGACGAAAGCAGCATTAGGAGCGGGATAATTATAGGTTCATTATAATATTGCTATAAAGTTCATATTTTATTTTCTTCATTTTATTATTATTCATCCTCAATGTTTTCAATTTCAACAAATGATACGAGTGGCTTATGATAGCTAAAATATGATACAAATGCTTTGGTTTCGATGTTGTCAACATATCTTTGAAATACCACGTCAATTGTTGTTTTTGATCGTGTTGTGGATTCAGTGCGATTGTTAACATTTTTAAATTGATTAAATTGAATTAATTTAACACTTAAAATCATTGGAACTTTATCGTAATATTTTCTAAGTATCCGCGATACTTCTGGTGTATACTTTATTAAATTGATTTTTTTTTTTGTCTGCATTATTTTTCGGCATGATTGCGGTGAATATTTAAAAATGAAAATATTTACGAATATAAAAATACGGACGCAATACAGCACACGCGGTTGCTATTATGAGCGTCGTAACGCGTATATTACACAGACGTACTAACATACACACAAACATACGTATGACGCTTGAACTAAACACCAAAGAAAGTAATAGGAAGTGTAGTATACATACTACAATACTCACTATACTAGCGTGGCTCAGCAGTACGCAGCCACACACATATACGTATATCAACATTAACGCTTCGTAGCCAAGAGTGTCGCTTTTTCGTTTCATCGAGTCTCAAATCAGTCCCAACGATTCTAAAGAAGTTTTCACTTCAAAAACTTTTATCAATTCCTTCTTCTTTTAACAAAGTGGCGCAATTTAGATTTTACTCCTTTCATTAGGCGATGGTAATTAGTATCTGCTGCTTATTTTTAATTTTTTTTTTACCAATTCTTTTAACGATTCCCCGATATTTTTCAATGGGTCGCTATTGTGGACAGCGGGCTGTAGTCCTTTGAACAATATTTATCCCTTCATTTTTATGCCCCTTCATAGCAAGACGCCTAGAATATACGATGCTAGAACAGAACTGAGCATTTATGTTGTTTTATGAATGCTGGCCAACGTTTTTGCGAATTCTCCATCAAATGAATTTCTTGATTTTTGGTGCACGTGGTTCATTACATTTTGCTTTTCATACTGCACTGGCAGATGTCTTGCCAAACTAAATATTTTTAAGGGAACTTCTCCAACATTTTTAGCTTAAAGGCAGCTGGAACTCCTCCTCTCTTTTCCTTGCCGTATAAAACTCAGCGTCCTGAATCTGCTTAAAGTCTACTTGGACGTATTTCATCATCCATAACCACACAACCCTATTTATGGATGTCTTGAGTATATAATTTTCGGTACGTGGCCTAGCACTCTTTTTTTTTGTTTATCATGTCGCACTTTTTGAATATAACCTTTCGACATTGGACCAGTTTTGCAGCATCTCTTTTCTTAATGTACATATATTTAAGAATACTCAGAAAGTTCAATATAGTTCTGGTAAACATTTTCGCAATTACACGCAAATTTGAAAAGGCGTTTCACACTTAGACTCAGTGCTTTTCAAACTTTAAACGCGTTGTTCTCAAAATGGTGTTTCAAAGTCGGTGACCAACATTACTCGAAACCGGCTAATCCGCTAAGTCTCAAATTTCAATACGAGCTTCTTAAATATATTTTTTAGTAATACATCGAAGATTTTTTCTCACCAATAAATATTTTTTTATAAACACTTTAAGACCGAAATTTTGGTAAAAAATCGTGTTTTTTCGAGAAACCGCTATTTTGTAAAAAAAATGTATTTTGCTTGTTCCTTCGATTAATTACTAGATATAACATTACTTTAACGAAATCTGTTTGGTTTTTTAATTTCAGAGGATTCAGTTCAGAGATATAATGGTCACCGCAAAATGTCTTTCTTGAGAGGAGCTCTCGGAGATCAGCTGTAGCTCCTTTTCAAATAAATATTTTTACTACATAACACCAAGTGTTTAAATACAGTTAAAAGATAACATAATATGGGTACAAATTGTTAGATCAATAAATTTAAAAGTTTTCTGAGAAAAAATTCTCTAAAATTTGGTTTTTTCCGTCTTTCAACTGTATATAACCCCTTAATATATAAAGAAAATCATGATTTATGACACCACATAAGAAATTTGTCTACATCTTCTTGAAGCCAGTTTAGTTGTCTATAACTGAAAATATTTAAATATAATTCCTTCGCTAGCCTTTGAATAAGAAATATTTCAAAAACAAAGTAAAGAAAACAACAATTTACATATACTAATTGTTAGTGAACACAAATGCTCAGACAGATAAATTTTATTATTATTATTTGCAGTTTATTACCAGTTTGTGGAAGTACCATAAACTTGCCCTCAATGCTAAAAAAAATATCAATCGATAAAATCATGTTACGCATTTGAAGCCTGAGTATCGCAAATTTAGTATGTTGCAATAGTTTTTCTTTAATTGCAATTGCATTCCGAAAATTCCAAAGAATTTGTAAGCTATTTGATATGCGTACCGCATAAGCTAATGCAATAAAGAGTAAATGCCAAAAGAAGCGCTACAACAAAGGCTGCAGGTTTTCACAAACGTTCCCTCAAAAGGCAAGCGCAAGTGACCATGCGAAGAGAAAGCCGACAAGCCATGGATCAGACAGCCAATGACCAGTGGACGGCGTTTAATGTGACAATAAAAAACTTTAGCTTTTCGCCGAATTGAAGCTACTACCGGTTTATTTTTATTACAATTACAAACAAACGAGACAATCAGGAAAGAGGTAATACATACAAGCCTTTGTTTATGATGTGGTGAAGGGAATCCAAAGTTGTATACGTTCATACTCACTGCATAGCTGTACTGTAATGAAGCGTGGAGGTCAAGGTCCCCACCGCAGCTGAGGCGAGTCTAAATGCATGTATGCGTGCTAGCTCAAAGCCAGCGACTACGTGATGTGCGAATCAGTCATGGCTAGCTAATAGCAAGTGATTTTCTTTTATAGCAAGCGTATTGGCATGGAATGGAATGGAACGTGATGTGAGCTTAGATTGAACTAATTTAAATTAATGCCGCCACTAAACGAATGCCTCAGAATAAAAGAAAAAAATATATACACAAGTAATATTGTATATCAATGAAATATAAGTTGTATGTAAGCATGTAATTATGTGGGTATGTGTAAGTTGTTTGTTACGTTCGATTGCAGATTGCCAGTGAAAAGTATTGAAATAATATCTAGCTTCGACGCTGGACACGTATAGTGTAAATCTGTAATTTTTATAAAGTAAATTCGTTATCACGATGAAAGCTGAGTCATCGTTCACAAAGCAGGCTAACTGTTGTCGGCGCGGCGCAGGTGTTATTGTGAAGTATTGTGAATGCGCTAGACGCAAAATGGCACAAAACAGAAAGCAGCTAAGAAAACTTCGAAAATGAACTGTTAACGCGGAACCAACAATGAAGAGTGGCACCAGTAAATGAAAGACGAAATAACTTAAGAACAAAAAAAGAAGAAAAAAAGCAAATCTAATTTCTAACAGCCGGTTTAATCAACTGTAACTTGTTCTATATTTAAACCAAGCAGCGTTGCTTACTGCTGCCTATACGGTCGATTGGCTGTATAGTTAACTGGCTGATAAATGCAGATAACAGATATAAGAGACATCACGTGCCTACACTTTGGCCGAACTGGCTAGCCTATGCACAGCACAAATACTTTTACAATTGCATGTGATTAGCGTTTGCACACAGCAGACAATTTGAAATGTTTGGAAAAATTTTATTTCTGAACTGCATATCAAACGTTTTACTCAAATTACTCTTAAATTAATTGAAAATAAGATTAGTATTCCGCATAACATTACAAACAATTGTATAGGATAGGATAGGATAGGGTAATGGGTAAGACATACACTTAGCAAAGGGGAAAACCGTGGTGAAAAGATAAATATCATACCGTTCGTCAGCTCTCAGCGAGTTAGACAGTATCAGCGGATGGTCTGACGTAGTAGGATTAAGAATCGTACGAAAATACTAACAATGTGTTAGTGATTTAGAAGAAAATTTTTTAATTTTTTTTTTAAGTAAATTTTACTTCAATTCAAAAAACTCCAAAAAATATAAAAGGCATAATATATGATAAAAGGCAAACTAATTTGTTTTTGCTTTTTTCGCGAAAATATAATGTTTTAAAAAGTACATTTCACTTCCTAAAAATGAAAAAAAAAACAGTTTCAAAAAACATATATTAGTATAAAAGATTTAATTATTATTATATTTTTTTTAATGTTGGACAAATGAATATAATTTTTTAAAAAATGTTATAAAAGCATTAATATATAACAAAAATACTTTTTTTTAAATTTTGAACAAAAAACTATCATTTTTTAAAAATTACATTTGACTTCAAAAAAATAAGAAACAAACACAATTATAACAGACAAAAGCACATTTTTTCTAAAATTTTGAACAAAAGAATATAATTTATTAAAAGTACATTTCACCTCAAATATAGAAGTAAAAAAAAAACTTCTTTTTTAATGTTGAACAAAAGAATACATTCCGTCAAAAAATATCGGGAATTGTTCATGTAAAAAGCGCGCGTTAAAAATAGTTTAAATTTTTTTTGCTGGAATGGTGGTACAACTGTCCTCTATAGTGTCGCAGAGTTAGTGCGTGATCTGTCAATTAGCTTGTTTTTGGCATTTAATAATATCCGTCAACCGCAGGTGTGCTCTGCGATTTTCGCTATGGATAAAAATATCGAACAAAGAATTTGTCTTACATTTTGTGTTTTGAACGGATTTTCGTGTGCCTAATCGTTGAAAATTCTGCATAAAGCCTATGGTGAGTGTGCTTTACCAAAAACACGGTACACGGGTCTACGAGTGGTATAAGGCTTTTGAAGAGGGCCGAGAAGTCGTGGAAGATTTGCCCCCATCTGGTCGCCCATCAACGTGCTGGAAAACCATCATTTAAGTTTGAGGAAGGTAACTCGTGACCTTAGCGTGTCTCACGAATCAATTCGCAACATTTTACACCATCAATTGAGCATGAGACGCGTGGCTGCTCGACTCGTTCCAAGAGAGTTGAGTTTCTTTCAAAAAATTCATCGGCAGAAGGTGGCTAAAGACATGCTTGAGCAAGTGAATTCGGACCCAACGCTTATCCAGCACATCGTAACATGTGTTGAGACGTAGGTATATGAGTTTGACATGCAAACCTGTCAACAGGCGGCTGAATGGCGTTATCCACATCAGTCGAAACCCAAAAAACCACGTCAAAGTGGAAGTTATCCGACGTTTGAGTGAGACTGTGCTTAAGGGGGAAGTCTACTGTGACAAGGGAAAAAACAAGCTTATTTTCCGGATTTTATTTCTAACAAAATATTGCTCGTACATAAAATCTATTTAAACTCTTATCTTTATTACATATTTAAGTTTTTGAAAAAAAAATTTTAAGTCAAAATATTCAAAATGGCCGCTGTGGCACTTCTGCAAGCGCAGGTCCGCTTTTCTTAGGTGCCTAAACGGTGTACATGAAATCTTACGTTTCGGTGATCTAAAACAAAAAAACAAAATATTGTTATCATATACATAGTATTGACTCTCGTCTGACGTAGGATTATGTCGATAAAAAATTGTGGTGTTGAAAAAAAAATTCTTGAAATTTTTTTTTTTTTTTTGCCTAAAATTGATGTTACTATTGTTTATAACAATTTAACAAATAACGATATCAAAAAAATCCTATGTCAGACGAGAGACACTATTACAGAGAATATATAATTAAATTTTTAAGCTGATTCATTTATCAGAACTCGAGATATCGTGTACACCGTATACAAAAACTTAGTTTCGAGAAAAATGCGTTTAAAGTTTCAGTTTTCAGCGTTTAAAGCTTTGGAGCGCTTCGGGAAAAGGTCGAAATTTCAACGAAGAAAAATTTAGCCAGCTGTAACACATATTGTACCTTATTTAAGAGGGTTCAAAGTATTTTTTAAGCTAATAAAAAAAAATCGATTTTTTGAAAAATTCACAGTAGACTTCCCCCTTAAGAAACGGTCCAATTTGTGTGCACCATGATAACGCACCGTCTCACAGGGCTCATATTAAGAACCACCGCATTCACCGGATTTAGCCCCCTGTGACTTTTTCCTTTTCCCAAAACTTAAATTACCACTCCGCGGACGCCGCTTTGAGTCGATAGTGGCCATTAAGGAGAATTCGCTGAAGGAGCTGAAGAAGATCTCTTGAAATGCGCTTAAAAAGTGCTTTGATGACTGGACTAATCGTTGGTATACGTGTATTGCTTCGAATGGAGATTATTTTGAAGGCGGCAAAATAAATTTTGATGATCAAACAATTATTTTGCGTTTTATTGCAAAATCCCGGTACTTTTTTGACAGAATGTATAACTTTTTTAAAAAGTACATTTCACTTCAAAAAATTTAAAACAAGGCATATAAAAGACATTTTTTCTTGTTTTTTCAAAATTTTTGTAAAACCAAAATATATATCTTTTTTAAAGTACATTTTATTCCAAAAAGTAGAAATAGGAGTTATAAATAACATATCACTTCAAAAAACTCTATACCATGATTCCCTACATTGAATAAATCTCAAAATTATAAAATTGTTTTCAAAACTAAAAAAACTTAGTTTACTTCTTATCCCTAAGAATTCTTATTCTAATCCTTGCAATACATAATTTTATGACCGCAACTGTATGTGAAACGTTAATGCTTACTGGGTAATGCATAAGATTAGATTGTTTGCAAATAACAAATATAGGCGGCCTTGTTGAGTTGAGGACGGCTGTGTATTAGAACAGCTGATGCAAATATAAAAAGTATGAAGGCAGTGGATTCGATTCAAAAAAGGTTGGCAAATGCGTCAAAATAAATGTTGGGGGAATGCGACCAAAGTAACAGACCGTGGTCGACCGACCTACCCAAACTTGTATATTTCTATTTGCATATTTATAAAAATAAGAAAAACACTTTTTGTCAAGAAAAATTTATAAGCGACTTCAATGCACGAAAGAGCTAAAAATAACTACCGACTTCGAAATATAAGTTCCAAACTCGAACATGCGATGGCTAAGGAGTTTGGAACTTAAAGCTATCATCTGGGGTGAATTTTTATTTAATGTTTCATGGGATGGCACACGGATCTGTTAATTATTGTAATCATAATAGCTGGTACTTTTTTATACTTATACATGTAAAGCCAAATACTTTTTCGTGTTATTTGTTTTTCTGTTGAACTTCTTACAGTGTAAGGCTTTCAATGAATTTTCATGATCGGATCGAAATGACAATGTCCAACTGACTTGTTCATTCTTGATATTTTCAAAATGCTTTATCCCAACTTATTTCCCATCTTCTCTAAGTTGGTACCAGACTAATAAGTGTTCAGACTAATGAGTGTTCAGACTAATGATCGCCTTCATCAGCGACGTATAAGATAAACATTTTCTAATATAAAACTGAATAAAGGAAATGTTGAAAAAATGTCACATTATGCTCTGTAACGTTTTGCCTTTGTTGTTTTTGGCAACTTCATCATCGCCTTTAAAGAAATATGGACCGACAATTTTAACCGCACAAATACCGCAGCAAACCGTAAAGAGTCTATTTTTCAATTAATTTTGGGTTACCAGTGGCCCACCTCCGCTTGAACATAAATGGGCATCGTCAGACATGTTGACTTTTTCATATGATTGAAAAGTTATTTTGAATGTGTAACGGGAGAACTCCAGAACGTCCCTTTGGAGCGTAATTGCCCACGGCATACATCTCCTTCGACTGATGCTGCCAACACGGTGATTAATAGCTATTGTTAACCTCGCGTTCCTATCCCTGTCAATCATCTATAGTACCATTTCCAAGGCAGGTGTTGTTTGAGCCGCTTCTCATATGAAGACAGATGCTACGATACGGAATTAGGTCAGAATATTTATTCGATGGCGACATTTGCTCGCCTTGTCAGTAGAAGAAATTTCCATACCCCAAGGCAAAACCACCAACAGTTAAGGGATTACACGACGCTTCCACTTTAAATGGCCATTTTTTTATAAGAGTTCGCGTAAACACTTCTGCATTTTTCCTCAGCAGAAGTAGCCTTTCAAATCAATTTTTCTCACTATATAATAAAAAGCAGTCATTTAAGAAACTCAAAAAATGTTTAAAAGAACATCTACGCGTAAAAAACCTTACCAATTTCAAATTAGGTAAATATTTAAAAAAATATGTACAAAAGTAGGTCTCATTAAGAAAATAATATGAAAATTCGAATATCCAATTGGGCTTTTTAAGTCTGACATACTCTTTCGAGGTTATTTTTGAGCCAGCGTTCCAAAGTGTATACTGAGAATGCGATTTTATTTCACCATTCAGTTTGGCGCCACAGCCTAGCGCCCACAGGAGTGGGCACAGATCTCTTCGACCCATCGTATTAGTATCAGTATTCTGTAGGCAAAAATCAAGTTTTAAAAATTTGAAATGAGAATAATTCAACAGGCTGAAGTTCGAGTGACTTATGGCACACAGAAATGCATGCATGTCGCCTGATTCAAGACCTCAGCTCGCGCAAGGACCAAAACATTTCCGTTTGGAAATTCAAGCACCAAGCGAAAATGGGATAAGGTATTCATGCTCTCTCTTTTTAAGATATTCGCAAAAGACTAAGCGCACGGAAAACAAAGAATAGTCTGACAATTTATGGGTAAATATGTAAGTAGTTGGCCCAGTTGGATTGGATTAGTGTACAGAAAGAAAATTTTGTATTGGCTTTACGGCCATAAAATAATTGCCTTATCTAGGGTTTATAGATTCACTGCGTACCGCTGCTAAAGTCTTTTACAAAAACAATGGCAATGTTTGGATGCACCAGCGAGGTCTTTGCACATATCAAACGGATTGTCAACCACTGAAAGGCTATAAAAATATGTATATTTCCCACTTCTATTTCTACATTTAAAACATTGTCGGTTTAGTCTCAGAACGTTGTGAAAGAAAAATATTTAATTGTACTCGTACGAATGGTGCTGATGATGATTTACCCTTAGCATTCATTTTTAGAAAGAAGTAAGCGGAATGTCCCTTGTTGATAAAAAATAAAGGAATGTGAACGATAAGTCAATGCAAGAGTAGCGGTGAACGGGTGAGTGGATGAGCAAGGAACTGGCTCAGCAACAAATTAACATTGAAGTCGAACGAACTGAGCTGAAGTGGAAATGTAACGAGTTGTACTTATACATAAGACAGAGAGGAGGAATCAAAAATTCAAAGAAGCAGCCACTTCTGGCACTGCACAGTGGCATTTCGGTGGCAAAAAAATAAAATAAATTCACAATTTTCACCCTCGAAAGTAATATCTTGTCATAGAAGTTGTTAAAATAATATGCAGAGAAAAATTAAATGTTCCGGTCATGCTCGTACATACACACTTACGGTAAAAATAAAACGCCTATGGGAATATTTTTCTGTTACGGTAATTTTTCTGCCATTTTATCGATTCAGTACTGCCTCTGCGGGGTAAAAGGATAGTCATAACATGGAAATTGGCTGCTAAATGGTGCAGCGTCGCTTGAGAAAGGCTTGAAAAATAAGTCACAGACCCGCTAAAGAGTCTCTTCCAACAGCAAACAAGTATGCCGCCCGCTTAAACTGGTTCAGCAAAGGCGACATCGGGTACGTAGCGACTGGGCACGTGTCAAATTATCAGATTTACACTCATCTGAAATATATTTCTCTTAAAGGATGTGTAAACTCGTTTTCTTCTTCTTAAGCCATTTTGGATAAGTTTAACAAAACGCACCAGCCGTTTCTTTTTCGTGACAACCGTCGCCAGTTGGAAACATCAATCTTTAAAACGCAGAAGAGGTCTTGCTCTTCCTTTGCTACCACCAGCTGAATACTTTCGGAGACGAAGTGTTTGTATCCATTCGGACGACATGAACCAGTCAACAAAGCCGCTGTACCTTTATTCGTTGCACTATGTCTATTTCGTCGTAAAGCTCATACAGCTCTTCGTTTCCTCGTCTGCGATACGCGCCGTTGCTAACGTGCAAAGGTCTAAAAACTTCCGCAGAATCTTTCTCTCAAACAGTCAAAGAGACGCCTCATCAGATGTTGTCATCGTCCAAGTTTCTGCGCCATACCTGGGACGGGCATGATGAGAGCCTTGTAGAGTGTTAGTTTTGTTCGTCAAGAGCGGAGAGAGAGGGGTTTACTAGTCAATTGCCTGCTGACTCCAAAGTAGCAGTAAACTCTTCTGCCTATATTGGAATCATTAAACAAGGCGTCTTACCTAGAATTGAGCAGCTTTCGGCGTACAAAAAAACATATTATATTTCAGGACGAATGCTACACTTTACCATTGATTGAAATCGGTAAACATGCCATGGATATTAAGAATTTAAACCAATTTCTTTTAACAAAATGACAAAATTACAACAATAGTCTCTTTATTAAGAGGAGGAATATAAATATTGAATCAATGGCATAATCGAGAAGAAGTGCGGACCACATTAATCAGATTGCAAATAGATGGTATATTTTATGAAGAGAAATCTATCATAAGTCGACTAATATCAAAATATTATAGAAAGTACTCGAAACTATTTCGTATAATGACATCTAAGATAAAATATAGGCTGAATAATAGGAGATCGTAGTCGACTTAATACATTTTCTTCTTCTAATATTAATATAGAATATTTTAAAACATTTCATACTACACTAATAAAACAATTTAACAATCATTTAATACAGTTCTTCTAATTTTTGCCAAAAAATTTATGAACCCATACCACTGTGCGCCGGCGCGATCAACCGTGGCCATGAATTATATGCCATACAATACGAAGAGTCAATGAAAGAATATTTATGTGTGTACATGGGATGCATATGCATGGATGTGTGACGTGTGTAAGTGAAATGGAAATTGTACTAATTTTAGAATGCGTTGCGATGCCTGCTTGTGTTTCCTCGCATCTGCGAATGCATGCGCTTCGCTTCAGAATGAAAATAATGGTTTCGCCTTTATCAACGAATTATGGGGCGCACATGAGCGTCCCAATGTATTTGTCGTCCAAACGTCTGACGCCTTACAGCCAAACGCTGTAAGTCAATAAATGCCTTTTACACACATAAATAAATACAGAAATGCATATAAATATATATTGTATATATGTATGTGTATGTATATTTACGTAAGTTAGTCGCGTGTATAAGCTCCTATAGTTCAGATTTATAAATGCCACATTTCTGAAACTTGAACGAAGGAATTTTAAAATATTTTACAATTCAAGAATCGAACAAATACAAATTAGAGACTGGAGTTTGGGTGAGATTAGTGCAACTATGCAGAGGGGAACCACTATATAAATAAACGCTGGCGACTGTGCATTGTCAGATGGAAAATTTCACACTTTTTAATTACTTTTAAACATATTATGAACTTGAAAATTATCGAAAGATAAGCAGTAAAAGTATCTGCACTTTGCGGGTACTTTAATTTCGTAAATATTTTTTCATGCTTTCCAAGGCGTGATATAAGATATTTACAAGGTGGCGCAAAATTAATAACCCTTTCGGAAGATTTACAATTTTTGTAAATGGCATCATACGTCAATCATATCGTCAATCATATTTGACACTTATGAACTAGACAGTAGCAGTATACAAACAGACAAGCAATGGAGCGCGTAAAATCAAAAAAATTATAAAAAAAAATTTCAATTAATTTTTTTCAAAATAAATTTTTTCAATTAATTTTTTTCAAGATAATTTTTTTTATTTAGTAAAAAAGTAATTATAAAACAAAAATTCGGGGACATTGTTAGGTGGAGCCAAAAACGAAGAAGAGAATGAAAAATCACGTGCTACGCATGCCCGACGATAGGTTGGCTAAAACAGCAATGACGGGCCACACGGACGCTCTTTCAAATGCTGGAATGAGTGTTGGGCATCCAGCTCTATCGATAACTAATATTTTTTACATACAATATAATCCAAACAAATTGAATCTCTTACATGAAAATTGTGTAAGAACAGGATTTAAGGGGGCAGAAACCTATAAAATTTCGAAAAAACAAAAATGTTTTTTTTTTTCATAAAATGTTACTATAATCCTTAAAGAATATGTCAAAAAAATTTTAGAACGTAATTTTAAGTATTTCTTAAATTATAAATCGTCAACCGTGACGACTATATTCTTTGCGTTCGAGCGCTGGGAGAGGTACTTATAGTTACGTTGCCGACTGTAGACGCGTTTTCCTCAAAACTATATTTTTCGAATTGGCGTACGCAATAACTCGAGAAGTTATTGACCGATCTCCCTGAAATGCACACATCTTTTTTATGATATTACTTTCTATGTGAATTTACGAGTTTTCGAAAAAAAATATAAGAAAAATTTTTCGAAGCAAAAATAGTAGGAAAATTCGCCCCAAAATTCATTTTTGAAGCATTTTATTCCGCGAATTTTTTGTCCATGTTTTTTAATTCATATAGAAATTATAACATTAATAAACAAAATAGTTTTTGGGATTTTGTATTCAGGTCACTGACGCCGATGCTACAATGTCCGCCGATTGAGAAGCCCCGTTGCGACCTTCCTGGAAGAATTGAGTGTCCATCCGCCATTTCAAATGATTAAAATAAAAAGCAATTTTTATACTATTTTAATGTATAAATAAACTGTATGCCAATTTTGAAAAAAAAAATATTGACTTTTTCATTTTAAATAATTTTAATGAAAATCAGGGAATATGGGCGTTTACAGGTTTCTGTCCCCTTAAAATTTGAAGTTTCATACATATGAAGAGAAAAAATCAAGTCATATAACACGAAAAAGTCGGCCAATCTAATAAATTTGGTATTATTAACACCCCATTTTCAATAAATTTTACTTTTTTCGATACTTTTTCAAATACATGCAGTGTAATTGCGATAACACGCACGCTCGATAAATTGAAAATTGCCATTATTCGCAACAAAGTCCGACCCCTTGAATAATTCTTAAAAAATGTAAGTAAATTTATGTCCTCGATAAATCCTATATTTTCTCAGCGGAAAGACTTCCGATCATGTGTTTTATTATAGAAGAAATATCTCAGCATCGTTTGCAAAAAATTTTTTTTTGTTTAATTAAAGCCATTTTTGAGCAAATTGAAACTTACACTTTGATATATAAAATAATAAATATGCAAATAAAAAATTGGGTTAGGTGTTGGGCCGAGCTCCTCCTCCAGATGTTATCTGCAAATGTCCGGGTTAGGCAGCTAGACAGACAACAAAGGTCACTGGATGCTCCTTTCTGCGACAGCCTGGGGCAGCGCACCAATCTATATCCCTTCGATCTTCACCATTATATCAACAGCTCTGGCTGGCTGTAGATATCTGCATGTTGGAGGTCTCATAATGGTGTCAAAACGGCGCTTTAGTGCTACTTGAAAAGTGCCAGGCTGGCTGACTTCAACCATTTCAACTACCTATCTACCTACCTAGATGATATTCCACAAATGGAGGCAAATACAATTTTGAGCCGAATCCGAAAGGCAGATATTTTTATGAGCAGCTTTTTCATGCCACAAATACACTCGGAGGTTTGCCATTGCCTGCCGAGGGGCGAAAGCTAGAAAAAACATTTTCTATTATTTGATGTTTATGCACGGAGCTACGAACCTACGCACTCCTCAGTGGTAGTCACGCACCAACGCATGGGGCTACGGCGGCCACTTTGTTATACGCCTATTAAATTTAAATTTAAATTTATTAAAATTCAATGGACTATAAAACTGCCTACCCAGAAGCTTTCTAAGGATAATGATTAAAAAGTTGAAAATGTTAATGAAAATTTTTTAAAATTTGTTTACGATTAAAAGTTTACGATTTCATTTTATAAGATTTTTGTTACACAATCAAATATATTTTTATAAAAAATTTACGAAAAAAAATGTCCATGAAATGTATTGCGAATTTTGTAAAAAGCTGAAGTGACTTAATTAGGTGAGCACGAGTGTACATGCATACATATCTAAAGAAGTACGTAAGATTATAAACGTTTCTTAACGGTAATATAAAACATTTTGAAATACATACGGACATATACATTTGTATGTAGTTTGTTAGAATTTCTTTTGAGCCAGTATACAGCAATTAAACGGCTTATGGTATTTTTAAATATTAAAATTTCAGTCACCCTTTAAAAAGTTAAAGAAAAAGCACTTGAAACCCTTGCTCACTCACACCACACACAAATGTATACTTCAAGCAGTTCGGTCTTGCAACTTCACACTCTCTAATGCAGCTCATTAGTTGTACAGTTCATTTGCCTTCGAGCATTGCTATCAGCCCCAACAAAAATATGACACCTCCGGCACACACCAGCCACATCGAAAAGAATGAATACCAACACCTTTCTTGCAACACTTCACACTTCCTATTCCTACAAAAATTCTTACATAGCAGATATCTATGTGAATATGTAAATACCTGCATACATATTAAATATATGTGTTCCGTTTATACGGCAAACCATACCACTTTTATGACTGTCTGACTGCGTGATATGTTTTACCTGGACTGTTGGAGTATTGTAGCCTCTTGATGGCTTGGTTAGACGGTGTAGGTTGTTAAGTAGCTTCCTTCTAGCGACCGCTGCCGCATAGAACACTTGACAAGCTCATATTACATTATGTGCGTGCATCGGAAAACGTAAATATTTGCTTAATGCCCTGTATACTAAATGCAACAACAAAGCTAATAGCAGAATAGCGTAGTGACAGGTCGATACTTCAAGCAATTTTGACAGCAAATATTATCGTTTGAAGTTGGAGATTGGGGCTATGAATGTATGTAGCTTTGAAGGGCTATTTACTTTAATATCCGGCGTGACGAGCAGGTTTAGTTGAAATACTCAGTAAGGATATGTTGAATGAGTTGAATAGGCCTGGAGTAAGCCTGCATACTATTTTAAATAAAATATTTTAAAAATAAAAACAACAATCAAGTAATTTATCAAGTGAATGTGAATGTTGTGAAACAAAATAGAAAAATATTCACATATTTATTCCAAAAGCTATTCAAATTGCACAACGCAAAAACAAAAAAACAATACATTAAAAACCCATATTTTATCACTGGTGTCTCATGATATTTTTCTGATAGAATATGGAAGATAAAAAGAGACGCATTTCATCAAATATTTGCGTCGGTAATTTTTTTATATAAGTATTTATTTATTTATTTATTATTTTTTTTATTTTATGCCACCTCAGAGGTTACAGCTCTAATTTTGTATGAGATTCTGAGTTGTTATGGCAAAAATTATGCTGTTGTTTTAAAATAAAACATCCATATTCTTTCTGGTTTTACTACTTTTATTCAAAATACGGCTCTTAACAATTATATGTGAAAAATTGCATCATTTAAACGTGCTGAAATCCGACAAACAGTCGATTCATGAATGCCTAATTCCCGAAAAAGTCGAAATATCGATGTTGAAGGTTGTTCAGCAACATCTCGCGCTACAGCAGCATTCTTCTCAACAGAACATGCAGTTTTTGGTCTTTGGCCCGTCAGTCGTCAGAGCCAGTTTCTTTTTTTTTAATTTTTTCATCAACCTCTGAAACGCCGACTCATTCGGACGACAATTTCCACCAAAGATATCACGATTTTTGCAAAATTTTGTTCCTAAAGATTGACCATTTTCAATAATAAGTTTCAATAATCTTAACACGTCGTTCGATGGTGTAAACTTGTACATCGGTCTACTTGACTAATATCAAAGTAAAGAGTGGTTAAATTTCAAGGGGCGATGTTGAATGTGAACCACACCTAAACGTCAAGTTTTTTTCTGCATTTCATTTGACATTTTTCAATTTCAGACTAATTCAATTTGAACCATGGAAAGATACACAATCGAGCAACGCATCATTCAGGCTTATTATGAAAACGGACGTTCAAATCAAAATGCATATCGCGCACTTCGTGGTTTTTCGGTCAATTTAATCGTCCAAGTGTGCGTACAATCGCACAAATTGGGCAAAAGTTTGAGCAAACCGGGTCTGTAGGAGATGTGAAAACACCAGTGCATGCTCGTACAGCAGAAAATATTGCTGCTCTTCGCGATAGTGTGGTTGAAGAGCCGTCCACTTCAACTCGTCGTCGTGCCCAACAATTGCACCTCTCACGCTCGCCCTTGATGAGCATTATGCCTAAAGACTTGCATTTACACGCTTACAAGGTGCAATTGACTCAAGACCTAAAGCCTCTTTACCATTTCAAGCGTCGTCAATGGGCAGAATGATGGCAGGAAATGGCAACAGTGAATGAATTTTCGAAGAAAATCATCTTCAGTGATGAGGTACATTTTCACCTCAGTGGATTCGTCAATAAGCAGAATTGCTGCATTTGGGCGAATGATAATCCAAGAGTGATTGCCGAAAAACCAATGCACCCACAAAGAGTGACTGTTTGGTGCGGTTTATGGGCCGGCGGCATCATTGGGCCGTATTTTTTCCAAAATGAGACCGGTCAGGCAGTTACTGTGAATAGTGTTCGCTATCGTGAGATGATAACGAACTTCTTATGGCCCGAATTGGAAGATATGGATGTGGACGATGTGTGGGCGGTGCCACTTGTCACACAGCTAACGAAACAATGGCTCTTTTGCGCGAAAAATTTGATGGCCGAATAATCTCACGTCGCGGCGATGTCAATTGGCCGCCAAGATCATGTGATTTGACACCGTTGGTCTTCTTTCTTTGCAAAAATCTACACCGGCCCTTGAAACTTAACCACCCTTTACTAAAACTGACAGCAAGGCGCCACTTTTGAAAGGCACTTTTTATCCGAAATTGTTCAAAAGTTTAGTGATAATACAATTTTTTGTCACTATGACTAAATTTTCAGAGATAATGGATTTTAACTAGCACTAAATATACACTGGGTGTAATTTAGTGGTAAACCAAAAATGTGTAACCCTGTCCAAAACTATTTTAAATATTTGCAAAACTTATCTTGAAATCTTTAATATGAAGCGCTTAATAGTTTTTGTTTTACAAGAAATCTGTAAAAATGTTATTACTACGAAAAATTTGTAAAAAATCCCAAATCAACTTGTTTAGCCCAAATTAAATACCACTAAAATGTGCGCTGGTATATAAAGTTTGGTCCAGCAGAATTTAGCCCACCATACTTGTTTTCTTTTGTCGTATAACCCTTTTTCATCTTAAACCTTTTCCTCTCTAATATTGTGGATATTTACTATTTTTTTGCTTGTTTTTTGTTTACTACGCCTAATTATAAGATTTTCTTTTCTATTGCTAAATAAATATTCAACCGGTTGTTGAGAAAACGAAATTTATCGAATGCATCTTTTTAACAAATTCATGATTCTCAGACTAACAGGTAATCGAGACAACAGAGCTAAATATTCAAAAAAGAAAGCCACCTTCGTTTCACAGTCGTCCGAAATTCTTCGACTTTTATTCTGAAAAAGAAAAGTCGCAGGGAGCCAGGTCCGGTTTGTAGGTTATGTGGGGAATTTCTGCGAATCTCTTAGTTTAAAATATTTCTCGCAACATAAGCAGTATGAATAGGGGGTCTTCACACGTCTCTTTTCTGCCACTGGCCCACGAATGCGTGCATGACTCGGCAATTTACTCGGCAGTACTGCCGTTCATTGTAGTTTCTTTGGGCAAACTCTCAATTAATTAATTTTCTTCGGTCTTACATATATTGTTAGCCATAATCCGCAACGCTGACTTTTTTACTTTGAATCCCTTTGGTAGGGTAGTCGCTCTACCCATTTCACCCACTGCATTGACACAATCGTTTGGACTCGAAATCCCACTCACAAGGCAACGCTTCATCAGCGATTATAATTTGGTTGAAAAATTTACTTCAATCACCCTCCGATAAACGCTGCTTGTCGCAGTACTAAATTTTCTATCTGCTCTTATAAAATCTCGCCAATTCAGTGCTTTGGTAACTTATTCGGTTAGTGCGAATGTTTAAAATTTTTTTAAACCTTAAATAATTGAATTCGTCATATTTGCTTCTTAGAAAGGATTTTAGTCACAGAGCTATGCTCCAATATGCAATAATTTCCAATTTCCTTTGCTAATCGTTAAAAAAACGCAGGTTAAGAAAATTCAGAGACACTATGGCTTCTTTCTTTTCGCGAAAAATTTGGCCATTTGTCAACATGGGGAAATTTTGAGAAAAGAAAACACGCAACCCTATAAATATATTGAGTAGAGAAACCAAAATTTTGGTAACCTTGGCGCAGAGCAAAATAAATGCAACATTGTTACAAGAAAACAAAGCGATGCTAATTTCGATTGATCTTGTTGCCAAAAAATATGTTCTTATTTGTAAAAATATTTTTTTAAACCCTGCGAAAATCGCAATTAAGAATTTATTCCATATTTTATAAGAGTGCACAGCCTTGTCAAGATTACTCGTAAATGTCAAGTGCAATAGCTGAAAACGCAGCTATCTTCCCTGAATTTTATTTATCAAGCCAACTGACACTTCAATAGTATGAGAACAGCAACGCCTGCACGTACGAAAGCTGCTTATAACACCCGGCAAATAAGCGACAAAAGGCATAATCGAAGTCATCGACACACACAAAAGGCAATAAACTTAATTATAAATCAATAGATTGATCCTGAGCAGCGCACGAGTCATGGCACTCACAAAGCCTGCATGTGTATAACCAACACAAACACACACATGTGTACCGACTCACGTGTCTACGTGCTGTATGCTAAATATACATGCATACGTTGTCCTTGCTGTTCACACATTTTCTCCACATACACATACATATCTAAACATAGCATCCATCCATAGTGATTCAGGAGAACGCTTTTGTTTGTGAGAGAGTATACTCTTACTCGTGCGATAACGGTTTCTGAGGTGAACGTGTCTATTCCATTATATTTTTCGCACTTCCACGCTAAACTCGAGCTCCTCTTATTCGAGCTTAAGTGTAAAGAAGGGTGTACTTAGACGAACATATTTTGTGCTGAGTTCAGAGCAGTGCAAAAAGGCTGAACTAATACCGACTGGCGGATAATACTGAAATGGGAATGATATGTGTTGCTACCAGATGTTTTTGACGTCAATGCCACTTAGTGGTTTGGTTTTTTTGTTTGACAGGTAAATTATTTAAGTAGAAATTCGTTGAAATTGCAACGTACTTTGTTTTTGGCATTTTCTGTTTTAATGATAACGAACATTTTACCAGCAAGTGCGCGTACTATTTTATATGTTTGTATGGAGCAGCGCTCGCGTAGGTTTCGTGTTATCAAACGCCTTCAATTTGTTTATGGCTTCTTGAGTTTATGTTAGTGGGAACACATTTAAAGTTTCAGTTTCCATTGCATAACATGCATCGAAAATACAATCTACT
Source organism: Anastrepha ludens (assembly GCF_028408465.1). Classification (NCBI taxonomy): domain Eukaryota; kingdom Metazoa; phylum Arthropoda; class Insecta; order Diptera; family Tephritidae; genus Anastrepha; species Anastrepha ludens. The sequence goes on from NC_071500.1 coordinate 31,429,691, forward strand.
TTATTTTAAAAATAAAATATAATACGAGTACATGATATGGTTTCAGCCCAAGTTTTGAATTTCATGCATAACGAAATTGTGATGCTGTTAGTTTTGCTTTCGAGCCATGGAATGCAATTTATTTTATTATTATTAAATAAAATATACCAAGTAAATGATATTGAGTCAATGTGGTTTGTTTTGAAGTGAAGGCGGTCGCGCTTCATTAACTCGTTTCGATGCAGTAGCGTCGGTAACCAAGTGAGTATCAAGAGAATACATAATCGCACAGTGTTAAAATTTAAAATATTGGATTGGCAACTAAGTAACTGCGGATTTTTTTTTAGAAAATCAAAGACAATTATTTCATGGAACTAAATAGCTTTACTCTGTAATGTATTGCCCATTTTGGCCAATGGCCTTTTGCCATCTTTCAGGCAGCATCATAATCCCAGGTTCATAAAACTTCTGGTTTGTATCAGCAAAAAACTGAAACAGGTACGATTTGACATCATCAGCATTATTGAAATGTTTACCATTCAAGGAGTTTTGTAAAGGTGAAAACAAAAAGTAATCAGATGGTGCAACGTCAGGACAACATATATGGTGGATGTGGCAAAACATCCCCACCAAGCTCCAATAATTTTTGCCGAGTGGCCAAAGATGTGTGTGGCCTTGCATTGTCATGATGGAATACAATATTTTTTCGATTTGTCAATTCGGGCCGCTTTTCTTCAACTGCATTGCTTAATTTCGTTAATTGTTCAATGTAGACATCAGAATTGATCATTCGGTTAGGTGGTAAGACTTCGAAGTAGACAATTTCTTTGTAATCCCACCAAACTGATAACAAAACCTTCTTTTGACGAATATCAGCTTTTGATGTTGTTTGAGTTGGTTCACCTGGCCTGCTCCACGATCTTGATATTGTTGTAAACAACCCATTTTTCATCGCCAGTAGTCAGATAGTTTTCATTACGTTTCTTTAGAAAATAGCAGCTCTTAATGCCTTTCTTTCAGTTCGTGAGGAACCCATGTATCGAGATTTTGAATGCATGTATGTGATACATGAAGCTTCTCTGCAATCTCACGTACTGTGATGATCCGAATCGATTCTTGCTTTGATTTGGGCCATGGGATTCACCAGAACGAAATTTGGCAAATCAATTTTGACACTGCCATTCTTTTAAGGCTTCGTCACCATAAACAGCACATAACTTTCTATGAGCTTGCAATGAGGATTTCCTTTTGCGGAAATAAAAAAGCATATTATGACGAAAATGTTCCTTTTAATGATACGCAACCGATCAAAAAACTTTTTTTACTCATTGACAGCTGAATATACATATATATATATATATATATATATATAATTGGCGCGTACACCCTTTTTGGGTGTTTGGCCGAGCTCCCCCTCGTATTTGTGGTGTGCGCCTTGATGTTGTTCCACAAATGGAGGGACCTACAGTTTCAAGCCGACTCCGAACGGCAGATATTTTTATGAGGAGCTTTTTTATGGCAGAAATACACTCGGAGGTTTGCCATTGCCTGCCGAGGGGCGACCGCTATTAGAAAAATGATGTTCTTAATTTTGGTGTTTTCACCGAGATTCGAACCGACGTTCTCTCTGTGAATTCCGAATGGTAGTCGCGCACCAACCCATTCGGCTACGGCAGCTGAATTGTCAACTATCAAATAACAAAATGTGTTTTACATTTGTACTACGTCTGCAAACCTAAAAATTCAACTGAAGCCATTTATGAGTGAAATCCGCAATTACATACTTAGTTGAGAACCCAATCTAATACATCAGTGCTTTGGATGTCTTTTTTTCAACGTGTGAATTCCAAAGGAGTTTACTATCAAAGATTACTCCAAGATATTTCTTTTCTTAGGATAGCTGGATTGTGACTCCTTTAACTTAGGCAGATCGAGTCCATCAAGCTTCCTCCTTCTGGTAAAGAGGACAATACCAGTCTTGATAGGGTTTGTCGATAGCCCATTCGCACAGCTCCAAGTGTCAATCATATCCAGAGTTTTCTGCACTTTTCTTACCGAAAAAGTCGTCCGCAATTGCTTGAGCGTACGGGAGTCACCAGTGGGTGAGCAGAAGATCGATCACTATGTACCAGAGCAATGGAGACAGCACACCGTCTTGGCGGCAGCCTCTATTAACCCCGGAAGACACCAGCAGATCTTCTTGTGCTCGCACCGAGACGATTCTTTGGGACAGCATCGAACGAATCCAATTCACTAGCACCCGGTCTACGCCATGTCTACTAGCAGAGCTGCACATACTATCAAAAGTGGCATTATCAAACCACCCTTCTAGGTCCAAAAAGATGCCCATAGCGTAGTCTCTCCGGTTGATGACTAGATTTAACAGTGCCGACTCGCAGGATTTTCCACTTTAATAGGCATGCTGAAATGGAGAAAGATGATGAGCCTTCACCGACTTCTGACGTATGCGCAATTCCACTAGTCGTTCGAGACTTTTCAGCTAAAGGTCTGAAGATCTAAAGTTTTGGGGCTGGTGTAGTCATCTCTTTCAACCTTAGGGATGAAGGCGACCCTCACCATCCTCCAAGAGCGTGGTATATAAGCTAGTCCCAGGCATGCAGTGAAGATTTTCTTCAAGGCTGCAGTCACGGGCTCTATGCCTTCCTTCAGCATGACATGCATTTACATTTATATACAGTCAGCGTCAAACGAAAGAGTTTGTTTTGTAATTTCAAAATTTTTGTTATTTTTTTTGTGATTTCAAGAACCATATAAATAAAGAAAAGTTTCGAACTTTGTATAAAATTTGTAAAAATTCGGCAAATTTTCATCAAAATTTAAAACTTTTTACTCAGAAGTTTTAAAAAAATTTTGGGTATGCAGTTTTATAGATCATTGAAAAAGTGAAAATTTCAAGTGCTTCACGTTCACTTTTTTCTGCTGAGGATGTTGGGTGTTTTCCCCCATATAAAAAAATACGAGTACGGGTTAAATGGAGAAAAGCACAAGACCGCGACTAAAAAAAAATTCTCCAAAATCAGTGTAATTTTTGACCTACTTGAAACTTGCACTTTACTGTACCAAAATTTAATGAGCTATAAAATTGCATACTTGGAATTTTTCAGCAATTCTAATTCTGAGTAAAAAGTTTGATGATAATTTGCCGAATTCTTAAAAAGTTTAGTACAAAGTTTGAAACTTGTCTTTATATGTTTTTCTTTTATAGTATGAACTGTGTTTTTATAAAAGAATAAATGAAATTAAAAAGTAAATCAATAAATAGTCAAAACTTCAATATATGTATGGTCTTTTGACGATGACTGTATATATCTATAACTGGCGTTCACAGCCTTTATTGGGTGTTTGCGCCAGCTCTTCCTCCTATTTGTGGTTTGCAACTTGATGTTTTCCTACAAATGAAAAGATCTAGGAGCTTTTTCATGGCAGAAATACACTCGGAAGCGATTTTTAACACTAGAACTACGAACCGGTCAAAATGACCGGTTGGAACATTTATTTCCCATTTCCTCTTAAATATTCCAATTACATTTTTTTCGATAATGTCATGACTTTTATTAAATTTGTGTATAGAATAATATTATAGATTATTTTGTTCTTACGCTTCAAATTTTCAGAGTTAACTATGTGTTATACCTAAATATACGAACCGGTCATTTTGATCGGTCATAAAAATATCATGAATACTTTTGTATATTCTTGAAATATTCTTTTTGAATATGGAAAATTCCCGGAATTCAAAGATTTTGTGTTTTCCATATATTATGCGAAAATTTGTATAACTGTCATATGGTATATACAGTTATACTAAATCCGTAATATGAATACAATTTCTACAGTCAGTCTGTAACCCCTATACTGATAAGTTATCATAAATCGTAGCATATAAACATTTCAATTTAGTATTCTTACTTACCGTGTATAGTTGCAAATGACAATAAATTGAATATTTTTTATATTTCTTTATAATCTCACATTATTCTTGCATACATTGTAAGTGGTTTCTGATTGAATATTTTTTTCATTATTAGAAAGGGAAATAAAATTATAGTTTTCAGTTAGAAGTTATTACCCTGAAAATAGCGTCACATTCGAAAAAATCAAAATTTCTTGAAGATATAACAAATATACGCGAAGATATATCCGAAGTTGTCTGCAAATCAACAAATATTTCAGCGGTCCAGTTTGATAAAGAGAAAGTCTATGTATCCAGTGATAGTGAAGAGGAGAAAATACTCAAGGTATGTAAAAGAAAAAGTGTAAGATTTCCGTCCTATTCCGATGAGAGTGAAGATCAGCAAACTGAAATTGCTAATGGAACTATTTGGAATGAAATCAAAGCTGGATCCTATCCAGGGAGAAAACCAAAACATACCATTTTCAAACAAAAAGTAGGACCTACAGGAGATGCAAAAAAAAAATTGTAAAGAATGTTGTGAGTAGTGCTTTCTCATTACTAATTAATCGTGATATTATACATCATATCATAACATGCACAAAACAAAAAGGTTTACGAGTTACTGGTGAAGAATTGGATTTATCGGAAGAAAAATTCAACGTTTTTCTGGCCATTTTATTTGCGCGTGGTGCTTATGAAGCCAAGAACTTAAAATTTTGTTTTTTATGTTATGTAATTACAATAAATGAATAAAATATGTTTCTTTTGCTGGAAAATTTAATTATCTTATGAATTTTTAGTTTTATTTCTAAATTTCTACTGTTTTGTGTAGTTAAACAAAAAAACCGGTCAAAATGACCGGTTAGTTGAAATAGGTATATGGCAAATCTTCGTAGTTCTAGTGTTAAATAACATACACAGATTTCTCTTCAAGCCACGAACGTAGCTTCTATTCAAAAGTTACCCGAAATTCGATTAGATTATAAGCAACGGTTCAACTATTCATAGATATTCTTCCTTTATTCTCAATCCTGATAATGATAAGCGACGCCTTAATTTTAACGCAACATTTTTCATAGTCGATTTTGAGATCGGGCAAAAACTACGCCCACCCTTTTTATATGTTAAGATTAATTTCCCAATTTCTATCTGTTTGTCTGACGCTACAAGCTATAGCTCTCAGTGTTTCTGTGGTCGTTGTTGTTGTAGCAGTTTACTAGGACCTGCTAGTGCGATGTAGTCACCGATCATCATCGTCTAACTCATCTAACGGTAGCCCAGGAAACGTGCTGTTTCAACAAGTTGGGTTCAGAGGGAGAGGGGTGTAAGGTGAGTAGGTTTGATGGGCCATATGGATAAGTGGTTCGTAACGTGCGGTGTGCCTCCACATGCCAGAGATATATTGAATACGTCGGGGTCTATTCTGGATAAGGAATTTGATATACTAATATACAATAGACCGTAATTGAGTCTCTCGCAGCTCAAGCTCTTCGTTTGCAATAGGTGGTGGTTGGTTTATTTGGTTGTTGTTGTAGTTGTTGTTTTAGCAGAATAAACATTCCCCATACATATACGGGGTATGTTACTGAAGTCACAGTCCTTGGCCGTATATAAATTCGGGTCGTTCCGGTTACGTAGAACCGACTGTCGTGGGAACGAGGTGGTGATTGGTATCCGATAATAGCATTCGGGGGTCGGAAATTTAGGCAGGTGGTAAGAGTCTCTCGATTAGTATTTGTCTATATAATGATCGGTCCAGTAGTTGTGTTTTCTCCTGGATCTCAGCAGTGCAGTAGAAGCGATGCCTCTTGACTGCCCTGGGATGTAGTTCCGGCTCTAGCAAATGTCTGCAGAAGTATCTCTGACTTTGTTTGATTCCAAAACTTAACAAGGAGCCCGAATTAAGATCTGCTATAATGTACAGGGGTATACAAATTCGGGCCGGAACGAATTTAACACTTCCTTGATTGTTATATATTAGATTTACAAACATAAACAATGAATAGGAATACTGATACGAAAGCATAAAATAGCTGGTAAGTATTTAAGTACCTATTCGACATACCTTTTATTGTTTATTTACCTGATTTTTCTCGTATCAAAATCATATTCATAAAAGCGGCCAGCATTAGCCAGGTGAGTACTGAAATATCAACCAACCAACCAACTATTCGATGCAATGCGCAAACAAATGAAATAACCGGTAAGCTACGCGTAAACTCATACGATGCGCTCATTTGTATATGTACATTGCCAAGTACATACAGCCGGGGTCACAATAATAGCACGGAGCTGGAGTGGGTTTTTAGTGGGTGAGTCGAAAGACAAGTCTCACACTTTTCGGCTTTCAATGCTTTTTTGCCACCTCCATAAAAAAAAAAAACAATAATAGCACAGCAACATTTTGCCAAGTTTGGCTATTTACTAATTTTTTTTGTCTTTATAAAAATATAGGTCACACATAACGCAAAATTCAAGAAATTTCCATGCTTAAAAGTTTTAAATTTGGCAACTTTTTAAAATTTCGTATAAAGTGTGAATATAACTTATACTTTTGTAAAAATAAAAAAAAATGAGTAATCAAAAAAATAGTAGTTAAAAATAATTAAAAATTGTATTAAAAAAAAAATGTTATCAAAAAAAATGTATAAAAAAATAAACAGTAAAATTTCGCTGAGCCTTTAGTGTCTTCACGGCTGTATTCATATCTAATTACATTTGTCGCAACTGCCTTTGTGCCTCACAGCCCAACGCAAAACCACTACCAATCACTATCTACTTATGTATGTATGTATGTATGTACCCATACAGTAAGTACGCGTAGTTATGTTTGCCTATTCAGTGTTCCACAATTATTGCTCCCTTGCTCCACAAATCACAACAAACTAACTACACATTTGGTACTCAAGCGGGCCACAAACACTCAACAAGTTATGGCAATCGATTGAAATTCGTTTCGCCACACACCGTGGATGGGCTGATGATTTTCATTCAACGTTGTTCGCCGCAGAGTGAATATAGAATGCGGAAAGAAAATAATTGCCATATATTGTATTTATTATAAATGTTGCCATTTTTCCGCTCATGTGTCCACTTCGAAATCACAATGGGTGCAAAAGAACGTCGGTGAAGTGAACTACTTCTCAACTCAGATCCTCTCGGTCCATGGATGCTTCCGGAGATAACTATAACGCATGGGCAAGGAAAGCGATACCAAGTGCATATACTACGAAGCGCAGATAGAAACACAAGAAGACGAACCTATAACATGAAAGCTGGCTGCAAACAAGGTCGACCCAAACGTGGGTGAATAGAATTGATCCTTTATGGATGCCGTTCTGGGTCCTCCCGAAGTAATACAGAAAGTAGTCCCGGAAAGGGTGTCTCCCCAGAAGGAGAGGGTGATTTTTTTAGTGGCCACACCACTCGACGACTTTCGCTGTAAATGCCAAGGCATTTTGAACCCTACCTCGCCCAAAAAAATTATCGGACAAAAAGAGTTTGACGAAAATGGGACGTCAGGCGCTGCTTAATCGGGCAAGGAAAAACGTTACTATGTTAGTTGCTTTCATAACATGCCACTGCCTCCTAGGTCGACATGCTGAAAGGTTGAAAATTCCACATTTCGACTATTGCAGAAGCTGCAAGAATGAGGAGGAGGAAGAGTCTGTCAGACTCTTCTCTCTTACTATCCCGCGTGATATGCCGCCACTAGGTTTAGATACTTTGGATCATCGTTCTTAAATGATACCGATGACCTTAGGGACATAAGTGGCAGCCAGATCAATGGGTTTGTATTTACAATAAAATTGTTTTACAATAAACTGCTACAGTGGTACTACAATAGATCGGCAACGGTCTTGATGAGTTAGTTTAGAGACCGACTGCCTTTTCTACCTACCTATCCACCTACCTACCTACCTTCAATACACGTCGATCTGTTAAAATGTCAAACGAATGTTATGATATGTTCCGTGTTTGTGGCCCTGTTTATTCACATACATATTTTGTGCTCGTACCTGTTTGAGCGCCGGTTAAGCCACTTGCTTGTCTACTGGCCATCTAATTTGGGTTTCTGTTACTTTTGTGTTTCATTGCAAATTAATGTTGCAAAATCGTAAACAACGAAAGTCAGCAACCAACAAAGCTGTGAACAAACAAACTATCCATTCATTCACCTATCCCCTCATTCAACTTACTAACTGACTGACTGACGGTCCTCTCATCTTCATTTCAACTGAGTAAATGTTGTCGTGTATGCGAATGCGGGCAGCAGCTGGGTGGATGGATGGATGGATGAAGATGGTATACCCTACAAAGAAAATCTGAACTGGAGTTCAAAAAATAAGATTGGTTTAGAGAAAGAGTGGAGCAAGCGTTTAGACATCCCGGTCACTCCTTATTTGTGGAATGAATGCAAAGATCGACAAGAAAAATTACCAAATTTGCAGCCGAAGAGAGCTTGGTCCTCTCACAGTTGCTCTCTACATTACACCCACTATCAAGACTCAAGTTGCAATCTAAGAATCACTCCCATTGAGCTTGGATATCTCCGGGGTGATATAGGGACTTTTGCATGCTTGCTACCTAAGGCGGAATGACAGAACAATAAGGTTAGTTCCAGCAAAAAATTTTCTAAAAAAAAAAATAATCAAAGATAATCTGTTTTTTCAAGAGTGTTAAGAGTGCTGTAGCATCTAATTTTAGATAAGGAATTAAATGCTTATTCTCGATAATGCAATACGTTTAATCATCGCTTTAAATATTCTATCCAAGTAGCTTTACTTAAAAAATTCTCAATATTTTATTGTTCATGATAACCTTCTTTAAATGTTAAAAAATATTGAATAAAAAGTGAAAATATATTTAAATTAAATTATTGTTTTCTGTGCGCTCTGTCAGTCATTTTTAAATTTTCATAGGAGTTTTTTATAAATATCGCCCATCAAGACAAAAAGGTTCACTGCCTATAGGGCATATGTCCCAGTATAGCGCATTATAAAACTCAGCAGTTACTTAAGGGGTTATATACCTTGTGGTCCGGTGAAATTAGCGAAAGTTGGGTTTTTTTTAAAGATATGTAGCAATAATTTTATTGTATAAAAGTTTTTATTATTGGATATTACAATGTTTAAAGAAAAAAAAAAAGGCTTTGTTTGTGTAAAAATATTTAAAAATGGCGGAGTTATGGCGTTTTCCCCCAAGACCCTTTTTTTGGAAGAGGCTTGCGGTGGACGCGATTCAAGTCCACCAAGTCAACTGAAATCAAAAAATCGAAAAGATTTCATTAGTATAGGGTTATATCTTCTTAGTGAACGATCAATATATTAAATATTTTGATTTTTGTGAAAATAGGAACATGTTTTTAAAAAACTCCACTTCTACAGTCCTAAAATTGACATTAAAAAATTCATATCTGCAAAATAAAAATTTATACATAAAAAGTTGATCGTTCACTAAGAGGCGACATCAATTACGAACAATTTAAAAAAAAAATTATAAAAATCGGTTGAATACTTTTTTTGCAATCGCGTCCACTGCAAAAGCATTTTTGGAAAAACACGTTTTTGAGATAATCGCGTTTAAAGTTTCAAGCGCCGCATGAGGCCGTACGCTCAGGACGTGACGACGCACAATTTAAAACGCTGTAACTTTCGATCTATTGCTCAGATCTCTATGAAATTTTTGGAAAATGTTCTCAAGGGATTGTACTTTACGATAAAGAAATAAAATTTATTTTGATTTTTTTGAAAAACACAAGGTATATAACCCCTTGAAGAAAACAGACATGAGTTTGGATTCCTTAGAAGCTCACCCTTTCAAAATCAGGGGTTTTTCCTGCAGGGTGTACGCATTTAAAGTATGGCAACAAAAATTACCGGTTAATTTTTGCTATTATTTGCAAAACCCATCAACGAGCCCCCATATCTACACATACCTACATATGTGTCTGTATGTACGCAAAGCTCAAAATATAATTTCACACAATTGTAATTTTGAGAACAATGCCAAAATGGAAATCATAAAATTAGGAATTAAATTTTTCTAGCTCGTGTGAATACTTTTTAGGGCGCACAAGCATTATAGTCATTAAAACTATGAGCAGAGCCGCCGCATATGTACATACATACAAATATCAGTAATTTCTGCGATTGCTGTAATTTTCACTCTCAACTATGTTTTAGCGCAATGTCTTACGTAATCTGAGTTGGAAAGTGTAATGATGAAATTTAAATAAAGCCTTAGCTTGTGGCATATCAAACTAATTTGAAATTTGATTCATTTTCTTCTCTTTAACATCAAAATACCTTTCGAATGATATGTAATTATTTAACTTAGAAATACAGGGTGGCTGATGAAAGCCGCTACCAAAAAAAAATTGAATAACTTTTTTTCTTTTTAAGTTATCTGTTCCATTTTTGTTTTAATTTGCAGATTGATCTTTAAAATTTATTAAAATGGATAACTGGGACACGCAAACAAGAATTTGGATAGTCCGCCGCTATCACGCACTGGAGTCCGTAGTTTTGGTACAGAGAGAGTACAGGCGGATGTTTGGCGGCGATCCCCCGAGCAGATGGACCATAATGAGACTGGTGAATAATTTTGCTGAGCAAGGAACAGTCGCAAGAAGGCCTTATCATCGAAACCCACCAGTTCGGACGGAGGAAACGATCGCTGCTGTAGCTGCAGCTATACAAAGCAATCCAAGGGTTTGAACAAGAAGCTTATCTGCTCAAATTGGTGTTAGCCGACAGTCTTTGCAAACAATAATGCACAAAGATTTAGACTTATTTCCCTACAAAATTCAAATGGTTAACAAACTGAATGCAGCAGACTTGCCGATTCGCTTGGAATTTTGCCAGAAGATCCTGCAAATGGTGGAAGAAGACCAAAACATGATAAACTGCCTTTTCATGTCTGATGAGGCCCATTTCGATTTAAACGGCAATGTGAACAAACAAAATTTCGAATATGGAGTACTTCTAACCCACAGATACTCCACGAGACGGAATTGCATCCTCTTCGCGTGACAGTGTGGTGTGCGGTTTCTTCACGCTGTATTGTCGGGCCTTATTTTTTTTAAGAAAATGGTCACACCGTTACGGTTACTGGAGACCGTTATTTGAAAATGCTGAAAGAATTTTTCTATCCAGAACTACGCCGAAAGAGAATTCCTTTCAACTCTGTGTGGTTTCAACAAGATGGGGCAACGTCTCACATAGCCCAGACTGTTATGACAGAGTTGCGACGAAAATTTCCCAATAAACTGATTTCAAGAAACTCCGAATTTCGTTGGCCCCCAGGTCGCCTGACCTTACTGCACCTGACTTTTTCTTGTGGGGTTTATGTAAACAAGAAGTTTATAAAACAAAGCCAACAAATTTGGATGAACTAAAACAATCCATTCGGGCAACAATTGCGGCTATTCCTGTCGCAACTCTCAAAGCAGCAATGAACAACTTTTTACTAAGATGCCGCACTTGTGTCAACGAGCATGGGGGGCATTTAAATTCAATTATTTTTAAAACTAGTTAAGCTACATTTAATAAAATTTAATGACCTTCAACTTGAAAAAAAAAATAAATGAATTCCATACACTAAAAAAAAAAGTTATTTGAGTTTCTTAATGTAGCAAAATTCATCAGCCACCCTGTATAATTTAGCCATAAAAGAGATGTAAAGAAAACATGTTTGCCTGTTTACAGTGAAACCTCTTCTAACGGACACCTCTATACGAAGTTTTAGGTAAAGGGTTTTTTAATAAGGGGTGTTATTTTGATTATCAAAGAAAAATGCTATTTTTTAATATAAATGATCGGATGTTTATTTCGTTATAAAGAGGAAGGTATGCCGTTAATAGTGGACAATAAGATCAGGCAAATGACCACCACGTCCACCCTTACAGGACAATATCCTTTCATGAAATTTTCTATAACCGAATTGCAAAGTGGCTGGCCTATGTCCTCGACAGCCTCAAGAATTCCATCTTTGAGGTCTTGAATCGACCCTGAGCTGTTAGCGTAGACCTTCTCTACCTTCTCTTTCACGTGGCCCCAACGAAAAAAAGTCACAAAGTGTTAAATGACAAGATCTCAGTGGCCAATTGTGATCACCTCTTCGAGAGATAACAAGGTCCGGAAGCTTTTCCCGTACAAGATCAATGGTTTCGTTGCTTGTGTGGCACGTAGCGCCGTCTTGCTGAAAGTAAACGTTGTCCAGATCAATACCATCCAATTCTGGCCATAAAAAATCGTTAATCATCTTACGATAGCGCAATCCATTCACCTGTAACACCTGTTATTGGAAAACCCTTTATAAATTTCGGAACAAAATTTTAGAAGACCCCTGATTTTCACAGTACTGAGAACTTCCAATTCTAGAAAACATTATCTACCCAAAATGATAAAGCTACGTCTGGATAGAGCAGGACAATGGCACAGGAGATGCGAGATCGTCCCTACCTCATCTAAACAGATTCTGCAGAAATAATGTGTTTGCACGTCCATCCTCTGAGCGAGTCTTCCTATTAGGCAGTGTTCCGTTATAACTGAAATCTGTGTGCTTAAACTGTGCTTATTTTGGCTTAGCAGAGACTCTGTGAGAGTCGGTCACAATTGTCGGGCGATTCTGCAGCTGGTTTCATTATGTCATCTTTCAACTCGGTGCCAAGTCTAGCTAATTCATGGCCCTGCAGTTATCCTCAAATTCATAATGGCCAGGAGCCCATGATACCTTTAGGCGAAATGACTCAGCCATCTCGTTAAGAGATGTGCGTCATTTCATGGCTGCCTTGGAGACTGTCAACTGCTTTGTTAGGGATTTATCGCCGCCTGACTATCTGTGAAAATGTAGATATCACCTCCAGGTATCGCATCTCTCTGTACCAGTGTCACGGCTTTCATTCATCTGTTCAATCTGAAAGACACAACTTCCCTTCTAAGTCGAAAACTAAAGGCTATCCCCAGATGTTCGATCTACACACCTCCGCCTACCCTGTTTTATATACTATATACATTAATTTGAATAGAAAATTATACAAAAATATTATACCGTTACGCGTAGACGGGCGTTGTGAATTAATCATGTCTATGTGAATTAAAATAGCCAATAAAAATATTCTTGGCACTACTCCAGAAATTAGTTATATCGCCAAAAAAATTAGGCACCTATTTTTCTTTTTAATTTTTATTTAATATTTACTTTGAAAATTATCATTGAATTCCTATACGAAAACTGCAATTTCCCGTAAATTTAGTATAAAATGTTATCAACATTATTTGACCTCCTCTTTTGATTTCTCTTAACAGATGCCTAAAAAATCTAATCCTAATCCTAAGTATCTCCCAAAAAAATTACAAAAATTAACAAACCAAAAACATGAATCTCGTTTTTTTTTGTGTTTTTGTAATGTGTATATAAGTATGTATGCATATAGAGCGATAAACTAAATTTATATGCCAAAACAGACATTAAACAAATCGAATAATTGGTTGTGCTTCGCATTAATTAAGCAAGAAATTCACATCATTTAAAATTCAAATGAAATTTAGTAGAGACCGACCGAACATCGATTTTTAAGGCCAAATCGAACCGAACCGAACCGAACATTTTCAAGCGGCCAAGTAATAAAGAAGTGATGCATTATTTTTCTAAAGTCATATGCCCAGACGGTCAGATCTTTGGGATTTTTCCTTCTTTTTTCGTTTTTTATAATAAGAAATTAATCTACAAAAAAAAAAAAAAAAACATTTATTACGAGTCGAAAGGAATTCATGACGTGTTTTACATTTAAAAATGACACACACATGGCGTCTGCATGAATTTAATTTTTTGTACCGATAAGTTTTTCTCAGACTTCGTCGTTTTGATTGTATTGCATCTTTTTCGCTCGAATTTCTAGATTCATTAAAAACAATTGCAATACTCAATCGGCATGAAAAGACCATTTATAATATGAAATAGTGCTATTTAACGCTAGATATCACAAGTGACCCCTCTTAGGAGTCTAAGGCGTGCTGGACTATGAAGCTCCACCACTAGTTGGTTAGTCAGGCTACTTTTTTAACGTAAAGTATAAAAATGGTGTAGGCGGACGCCGTAGCCGAATGGGTTGGTGCGTGACTACCATTTGCAATTCACAGAGAGAACATCGGTTCGAATCTCGGTGAAACACCAAAATTAAGAAGAACATTTTTCTAATAGCGGTCGCCCGTCGGCAGGCAATGTCAAACCTCCGAGTGTATTTCGGCCATGAAAAAGCTCCTCATAAAAATTTCTGCCGTTCGGAGTCGGCTTAAAACTGTAGGTCCCTCCATTAGTGGAACAACATCAAGACGCCCACCACAAAAAGGAGGAGGAGCTCGGCCAAACACCCAAAAAGGGTGTACGCGCCAATTATATATATATAAATGGGGCTTTAAATTTGAGTCCCAAAATTGAGCGCTCAGTGGGAATTTTTCGAAATATTTATATTTAAACAATTTTTGGAGCCCCACCCAGGTAATGAAGGGTTAATAATCAAGTTAAGAAGTGTTAAATTTGGTCCGGACCAAAATTTTTCTTCGAACGCATTTTTTCGGGTTAACGAAATTTTAATAACTTTGCTTCATTCATAATAAAGGTGCCGCTTTTTTTTTGTTTCTTTGAAAACTGCAACAACAACAACAGGTGGGCGTGACGGGTAACCGATTTCGTTCATTCTCAATACCAAATCTTGCACAGAGAGTAAATATGTACCAAGGTTCATTCTAATATATTGATTTTTGCTCGAGCTAACTTGCACAGGGACGGACAGGCATATCTAACCGACTCCTCTCACCGTTCGGAGCATTCAATCATTATATGAACAAACTTATAATGTCCTTAACCGCTTTTTTAATCCTAAACAGAAAATTTGGGGTTCGATACCAGTATTCAGAAATGTTAGAAATTCTTGTGAACAGATTTTCATTAAGTAAAGTGTGCGATTATTTCTTGCTTTTGTTTTTTTTTTTAGTTTAAAATGTCCATTTAATTATTTAATAAAATATATTTTTTTCAATATTATTACTACAATTCATATCGCTATCATGTACATCCCAAAGACTGTTTTGATTTTTTTCGGAAATAATAAAAATTCCGAAATTTTCGTCCAAAATTCGGTTTTTCTTTACCGAAGCCGAACCGAAACTAAACTGAACTAAACTCTTGTGGTCGAACGCAACCGAAACTGAAGTTCGATTCTTCTCTAATATTTAGTATTTGATGGAGATGGAGGCGACAATTACGTAGATTTTCTTAGTTTCATAGTACCGGCAGTCATCAAAATATAGTAGATTATGCAAGTAACAATTCTTATTGTTCGGCCAAAATCGGTTAAGCGGTTATCGCGCACATTAAAAAGAAGAAGAAGAAGAATCCTTATTGTTCTGCGGAATACATGAATCAGTATTGATGACGAAACGAATGACAGGAAGGAGGAAACACGAAACAGTAATATTGTATCGCCATGCGCCTAATGGCACTGCATACAACAATAAAAATATTCAGAACACTGCACATATACATACATACACATGCATGTGACTACCCCATGCGTACATATTCAGTGTATGTATGTATGGTATGCATTTAAAGTAGGCACATGTAATTAAATATAAATTTATTTAACCAAGCAAGAAAAGCTAAACTCGAACTTTATATGCGAGTAACCGCGCACAATTTAGTAAAATCTAATTTGGGCTAGCTGTTTTTTTTAGGAATAAAACAAGTTTGTGGAAATTTAGAGTATAGTGTGTAACATCAAAGGAACTGATGGACATTTTGTCTTAACATATAAAAAGTGGGTGTGGTTATTGCTGCTTACACATTTTTTGATGGGTCGCTTGATTGAAATCCTCCTCATATTTGTGGTGTGTATCTTGAAGTTTTTCCACAAATGCAGAGATCTACAGTTTTATGCTGCCTCCGAACAACAGGCGGTTTTATCAAGAGCTTCTTCATGGCAGAAATATGTACACGCGAAAGTTTGCCATAGCCTGGCGATGGACGACCGCATTTTTTTCTTTTTGAAAATTAACGTTATATGAAAAGTGATTGTGGTTATTGGCCGATTTCACCCATTTTCAATACTAATCTTTCTTGGGCAAATAGTAATATTCATATATCCCTCGATTCACTGAACTTCGAGCGACTCGACCAATATGTGAGTTATCGTGCGCACGGACGAACGAACGGACGGGCATGGCTAAATTGACTCCTGACGAGGTACTTCTCTAATCATACTGGGAATTTTGGTTTGCATATATATAGTGCACTAGCGTGCCATCCCAGAGGTTGTGGGTTCGAATCACAAGTAAAGCAAGGCCCTCGCACTTTGCAAACTTACCTACTTTCCCTGTTTCTAAAACAAAAAAATCCTCAACCCAAAAAAATTATGCTTGCCATCCTTACTCCCACACAATAGTCAGCGCATTATTTGCATTATGGTAAAACAAAGAAAAACACACAATTACACAATGCATCAGTGGTGTCAGCAAGAGAAAGCGGGCAATCGCGGTAAGAGCGCAAACACACCAAATTTAGCGAAGTCATCAACCATCTGTGCGATCCTTCTGCCAGAAAAATGTCAAACACAGATGGCGCTCTAAACAGTTAGAAAGCGTTGTTGCTAAGCTACGACAGGTGGGCATTCCCACCATTTAGGATTGGTAGTGGTAGGCTAATCACCTACCCTATCAGAAATCAAAATAGATTAACGAAACCAATGCAAGACTGAGTCTTGTCGAGGCTCTATGCTCCTGAGAGGGTGAACAAGGAAAACACCATTTATCTTTTTCTATCTCGATTCCTTTATGCTGCTACATACCTTTATGCCGTTGCGTGTGCTAAAGTGCGCGCTGGTATAAAAATTGCAATGTCTAAAAGATAACGTTGAGGTTTCTCAGTATCACAAACTAATGATAAACATAAAAACCAGTCATAAATATGTTAATTACCAGGCTCAATAAAAAAACTACAAATGCAAATTTGTATGTACTGTGTTAGGTAATTTGTATATAATTAAATCACTTTACAAACACAATTACATGGAAAGCCGGCATTATTAATTTCATTTCGTACTCTATAAGAAATCAGCGCGGATTTCGCTAACATCTGAAAATAAAAAGTGTAATAAACAAAACTCTTGGGCTAAAAAGTCCCGAGCATAACACATAGATGACATTAGTTTTATTGCACTCACCTTTTCAGTTAGTACTGACCTTAAAGAGACAGCTGTGAAACTTTCATGACATTATATTCATTAGTTCGTGAGTTATTGTGCTAAGAGTGACGCTACTTTTGTTATTTTCAAAACAATGGATTGCTTCTTGATGCGAAAAAAACCGTTGAAGCGAAGCAATGGCAAGCAACAACAAAACGATGGTTTACTGACTTCAAACGTGGTCGTACAACACAGATGATGCACAACGCTGTGAACGTCCAAATTTACTACTTACCACCAGAAAACATCAACAAAATCGACAAAATTGTTTTCAATGATCGAAGAGTAAGTTGCGTGAGTTAGCTGATATCTTAAAGATACCAAAAAAATGTGTTGGCTATATATTGCATGAGCATTTGTCTATGAGAAAGGTCTGTTCAAACTGGGTACCGCTTTGGCTCACTGTTGACCAAAAAATGTTGACTGGGTTGCAGGACATAGGAACATGGAGAGAAATGAAATTGCTGATGAGCTTGCCAGGAAGGGGACTGAATTAACCTCAGAGACCTCCTACCCGGGCATCGGCATCCCTCTGACAGTTGTTAAAGAGGGTTGCCATTTAACACCCATTGCAAAAGCTGAGGGGACCTTTCAGAAAAGGAGACTGTTGAGAACTTTCTCTGTAAATGTAAATGTCTCTTAGACAGCCTGGGGCAGTGCGCCAATCTATATCCAATCAATCTCCTCCATTATATCAACAGCTCTGGCTGGCTGTAGATATCTGCATGTTGGAGGTCTCATAATGGTATCAAAACGACGCTTTAATGCTACTTGAAGAGTGCCAGACTGGCACTTCAACCATTTCATCAACCTACCTACCTGCTCAAAAACAAAAACGAGTTGATGATTCTGGGCAATGGTAAAACTACATGAATTGAACTTCGAATTGTTCTCACAACGTACTTGCCAGATTTGGCTCCCAGTGATTACTGCTGTTCCTAGACCTACAAAAATGCTCGCCGGTGTGCAATTTCGCTCGAATGAAGAGGTTATCGCTGAAACTAGGCCTGTTTTGAGGCAAAAGATATATCGTTCTACAAAAGTGGTATTGAAATGTTAGTGCGGCGATGAAATGTTAGTGCTTTGTTCGTGATGGAAATTACCTTAATGAATAAAGCTAATTTTGAACAAAAAAGGGAGGACTTTGTTAGGCCCGGCGCTTTTCTGCCCATATATTATGTATGTATGTGCATACATAGGCACAAAAGTAAAAAAAAAAGATTAGCAAAAACCGCAAAAGAAAATATATAGGAATATGAAGCAAACTGTAAAATACATGCGCACACATCCATTTACATTTGCACCCATGTAAGTACATACAGTAATGGACAGAAAAGGGGGCACTTAGTTGTAGTGACTTAAAGTGAATATAATATTGGTGAATCAAATTGTAGTAACAGGTGGCGCAAAATTGATCAATTATGGAAAGATTTATAATATTTGCAAATATCGTCCTACGGCAATCATATTTGACACTTGTGAACTAGGCAGCTGCAGCATACAAACAGACAAGCAATAGAGCACGTAAGGGTCAAAATAAAGATTTCCGTCATTCAAAATATTTTTTTTAGTAAAAAGTTGAATGGTTAATTTTGCGCCACCCGATTAATTTTGCGCCACCCTTTATATAAGTATTTATTATTCACTTTAAATCTCGTTATGTTTTGGCCAATTCAATATCACCACTCCGTTTCTAATCGTGCAAAATTAATTTAAGGGGCGGTTCTAGTCAAAATCGACCAGAAAACCCCTTTTTTTTTGTATTGCCTTATTTTTATTCTTAAGGTCTTAAAAATGTGTTGGCAAAAGGACATTTCCCTATCTAATTGATTTTACGAGTTATAGCGTATAGACGAAAGAGCGCGTCGGCCGGAAAACAGGTAGAAGCGCGCGCTCGGTCAAACTTTAAACGAATTCTTCTCGAAACACCTTTTTTTGCGCGCGGGGCGCGATTCCGCTTCAACGACTACGCCGATTTCGACGTTTGGCGGCTCAATTTGAAGCTTATTCAATTTAGGGGCTTTCAGAAAGTTTTTTTTGTCAAAAAAAAAATTTGTAGTATTGTTTTTTTAACGGTAAAACAAATAAAAAGAGGCAAAAAAAGTGTTTTTTTTTTCAAAAGGTCCCCATTTTTTTTAAAAAGGGTTTTTTTTAAATCGGAAATTCATAAGGCCCCGCAAATTTCATCTACTTTAAGTATTTTTTTTTCGTTTCAGATCACTTGGCAGGGCTGTAGAGTGCCCCGCTCACACTATTCACCACCGCGCACGACCGTCGTCAGCTAGGGCTGGAGCTGCTATTTTGTATTATTTTTACCCGAAAAATAATCGTAAACTTTTTAAAATATAGACAAATAAATGCCCCAAAAGTTAAAAAAAAAATACGTACATATGTACTCTCAAAAA
This sequence comes from Anastrepha ludens, assembly GCF_028408465.1. Classification (NCBI taxonomy): domain Eukaryota; kingdom Metazoa; phylum Arthropoda; class Insecta; order Diptera; family Tephritidae; genus Anastrepha; species Anastrepha ludens. The sequence goes on from NC_071500.1 coordinate 31,449,237, forward strand.
ACAAAAAATCATGAAATTACGCACATTTTCTGGTTTTTGGACTAGAACCTCTCCCCAACAACCCATGCAGCAATTTTTTAAGTCTTAATGAAAACACGGGCGAAGTAAATTACTTATTTTAGCCTTTATTCATTATTAAATAAAAAATTGTTTCCAATTCTGTAATATCCCCGGGAAGATATTAATATTTTTAGGTTAAAGCCAACCGTTTTTACGCGGAGTGCCTATTCGTTGCCTTCTTGATTAGGGCAAACAAATATGCAAGTGAAATGGGCCCCAAGGAAATAAGGCCAGCGCGAAGCAGCGGCTTAAAAAAAAATATAAAGTGAAAATGCATACATACATACATTGAAATATGTGCATTAGGGTTGGTCATTTTTGTAGATGAAAAGTTGTTTATTTACAAATCGAAAAACCTGGGTCAATGACTTATGAAATGCGCGATTGGGCCAAGAAAACATGTGTTTGAATATGTATGTATGTTTCTTTGGTAGATGTATGTATGTATGTTTGGTATACCATATGTATGTATGTCTTAAGCTATCTGGAATATTTTATGCTGCTACATAAAACCGTTAAGTGAACAAAATTATAATATTAAGCGCGTGCGGGTACAAAATTACCAAAAATGGATTTTCTTCATAAACATGCATACATATTGTACATATGTACATACACATAACAGAATTAGCAAATTAAAAATCCGCTGCCAAAGCAAATTTGCGTTCAAGCTGCAAGCCTGGAATGTTATAACTAAAATATATGTATAATGGTCACTAAAAGCATAAAATAAAAAAAAAATCTGTTTAAAAAATTAATAACATAATACATAAGAAATTGGAAAAAGTATGTAATCACCTATGTGAACCCAACAATAAAATGAAATGCAGTGAAATAAAATTTAAAAAAATAATAATAATTGAAATAAAACATATCGCCCAAATATTTCCCTACTAGTCAATTTGGTTTGTAAAAAATCACTCGCATGGCAATTCATCACATTTTTCCCTTTGCAAAACATTTGCGCGAGTAAATCGAAATAAATTGCGTTCAAGGTCCATAGCGACACTTCAGCCAAGTAATTGTCACGCAAATGCAGTAAATAACAGATATATGTATGTATGTGCATATACATACATAAGTACGATGAGAGAAAGATAGGTGAGAAATAAAAGAAAAAACCTCGGGGCATTGAAATAAAAAAAACTGATGTGGGAATTAACGTAGTAATGGAAATGATGGCACTTGGCAAGTGACAATTTTCAACGCTGATTCAAGCTCACTTAGTTGCAAAAAATATTAATAATAAATATACAATGTATGCATGGATATGTATGTATGGATATGTAAATATGTTTGTACGTATGTGCAGCAACGCGCGGGTTCAAGAGTGAGGCTGACATAGAACAAGCCCGAAAAGCAAAGCTCATTTGGCGGTGTTTGCCTGCCTCAACGTTACCCTGGAGCCGAACATAGGTACGCTTAGGTTGGAATGGTTTTGGCTCAATAATTGAATTTATTTTTCCTAGCAACAGTGTGTACAGGTTTTTCCTTTGGAAAGTAAGCGATAGTAATAAGTATCACTATGCTATGGGGTAAATGGCAACTGTTTTCCAAACGGAAATTTTTGTTATCCTGAATGTAGCCGAGTGGATAATCGAGAGGAGATGGAGCGGAAAACAGATTGGAGTTTTCAATGACAGTCAGGCTGCACTGAAGGCCCTGGAGAACGCGAAGCAAACCTCAAAGATTGTTCAATAACGTAAGAAAAAGCGTAATTCTGTCGCAATACAGAACAGGCTTGTACTTATATGGGTTCCAGGACACTACGGTGTTCAAGGAAACAAAATTGCCGATAAATTGGTCAACCGCGAATCAGCGGTACCCCCACAAGGGCCAGAGCCAATAATCGGAATCAGTTTCGCAGGAATCATGAATTGGATCAGCGATTATGTATACAATTTATATAAAAAGCGATGGTCCGGTCTAGAGCGCTGCAGAACTGCAAAGTGTTTTGTGACAAGTCCGAACAGAAAACTGTTGAATTTTCTACTAAAACTAAGAAGAAAATACATGCGGTTGATAGTCGGCATTATTACAGGTCACAACCCATGGTTTCAACATATGGCCACCATTGGAATCATTGAGGCCCCAATGTGCCTGTCTTGCTTGGAAGAGGCGGATAGCAGTGAGCACTTTCTCTGCGAGTGTCCTATCTTTGCTAGAGCAAGACTACGAGTTTTGGGTTCCGGTGTCGTGAGAATGAGTAATATTCGTTCTCTACAATTGGAGGATACTTACAGATTTACCAAAGAATCTGGAAAATTCTCACAAGACTAACTACCTCTGCCTCTGTCTCTATTCTTTCCTATCTTTTTCTCTGATACTTTTCTGCTTTCCCCCTTGATTATCTACCCTCTTTCCAGAGCTCTAAATGAAATGGGCCTGAGTGTTTTAGGATCCACCAAATGTCTTGGCGCTCCTTGGCTCGACCAATTCAAATTTCAAAATTGCAAGCGACTATTGCACCCAAACCAACGATCACTTAGCTATTATGTACGCCATTATCAGAATATTGCAGAGCCCCGGAAATTAGTTCCCAGCAGCTTATCGAGGGCATTAGTCATGAAAATTTGCATCCATAAAATAGGTCACAGAAAAGCCGTATATTGAGAAACCGAACGCTAATATGCGTAAAGAATGCCTCAAAGCCAGAAGGTTTCTTCAATCGGGTTCGGCATGTACACCACTAGAAAACTGAGAGACTCCGAAGATGTAACCCCAAACTTTTCTACTTTACTAAGTGTCTAATATTGTACAAATAAAAGAGTTTCCTAAGCAAATAAGTTTCGATCAGCAGAGATATCCCAAGCCCCTGCCCTGGTGAAGAGGTAATCGAAAACGAAATGAGTAAAGCGTTAGAGTACCCAAACGACAAAAAATGGTGAGTATCAAGTGCACAGAAGAGAGTGCGCATTCCCTGAATCGCAAACCCATTCTCAGTAAATTTGACAGAGTCAGCTGATTTGATGACATAATTTAAGAGTTTTGTAATGTAATGTAATTGCAAAAAATAGTGGAAAGCGGAAAAAAGTCAAGTACGCTGTGTCAATGAACGTTCTTGGTGGCGGTGCGCAGGGAATAATAGCACTGCCGATGCACTATCAACTTATAAAACACTCGGAAATGTTTCAATTACTCTTATTGGGGTCAATATTAACGATATTTAACCCTAGAATCGCGTTCAAATTTTTAGTGCGCTAAAAATATTCATCGTCAAAACGACGACACACATTTTGAAAAATACCCTTGCTGGCACATAGACGAAAAAATATTAAAATAACCAACCTATTTCTTTATTAAGTTCATATATTTAATGTATTTTGTGTTAACTTCTTTGTTCCAATTCAATATTTAATGTATGGTTTAAATGAATCATTTTTAATTTTCTATATTTACTTAAAGAAGAAACTTTGTTTCATAAGTGTTGATTTTTATTTTTTATTTTTTTATTACAAGAGGCTCAGCAATAAATTTTATGCTTTGCGCACAAGCTATTTTACACCCAACCAGCACATTACGTTTTAGTCATTCGCCGTTTGGATGATGAAAAAATTGCATAAATTCCCCTTATTTATTTATAGCCAGATCTTTGTTATTGTATTTTTCTTTCTCATAATTTGTTTACAGTGCACTTTGGATATTTTGTGGAGGCCAATAGTCTGCATCAGAAACTATGTATTTGCTAAGACCTTTCATTTTCACTTAATTAAAACAAAAGATTTCGTGAAAGTCGTCAATATATAAATTTGAAATATTTTCATTTCTTAATTTTTGTTGTTACTTTGATTTATGCCAATAAAATTAAAAAAATAAGACTCGCTAAAAATAAAATCCTGAAAAACATTGGTTTGTAAAAATCACAATTTTATTTACTTGTCATTGGATAGTTTATCCGTCCCACTTATCTCTTTTGGATTGGTGTATCCATAATGGATGTACGCCACTACATACAAACGTTATTTGGATCTTAGTTATTCGGCTAGTTTGCTAATATTATTAACGATGCCCTTAAATGTGTGTCTGTTGCTTGCTGCCTCTGCTATTTCGCCGGTTTTGAGACCTGCCCATTGTCCTGACCTGTGATATTGTTTAGCCAAAGCTGCATCCGAGAATGACAACAGAAATGGAACAACTCATCAAGTGGCCATTGAACCCAACTTGAGGGTCTGGATTGAAAGGAGACATCGCGAAGTGGATATTTACTTTTTGAGCGCCCATAGAAATTGTAAAATCTTGCCTTCATAAAATCAAATTTGAGATTTTTTGACCCAAAATATAATTGACAATAAAATAAAATGGAAGGTGCCGATTGATATTACGGCAGACTCAATAAAACATTTTAAGAGCCCAGAGAAAACAAATCATAAAAAAATCTGCGTCGACTAACGTAATGCCTGGCAGCGATCCTGTGGCGGGAGGAGCAATAGTGAAAAGTTTTCAGGGGTCTGGCCAAGATCAAAGCAACTCTCTACGAATTTGAAAGAATCAGCTGATGGGCTGACAGAATCGGAGATATGACCACCGTTTGTTTACAAACAAACTGAGATTGTGTTGGTGATATACCAATAAAAGAAAAAAACGCAGACGTCGCTGGCGTGTGCAACCGAAGATGCTCACACAATTTTGTTTTTCACCACAGCTAATGGCCAAACACGGACGTTCCCACGACAGTCGGTTCTACGTAACCGGAACGACCCAGATTTATATGCGGCCAAGGACTGTCATTTCAGCAGCATGCCCCGTATATGTATGGGCAATGTTTATGCTGCTATAACAACTGCCAAACCTGATAATCTATCATCCTTGAGGGAACCTCTCGTAAATCAGGTCTATCCTGGTTTCAGAGAACTACTTGAGGATAGCGCCCTACTACTCCGCCTAATAACAAAAAAAAAATTCATTTTTATCAATAAGAACAACTGATACACAAATATGTATTTGAAGACATGCTGCACATGCGAATTAAGAAGGAATTACATAAACATCCATCATGACATTGGCAGAGATTACGTTTATTATTATCTTATTTTAATTGTAATGGGACGCTGCCTGCCGACGTAGCTGTAATTGGCAATAAAATAAGCGCGCAACTGATTTTTAAATGCCTTCACAAAATTTATATGTACGCATAAAGTGGGCGTGTAATGAATTAAATCACATGGGGAGCTTTATTAGAGACTATTACACTTGAGCTTTGTCAGCAATTCAAGCTCACTGAGCACTTAATCTTCTCAATGGCGTTGCAGTAGCCTCATTTAAAGTGATTTGAGTGTTTGACGGATTTTTACTATATAAATATGCATGTACAAACATATATACATACTTATGGGTAACTGTGAAACCATATATGGATGACACGTCGGCTGACTGCACTCAAAAGTAGCCCTATGGCGAAATAGTTAAGCCCAGCTACCAAGTCTAGTACAGCCGACAGCGATAAACGCCGGATGAAGCAATAAGAGGTAATTTTTGGGAAACGTGTCAAATAAATAAATGCGTAAATGCGTAAAATGCCTTCCGGACCTGACTAACATCACCTCCGGGACAGGGGTATACATATTATCGAAGCGTATGCACATGCACATACACACATTTATATACAAGGCATCGTAATAAATTTACGAACAAACCATCCCTTCTGGTATGAATATGAAAAATGCAGTAAGCATTTATGGAGAAAATTGCTGGCGGTTATATTTCGGTTTTTCTTTTTGTGGCATTCGCTTTCATTCCCTCATCAATGTAAAATGCGACGACATGTTTTGTTTGGAAATTGTATGTGTAATTTTGTAAATAAAATAACAACAACAGCAGCCAAAGTGAACGAAAAGAACCTCACCCACACGATAAAGGGCCACAAAGAGGGCGTACGAACAGCAAATACATATGCAATAGAGAATGCGACCGCAAGGGCGAGAGCGAAGTTGAAATTTGTGGATGCGAAAAAAAATGCTTTACATTCATTTGTACATTAAGATATATGTATATGTGTATGAATGCATGTGCATATTGACTAAGAGAAATAAGAGTGCTGGCTGCAACAGCTACAACTACAGCGTGAAATAATTTGGTGTGTTACTGTTGTTGTTTAAGTCGGGTGCAGCATACCATAAAAGACCAATAAATGCAAAGCAAACTTCATCAAGTCAGCGCACAGTTTGATATCAATAAACTAGTATAAGCAACAGAAAAGTATACGCAAAGTAGCCGAAATAGAGAATTGGTTTTCAATTGTTAAGCGGTCACCCTTTATGGATCGACCATAAAGCAATAATGTTGGAAGTAACTAATAAATTATATAATTAAATGATCGATTTAACAACAGTATTCAAAAAGTAATAGCTCAAGAAAATTCAGATGGCATGGTTTACCTAAGGTTTAGGCACATACATACATATGTGTGTAAATATGTAAGTGCATACTATCAGAAGAATTTGTTATTCGATGTTGGAGTGGTGAATATCACAAATTCATTCCACATTTATATAATACAAGAATACGAAGCATATTTTCAACAAAAAAAATAATAACTCAAGACTTTTACAAAATATATGCACAATTTTAAAACTTCGGCCGCCGTAGCCGAATGGGTTTGTGCGAGACTACCATTCAGAATTCAGAGAGAACGTAGATTTGAATCTTGGTGAAAGGCCAAACTGAAGAAAAAATTTTTTCTACTAGCGGTGGCCCCTCGGCAAATAATGGTAAACCTCCGAGTGTGCCATGAAAAAGCTCCTCATAAAAAATATCTGCTGCTTCGGCTTAAAACTGTAGGTCCCTCTATTTTTGAAACAATATCAAGACGGACGCCATTAACAGGAGGAGGAGCTCGGTCAAACACACAAACAGGGTGTACGCTCCAATTATATTTATATATAAACAATTCTAATTTTTCGCGTAGTCTAGTATCGAATTAAAAAGACTTAGGCCTTTATCATTAACCCCTTAAGGGGTTATATGCATTTTATATGCAAAAAAAGCGAATTTTCCAGAATTTTTCTGAGAAAACTATTAAATGTATTTATTTAACAATTTGTACACATATTAGGTTATCTTTTAACTGTATTTTAAGACTTAGTATTAGTAAAAATAATTGTTCGGGAAAGGGCTACAGCTGATCTTCTGGAAGGCAAAAGATAGAGCAGCTTGCAGGTGTACTGCTCAGAAGGCCAAAACCCACAAAAAGCTGTAGGGCCAAACGATGATGATGATTATTTGATTCTAGGTAGGTTTGTAGTTGATTTTTCAAAATAATTCATTGACATTAGATTTGTTCACAAATGTTTTATTATATTAACCCTGCCGTTTTGTGTGTGCTATCTGCGTTTTTCGTTTGTTTACTTCAAAAATTGTATTTTAATGCGGTTAGCAGGTAACAGCAGAAGTTAAATAATAGATGTTCACTAAGCAGACATTGAGAAATCACTATTTTTGCCATCTACCGATTAAGGTCCGGTTAAACGGTTAATTAATCCGAGAAACCGCTCGCTTAAGTCTAGCTGGTACTATGCAGATACTTAAATTCGTAAAAATACCAGTAGCAATATTAATAACGTACTTATTAGTATGTATGTAATAATATTTAGATATGAAATAAAAAGTATTAGTTTTATAAATCGATGTGTGATAGAGAAAATCTGTATATGTATAATATATAATTTTTTTTTATTATATTTATAATATTTTCTTATTTTATTATATTTTAAATTTTTTTTGTTATTGTATTTATAATATTTTTTTTATTGTGTTTATAAAATTTTCCTTTTGATTGTATTTATAATATTCTTTTTATTATATTTATAATATTTTTTTTCGTATTATATTAAAAATATGTTTTTATTGCATTTATAACATTGCGCTATAGCAACTAATGATTTATTATAACATCATTTATAATATACATTGAAAGCCAACAACATAACAAAATTTCACGAGAGGCCCTCAGGGTTACAGTGGTGGTGCGATTCCTGTCAACAAACATATACATATGTAATAATGCAAAGGATGAACTCTATTTCACAATAAAACCTAGTCACAAATATAACAACCGCATAAAAGCAATGAAAAAACGCAGCATGTAAAAATCCATATAAATATAAAATAGAAGGTAGCAATGGAAAACAGAAGCAATTAAAAGCAAGTAAGGAAGTGCTAAATTCGGTTCATACCAAAATTTATGCACTCGTGCAGAGTTTAGTGAAATTAAATTTGGGCTGGCTATTAATTTGTTAAATCGCACCAACTTATGGACTATAAGAATTATAGCTGATGCCTTTGTGCACAAGTGAGAGCGGGTAAAAGTATGTATTTACGTGGACATAGGTTCAAAACAATTGTACATAAACATACGTTAAAAAGAAATATACACGATTTCGTTGCTAGACATACATATCTACTTTACGTATCCAGACTGGCAAGGCTACTCACCATTATGTTCTGTGAAAATGTTCATTCCGATAGTGTTGCAGCGACTGTGATTGTCCTTCGATGTATGTCCAACACTACTAACCGAAGTGGCGGTCGAACGATGTGAACTGCCACCCACAGCTGCTGGTGTTACGGATGATTTGATGCGTGAACTACGCAAAGTGGAACCAGCAGCTAATGCATTTACACTGCCAACACTAATGCCATGAGACGACGACAAGCCGACTGGGCTGCCACTGCTTGGGACACCAATACAACTTGCTGTACCGCCATGGCCACCGCCACTTGAATGTGAACCGCGCTCCTTTCCCTGCTGAGCGCCCATAATGCCAGCTTAGTTACTACCGAGAGAAAAGAGGTATGTGCGCTTGAAACTCGAGTTCGATGTGAAGAAGCCAAACTCTCAAGGTTTTCGTGAAGGTGAATGGGTGAGCCGAAGCTGAAGCTTTTCCCCAATTTTGTGGGCGTGTCAGACTAAATAAAAAACAACTTTCGAACCCGAAGTGTCGCGAGTCAAGTGGAGAGGGCACAGACCGCGGACGGAAGTGCGGCACAATAATTTTAATTATTTCCTCTGCACGTATTTTATTTCCGTCGTTCGGCTAAACTTTACTTAGTGTATCCACTTTTATCATATAATTTAGGTAATACACAAATTACCATTTAAAATAGGGATTTCATACACATTTTGATTTCACACTCACTTTACACTACTCTACGCTCTGCATTTTGCTTTTTCTACGTTGCTTCGCAATTTTGTAGTAGACACAAAAACAGCTACAAAAGGGAAGTTGCAATTATTTTTTATTCTCTACTTTACGCGACTCCCCTCTTATCGACGCAAGTATTTATTTCCTTTTTAACACTCTTTTTTTCAAATTTGTATATTTAGATTACTATTGATTTTTATGTTTATTTTACGATTTACTGTGTAAATTTTTATTAGGTATTCAGTCTTAAGCTATCGTCTGCGCCGCACACAGGAAAAACACGCCCTACCTGATTGCAAGTGCAACTTGCCTGTCATTTTAAGATCGGAGTGCACTTGCATATCAGCTTGAATACGACTGCAAGAGTAGGATCAGCCCCACACAATTCATGACAAACGCGCGTTTCCACGTAGCGAAATATCGCGTTTTAAAGAGTTACTTATGTTAATCAACCTCTTTGATATTATTAGTTTAATTAAACCTGCACAAAAACCAGATTCGCAGCGAAAACAAAAACCGTCTGCACCAATTCGTCGTTCTTCGTCGTTTGAGACAATTTTCCAATTTCATTTTGTCAGTTGTTTCGTTTGCTATGCATTTGAAAAGCCGTGACTATATCTAGCCCGCTCTTTCACCCGAATGTCACAGAAACAGAATTTGAAATAGCAACATGGTTGCCTAGTATCCACGATGTATAAAATACACAAGGAAGCCCACTATTCTATTTGACACTTGAATGTCGTCAGTACAGAAACTAAACAAACCCGTGTGTGCAAATGTCAAACCCGATTTAAGCGCTCCAAAATTTTCATGGAAGGACTGCCCGAAATAAGCCGTTGATTAATGCTCGTAATAGAAAACAAAGAATAGAGTTTTGCAGACAACATTTGAACAAAGACATTTCGTTCTGGAAGTCCGTTGTTTTTGCGGATGAAAGCAAATTTAACCTTTTCAGGTCTGATGGGAAATCCTGTGTTTGAAGAAAACCAAACACCGCGCTTCAACCATGTAATTTGCGCTCTACAGTTAAACACGGCGGAGGCAGTGTGATGGTAGGGGTTGCATGTCTTATTGAGGCGTGGGAAATTTAACATTTATCAAAGAAACATGATTAAAGAGATGTATCTGGATCTGCTAAAAGTTAATTTAGTAAAATGTGCGGATAAAATGGGCATTAGGAATTCGTTTCGGTTCTACCAAGACAACGATCCCAAGCATACAACTGGTATTGTGGATACTTGACTTATCTGGAACTACCCACATGTAGTGCAGACACCTGCATAGAGTCCAGATCTCAACGTTCTTAAGAATTTGTAGTCAGTGCTGGAAAACAAAAAAAGAAATCACAATATTTCTAATTCCTCTGAACTGAAACGGGCACTACAGCAAGAATGGGATAAAATTAGTCCCGTCTATACAGCAAAACTTGTAGAATCTTTGAATTCCCGATTAAAAGCTGTTCTGAATCAAAAGATCTCTTATTACCTACAATATTATAAAATTGGAGATCAATCGGAGAATAACTCTTGCCAACAGGTATTACTTTGGGCTCAGTAGGTAACTGGGAAGTAGAGCTTTCTCTTGAAGGACTAAACTGGCACTCTACAAAACGCCCATCAATCCCGTCCTAATATATCGCGCAGAAGCATGGACGATGGCAACAGCGGATTAAAAAGTTTTGGGAGCCTTCGAGAGAAAAGCTTTGGCTCCCTCCGCGATAGTGAGGAGTGCCGCATAGGGTGGAACAGCGTGTTTTATGAGCTATTTAGGGACATAAACATAGTTAAGCGTGTAAAAATACAGCGGCTACGCTGACTTGGCCATGTCACCCATATGAAAGAAGCAAGATGAATTTACGACACGGCACCTAAAAAAGGAAGGCGGGGAGGAGGAATACCACATCTCCATTAGAAAGACCAAGTGCTGCAGGACCTGTCTTCGCTCGAGATTTCCAACTGGCTCCAACGAGCGCAGGACAAAAGGACTGATTTGTGTGTATTTGAAGTGTTTATTCATTTTTAGATATAAAATGAAAGAACAAACATAGAATTCATGCTACATAAATTTAAAAAATACCGCAATTTTAGTGAATATTTAAAAGCAGAGCCATAAGCACAAAAAGCTAATAAAATAAAACTTTTTATGCCACCTTTGTCTTCGCATACTGATTTATTTTTGCTTTTAAATATTCAATAAAACTCCAATAGGACAAAATGTTTGTTTCTTAAAATCCTGTAATAACATAAAATACTTCCCAAAATCTTTTCTGGAATTTCAGCCTTTGGTCGAATATAATACTGAATCCCTCCAGTAAGGTAGATGAGACTGTCCATTAAATTAATGCTGTAAATAACAACCGATGAAATCGGCCTAATGTACGGGACTATCGTTCAAGTGCGCAGGTTCGAATCACAGTGCATGAAACACCAAATCATAGAAAAGTCTTTCTTATACCCTGGACAGATTTTGTCAATCTCTTTCCATATCTGAAAGAATGGGATAAGGGATTCTCACTAAACAAGTTCGACACTACAGTCTATACAGGTGGCAGTAAAATGCATTGTGGTGTTGGAGCTGGTATATATTCTCATAGACTTAAAATTGAAAGATCTGTGCATCTCCCGAATGCTTGCAGTGTCTTTCAGGCGGAAGTACTAGCAATCGGGGAAGCTTGTAGGCTACTAATCGCAGATCCCTCTTTTAAGGGCAGAATCGCTATTCTTTCGGATAGCCAAGCTGCAATCCAGGCACTGGGTTCAGCTACAACAACCTCTAAAGTGGTGGAGCAAAGTAGGAATAGCCTCACCACCTTGAGTGAAAACCATAAATTTACCTTAATCTGGGTCCCGGGACATCGGAGCATCGAATCTGCCATGAATAACGCTCTTGCAGAATCGGTATTCACACCACTAGGTGCAGTCAAGAGTGCAATTTCCCTAAAATACCTTCGAATCGCAGATTGTAGATGGAGAGACCAGACAAAATGCAAAATTAGCAGAACGTTATGGCCCACCTGCAACCTTAAGCAATCGTCTACATTGATCAACATGAAACGACGGGACGCCTGGAGACTAACGGCAGTCATAACTTTTGGTCTGTGGGAGAACAAGCAGCCAAAATGGGCATCCCTCACAACACATACTGTCACAGTTGTAAACAACTGGAGAAAAAGGAAAAAGACTGGATATAGTCATGCTGTAAATAACTGGCAAACAAGTTGGTAACGAGGATGTGGCAAGAAAATGGTGCGGAAGCGCTAGTTGGATTCTGGAAGAATCACCACTTAAACCAACCAACCCAACCCAACCCTGGACATGCAATAGCAAATCTCCGAGGGTACTTCTCCCATAAGAAAGCTCCTCATAAAAACCCATCTGTTCGGAATCGGCTTAAAACTGTAGATACCTCAATTTTGCGGAACAACATCAATATGCACGATACGAATAGGAGGAGGGGCTCTGCAAAACAACCAAAGAGGGTGTAAACGCCAATTATACATATATTATAAAAATAAAAAAATATTTTCTAGTCTTTTGAACTCTTATAAGAGCGAAAAATTGTGTGTTTTGAATTGGTTTTTCTATAAGAATTGTTTTTATTTATTTTATTTTTTGATATTTTGAAACTATTATTGCTAAGTATAGAGTAATTTTTTTTTTAAATAAATTAACACAATTTGCAGTTGGACCTGTGTTTTAGGCTCACTTACCATTTCTAAATTAGATTCCAATCTTAGATTTAACACTTCCAGCTTTTAATATTTTTTTGGCTTATAGTCGTAATTTAAATTAAGATATATAAATTTGGTTTGAGAAATATTTATACCTTTTTTGTTTTGAGAATCTACGTTATTATCAAATAGAATTATGCCGAAGAAAAAATGACAGAATGTGCCGAAATAAGGTTTAACATATTAAGTCCATGCTATATAGTATATAAACCTTGTGTTGGTAGAATTAAAACCGGTATCCGCTTAGAATTTTGATGTAAATTTTACATCACTGGCAGAGGCATGCGAAATTCCATGTGACGTTGGCAACGATGTAAGTAAAACATCACGCGAAATGATGAACTGTCAAATAGAATTAAGAAAATCATAGATGACTAGATGTGAAACTCTTTTTCTCGTGAGAGCGCTGAAAAATGTGCATTTTTTATAACATTTTCCAATATTGCCACACCGGTAGAAACATGAATTGGGTATTTTTGAACCAAAGGTCTGGAATTTTTAGTTTCCACACCACCATTGAGGTTAGTATTTAGTGTGCGGTTCCCCAATAGTCTTATATCACTCGTAAACACCTACATATACTAAAAATAAGCACAATCCGTATGAAATATGTACATAAATAAGCAAAAATTTAAAAATTTATATGTAAATGAAATTATTTAAAACTGAAATACAAAAGTAATTCAATAATAATAAAGTAATGAACGCGAAAAACATAAGATATAATTAAAAAAATGTCTTATTGCGATTTTTTAATATAACACAGAAAGTGGGTAACAAAAAAAAAATTCTCAAACAACGAACAGAATAAGTTAAAGCAAATTACCTTTAATTTTTGTAAAATATCTCAAACACAAATTCAGTTCCCTTACCTACGCTTTTCAACCATAGAATATTTACGTATGTATATACAAATTTACATAAGCCAACACACAGTTCTCAATAAAATTACATAATGTACATAAGACTAATTAAAAGTAAAAGTCGAAAAGGATATAATGAGCTATGGATTCTACAAACTCACTTCAATTCCAATTATTACATTTCAATTGAATTAATTTTAAGACAAATAATTGTAAACATTTCAACACGTCATTTCTCCATTAAGCAAAAACGAACTGTTTTCGTTAGTGTTTTTGGCGCGTTTCTTCTGGCAGTCTGCCATTTCGCCTATCAGCTGTTCAAAATCCCATAATGTGTGAGTGCTGCCAAGTTTTGAAACGTCCTCATGGGCGCGCTCTCTCTCAAAATGAATAAGTTTCACATCTAGTTATCTATGAAGAAAATATTGTCAGCTATTGGACTCCTTTGTATTCGAAGAATATTTTACCAGTAAAAAGTTTTGAATAAATCTGTATGAAATATTTGTTATTCGTTATAAGGTAAGTAAATCAAAGCTAAGCACCTACTTAATATTGTTAATAACTTGCTATAAATGGACTTTTTTAAACTTTCGTGTACGGCTCGTTTCAGCAGTATAAATTCGAGTACTTAACAACATTCAGTGCAGGTTGTTACAGGTTGAAGTAAAAAATTATCAAAATGTCTGATTACGGCGCAGGTACTGTTTGGCGCAAGATGACACCCAAAGACAGCCCGGCCAAGTCGGAATCAGTGGTTCTTTATGCGAGACGTCAAGGAATACCCGTAGAAACAACACAAAAATGTGAGTAAATTTATCACGACATTTAACACGTTCCCACGACAGTCGGTTATACGTAACCGGAACGACCCGAATTTATATCCGGCCAAGGACTGTCCCTTCAGCAGCATTCCTCGAATATGCACGGGGAATGTTTATGCTGCTACAACAACAACAACAATAGTAAATTTATCATGATGTCTTTGAGAGAGAGGTGCCGGGGTAAAAGTTACTATTTTAAAAATACGCATTCTTAGATGTACAGACACTCGCACCTTATTTAATACAGATTAGATTTTTTTGTAAAGCGTTCTATATTTCACAATATTTAGTGAAAATGGAAGAACTGAGCATGCACACATCTTATTATTTTGTTTTATGCATTTCCTAACAAAAGATAAAAAAAGTGCACTCGTTTCATTGCAATGCACAAAACAAAAAAAAACATATAGAGAACTTACACCGCAGCTTAAATTATACAGGTAGAAGTTCTGCTATTCCCGGCGCAAGTTTCAATAAATGAAAATGTATTTTTAGCATGCGAGAGTTTGTAGAGTGAGTTTGATATAAAGGAATATTAAATTTTCTGAACGCTTGTTTTTTTTTAACCATGGATCCGCGTACCTCGATAGAAAAGTGTGAGTTAGTTTTGGATCATTTCAAAAAGGGAATGCCGCATTATAAAATAGCTGAAGTTTACACTGAAGTTTGTCAACAGTTAAAATTTTTGCATTACAATGAAATGAGTGGACAATTTTTTTGTATTTTATGTTGGAGAATGAAATAAAACCAAATAAATACAATATCTGCGTACTCTGTTTTTCCATTTTCGCAAAATATTATGAAAAATAGAACACTTTACAAAAAAATCGTATCCGTATTAAATAAGGTGTGAGTGACTGTATTTATACCGATTTATGAGGTCTGTGCGGTGTAGTCTACGTGGTGCTATAGTTTTACAATCTGTTATGTTTTTTATTTAAGTTGATGTTATATATATAGATAAAAATATACAGTGAAACCTCCCTTGGACCGGCGAGTGTCCGTCAACTTTTGTTCGCCCAAAAGAGTTGTCTACTCAAGCTTAATTTAAATTTTTTTTAGTTTTTTAATTAATTAAATAATAGGACTATGAATAAGTTCGTGCGGTTTTACAACAGATGGCGTAACTTGATTATTATTCCATCGATCCACATTTCCAAACATTCATTGGAGAGCTACTGTCGTAAGGCACAAACGTCAGTATAAGTTTTTTATTTGAAGCGTAAACAACAATATTTTTACCACACTTGAAAATGTCGAATTTCGTGCCAAATAATGTGTTTTTGCGGGGAATTCTTCTTCATTATTTTAATATGAAGAAAAAAGCAGCCGAAAGTCATCATATCTTGGTGGAAGTTTATGGTGAGCATGCTCTATCTGAGCGAACGTGCCAGAAGTGGTTTGCACGCTTTAAAAGTGGTGATTTTGGCTTGGAAGACGAAGAACGCGAGGGTGCGCCGCCAAAGTTCATGGATACCGAATTGGAGGAATTGCTCGATCAAGATCCGGCTCAAACGCAAGAAGAGGTTGCAAAAACTTTGGGAGTTGATCAATCAACCATTTCCAAACGTTTAAAAGCCATGGGAATGATCCGAAAGGTAGGCCATTGGGTGCCGTATGAATTGAAGCCAAGAGACGTTGAACGCCGTTTTATGGCATGCGAACAACTGCTTCAACGGCACAAAAGAAAGGGTTTTTTGCATCGAATTGTGACTGGCGATGAAAAGTGGGTCCATTACGACAATCCAAAACGTCGGGCAACGTATGGATACCCTGGCCATGCTTCAACATCGACGTCGGCGCAGAATATTCATGGCCTGAAGGTTATGCTGTGTATCTGGTGGGACCAGCTGGGTGTTGTGTATTATGAGCTACTGAAACCGAATGAAACGATTACGGGGGATGTCTACCGACGACAATTGATGCGTTTGAGCCGAGCACTGCGAGAAAAACGGCCGCAATACGCCGATAGACACGACAAAGTTATTTTGCAACATGACAATGCTCGGCCACATGTTGCACAAGTGGTCAAAACATACTTAGAAACGCTCAAATGGGATGTCCTACCCCACCCGCCGTATAGTCCAGACCTTGCGCCATCCGATTACTATCTCTTCCGATCGATGCAACATGGCCTGGCTGACCAGCACTTCCGTAATTACGATGAAGTCAAAAAATGGATCGATTCGTGGATTGCGGCAAAACCGACCGAATTTTTCACAAAGGGAATCCGTGAATTGCCAGAAAGATGGGAAAAAGTAGTAGTAAGCGATGGACAATATTTTGAATATTAAATTTGTAACCATTTTACGTCAATAAAGTTTCAAATTTCGAAAAAAAACCGCACGAACTTATTCATAGTCCTATTACTATTTCTTATTTGAAAAAAAAAAGAAGATATTGACATACCATTGAAACATAAATGAGTGTGTGTTTTTTCAAAAGTGCATAAGTGCATATAACGTAATAACAAAAATAAAAGTAAATATTATATTTCAACTATAAGTAAATATATTAGATTGGTTTTGGCTTTCCAATTTCTTTAACAACTCGGAAGCAGTAAAGTCTTCGCTGCAAAATCGCGTTTAAATCTGCATTCAAAGCCTTTTCATTTGAGACATTTTCATTAGATTCTTCGGCAATACTATACTCCCAGTGTCAGTACTATTATCGTCAATAGTTCCCACGTTTTCATCAGTAAGAAGTTCCAATTTGAAATCTAGGTTTTCGGTCCATGTATTCTTATCTATTGTCATAAATTCATCAGAATTTGAATTATATTCCGCATGGGTTTTTGATAATTCAAATAACGAAGCTTCGGTTGCTAGCGGCTAATCATCTTCGGGCTCGAATTTAGTTGACACATTTCTATTTTTGTCGAACCCTGCTTTTTGGAAACAGTTTTCTATTGCCTCTAAGACGTTTATAATTGGTTTATTCTAGCTAGTCGCTAGTTCGCTACTTAACTTGAAGATTTCGATAATAAATTTTAAAATTTGGAATCACTCCTTGATCTAAAGGCTGGCAAACTGAAGTCGAATTACTACGTAGAAAAATTATTTTAATATTCTTTAAAGGTTATATCACGAGAGTGAGATGCTGCGTTGTCTAGAAATAATAGTATTTTTGTGTTTTGCGACTCTATTTTTCCTTCGAAATTTATCAGCCATTGTATCATCTTCACTTTACGTATTGCCCTTACCTTCATATTTGATTCCCAATTTATAGGAAGTTTTTTAATATCTATGAACTGACGCAAACGCTTTTGGACAAGTAGCTTTCCCAATAATAAGTCATGGTTTTACTTTTTCTCCAGCCATATTTGCACAAACTAGGACACTATGCAATTCCTTTGACAATTTTCCCCCATCGCATACCTCATTTTCGAAACTAAGCGTTATACAGTGTTGACATTATACCAAATTTACTGTGAATTAATGCTTTTTTATCTGCAAAAATTGTGTTTGTAAGATTTGTTTAGTATTACTTCTACTGGCCCATCCCCGGACAGACAAATTGTTTTCCTCGTAAGTGTTAATAATTTCTCCTTCAAACCAAGGTTTGATTTCCCCATCGTATCACGTACCTATACCTATATCCGCTATAACTGAACGCAAATCACTCCGTAAACCAAACTAAATGTGTTTATGAAGCAAATCACACTTTAAAAAAGAGACCTTCATGTCTTTTCATAAGTAGTTCGCGCCCGTTCAATAAAAGTTTTTGTGCCGATTTTATGAAAAAGAACTCGGCGTTCGGGCAAGAGTGTACCCGCTTAAGAGAGAGAGAGAGTAATTTCTTCCAAAATTTGTGCTTAAAACTTGGTATATGCGAAAATGTCTGCACAAGGAAGATGCCTTTCTAAAAATAGTGTGCGTTAGGAGAGGTTTCACTGTATATGCAGTTTTGTTGTTGTTGTTGTTGTTGTTGTTAGTTTAACAGTAATGGTAGCTCTGTCAGTGTAGGGCATATCACCGGTCGTCTTCGTCTAGCTCATCTAGGGGTAGGCCCACGAAACATGCTGTTTCGACAGGTTGGGTCCAGAGGGAGAGGGGTTTTAGGAGTTTGCAGCTTTGTATATAACGTAGGTACTTGAAGATTTGCTCAGTAGGCAGCTTTCTCGTGCCCTCTTGACAAATCGGCTTCCTTGCCAAGACACTGGGTTGCTGCTCCAGAAATTTTGAGTAAAAGTAAAATTTGTAGAAAAAACATTTGAGTTTCAAAATGACGTGCAATAATTCGTTCAGGAGCAATAGCTCGTACGTTGGTATGTGCAGGACCAGTAAGGCATGAAATGTATCCCGACATACCACTTAAATCAGCACATCACCATTTTTTTGGGTCAATGCGTGCGAAAAGTAGACTTTTGACAATCTATGCCCGGTGCATTTCAAATATACAGGGTGGGCCATATAGCGTTTGCTTTTTGAACCACCTATTTTTTTGAGAATGTTAACACAAATTACATGTCAAATGTGTTCATAATTTGACATTTACGAAATGGGCCTCTATACGCTTGAACAAAATTGGGAAATATTGAAAACCTATTTCGAAAGTGGTGAGTCTTCTTCTTCTTCTTTTCTGATTTTTACATCGGTGGCTACGTCAATAAGCAAAATTGTTGTTGGGGCTCAGAAAATCCACACGTTAGGGTGCGACCAGAGTGAGCGCTGAAAGCCGAGCCGAGATTGTCAGTGCGATAAAACTGATTACATACAAGTCAATACAAATAAGCTTGTGTAAGTTAACACGCGCTACATTTATTTTCTCTTTTTCCTTTTCTTTTGCTTTACTTAATTGTAATTTAATAAGACAAACAAGTTGTAGACATTAGGTAAGCAATTTATTTCTTAAGCGTGCCGGAAATGCAAGTAACAGAATACTGACCTGCAGGCACTAATTGGGCAATTCTTTCCAAAGAATTAAAAATGCAATACTTGCATTAATATTGTAAAACTTAGTATAATTAATTGAATTGTAAAAATAAATTTTCAGTCTAAAACTGGAGTCCAATAAAGCGGTGCATTAGCTCCGATCTTTTTTTAAAAACTCAATTCGACTTTCGAATTAAAAACTGGCGCCCGAGCAGGGACCAGTCGCGAAAAAGTGTAAAGTGTTTAAAAGTGTCTGTGAAAGGAAGAAATTAAAAGTTGACTTCCCAACGGCACCAACCCTACTAAGTGTCTGTGAAAGGAAGAAATCAAAAGTTGACTTCCCAACGGCACCAACCCTACTTTCCGACTGGTCATCAGGATTTCCAGCAGACTCAGGCTCTCTTGTGTTCGTCCGGAGACCACCTCGCATAGAAGTGTTGCAGCAGGAGCCGCAGTAGGTCTAACCGACCAAAAAGGAATACATCCGTGCAGCCAGCGAGGGAAGAGTAGTTCAATGCTACTCCTACTGTAAGTTAGCGTATTTAACTAAAAACATTAAGTTAAATTAAACCTTTTTAAATTTACAAAATAATAAAATTAATAACTTGAGACATTAAATAAGAAGTGAGTTATTACATTAAGTGAAATTAAACCTTTTTAAATTTACAAAATAATAAAATTAATAACTTGAGACATTAAATAAGAAGTGAGTTATTACATTAAGTGAAATTAAACCTTTTTAAATTTACAAAATAATAAAATTAACAACTAGAGATATTAAATAAGAAGTGAGTTATTACATTAAGTGAAATTAAACCTTTTTAAATTTACAAAATAATAAAATTAATAACTAGAGATATTAAATAAGAAGTGATCCATTGTGTATTCCAATATAATTATTTTAACTAATTTTTCGCATAGGTACGAAAAGCGTGTTCTAATTTGAACTATAGAAAATATTTAATCGACAAAAAATAAAGCGTAATAAAAATAATTTGAAAGTTAGGAATAAGATAAAGAAATCCAATTCTGGATCAAGACAAAATCTAAATACAAGTTAATTTTGACATTTCCGTTATTTAAATTATAAGGCGTAAATAATCGTGTCCAATTGCGAAGATGAGTAATCCAAGCAATCTGATAAGACCACCGGTTCTAGGGCAAATCCCTCCGGGTGCAAATCTCCAAAACGAAGAAAATAGGGGCATAGTTAGGCAAATAACAGAAGTGGTCAATAGAATACTAGACGACAGGTTAGCAGTTAGGAACGTTATAGAGGTAGACGAACCTGTTAACATAGGACCCCAAGGAATCAGTGAACTCGACAAAATTCCTGATGTTGTGCGTTCTTTGCGAGAATTTGCAGGGGACCCAGGTGAATTCGGATCCTGGAAGAAAAGTGTCGATAGAGTTCTACAACTATACGAGCCAATGCGAGGCTCACATAAATACTTTGGTATCTTAAACACCATACGAAACAAAATTACAGGCCAAGCGGACATTGTGCTGGAGTCCTACAGCACACCCTTAAATTGGACCGCGATTTCACGTTGTCTCACAACGCATTACGGCGACAAACGAGACCTAGGTACTTTAGAGTACCAAATGGCCTCACTGACTCAGGGAAATCTAACCATACACGAATATTATCAGAAGGTTTATTCAAACCTTTCTCTGATCCTGAACAAAATTTCTTGTTTAGAAGCCGGATCAGAACCCCGGAAACTTCTTGTAGACACGTATAGAAACAAAGCGTTGGATACCTTCGTTAGAGGTCTCAATGGTGACCTTCCGAGACTCCTAGGGATAAGAGAACCAACAGACCTTCCAGAGGCTCTGCAATTATGCCTCAAATTGGAGAATCAAACCTACCGAGCAAATATCGTCAGTAGGAAACCACCTATAAATCTACGAAGGAATTTCCCCCCACAGCCCCACGCCGCACCGAAACCGTTTTACCCACACCTTGCCCATTGGAATCAACCAATGCAGAGACAAACACTCCCACCCTCCTATATCCCACCTCAACAACAAGGGCACTGGCAAAGACCCCAGAATTTTTTCCCACAACAACAAAACTTCAATTCTCAACCTCGACACCTGCCACCACCTAGACCTTTTGCACCAAAGCCTATGCCAAGACCTGAACCAATGGACATCGACCAGAGCATGCAGACGAGAAGGGTCAATTACATTAATAGGCCACCACAAAACCTAGCATTTCACGGGAAAAGACCAGCACCTCCCCAGCAAGATATGGAAAAAAGACAACGAAACTTTAACATAGAAGCGGAACAATGCAACAGCGTTGCATACCGACAAGATTTGGAATATGCAAACCAACACGACGAAATTAGACAAGACAATTACAACGTGCAAGAAACTCTCGAACAGTACGGTACAGACGACAATGCTGCAGAGGATTTTTCGGACATCCATTTTTTAGATTAGCGAACTCCTCACTTCCATATTTTGAATGTAAAACGAAGGAAGGAGGAATTTTAAAAATATTGATCGATACGGGCTCAAACAACAATTATATGCAACCCTCTATTGTACCCAATTCACTCCCGAATGACCAACCCTTTTTTGCTAACACTATAGCTGGAAAAATAAAAATTACGCACCACACCAACGTTAGTCTATTCGGAATACCCGATCTAAAAATTAAATTTTTTTTGTTACCCTCCTTAAAGTCATTCCACGGCATCTTAGGCAATGACAGCCTCAAGCAACTTTCGGCGGTAATCCACACAAAATACAATTATATGACAATACGAGATAGAGTCAGGATTAAAATAAAACAGCAAACCATACAATCGATTAACGCAATAGACATACAGACCGACCACCTAAATGACAGACAGAAGACCACACTTAACGCAATTGCGAAGAATTTTCCCAAACTTTTTACCGAACCTGAAGAAAGACTGACATACACTACGAAAGTACAAGGAAGCATAAGGACGTCCACGGACACACCAATATACACCAAATTTTATCCGTACCCTATGTCACTGAAAGTGGAAGTAGAGAAACAAATCAAAGACTTGCTACAAAATGGTATAATAAGACCTTCAAGGTCTCCATACAATTCACCTGTATGGATAGTACCAAAAAAACCAGACACTTCAGGAGAGAAGAAATTTCGCATGGTAATTGACTATCGAAAATTGAACCTAGTAACTATATCGGACAGATATCCTATACCCGAAATAAATGGAGTACTAGCACATCTAGGAAGAAATAAATACTTCTCAGTACTCGATTTAAAGAGCGGCTTCCACCAGATTCCTCTAAAGGAATCGGATATAGAGAAGACAGCTTTTTCGGTAAATCACGGTAAATACGAATTTACCCGGCTACCTTTCGGTCTCAAGAACGCTCCTTCAATTTTTCAAAGAGCTCTTGACGACATCTTAAGGAACCATATAGGAAAGAGATGTTACGTGTACATCGACGACATCATAATATTTAGTAAAGATCAGGAAACCCACTTTAATGACATCCAACAAATCTTCGATACGTTAGAAAAAGCAAATCTAAAAGTACAACTTGACAAATGTCAATTCCTAAAAACAGAAGTGGAATTTTTAGGATTTATAATATCCGAAAAAGGCCTCAAAACAAATCCACAAAAAACCGACGCAATAGCAAAGTTTCCAATACCTAAAACTCTAAAAGAACTCCGATCCTTTTTAGGACTTTCAGGGTATTATCGCCGCTTCATCAAAGACTACGCGAAGCTCGCGAAACCCCTTACAGTCCTCTTAAGAGGGGAAGGCGGACGAGTGTCCAAAAATCAATCAAAAAAAGTCATGGTAACCTTCAACAAAGACGCCTTAGATTCCTTCGAGAAACTTAAACGATCACTCATTGGTAAAGACATAATGCTTGCATACCCCGACTACTCTAAAGAATTTGTGCTAACAACAGATGCCTCCAATTACGCAATTGGAGCCGTACTATCGCAAAACGACAAGCCAATATGCAGCAAACGAAAGAGAAATGCTAGCGATAGTGTGGGCGCTGAATTCCTTGAGAAACTACCTTTACGGTTCCGCGAAGGTTAAAATCGTTACGGATCATCAGCCACTGACTTTCGCCCTAAGCAACAGAAACCACAACAGTAAGATGAAAAGGTGGAAGGCTAGATTAGAAGAGTATGACTACGAGCTAATCTATAAACCAGGAAAAACCAATATTGTGGCCGACGCACTCTCAAGACCGCCACAAGTATCACAAATCAATTCATTGACAGGAACGCAACATAGCGACGAAAGTTCGGCGCACAATCTTATCCCAGCAGTAGAAGGACCTATAAATGCTTTCAAGAACCAAATTTGGCTCCTAAATGGCGACGAAAATAGTTACCAATTCAAAATACCCTTTCCCACATACCATAGACACATTTTTAATCAACAAGATTACGATGAACAAAATCTAATTTCAATTCTTAAACGTTATTTAAATCCCTCCGTAATAAACGGACTTTTTACCTCAGAGCCAATCATGGGAAGAATCCAACGATTATACCCCCTTCATTTTTCTAAATTCAGAATACGTTTTACCCAAACCAAAGTCGAGGACCTTACAGACGAAGCCAGACAGGAAATAGAAATGCTAGAAGAACACAGACGCACCCATAGGAATGCACAGGAAAATAAAATCCAACTATTACAAAAATTTTACTTTCCAAAAATGAGTGCTAAAATAGAAATTCTAGTCAGACAATGCAAAATTTGCAAAGAGAATAAATATGACCGGCATCCAAATAAGCCACAGCTGCTTGAAACTCCCATTCCGAAATATCCCGGTGAAATAGTGCATATTGACATTTATAATACAGAGAAAAATCTAGTTCTTACTGCAGTCGACAAATTTTCCAAATATGCCCAAGCTAGAGTAATAAAAAGCAGAGCTTCAGAAGATATTAGGGAACCTCTGAGACAGATAATTTTTGCATTCGGCGTACCAAAAATGATAGTAGTAGACAACGAAAAAGCATTAAACTCAGCCTCCTTATGTTTTATGTTGGAGGATCAACTTGGAATAGAAATCTACAAGACACCTCCTTACACAAGCACAGTAAACGGGCAGGTGGAACGATTCCACTCAACCCTCTCAGAAATTGCGCGCTGCCTAAAGGCGGAACGAATCCATAGAACATTCCTAGAAATTTTGGACAGATCGGTATACGAGTACAATTGCACAGTCCACTCGACAACAGGGAAGAAACCGATAGAAATATTTTTTGGACGCAGGGTCTCTACAAATCCTGACCAGTACGAGAAGGCCCGGCAGGAAAATATCGAAGCACTTAGGAAAAAACAAGCAAAAGACTTAGAAGTGCACAATCGGAAGAGGACCCCAATGAAAACATATTTGCCAGGTGACATTATTTACGTGCGAATAAATAAAAGACTAGGCTCAAAACTTACTAACAGATACAAAAAGGAAATAGTAAAGGAAGACAAATCTAGTGTAGTTATAACAGAAAATGACCGAACCGTACACAAGAGTAATATTAGAACTTAACGCATCTATTGCTTTCAGATTAATAATACCACTCGCCACAGGCGAGTTCCGTATCCTCGATTATACAAACTCACAACTTGCAACCTTTAATACAGGATGGACCAAAATCCAAAATGGCACCTACAAAATTATACATACAATAGACACGGACGAATACCAAAGGACTTTGAACGAACTCAACTCCACGATAAGACACAAAATAACTCCCGACAATTCCTTACTCCCCTTCTTGCTCCATGAAATGTCCGAAATACAAAGTTTCCTAAGTAGATTAAAGCCAAAGGTAAACAAGAGATCCATAAACGCAATTGGTACCGCCTGGAAATGGCTCACAGGGAGCCCGGATCACGAAGATCTCGTTATGTTAGAAAATCATATTAACAATTTACTTGAAAATAACAATAACCAATTAATAATAAATAGAGCAATGAGCGGAAGAATAAATAATATAACGGAAGTGTCAAATAAAATATTTAAAATATTAAAAGATAAGGAAGATGTTCAGCATGATATGGCTGTAAACATTAAATTTAAGCTACAATTAATAAAAGATGAAATCATAAATATCAATTATGCAATACATTGGGCCAAAGTTGGCATTGTAAATTCATATATATTTTCTAACGTTGAAATGAAACTAATAAAAGAAATTATTGAGAAAAATAATATTCCCTTCACTAATATAGAAGAGGCATTTGAATTCAGTAACGTTAAGATAGCCTCTAGTAATTCTAAGATTGTATACTTAATTGAAATCCCAATAACTGACAACAATTTATGTGAATCCCTATTAATAAAAGCAATAAAGAAAGGTAATAGATTATATAAAATACCATTTGAAAAAATTATAAGATGTCAAAATAAAATCTTTGGAAAGAAAAGCAACTGTAAAGAACATAATGAAATTAAAATTTGTACAAAGGAAAATATTGTAGACATCAGTAACTCCACATGCATTCCTCATCTACTCAAAAGCCGATCGCCTAGCTGCATTACGATTAACAACCAACACATTCCCACTGTCCTAGAAGTCCTCCCAGGAATAATACTTTTAAATCGATTTAACGACACCGTTCACATCGACAAGGAGAAGATTAACTTAACTGGATCATTCGCAATCCAGTACCACAACTCCACCATTATAATAAACAACCAAACATTTCTGTCTAAAGAAATCTCCAGCGGAAAACCCCTTCCTGCAGTTCTACAACCAAATGCAACACTTACGGCCGAAGAAGAATTACTAAGCCTGGAAATGATGAAAGAACTTCACCTAAAAAACATAAACTATATCGAGACTCTAAAAAATAAAGGATTAACAACATCAATAGTCAATTTTGGGATATCTGGTATAACTTTAACTCTAATGGCAATCGGGGTACTAAAACTAACTTCAACGAAAGGCCCAAAGCAAGGGGCCAAACACGTCTCCGAATTTTTCAAAAGGGCCCCATTACAAGAGGTAACAGTTAAAA
Source organism: Anastrepha ludens (assembly GCF_028408465.1). NCBI lineage: Eukaryota > Metazoa > Arthropoda > Insecta > Diptera > Tephritidae > Anastrepha > Anastrepha ludens. The sequence continues at coordinate 31,475,738 of NC_071500.1, forward strand.
ATTTCCAACAACCCGAACCACATCCTGAAGATTATCCTACTCAGACGCACGAGGACGTTCGTTTTTAAATGCGGAGGAGTTAACACGCGCTACATTTATTTTCTCTTTTTCCTTTTCTTTTGCTTTACTTAATTGTAATTTAATAAGACAAACAAGTTGTAGACATTAGGTAAGCAATTTATTTCTTAAGCGTGCCGGAAATGCAAGTAACAGAATACTGACCTGCAGGCACTAATTGGGCAATTCTTTCCAAAGAATTAAAAATGCAATACTTGCATTAATATTGTAAAACTTAGTATAATTAATTGAATTGTAAAAATAAATTTTCAGTCTAAAACTGGAGTCCAATAAAGCGGTGCATTAGCTCCGATCTTTTTTTAAAAACTCAATTCGACTTTCGAATTAAAAACTTGTATAACACAGTGAACGCCGACAAGAGCAGAGAGCAAAGCCGATGGGTGCGAGAAAACAGTTTCAAAGCATTTTGCGCGCTTTTTTGCATTGTTGATGTTTACTTTTTAGAGTGCAGTTGTGTTTTTTAATGGTTTAAAAATAAACAAAAATGGATATCGATCAAATAATAAGTGAAATTTTTTCCCGGCCTGCTTTGTGGGACCAAAAAAACATTACCTCAGAGTCACTATCAATCTTTCGCAAGAAGTTACTGGCACCTTAATAAAATTTGTCCAGTTTTTGTTTAGTTTCACACCTATCTTGTCCAGAATATAATCAAATGTTTCAATTTTCATTCGGGTATATTGTTGAAATTTAGCTGGATATTTTCTTAAATCATTATATAAATGATGAAATTCACCAAATTCATTCCTTTTTAGTGTAATTGGATGTTTTCCAAACTCTTTTGTGTTAATAATTGCATTAATCACACTAGGAGAAGCAAAATACTCGTCATCAGATGAATCCATTACCGTGTACAGCAATTTTATAAACACAAATGAACAACAAAATTAAATGACATAAGAGCAAAACACATGGAATAAACAGAATTTCAACGCTGATTCTCGCATTCACTGTGTTATATACAAATTTTCTTCTCGCATGAAAATAAGCGTCAATAAGCTCGGCTCGGCTCCTCTCGGCATCAGCGCTCACTCTGCTCGCACCCTTACTGTAGAGAAGCAAATGCATCCACAACGAGTCACTGTTTGGTGCGGGTTTTGGTCAGGCGGCATCATCGGGCCATTTTTTTTCGAAAATGAGCGAGGAGCCGCGGTTAAAGTAAAGGGCAAACGTTACCGTGACATGTTCAACGAGTTTTTGTTTCCAAAAATTGAAGAGGATGACATGGACGACACTTGGTTTCAACAGGACGGTGCAACTTGTCACACTGCCAAAGTTACACTCGAACTTTTGGCTACCGTTTTTGAAAACCGAATAAAAAAAAAACATAAATAATTGGCGCGAACACTTCTGTTAGGTGCTTGGCCGAGCTCCTCCTCCTATTTGTGGTTTGCGTGTTGATGTTGTTCCACAAATGGAGGGACCTACAGTTTCAAGGCGACTCCGAACGGCAGATATTTTTATTAGGAGCTTTTTCATGGCAGAAATACACTCGGAGGTTTGCCATTGCCTGCCGAGGGGCGAACCGCTATTAGAAAAATGTTTTTATTAATTTGCTTTCACCGAGATTCGAAGCGAATAATCAGCTGAAATTCCGATATCAATTGGCCGCCTCGGAGCTGTGATTTAAGCCCGTTGGACTATTTTTTGTGGGGAGCCGTTAAGGACAAATGCTATGCGAACCATCCAGAGACGATTGATGCTTTAAAACACGAAATCGAAGTTGCCATTCATGAAATTGGAGGCCAAACAATCGAAAATGTGCTTAAAAATTGGGTTGATCGAATGGCGTACTGTAAAGCCAGTCTTGGCAGTCATTTGAACGATACTATTTTTTATTCATAAATGACAATGTTCAATCTTCAAAATAAAAAAAAAGTTTGAAAAAATATTGATAAGTTTTTTTTTTATATTCGTAGCCGATTCAAAAAGCAAATTGTACATGGCCCACCCTAAAGCTTGAGGAAGTACTTACTAGGCAAGGTTGTTACATAAGTTCTCAAGAAGAGTATATTTAGGATTATGTAATTAACTACAGCTTGTGGTAATGTGCAAACTGAGGAAACCGAATGACTTCACCTAAGCTACACATCAATGAAGAATTTAAAAAGCTTTCTTCGGATGATTCAGTGCTTTTGAAGGAATTCGCGTTTAGCAACGAACTAGTATTTAACATTGAGCTAAAATAGAGAAAAGACTTGAATAGTCTGCACGAAGACGCGATGGAATAGAGAGCAGGCTTCATTATAAGAAAATTGTACTATATTAATGGAACATGTTTCCAATGAGCTCACCTCCACATGGGTGATGAAATGCTCACAAGTATGTGAATGTCAGCGCCGATATCAAGGAGCTTTCATATAAAATTAAATTATAAAAAATTTTAAATTCAATTAAAACAAAATAAGTAAAAAATAACCTTTAGATATAATAATATTTATTTTAATAAGCACAGGTGCTTTTGAAGGAATTCGCGTTTAGCAACGAACTAGTATTTAACATTGAGCTAAAATAGAGAAAAGACTTGAATAGTAGTTAGTAATGTAAGCATAATCGTGACTTGGGGCTCAAAACTCCAAAATTACTTGGACAAAGCGTAGTAAAGTAAGGTAAGTAACCATATTTTGCTCAGGTAATATAATACATTGGCAATAAAATAAAATAAATTTTAAATTTATTTTTTAACCGTTCGCAGCTTGTTACCACTTGAATAAATAACATACTTTTCTGATGCCATTTCTGAAATGAATTGCAGTAGTTTTTGCTGGAACACATGAACAAGATTGTCAAATAAGAATGCGGGGATATTAAAATTAATTTAAATTTATAAAAATTCCAGTGCTTAATAAATATTGTTTATTTTATTTCTAATAATTTTTAGATGCACCGGGTACCGACGAGCAACATGTAACCACAAAGAATACTACCAAATCTGATCGTGAGGCTGAAGAACAAACAAAGAACAAAACAATCAAAAAGAAGAACAAAAAATCGTCTGGCGCGTTACGCAAAGCACGCTACCTGAAAGCCAAACACATTTTGGCTAAGGTATACAAGAATGAAATGGCCGGCATAACACATGAACGCGATGCAGCGGACAAGGTCACCTATGAGGCCGTGGTGCGCGAGTACGAAGCTATGTTATCGAACAAATCTAACGACCATCAAAAAAATATCATTCCTCAAAATCAACCACCGGCTATGGGCAACCGATCACAAGATGTGAGCGGGCGTGCTGCCAATTTCCAGGGTTTTGAGGGCCCTACAAACCGCTCAAAAGATGTGAGCGGGCGTGCTGCCAATTGCCAGGGTGTTGAGAGCCTTACAAACCGATCACAACATGTGAGCGGGCGTGCTGCCAATTTCCAGGGTTTTGAAGGCCCTACAAACCGATCGCAAGATGTGAGCGGGCATGCTGCCAATTGCCAGGGTGTTGTGGGCCCTACAAACCGATCACAACATGTGAGCGGGCGTGATGCCAATTGCCAGGCTGTTGAGAGCCCTACAACAAGTGCGGCGGCTACGGCTAGCGAGGGGACCAGGGATCATCTCCAAGTAGCCCTCGTAGATGCAAAATCCTATAATGGCAGGCGGGTGCTAGACCATTGGGGTGAAATTGAGGCACGGCTGTCAGGCATGGTCGTCGAATACCTCATGGCAAACAAAGGACAGGTCCCTCTCTTCGACTCGGCAGAAGTTTGTCGCGGTTGTAGAGTAATCAGATGTGCCGATGAGTTTTCCAAGAGATTTCTGGAGAAGTGCGTTGCTGAGGTCAGCAATGCCTGGGAGGGGATTTCGCTTAAACTAATTCCTGCATCGGATATCCCTAAGAGACCCAGAGCGCGCATTTGGTTGCCGAAATTGGAGCTGGATGGTCAGAAAGTCCTCCAATGCCTCAAACTTCAAAACCCTGAGGTTCCTATGCACAGCTGGTCTGTGATCAAGTTAGAGGAACCTCAGAAAAACAGCTCCACAGTCTTACTGCTTATTTCCAACGATTCTCTGGACGTACTCGAGCAAAAACAGTATAAACTTCGCTTTGGCCTCAGAATGGCCAAAGTTAAGGTCTTGCCCGCGTCTGTTACCCCGGATGGCGACTTTCACGAAATAGAAGATACCAAACAACCCGACGAACTGTGGCTGTCTGCGACGGATGCGGTTCCAGAGTTCATGGACTCCATGACATTTCCGGAAGCCATGGAATAGGCTTAAGTGAGCTTATCTTAACAAAGTCATGTTAAGAATAACTCTTTCTAGCCACCGATAACCTCTGTGTCATCCTCAGGGAGGATGACATTGATTTCTGCTTCATCCAAGAACCCAGGCGGTTCTAAGATCATGGGTCTCTAGAGCTTCCCTTAACAAAGGAATGTTAAGAGTAGCTCAGATAAACCTTCACCATGCTAGTCTAGCTACCGATAACCTCTGTGTCATCCTCAGGGAGGAAGACATTGATATCTGCTTCATCCAATAACCCAGACCGTTCTAAGATCATGGGTCTCTAGAGCCCAAGGTAAGCATACTGCTTGTATCCTCGTTAGGAAGACTACTAATGCCTTCTTGATTTCTAATTTCAGCTCACCAAACGTAGTGGTGGTACGGGTAGAACCATCTATTGGCCGTTGCTACTATTTAATTTCTGCATACGTGGTGCAGCATCTCCTGAGGAAATGTAGCGTTTGGTGGACTCACTGTCATCTGGAAGAGAGGCCATCCTCATCGGCTGCGATGCCAATGGCAGACATGCCATTTGGGCAAGCAGCGAGATTAACGCTCGAGGTAAGTCCCTTTTTGACTTTATTATTACCTGCAATCTTCTTATTTGGAAGAAGGGCAAACACCCCCACGTTTGTATTCCCAGCATCGGAAACATCAAACAGTTGGGAAGAGGTTCTTGATATATTTCGCTCCAGAACAGTCGGTCCTACGTAACCGGAACGACCTGGATTTATATCCGGCGAGGGACTGTCACTTCCGCAGCATTCCCCATATATGCATGGGGAATGTTTATACTGCTACAACAACAAAACAACTTCCTGATATTAGGTGAACAATTGGAAGGTATCTCAGAGAAATTATTTTTAGGATTACAAGTTGATCCTTTACGAAATTAATTTCGCACGGGAAACCATTCCTCGCCACAGGAACCTTAAAATAATCGACTGGTTTAAGTTCTTTAACAAGATCAACTAGACAAGCAATGGAACACTTAGAGCGATCCTATCAGACTGCCTTTAAAGTGGCTTGTCCAGTATGTTTTAGCAAGAAAGACTTTCCTCCCTGGTGGAGCAAGACGCTGACCGTTTCAAACGTTATACTTGGAAAGAGTACAGCGGATCCATTGAATCCGTAAGGGGTTCTGCCAGACTAAGCAAGATCCTTTCGAGGGGCCATTCCTGCTGAACTCTTGTAAAGAGGGAAGATGAAAGTGGGCTAAATCTGCAGACTAATCCTTGAATATCCTTGTAAATACTCATTTGTCGGAAAATTATATTGCTCCCCTTGACATGACAAGAGTCGATAGGTATGGTTACACGATGTATTCCTGAATTCTATCCTGTCTGTTGGCAGAATCACCTAGGCAATCAATAGTTTTTCCCCCCTTTAAATCACCTCGTTTTGGCGACATCATGCCTGTGATGATTCATAAAATAAGAACCCTGATGGTTCCTGTCCTGCAAGAAATCTACATGGCGCATTACTGGAATAACACGAGGATTGTTTTCATAGCCAAAGTAGGGAAAAGGGGTCACGACTTGGTCAAAGATTGAATTACATCCAAGAGTACTCTGAATCCAAATTGTCTCCAACTCAGCATGCTTACCTAAAGGGGAAATCTACTGAAACAGCCTTACATGAGGTGGTAGTGATTGTGGAAAAATCTCTGGAAGGTAAACAATTCACTTTGGTGGTCTTTATAGATATAGAAGGTGTCTTTAATAATGTGAGAGCGGAGTCAATTGCCACTGCGTTAGATATACTAGAGATGGAAATACCTATCTGTCTGTGGATCTTGTCCCTGCTAGGCTGTAAGGAAGTTAATGCGGTGACGTCGGAGAGTGGTGTCCTTTGGCCTCTCATTTGGCTAAGTGTTATTGACGAAGTTCTGACTTAGTTAAATAAGGGTGGGGTTGAGGTAGCAGCATACGGTCCAAATGGTATAGCGTCCGTTTCCTTCAGTCATGGCTGAGATGGACTGCTAGTTGTGGTCTCAAAGTCAACTCTGATAAAGCGGAGCTGATGCTATTTACCAGAAAATATTAACCTCCACACTTTATACTTCCCAGATTAAATAACCACGGATTCTCGCTTTCATCGCTAAGTGAAGTATCTTGGAGTGATACTTGACTCCAAATTCCATTGGAAGCTACACATTAAAAATTGGGTAAAGAAGGCCAGCACAGCTTTCTACTTTTGCAAATCTATGTTCGGCAAAAATGAGGACTCCAGGTGCACAACGTAGTGGTTCTGCCAAATTTAACTTGTAAATGGCTGGCTTCAGAAGGGCTATAATATCACTAAACTGGGTAGGGTGCAAAGGACTTCAGTTATTGTCATCACAGTAGCATGAAGAACTGGCCCCAGTGCTGCGCTTAATGTCGTTTTGCACTTCCCATCGACTTACACGTTATTTCCCTCGCTGCTCGAAGTGCAATCAGGTTAAAGGAGGTTCGCCTCTGGAGGTAATCTCTCAAGAGACACTATAGCATTTTCACGCATTTAGCACATTTTGTGTGCAAGTACATTTCGCGGGGGAAATGTACTGAGCGCGGGGCCTTTGCGCTCAAATTAAGTTATTTAGTTAAATTGAAAATTACGTACTTTAACCTAAACTTTATGTATCTCATACTGAAATATATAATATTACGATTATTGTAAACAAAAAATAAAATTTTTAGAGGTTAAATGTATAACAGTATCGTAAATTTAAAAAACCAAATAGAAATTTAGTTTGCAAACTGGAGTTTAAGGGTCGTACCAGGGCAATCTTAGCAAGTAGGCAGAACTGGAACGAGGAGTACCGATGCTGGTGCATCTGTCTTCACTGACGGTTTCAAGATGTAATCGGGAGTCTGGGCTGGGGTTTTTTCTAAGTCAGTCACTTCATCTATTTCCTTTAAACTGCCAAATACTGCTGGTGTTTTTCAGGCTGAAATCTTTGCGATACTGCAGGCTTGCAAACTGCTTAGGGAACACAGGAGCGATGGAGATATTAACTTTCCTTCCGATAGTTAAGCTGCGATCAAGGCATTGATGACGTCATGGTGCAGATCCAAACTGATCAACTCCTGTAAGGAGGAGATCAAATCTCTTGGTAGCATCTCCCGGATCTGTATTCCAGGCCATAGGAGCATAGAGGGAAACGAAATTTTTGATGAGCTTATCAGAAACGAGTCGACTGAATTTGTCTCGGAGGTCTCCTACCCAGACATCGGCGCCCCTTCGTGTGCTATTTCGAAAACCCTTTGTCCCTTCACCATTTCAACTTCCAAACTCGTAGCTGTGTTTTTACCGGTCATTGGACAATCGGCACACACGCAAAAGCAAACCTTCGAGGGTAGTTCAGCCATGAAAGAGTTCCTCATAATAAACCATCTGTTCGGAGTCGGCTTAAATTGTAGGCCCCTCCATTTGTGGAACAATATCAAGACGCACACCACAAATAGGAGGAGGAGCCCGGCCAAATACCCAGAAATAGTGTACGCGCCAATTATTCATACAGTACCTCGCAGGAGTATTCGGAAATCTAATTGTCTTAGGAGAAAGTCCAAAAAAAGATTATTTCATCTCGGGTTCACATTCAAAATATCATTTTTTAATACATACATATACAAATAATTCAACGTCTAAAAAAAAAAGAGAAAAGATTTATGAGTAAATTGCATGAATCGACTTGACTTCACATCGATCGGCGCATTTATTAAAGGTGGTGACACTAGAGCAACAACAATGTTTTTGTACGTTTGATTGTCACGGCAAAGTATTGGAAAAGTAGAAAACAAACATTAATTCGCCTTGTGTTATTCTGTGCTGACAGCCACATGAACACAGTGAAAGAAAAAAAAACAAATCAGCTGATTTGCCAACACCACCTTTAATAGATTCGCCTTGCTTCACATCACATAAGTATTCGGAATTTTAAATCGCAATAGACTTTTAACATTTATTCGATGGTTTCGTTAGTTTTCACTTAACATATAATAAAATACGAGAAGTGGCTTAAAAAATGAGTAGAAAGTCAAAAGAAATTACTTTGGAGGAAAGAAAAATAATATTGAATTTACGAAATGAATGAAAAACATTAAAAGAGATATCGAATTCGACAAAAAGAATCATTTCAACCATCCACAGCATTTTGTAGATGAATTCGTTAAAATTAGACCCCCGATCAGGAAGGTCTGCAAAGATAAGGCCCTTATTACTGGAAAAAATGAAGCGAGCGCCACGCACTTTTGCCCCAGAAATTAATAGGAATATCGCTGAGATTAGCAGAATAAACATTAATTATGAAACCGTAGGGAGAATGATTAGAGCTGCTAGATATAATGAGCGAACTCCACGACTTAAGCCGCTTATAGGTGAAAAAAACCCCGAAAAAAGCGTTTCGAATTCGCAAAAACGTACATTGACCGTGACAACGAGTTTTGGTCAAAAGTAATAAAGGGTTTTCCGAACAGAGGTGTTATTTTGATATTAAAAGAAAAATCCTATTTTTTAATATAAATGATCGGATGTTTATTTCATTATAAAGAGGAAGGTATGCCGTTAATAGTGGAAAATAACATCAGTCAAATGACCACCACGACTACGTGGTCATGAAATTTTCCACAACGGAATTGCAAAGTGGCTGCCCTATGTCATCGATGGCCTAACAATTCCATCTTTGAGTACTTGAATCGACACTGTTGGCGTAGACCGTCTCTTTCACGTGGCCCCAAAGACAAAAGTCACAAGGTGTAAAATCACAAGATCTTGGTGGCCAATTGTGTTCACCTCTTCGAGAGATAACACGGTCCGGAAACTTTTCCCGTAAAAGATCAATGGTTTCGTTGCTTTTGTGGCACGTAGCGCCGTCGTGTTAAAAATACAGATCAATACCATCCAATTTCAGCCATAAAAAATCATTAACACGTTCACGCCGGCGCGTACCACCGGTGGCCCGCACAAGTCTGCTTCATGGGGCGGCGCGTACCACCGGTGGCCCGCACAAGATTGCTTCATGGGGTGGCGTGTACCACCGGTGCCCCGCACAAGATTGCGTCATCTGGCAACGCGTACCACCAATGGTACTTTATTAGACGGTACCTATGAGATCAGATGCCATAAACGACTACCCTTACGAAAAAATTTCGTTTTATGACCTGCAATCGCTCCCGATTGAGCGAAAAGATGTAAACATTGCCGTCTGTGGGCGAAAACCATGAATAACAGCGCCGGCGTGAACGTGTTAATCATCTCTCCAGAGCGCAAACACACTCAAAATAACAACTGTTATTGGAAAACCCTTAATTTAGTGATGAGACCAAATTAAACATTTCTGGGCCAGATTGTGCTAATAAAATGTGTCGAAAAGTGAATTTCGAAATGCACCCTAATAACACAATGCGTTCAGTTAAGCACAGTGATGGCAAGGTAATGCTTGGGAATGCAGGAGTGCAAACGGTGTCGATAGCATGCAATTAGTGATAAATTGGACCATCGGCTTTACATATATTCAAATATTAAAGGAGAATTTGAGAGCTATCGCCAATAAACTTGGGCTTTCGGGTCATTATACCTTCCAGCAAGATAGCGGCCCAACGCATAGAGCTTATAATACGAAGCTGTGGATATTTCAATACACTCCGAAAATTTGTTTGTAGAGTAAGTTTGATATAAAGCAATATTAAATTTTATGAACGCTTGTTTTTTTTAACCATGGGACCGCGTACCTCGATAGAAAAGCGTGAATTAGTTTTGGAGCATTTCAAAAAAGCATTGTAAAATAGCTAAAGTTTACTTTTAAGTTTGTCAACAATTCAGCACATTATTGAACGCTTCATGCATCAAAATCGTGTGAGAAATAAGGGACGAAAGGCATCAAATAAAACTTTCACAGAGAAAGAGTGTCAGTGGTTAGAGCACCAAGCGAAGAAAAATCCAGCAAAAAGCGCTCTGTTTGAAAAATATTGCGTGAAGCAAATTTAAATGGTAGAATATAATAATATAAATAATAAACCTTTCGTAAGTGCAAAGAATAATTTGCTCCGACTGTTTGTCCTGCTTCCAAGCCATTAAAAACAACAAAAAATCAAGCAAAATAATCGACAGTATCAAAAACATACTAATAACCCATCGGGGTAGCATCAGAATTATGTGGATACCTGGGCACTCCGGCATCCAGGGTAACACACTGGCAGATACAATTGCCAAAGACATGTCCATTACACCATCAGTCACATCAGAAGTCATCCTACCTAGCGACATACACCGACTTATTCATGAACAGAGGCAAACTAAGTTACTTCGTGAATGGTCGTATTACAAACACCATTATTCCACCATATTACATCAACCTTAACCCACCAACCACATTACCCACTACACACGACTCCGTATTGGGCACACCATAATTACCAGCGTACACCTATTACAGGGTAATACATCCAACACCTGCCCCTTCTGCCAAGCAACAGTCAGTGTACATCACCTACTGGTATCCTGCCCAGAACTTGCTTCTCAAAGGCATCACCACTTCAACAACACCGATCCTCTTCTACTTCTAAAAGAAGCCGCTGAAGAAAACATGAAAAATATTTACAAATTTCTGAAGGACACCGACCTACTCCGTCCTATCTGATTCAACATATAGTACATCACCAGACAGCCGAAAGCCTCTGCTGCTAACGCTGCGTTTGCTTAGTATACTTTTAATTTTATTATCAAGTAAGCTTTTAAAAATAAAAAAGTAAGAGATTGCAGTTTGCGCGTGACCATCTAAATAGAATCCCAGCACTTTGGAGGGCCTTACTTTTTGCAAATTTAAATGGTAGAATAGCCCGTAATAAACCTTTCGTAAAAGCAAAGAATAAAAGTAAGAGATTACAGTTTGCGCCTGACCTGACTTTTTGCAAACGAAGTAAAAATAAAACATGGCGGTGGCATTGTTTGGACTTGCATGCCATCAAAGGAGTTGGAAATTTAACTATTATCGAAGAAACAATAAACAAATATGTTTATTTAAAACTTCTGCAAGAGAATTTGGTTCAAAGCGCTAGAAAATTAGATATTGAAGATGACTTTCGCTTTTATCAAGATAATGACCCTAAGCACAAGTCACAAATAATACAAACATAGTTAATGTCGCCAAATTGTAGAAACTCCTGCACAATCACCGGATTTGACCGTCAACAAAATTGTGTGGCTAGTTTTGAAGACAAATATAAGAAAGTATGACATCCATAACAAATCTGCTCTGAAAAAGGCAATACTTGCAGAGTGGAATCAAATTAGTTCAGAATGCACAAAAAATTGGTTGACTCCATGTCACGTAGACTTCAAGCTATAACTGATAAAGGATACCCAAAAAGGTACTAAATACCTTAAAATTTTAAAAATTAGGAATAAAAGAGCGAATATTTTTAACTGTATTATTTAAGCTGCGGCGTTAATTCTCTGTATGTTTTGGCTTGTTTTTTTTCATTACAATGAAATGAGTGGATATTTTTTTGTATTTTATATTGAGAAATGAAATACAACAAAATAAATAAGATATCTGCATACTCTGTTTTTCCATTTATTAATATATGAAATATAGAATATTTTACAAAAAATCGTATCTGCATCAAATAAGGGGTGAGTGACTGTACTTTTGAAGTTAATACATTAGTTACTTACGCTTTTGCTTGCGAAAAAAAAAAAACAATTTTTATTGAAATTTAAAGTTTAGACTGCAATGAAATGACTGTATAAGTTTTTGAGCAATAAATAAAAATTAAAAAAAGTTTATGATATTTTTTAACTGAGAAAAAATATAAATAACATTCCAATGGCAGGCAGTTCTACGTTACCGGAATGACTCGGGTTTTTCCCGACCAAGGGCAGCCGCCCCAGTAAACTAGCCCTGTCTAGTGAACCATTTATCACCCCCGCCTTTTACGTCACAGGAGCAATCTTGCTCCAAATACTTCTCCTCAGGGCTAGCATTGAGTCCAACCCTGGGCCAGAGGTATTCTATTGCTGCGTTTGCCATAAACGGCTCCACCTCGGTTAAGTGCAACGGGTGGAGCCACCATAAGACCTGTTTAGGCCTTAAGTCACATAGGGAGTTTTCCACACGATATGTGGCCACGTGTTGCTCCCGCCACCACGCATCCGATGCCTCAATGACTACTACACCTCCTGATAGGCCGGCACTACCAACCGCCGCCACAACCCATACCTCCACGGTAAGGAGCGTATTGGCGCAACACAACTCCCGCTCCAACCCCAGTGGGGGACAAACCAGCAGCTCTTGGTCCCTGGCACAGTCTGTTCCGTATGTCAAACCAGAATACCTCGGAAGCTGGCATCAGCTAAATGAAATTTTTGCAATGGCTGGTGCCATTTTCGGAGATGCTCTGGCCTGCGCACCACCCGTGAGTGGGCAACTGACTACACGTTCCCCCTGCTGCAAAGCTCTGCACCCGTGGCGCGGCCGCCCACCACCATCAGGCCGCAACAACAACAGCGGAACGCACAGCAGGCCCAACGTAGGCAACCACACGCGTTTTTCACACTCTGAGTTACAGCCGAGTAGCTCCAAGCTTCTACAATTAAACTTTAACGGACTAACGAGCAAGGTAAACGAGATAGTCGGCTTTGTGAGTCGACACGGAATCCCAGTAGCTGCGGTCCAAGAAACCAAGCTGCACGCTAGCTCTTCTCTTATAACCAGGGATGGATACAACGTGCACAGACATGATCGCGAGCGACACAACGGTACTGGCCTAGCGTTCTTAGTCCACCACACAGTGCAGTATCGTCTCATCGATGAAGGCATCGACCACAGGGACAGCACCTTAGTGAAAAAAATAATTTATGCTTTCAGTATCCATAGACGTAATGGGTGGATACTTCAATGATAATAACTCTGAAGCAATGTAGTCATTGCCGTGTGTTTTTGAATTAGATTTTCTAAAAGAATTTTAATATAATATTTTTCGATATTTTGAAAGCATTGTTTTTAAGACAAAATAAGTACATTTTTTTTAAATTAATCTGCACGATTTGCTGTTTGGACCTACATATGTTTTAGTTTCACTTACAATTTCTAAATTAGATTCTAATTATAGACTTGACGCTTCTAGCTTTTAATGTATTTTGGCTTATAACCGTAATTTAAATTAAGAAATATAAATTTGGTATATATATAAATATATATCCCTTTTTTCTTGAGAATCTACGCTAATATCAAAAGATATAATAAAATAGAAGTTAACCTGCGCAATGCCATTTTACAATTACTGTCAAAAATTAAACTAAGAACTATGCAATAAAAAAAAATTAAAAATGCAATTGGGCCGAATAAAAAATCTAAATTGTGCCTTCAAAATTTAAAAATTATGCCACGTCTTTTTGGATATGAAAAAAAAAATCAAGTTATCACAAAATATGCCAAAATAAGGTTTAATATATTAGGCCCTTCTTCTTGACTTACAATTCTGATATACATACATATATTAACCATGTGTTGATAGAGTTAAAATAGAAATACATGCATTCGCATTTTTTTACAGTATCCGGTTTCGAATTTTTATGTAACTTATACATCACTAGCAGTGGTATGCATAATTCCATGTGAAGTTGGCAACGATGTACGTGAAAAATCACGCGAAATGATGAACTGTCAAATGGAATCAGTAAAAATATCGTCATATATTCGACTTTTCTGGAATCGAAAAATATTTTGCCAGTAGAAAGTTTTGAATAAATCTGTATGAAACATTTGTTATTCGTTTAAAGGTAAGTAAATCAAAGCTAAGCACTTGCTTAATATCCTAACTTGCTATAAATGGACTTTTTTAAACTTTCGTATACAGCACGTTTCACCAGTATAACTTGGAGTACTTTAGACATACAGTGCTTCAGATTTGTCACTAAATTAGCAATAGGTGGTTGGAGTTAAAAATTATCAAAAGTAAAATGTCTGATTGGGACACAGTGACTGTTTTGCGCAAGAAGGCGCCCAAAGGCAGCTCGGCCAAGTCGGAATCAGTGGTTAATACTGCGAGACGTCAAGGAGTACCCGTAGAAACAACACAAAAATGTGAGTAAGTTTATCACGATGTCTTTCTTGGCAGAGGGGTGCCGGGGTAAAAGTTACTATATTAAAAATATACATTCTTATATGTATATCGATTTATGCGGTCTGTGCGTTGTAGTCTACGTGGTGCTATAGTTCTACAACCTGCCAAACATTTATATATAATATATACGTAGATACATGAATATATATATATATACATTTTTGTAAAAGTGTAGACACCCGGCATTGAATATTATTGTTTTCGTCTATCTTGGAAATTGGTACTTCATTTATTTAAGTTCGGCGTTTCATCAGCTTATGAAATCGCTAGTCAAAATGGCTCAGACAACTCAGTAGGAGGTCGCATGGGACTTTTTTTCTTATCACATTGCTGTAATTTTTGCTGAAAAACAAGAACAATATTGTGAAATAAGAATGCGTGGATATATATTAAAATTAAACTAAATTTTGAAAGATATTTTTTCAAAGTTCAAGTGCTTAATAAATATTGTCTACATTATTTCTAATAATAATTTTTAGATGGAGCGGGCACCAACAAGCAACATGTAACCACAAAGAATACTGCCAAACTGGATCGTGAGACTGAAGAGCTAAAGCACGACAAAATTCCGCTTGACGTTGGTAAACTCATCATGCAAGGTCGGCAGTCGAAAGGTCTCAGTCAAAAGGATCTGGCGACAGTAAGCCCTGGCACTTCTTAAAATTATTCTTTATTTTATTAATTATATGCATTTTCAGAAAATCTGCGAGAAACAACAGGTAGTGACGGACTACGAAGCGGGTCGTGGCATTCCAAACAACCTGATTTTGGGCAAAATTGAGCGTGTGATTGGCATCAAATTACGTGGAAAAGATCGCGGCCTACCGCTACAGCCTCCCGGTAAGAAATGAATTGACACTGCGGCTGCAAGTGGCATCGCTAGTAGTAACAATATAAAAAACCAACATCCATAAAGCGCATAACGTAGCACCAATAAATATCAACGCTACTGAAAATGCAAATACAAATGCCACTACCGTGTATTTTGCCATAAACAACTGTAATGCTTACGCCACCAGCGGCAAACGCAAGTTATCGGGAGGCCGAGAAGCTTTTTCAATGAAACCACACTAAATCTTAGGATTGTTCTTTTTCCAACTGCATATAATCATTTTCAAATCATCATTTTAATCATTGTTTATCTTTATTTTAAAATTGAATTTAATATATTGTGCTTTCAGCAGCATCATCATAAACAACTATAGCACCAACACAAAAACAACGGCAAGACAGAAAAATAACAGAAGGACATTAAAAACTTGAAGTTAATACTAGAAAAAAAAATTACATCTAATAATTCATATTAGAAAATATAAACCTAAATTTTCAACAAAATAGTAACACATAATAGAGTGATAATGAAATTACATCTAAATATATATATGGATTTTTACATAAAACTTCAGTCATGCTCAAACATTAAATGTAGTATAAACAACCATGGTGGATATTATGATTGAATGTAGAAATTCTACACATCCGTCGTTAGATATAATATTTCATAGGTATGTGTTATGAAATAGTGTAATTTGATACTGATCTTGAACGATGTATAATAGAATTCGAATAATAAAGGATACTCGAGATCTTCAGTGATTTCTAAGAAATTTGGAAGAGGTATTCACAAGTTGGAAATTTTTTAAAGTCTTTCCATAATATTATACAAAAAGTTCAAACGCCTCAATTACAACACTTTTTATTTAGATCATCTCTCTTGTATGGAGAGATATAGGTTCACTTAATACACTATTCATTGCTGCTTTTAGTATGCCTATACATGAATAACATGAATATTTCACATTAATAATGAACTAATGCAATACTAATTGAAGTCAAATAGTCGGATTTTTGTATACAAAGCGTACACATAACCCATAAATGTGAAAAAACCTGAACGGAATGTAGTTATAGAAGGAAAGCAATCGGTAGAAAACTAAAAAATATTCAACTAATCGTGGCGGAGCCACTATTCGTGATCTCGTGAAACTCGGTTCGAAATATCATTTTGCGAATGCGGTACTAGGTAACGAGTGTATTCACGTAAATAGTGGAGAATAAACGAGGTAGTATTTTATTTCATTCGATTCCGAGCTTTCCATCAGATTGCGTTTATATGGCGGAGACTATGAGTTTAACGGATTTAATTTATAATGCCACAATCGCAAAGTTTAGCAGTTCTGGAAAATTTGAATTTATATTGGATTTTAACCTTTTTATTTTTAATATATCTTCCACTGCACTGAAGTAGTTTTTTCGTATAAAATATCATACAATCTTACACAGACGTAGAATCATGCATTCAAATACACAAAAATAACCCTAAAAGATACCGAACAAGAAATATACTTGAAATCTTCCTAGTACCTTTTAATGGTCAGTATACATAAAATAATTATTGAAATACATTTGTGCAAGAATTTAAATATATACTTACATAAAGACCAACAATAAAAATAATAGATGTTTAATGGTTTAAATTAAAAAAAATAATAATAATAAATTCAAATTTAATTAAATAATAAGTGTTTTTGTTTGTTTTTGACTATTTCGTGCGATTTTAAAATGTTGATGGGGTAAAATGGTGGGTCACATTATGAAGTTGGTAAAGAACAATTGGAAATTGTGTATACCTATGCTTTAAGTAAGAATGAGGAGTCGATGCATACATTTAGGTGCTTGTTGCAGCCGATTGCGCTCTAATGATTAGCGTTGACTAGTACACCCAACTATTTTTTACACCGTAGATACATTCCTTAAAGAAGCGCGGTAAACAAAAAACCGTTAAAAAAATAATTGAAAGAGGTAATGCAATCCATATTACATAAAAACATTTCATTTTTATTACAAACAAAAATTAAAATCAGTGCATAGTGAAAATTCAATCCACAAGTACAAAAAATATAAAAATTCAAATTGAAATTAGCACAAAAAAAAAAAAACAAAAACAAAAACAAAATTGCAACTATTCAACGCTACTTGCTAGCAAGCGTGCCCGTTTATTACGAACTGACCAAAAATGCTATCATCAGTTGTTGTTGTTGTAGCAGCATAAACATTTCCCATATTTACATACGCGGAATGCTGCTGGAGTGACAGTTCTTGGCCGGATATAAGTCCGGGTCGTTTCGGTAACGTAGAACCGACTGTCGTGGAAACGCTATCATCAGTAGATATGTTCAAATAGTTTGTAACAATTGTTACAATAACAATTACAAATAACAATAACAATTGTTACACATTATCACGTTTTGGTGTTCATGTACCAAAAAACTTGCAAAGTAGGGGAAAGTGGCAGCGAAAAATTACACTCCATTTTGAGGCGAAGTTGCAAGTTTTCACTGGATAAATTTTTACGTGTAAGAACTTGCAAGTGAGAAAACAGCTGATCGCAAAGTAAAAAATAAGCACGAATTAAAATTTGCCTATTGCAATTGCTAATGGAATATACTTCACATGACAGCGATGATGAAACGGAACATTATTGTGGACAGAATGAAATCATTTTTAAGTGAAACAATTTTTAATTTTTCTGATTTTTCCTGCTAACAATTTAAGCAGCTGTTCGTAAAACTTGCAAATTGTTACGGTGCTCATACTCACGAACGTAAAGCCCGAATCAGCCGACACGATGAAAGAATCATTTACGAACGAAGCGGTGGTGAGAATTCATTTACATGGGGTTCCCATTAGTTTAATCATGTCAGCTGATACGGGCGTACGTTTCCGTTGGTGAGTGTGAGCACAATTAGTGATTTTACGTTAATGTACTTTTTTTGATATTTTTCTTTTTGAGTGAGGATTCTCGGAAATTAAGTTACTGGCAAGTTACTGGATATTTTTTACGTGAACAGACCTATTATTATCGGCTTGTTGTTTTTTTAGAGCTTGAGAACTTAATATGATAATACAAAACAATAGAGACCAATAAAATGATAATACTTTTTCCAATAAATCTGAATATTAAATCTAAATGCGTTCAATCAGTCGGTAACCCCTCGGTAGGCAATGGCAAACCTCCGAGTGTATTTCTGTCATATTTTGCCGTTCAGGGTGGGCTTAAAACTGTAGGTTCCTCCATTTGTAAACCACATCAAGACGCACGCCACAAATAGGAGGAGGAGATCGGCCAAACATATAACAGAAGTGCGCGCGCCAATTATTCATTTATTTATTTATTTTTAAGCCAAGATCCTTACGGAAAAGGTCAACAAGTTGAAAACGACAACGAATCGTCATTTAGGTGTCGTCTTCAACACTTCGTCCTATGAGCTTCGCGCACACCTTTATTTATTTTTTTAACTAAATTTGCACAATTGCAAGCGTTAAACGATTCATGATGCCTTAATGTTGTTGTTGTTGTGGCAGCATAAACATTACCCATATTTACATACGCGGAATGCTGCTGGAGTGGCAGCTCTTGGCCGGATATAATTCCGGGTCGTTTCGGTAACGTAGAACCGACTCCTGGAAACTAGAAATGTCAACACAGCTTGCATTCTCAGTTGTCCATAGTTATAGATATCGATAGTTCCCATCCAGCTAAAAATAAAAAAGTGCGTGTGCGTAGTACACATAACAGAAGTGAAACTTTCAAGCCAGACAAAGAAAGAGGGAGATACCCGAGAGAGAGTGAGTTAAAGAGAGAGAGAAAGAATATATATCTAAATAAATTTACAGCATTTGCAGAGAATACAAATAGACAAAATTTACAAAAAAAGGAGAAGGTAAACGCCGGACACAAAACGTGGCAACAACGCGCCCTACTCCGAGCGTTTATCACCCTCACAAACGCAGCGATTCTACGACCGCAGCGATGCACAAATTACCGCTAGGCAATACCAATAAATCCGACGCTGGAATGGATAGCACTTTATAATATGCACAAGCACTAGCCAGGAAACGGAAATAAGCGCCAAAAAGTAGGCTCCAAAAAAATTGGAGCCAAAAAACGCCCCAAACAGTAGGCACCAAGGAAATATAACGCCAAAAAGTAGGCACCAAAAATATATTTCCTACAAGTTTGCACCAACAAACTAGCGCCGCAAAGTAGGCAGTGTTATTTCTTACTAGAAATTAGCAACCACAAGGACAAACTCAGGAAAGGTAGCCTAAAGTGTATCTAAGATATATTATATATAAGGTATAGCTCTCTCTCTTCTTTTCCTCTACGTTATATATTTTTTCTCTCGCGGAACGAAAATGCCCAAAACGTTGAATGGCCTTACTTTTACTCTCCATTCTCTCTCGTCCATCGACGCCTAAGAAGTTTCACTTCAAAAAAACGCCCGGTACAAAATGGCGCATTATTAATCGCTCGGGTTATAGTTTATAATTTTTGCAACTGGCATCATTCGGCAGTCATATTTGACACTTGTGAACTAGACAGT
Organism: Anastrepha ludens; assembly: GCF_028408465.1. Lineage (NCBI taxonomy): Eukaryota > Metazoa > Arthropoda > Insecta > Diptera > Tephritidae > Anastrepha > Anastrepha ludens. Next base: position 31,495,530 of record NC_071500.1, read on the forward strand.
TGTAGTATAAAAACAGACAAGAAATGGGGCGCGTGGTAATATATTCACATATACATAAGTAGATGATATACTTTTTCGTGCTTAACTCCCAATCTGTAATTAAAAAGCGAGATTTCCCATACAAAATTTCTCTCCCAAAATCTGAGAGTATAAAATAATCCTAGATAATAACCATAGTTTTTGGCATACAAACCTGTGTTTTCTGTTTAATAGATCATTATTTTTACGCGTGTAAAGAAAAACGTCAAAGTAAAAACTAAATAAAATGGATGCCGGCAGAGAAAAGAAGTTTGTAGACGGAATTCTAATAAAATTGTTGTTAGGTATTATTAATTATGCATTCATATAACAGAAAAAAGCGAGTGTCCATAAATGCTTTGTCCTCTTATGCGTATTCCTGTCATAATTTTTTGAAACCGCAGTAAACGTCGCATATGGATTTCCTCCAACTGTTTATTATTAGCAGCCAATTGCACATTTAAATTAGCTATTACCTCTCATTGTATTTTCTTCATATCGTTAATAATAGTTAAACAAACCAAAAACATCGAAATATTCCACCGAAATAATGGCCCCTATTATGAGTTGGATTCGATCTTCGATATTCAATGGTTGTCGAAGATCGAAAATCGAATGTCAATTTAGTATTATGAGCGGTGCATGCCTGTCGAAATTTTCGTTGTATACCGAATTTAGAGTCGAACGCAATTTTGCTTTCGATTGTGTAGCGTGTTGTGGGAAAATTTGCTAAAATGTAAGTAAAGTAAAGTTGTTTGCGATTATTTATTGTAGTTGATGCTTTCCATTTCAATTCAACCGGGCTATTCGGGTCATGTTCTTCGATTTTGATGTAACTTAAATATGTTGCTCTCTGGTCAAAATAATGAGACACGTATTTTTTTGTTCGCCCGAAAAAAATTTTTTTCAAGAGTTATCGGCAATTTTGTTTTTCGCCTCAAACTCGTTTTTTTTTTAATTATATAAGAAAAAATTTTTTTTAAATGCCCATAACTTAGTCAAAAATGAACCGATTTTAATAATTCTGGGTTCAAAATGATCGTAATTACTTACACAAGCGACTTCATGTAGAAACAATTAGAAGTGCGAAACAGGGTGTTTACTCAAAAATTCATTACTCAAAAACAACTCATTTTAGCTACTAGGCATGCAGCTCAATTAAAGTTTGAGATGTTTTTTTGATTTGGAAAAAGTTATAAAAAAAAAAAAATACACTTTTTGAAATATTGAATTTTGAAAAAATTAAATTTTTTTTTCTTTTTTGCTAAATAAAAAATTTTCAACTACTTTTTTGCAATTGTTTCTACATGAAGTCGCTTGTGTACGTAATTACGATCATTTTGAACCCAGAATTATTAAAATCGGTTCATTTTTGACTAAGTTATGGGCATTTAAAAAACATTTTTTCTTATATAATTAAAAAAAATCGAGTTTGAGGCGAAAAACAAAATTGCCGATAACTCTTGAAAAAATTTTTTTTCGGGCGAACAAAAAAATACGTGTCTCATTATTTCGACCAGAGAGCAACATATTTAAGTTACATCGAAATCGAAGAACATGACCCGAATAGCCCGGTTGAATTGAAATGGAAAGCATCAGTTTGCGATTATAGAATAAAGAAAATGTATAACAAATATAAAAAAGAAACTATGGCGTAAAGGTTTTTGTTTAATACTTTTTTCCATAATATTCTAAGAATTTCATTTCTTATGTTTTCTGCTTTTTCGTTATTTGACTCCACTTCAATATCTCCAAAATCATCGTTGAGGGTCTCATTGGATAACTCTTCATCCGGAAGTTGAACATTGTAAAGCAGACAACTGTTGTGCAAAGCTGCACACACATTAATAACTTGTGTTGCTTTTTTGGAGAATAGTGGGGAGCTCTTGCCTGGCAAGAAACATCTAAATCGGTTTTTCAAGACTCCAATTGTTCTCTCAATAATACTTCTCACTTTAGCAAGTTGTTTGTTGTATGTCCTTTTTGGAGACCCATTGAGATGTTGCTAACAAAGAATTTCAATACGAAGAATTTCAATACAACCGCTTTTTCTTTTATTTGATTTGCTGTATCAACTGAGAAAAAAATATCTTTTGTAAATGCGTCGAGCGATCGAAATTCACAATAGTCCTATTCTTCACCGAATGAGCACCATAATACCAAATTAAAATTCGTTCGATCAGCACTTTCGACTACAGTCGCAGATCGAATGTTGCTCATAATAAGGGCCAATTTCTATGAAGAAAAACCTTTCGCAACAGTATTGACAGCTGATTGTCAATTTTGCAGGTAATCTGCCATTTGTGAACGGGTCGATTAATTTTGTGGGCTTATTGGTAATTAATGCATATGTAAACGTTCTTTAAGGGCCAAATAATGATTTCCACTACTCAAAATCATTTTTTTAATTCAGTAAAAAAATATTCGAAAACGAAATTGGATGATTCATTTTGCGCCACTTTGTACAATACTTGTTATTCAGCTACACGTTGAAATTTTGAGCACAGTGGGACTTGGTTAGTTCTAAAATATACCTATTTTATTGGCCAAACCTATAATACCCCACTAGTGCAATTTTTGCGATTTAATTTACGAAAGGACTGTCAGTATAGTAGCCTTCTCCAAAAATGATGGGGAACGTTTTTTGCCGTTGCAAAAACAACATGGTATTCCAGAAGAGTCGGTGTGCTCGACAATGTTTTCGTTGCTAGAATATTTTAACGACATACCGTCAGCCCGCATTAAAGGCCACATAAGTCTTGGTAAAAGCGATATCGATCCTTTAATCAACTAAAAATTTGCTTCAATCAACCTTGTAGTATTGCCCGGAGTAAGACGGTTTCTAAATACAGCGTTAGGAGCAACCCAACAGCGTTTACAGTGCACATTTAACTGACGTAAGTCAAAAGGAAAAATATAATTCTGAATTCTTAGCTCCGCCTCGAAAAATATCTGAACAACCTCTGGACAGTCGAGATGGTCTAAGATTTCTCGTTGATAGCCTGGCAGAGTACTGTAAGTTAAGATAGGTTCTTGTTAAGATGGAAATCGAAAAAAACTGGCACACTATACAAATATTCATACATATGTATGTATATACCTGGAAAGCTTAAACCTTCCTCTTAATCTTTATAAACCGTTCCCAAATCTTAGGTTACGGACCATGTAGGTCCGTTGTAATTTCACTGTGTAGCATGGGAACCTTACTATTTATTTTCCTGGAACCGGTTAGAGTCTCTTATGAAGCGTAGGATAGGTTTTATCCCAACACCGGTTGGTTCTGTGAGAGAGTCAAAATAGTATTTGCCTAACAATCTCCTAACAAACTTAGACACTTGGAGCGAGCGTTCTACTGTTTCTTCCACTTTCTCGTCTCTACAACTTCTGCAGTATTCCTGAGAAAATACTTCTATCCTAGAAGAGTGCCTACCTAACAACCAATGACAATGAAATGTTCTCTCTTCTTGAGAGGTTAAGCAATTCTCCTGACCTTTTCTCATCTATTTGCGCTCAAATTAGCCTGGTTGTAACACATGTATTTTCTTCTCTCCATGACCTATTGGCCTCCTGGAGAGTATTATTTTTTATCCTTAATTTGCAAGTTGCCATAGGGTTTGCAATATTGCCTCTGTTTTCAAGCCCTTTCTGACTAGCTCATACGCCTTGCAATTTCTCTATTCAAAAATCTCTATGTCACGGAACCCATATAAGGCTGACCTTGAAGGTGGTGCTAAAATCATTTAGAGCTGCCAGACATTCCTAAGCAACTTTTGATCTCAACTGCCTCCATTAATTTGATGGCCGCCTAGCTGTCCGATAAGATATGTAACGCAGTTCTTTAAGGTACACAACTTTCTTTATGTCTAAGGCTTCTGCCTGGTAGACGCTACAGTAGTCCGGAAGTCGGATAGATAATTCTAAACCTAATTCTTTGCAAAAAACTGCATTTTGTTTTCCTTGTTCACTCCTCTCGGGAGCATAGCGCCTCTGCAAGACTTGACTTGCGTTGGTTTCGTTAATCTATTTGACTTCTGAGAGGGTAGGTGATTAGCCTGCCGCTACCAGTCCTATGTAGTGGGCATGCCCACCTGTCGTTGCTTAGCAACAACGCCTTCTTACTGTTTAGACCGTCATCTGTGTTTCACATTTTTCTGGCAGGGGATCGCACAGATGGTTGAGGATTTCGCGAGGCCGCCTACTCCATAGCCTACTTTATATTCTAGCTTGGATTCATCCGTTTTTCCCCCTCTTCTCTATGGTCTTTGAGTTTGCTATTCTTTTCTTGACGGGATGTTGGTCTTGAAAAGCCTGTTGAAGTTGGGTTTAGGGAAAGAGTAGTCGAAACGCCGGGTCTTCCATGGCGCCTACTTACCATTGCTTGACATTTACACGGGACAGTTTTGCAAATATAGGGGTTTTCAGTAAGAGCGCTTCAACTTTTGAACTTTTTTGAATAAAACACAAACGGTTTGACTTTTTTAACTAATTTTTTTTTATTATCGAGTTTGAACATATACATTTAAGTATGAAATTCGATATCTTTTGCATGACCACCGCGTGCACGTCTTACGAAGTACAATCGTTGAACCCAATTTTTGACCACTCTTTTGCATAAATCGGCCGAAATTCCAGCAATTTCGCGTTCAATATTGGCTCTGAGCTCACAAATCGTCGCCGGCTTGTTACTGTAGACCAATGACTTCACATAACCCCAAAATGGGACGGCTTGTTAAATGGACCGTAAAATGGCCGTAATGCTCTTAAAGTAGCAGCAACAGAACTATTATTTTCATAAAAAATTTGCACGATTTGCAATCGTTGCTCAAGTGTGTAGCGTTCCATGATGAAATGTATACTAATGAAGTTTACAAATGACAAGCGAAAAATAAAAAAATATTGCGTCGTTCGCCCTCCCTATCGGAAAAAAGTTGAAGCGCACCTATTGAATAACCCTATACAATAGAAATACATTTACACTTTTTTACTAACCCATTCACAATTCTCTCATTGCCTTCGTCACGCTCTGATTTTTCGAATACAGTAAATTTGGCACATAATTCGACATAACTGCCAAATTCGGCGATGTTTCCTTGTAATTTCCGAAATAGCAAGGCGAATCTATTAAAGGTGATGTTGGTAAATCAGCTGATATGTTTTTTTTTTCTTTCACCGTGTCCATGTGGCTGTCTGCTCAGAATGAAACAAGGCGAATTCATTATTTGTTTCCTAGTTTTCCAATACTTTGCTTTGACAATCAAACGTACAGAACATTGTTGTTGGCCTAGTACCATCACCTTTAAGGAATGCGCCTTGGAAGTTAGAATAGGTAATTTGTATGAATCGAAATTAAGAAAAAAACAATTAAACGGTGGTTGCTTTGACGTACATTGTCTTTATAACTGTGTGGACGCCTAGGCTACGCAACCAATTTTTCTCCTTTTGGACACTTAATACGTATTTTCCATTGTCTTCGGAGCATTGCCTTGTGTAAACCCAATATTACAGTAGATACACGATTTTTGTTTTTGTTATGTTCTGTTACAGGTTTATTTCTCACTTAAATCCGTGTTACATATTTCCATTTTTAAATAAATTTATTTTGTTTTTGTTTGTAATATTTAGTTCATATATGTTGTTTTTGTTCGCTTGTAAAAATAAGAAATAAAAATATTTGCGCCCTTTTCACATTTCTTCTTTGCCTGCTCTGTTGCATTTCAACAACTTACTAAATGTAAGTAGGTATATATATGTATGTATATTACGTGTGTATGTATGTAGAGATTTGTTTTATTTGCTTGCGGACTTTTTCGGTTGGTTTTGTTGTTCCATCTTTGTATTTTGGTTTTTGACATTGTTTCAATATAAATATACAATACTTAAACTTAAATATTTAACATACATACATACATATGTATATGTATATGTAAAGAGTAATTAATTAAATATTGTGACCCACCCACAATAACAATAGTATGTACGAGTATACGTATATAACTTTACAAAAACTAAAGAAATCAATATTACAGTTAGCCATTTGGTTAAAGAAATGTAAATGCATACATACAGTTTTTTATATTTTTAGTTTATGTACATATGCAGTACTAAATAGTGGGGAATATATGGAGTGTGAATGAAAAGAGAACAAAAAGAAACAACATATGCATGTATGCATCTTCATAATTTCCGCTTTAAGCGGTGCGTAGAGTACTTTTGGAATTTTGCTAATTTTAATTGAATTATATTCAGTGCCTTTTCAGTGTTTGAACGTTTTAACGTGTACTAACACAATTTTAGAAAATAATTAAGAATCGAAAATACATATATGCATATACACATATATATATATATGTGTGCGTGTGTGTATAATTGGCGCTTACACCCTTTTCGGATGTTCGGCGCTCACACTCTCCTGCTAAATTGTGGTGTGCGCGTCTTGCTGTTTTCCCCACAAATGGAGAGACTTACAGTTTTACACCGCCTCCGAACGGCAGTTAGTTTTTATGAGGCGCTCTTCTCATGGCAGAAATCGAAAACATAGTTTAAAATAAACCAACCAATAGTTGCAAAGTTTAAACCACGAAGGTAAAACATAAAATAATTTTTTTAACTTATTAACACAAAAGCTTACGTTTTTTAAGTTCTGCTCTCGCTTGTGCACGTTTGACAAAACATCTCAAATCAAGCTAGCACTCTCTAACTGTAACTCACTAAATTGCTGAAACTGCATGCACTAGTCAAATTCTAAATATTCTTAGTTGTAGCTTAAAAGTTAATTTCAATGAAAGATGCTTTAAAATATTCAATTTATCTAAGTTCGATTAGGATTTGTTCATTTGGTAAAGTAAAATAAGATGTTTTGTCAAGATGTACTTTTTAATAATCCAATTATGACTTTATTTAGTTGTTTTTGTTTTTTCTTTTTCTTTTTTGTTTTTAACGAAACCAACTACGCTCGGCGAATTCCGTGTGCTACGCGCAAAAGAATATCATAAACACTTGTAAACGGAAACAAAATATTTTCTTATTGTTTCTGCTGTAATTTTTTAGCGCCTGAACCGTATATTTATCTTTTATTACTTAAAAAACTAAAAACATATTTTTTTTTCAGCTGTTTTCATTTAACTCTTTAAATGTATTGTAAATTTCAAAGCTTAAATTTGTGCTAAGTGAACACAACTTTTATCAGCCATTTGCTAGCTTTAAAAATAAAAAAAGAAATGCAAATATTGTAAACGATTTTAACCGAAACTCCACTGACGCACCACTACTAATACATACGTATGTATGTATGATACGTAATTTTTCCAACAATTTCGCTGAACTTATACCAAAGAAATTATATATTTAAGTAAATATTAGCTGAAATCAGCGAGCGTTTAGCAGAAAATTACATACTTTCGCAAACCTTCGGTGCGTCAGTGCCAATTGACTTTGTTCCTTAAAGAATACATTCACATACATACCGAGTGTATGCATGAATGTACGTTGTTGTAGGTTCTTATGAATATCTATGCCTTTGTGCTCAGGGGTCAATGGTATTTTGTTGAAAAGTCTAGAGTTTTAGAACCTCAACGCTTGTTTATTTTTTAATTGTCTTGCTAATTAATAAGTTATTAATAATAACTAAACCAAATGTGCTCAGAGTGAGCGAGAGAGAGAGACAGAGACGGGGAAAGTGGGAGCATACATTAATAAATCAGCGCATGTAGGTATTTGTGCTCGATTGTGATTGCGAATGTAAGCAAATTTCCTCTGTTTTTCAGATTAACACTATTGCTTGAATTGTAAATTGAAATTTGCAGACGTTAAATATTTTTGTATGAGATTTTTTTTTCACTTTTGTTCCAAACAAATAGATAACTGTAAGCACTTTTAAACATTTGCATTGACTCATTGAACATTTTCCATGAAAAACTTCTATATATTTTTTTTTTAAAGTACATATATAAAGTACATACATATATTTATAAAATACCTAATACGACTTGAGGAAAATGTTTCGAGAAACTGTGCAAATTACAATTTCATGTTTTTTTAAATGTTTTTTGTTTTTCCTTTGTATTCACTCATTACAAATACATATTTAAGATTAAAAATGCTCAAAAACCATTCATTACAAATTTGTTTTTATACTTTAATGTATACAACAAACTCAATTAGTTTCCAGGCTATTTTGTTTAAAGCATTGCGCTCCGTTTCCTCCATCGTCTCTTCATCCATTACAACTACGTTTACGTTTTGACCCAATCTTCATCAAACTGACTACTTGACTACTAACTTTTGACTTATACTTTGCTCGAATTAAACAAAAAAAAAACACTACATTTCAATCTCTGACTAATCTTACGGCACCCGCTGAAACGCCCCACCAAAAATACAATATAACATTTTCTATCACCGTTGCCGCTGCTTACTGCACTTTTGGCTTCCGCAGTAACGCTGCACCGTTGATGGCACCACCGTTCGTTGCACTGTTGCCGTTCTCGGACAGCAGTGGCGTTGACAAGGTAGTGGTGGATGATGACAATTTGGCGGTATTTTGTGCTGCCAGCGATGCTGCCATGCGGCGACTCTTTTTGCCAGCTGGCGACAAGTATGTCTTGTAGAAGAAGCGTGCAAACAGCACAAAGTAGCTGAAGTACATCGCTATCGAGAGGTTGATGTTCGTTTGAGAAATGTTGCACGATTGACGGCCGTGTGTCTTGAGAAAACCGTTGGCCCACACATTAATAGCACAGCCGACAATCATCTGTGTCAGTTGTAGCGAAGTGATGATCATAGCAATAAAACGAGGTGGATTGAAACGCGCGGCCTTTAGCGCATAATATGAGTACATCACCGAGTGTACGCAGTAATTCATTACGATGAACCAACGCGCCGATGAAGTGTACTCTGTGTACGAGAACCAGGAGTAGATGAGTACGGTGATGTGATGGTACCAGTGCAGGAAAATAAGTGGCTGTTTTCGCAATACAATGAAAATTGTATCACCCAGCTCAGGCAGTTTGGAGAGGACAAATAACCAGGTCCAGAAACCGCATACGCGATCTTGCTCGATGTAGCTGAAAAAGACGGAAAGAAAAATTATTAACAAAATGCAAGCAAATTTTTTTTTTTTTTTTTTTTTTTTTATTGGCGCGACACCCGTATTTTGGGTGTTTGGCCGAGCTCCTCCTCCTATTTGTGGTGTGCGTCTTGAAGTTGTTTCAGTTACAGTTTGTTACAGTTTCAAGCCGACTCCGAACGGCAGATATTTTTTTATGAGGAGCTTTTCCATGGGAGAAATACACTCTGAGGTTTGCCATTGCCTGCCGATGAGCGACCGCTATTAGAAAACACTTTTTCTTAATTTTTGATCTTTCACCGAGATTCGAACCTATGTTCTCTCTCTGAATTCCGAATGGTAGTCACGCACCAACCCATTCGGCCACGGGCCGCCATGCAAGCAAATTATGCAAAGAAATTAGAGTAAAAAGGGGAGAAATTGGAGTAAAAAGTTTAGAAGAATTTCGGGTTTGGGACTACCATTTCAATCAACTACGGCGGTTCGGTTGCACCATACGGGGTCCTGGTTAAGCCGAAAGTAAAGGTGCCATAAGCATAACACCATAGCTTTGCTGATCGAACCAACATGTGGGCAACACTGTAATCGATTAGAGATGACATGCCATAATTCCGTAGCCATAACCATAAGCCGAGAGACCAATTGAATTTTGGTTTTTAGCCGTAACCATAAAGAGGTGCATTGTGATTTGCTGCATTGTCATATAAATGTTGTTATCTTTTCTTTCTTTCTGCACTTCAAACTGCACAAATATGTATATGTAAATATCGGCTGCGTATGGCTATGGTGCCAGTAACTGATGACATAAATATCGTTGAGGTTAATACTATGGTTATGGTTATGGTGCTATGGTATGGCACCTTTACTTTGAGCTTTTGGTCGACAAAGGCTACAACCAACCAAGAAAAAATGCATGGATTTCTTCATACTGAGGTAAAAACCGAATAGATATATGAATTTACAGAATAATAAATATACAAGGTGAATTCGAAAATAAACAAAACTGGCTTAAAAAAATCTTTTTGATGGCCCCTTCTTTTTAATGAGTTTGTGCGTTGGAAGATATATCTTTAGCTGATTTCCAGTGAAAGCTTGGTGACATTCAGTTAAGGGGAAGCGAAGTTATTGTATCTAAAATGTCAAAATGGTTGTGTCATCGGTACAAAAATGAGCTTCGCCCAAAGAGCTAATATCAAATTTCGTTTTAAAATCGGTAAAACGTTTACCGAAACATTTGAATTGATGAAAAAAGTTTATGGTGATGATTGTCTATCTCGTGCCAGAGCTCATGAGGTTGTGAGGACATACATGACAATGAACATACGGGCGCCCAAAATCAGTTATCACCGATAACTCCATCGAAATTGTCCCTAAATTTATTAAAAATTAACCGAAAACATCGTTGAAATTCCTGGAATCAGAGTTGAATATCTCCAAAACATCGATTTATCGCATTTTAACTGATCATTTGGGCTTACGAAAGATCTATGCACGTTTCATTCCTCACAAGTTAACTGAGGGCAAGAAATTGTTCAGAATTTAACATTCGAAAGACCTCATCAAAGAGGCGAGAAAAGACGAGAACTTCCTTAACAACATTGTAACTGGTGGTGTTTCCAACATGACCTTGAAACTAAACGTCAAAGTGCCGAATGGAAGGCCCCAAATGAGCCACCACTCAAAAAATCGCATTTGGAGAAGTCAAAAATCAAGTTGACGCTCATTTGTTTTTAAGATTCCAAGGGAATTGTCTACAAGGAGTACGTGCCAACGGGCCATATCGTCAATGCAATTTTCTATCTTGGTGTTTTCAAGCGTTTGTTGCATCGCATTCGTCGAATTCGCCTTGAATACCGCGAAGGAGGAACCTGCCGCTTATTGCATGATAATGCACCATCTCATCGATCCACTCTTGTGACTGATTTTTTGACTAGAAATCGCATTTTAACCATCAATCACTCACCGTATTCGCTTGATATGGCGTCCCGTGACTTCTACCCATTCGGAAAATTGCATTTGGCCATGAAAAGAAAACGTTTTGCGTCTGTAAAGGCCATCCAAAAGACTTGTACCGACATTCTGAAGGACAGTCCGGGTTCCGGTCAATGTCCCGAACAGCTTTTAGATCGCGCAAAACAGTGTATCGAGGCCAGAGGGGACTATTTTGAATAAATAAACTCAAAGCTCAAAGCCCCTGTCGTTTTTATTTTAGCTCAATCTTCTTTATTTTGGACTTCGTCTCGCATTTGCAGTTAAAAGACAAACTAAATAAAAATAAAAAATACATATGTAAATCGAATCAAGTGGCAAAATAAACAACAATGCCAAAACAGAGAAGTCGTTTACACTTATTAGATATATAATTTTAGTCATAATAGGAGTGAGGCATAACAGGTCCAAAATGAAGAAATCCATTGATTTACAAATGGCAAAAAAAAAAAAAAAATTGAGACACCATATTTTTATACCCGCGCACTATTGCCCAAGGGTATTACAACTTTGCTCACATAACGGTTGTGTGTAGCAGCATAAAGGAATCGATATGGATACAGGCATATAACATTTACATATATGCTCGCATATTGAAAGGCTCAAAATGATGGGAGGAATCGATTTAGTCATGTCTGTCCGCCTGTCCGTACGCGCGATAACTTGAGCAAAAATTCGTACATTTAATGAAGCTTGGTGCACATTTTACACTTTGTCTAGGGTATTGAAATGGGGTATTTGGTATTGAAACATTGGTGAAATCGGCCAACAAAGAGGCCCACCTACCATATGACAGAAATTTTCAAAAAGAAAAAGAAAAAAAAACATAATTTCTCTTATAAACGAAGCCAAATGAATTTAAATTCCGTAATTGATATAAAAAAAATCGAATTAACAAAAAAACAAAATTTTTTTTTATTAATTTTTTGTTTTTTAATTTGTGGCGTTTTCAGAGTCCCTATAAGAACTAGTTATTTTTTTTTAAATAAAGAAGTTATGGACATTTGTGAAGTGAAATTAAAAAGGAGATCAAATAATATCGATTTTTAAAGATATTCACAATACGCCAAGTCTTGGAAAAGTCCCATGAAACGAGAATCGACTCACACCATATTTTTGACGATTTTAAAGCTGAATTTGACAGTGCGAAAATAAGTTAGCTTTAAGCCGCGATGTCTGCATTTGGTATCCCCGCAAAACTAATACGGCTATGCAAAATGACGTTACTCAGTACAAGCAGCGGCGTCAGAACTAGGAAGGTCTGAAGGACCTCCGAGCCGTTTGATACAAAACGAGGTTTCAGACAGGTTGATTCATTGTCATGTGAGTTCTTCAACCTGATGCTGGAAAAGATCGTGCGAGCCGGAGAATTTAATCGCTCAGGCACAATTTTTTATAAGAGCGTACAATTTTTGACGTATGACGCGGTCTTAACAACCGCGCTCTGCCTGTTCCAAACTGGATAAAGAGGCAAAGCGAATGGGTCTGGTGGTGTGCGAGGACAAAACGAAGTACCTCCAGTCATCAAACAAACAGTCGGCGCACTCGTGTATCGGCCCCCACGTCACTGCAGACAGTTATGATTTCGAGGCTTTCGATACTTCGTTTATTTAAGGACCAGGAATTAACACCAATAAGAATGTCAGCCTTGAAACCCAACGGAGAATCTCTCTCGCCAACAAGTGCCACTTTGGTCTAAGTAGGCAACTGAGTAGTAAAGTCCTCTCTCTCCGCTCTTGACGAACAAAAGTAACACTCTACAAGGCTCTCATCATGAGCGTCCTTACGTATGGCGCAGAAGCCTGGACGATGACAACATCCGATGAAGCGACGCTTGGAGTGTTCGAGAGAAAGATTCTGCGTAAGATTTTTGGACCTTTGCACGTTGGCAACGGCGAGTATTGCAGGCGATGGAACAATGAGCTTTACAACGACATGGACATACCGCAGCGAATAAAGATCCAACGGCTACATTGGCTGGGTCATGTCGTCCGAATGGATATATGTAAATGCTCCGGCTCTGAAAGTATTGGATGCGATATAAACTCGTTAATCTACGTTGAAAAGATCAGGAGGAGAAGGACTTGGCTTCACTTGGTGTGTCCAACTGACGCCGGTTAGCACGAGAAAGAAACGACTGGCGCGCGTTGTTAAACTCGGCCAAAATGGCTAAGAGGTTAGGGTAGTCAGATTTTTCAAAAAATTTGATTTTTTTGTTTTTGCATTTTCTTAAAGAAAAATATCTTAAAAATATTTTGAAAAATTTTGAAGTGAATCCAACAAATACTTATCGAGTTATTCAACAATTAACAAAGGGCGCTCGGACGCTCCTAAATCGATAGCAAAACTCAAAACTATGTGTTTTGAACTGGTGATCACTGTGACTTAAAAATCGCTCGGTAGATTTCAATAAAATTTATATTGTGTTTGAAAAACATAAAATTCTCGAGCTTGATCGAAGGTTTTTTTTTAATTTCGATTTTTTTTAAAAACTTTTCTCGAAAATTTGAAAAATATTTCCTAAAGCCGCTATATTGTTAATTTTGAAAACAAAGCGTCGATCAGGCACCAGATTATCTATTAATACAACTAATTTGTCTTGTCCGATCGATTTCAGATGATTCTCCAAGGCCTTGTGATGATCACCGCAAGGCACTTCTGGAGAAACGGGCTCTACACAAACAGCGATAACTTTTACAATTATTAATTTTTGTTTTAGAAATTTTGCTAAAGTCAAGTCGAAACATGATGTATTAATGCTATCTTGTTTTTTGTAAAATAAAAAAAAAATTACTAGCAAAAAAAATTATTGAAAATCCTAATTTTTTCGGGCCTCTGACTACCCCTAACCCCTTGTCGCGCCAATCAAGAAGAAGACATTTTTTTTACCAAATTTAGGGAGAAGTGCAATTTCTGCATGATAATTCAAAGACAATTTTAACAGCGTGAACGGTACAGATAAACTTTAAATAAAAATAAAAATAAAAAAATATATGTTTTCCTCATTTTTGGGGCCATGGAACAAACGTAGGGGGTGGAATCCAGAAAAAAAATTTTTTTTGACCATCCTAATATACATACATTCATATGTTGTACATATATGTACATAAGGGGCACATGCAAATTTAAATATACATGAATATACAGCTTTTTTGGCCATGAAAACTAAAGCGACCGCGGGGCACGTGAGCAAGAGAGTCAACACAATGAACTGGTCGTCAAAGAAGTTACCAGAAATGCAAGTTTCTGAAATTTCTTCCCTTGCACTCTTCATTTCATTCAATATGTCGAGTTGCAAGAACGCTTCTAAAGGCAAACTGATGCTGCAAAAAACAGAAAGTCCAAAAATGAAAACACAAACAAATACAATCCCAAATAAAGGAGTGCAAAGCTAAGCTAAAAACTAGTTTCCGAATTGGGAATATCACGAATCATTCGTGCGACTGGCAGGCTCGACTTGATCAAAGCTGCTGTAACAGTAAATTGCGCGCTCAAATCTGCGTCACCATGAACTGACTCAAGGTCATGCAATTGCCATGACCAGCATCGCTTAGTACGTGAGTAAGAACGCCAGCCGAATTGGTAATGAAACGAATGCGCATTTTATTGCATTTTGTTTTTGTATTAGCTACAAATTGAAGCCCACCGATGCGAGGTAATCATGATTTGCAAAAATTTTCCGTCTTTATGTATAAAGGAATTCGATATGTACATAGGTATATGTATGGATGTATGGATGTGGAAAAGAAGATACATCGGTATGAGCTTTTAAAGAGAAGAAAATAAATAATGAAAGGAAAAAAATCATTACAGGAACTTAATTAAAACAGGATCTGTCGAACCTGATTAGTAGTTTTTAAAGTAAATGAAACAAACAAATGGAAGGAGCCGAGTGTTTAAGTGATAGAGTGAGCGGAATTGTGCTTGAAGTTAATTTATATTGCCACTTACCTAGGAACGCAAACGGAATGGAAAATTCCATAATGACGTAGCACATGCAAGAGCTCTGGTGCCGTTCTGAAAGCGCCCATAATACTGAACATGGCCAGCATTGTATTCCAGATAATTAATGGGCCGCGCAGTTGGAATCTGAAACGAAGGACATATAGCAAAAATAAATAAATATGAACGAAAATAAATTAACATAAATATGTACAATAATACAAAAATGCATAAAATATTAATCTGATTTTATTAGTGGTTTTAACGCACATTACAAATATTTGTAATGTAAGACAAATTATATGCAATTATTTTACAGGGTGGTACATAAAGTGTTTTCTTTTTGAAAATTCAAAAAATATTTTCCCCTATATTATTGGTTTGTTTGAATGAGCCAACATGCCCATTATTCATGAAACGTGACTTCATTCATTATGTGGCTGCCTCGTCTGGCTTCACAAAAGCGCATTCTAATAACCCCTCAAGGCTCAGAAACGTTAAAGCAAAAAAAAAAAAAATTTGAAAGTTAAAAGAAAAAAAAAAAAGAAAAAATCGAATGGCGCCAAATTGCAGTTCCGGGGTGGCCAATTCGTAAAGCCGAGACGGTTGTCAACACGTTCAACGAACTTAGCACTCAAAAGATCGATTGTGATAGGCTGTGTGGTATGGCGCCATCTTACTATCGTCCAAGTTCATGCCTTTAACTTCTAAAAAATGTATGAATTGCGTATTGAATTACTGTCGCACCCCCCGTATTCAACTGATACGACACCATGCGACTTTTTTTGTTTCCTAATATGGAGAAATGGCTCGGGGGAGAAAAATTTAGTTCAACCGAGGAAGTCATCGCCAAGACAGAGGCGTATTTTGAACTAATATATGTTGAAAAAAAAATTTGTTTTTGAAAAAATTCTGTCTTAATTTCTAAGACGGGTGCTTATTGAAATCCCTATTGACACTCCAGAGGGTATACTTCAAATTGTAAGGCCCTATGGCTTTGATTATACTATTGTAATAATAATACTTCAATAATTCCAATAAGAGGTGTTATTTTGATATTCAAAGAAAAATTTTATTTTTTGATAAAACTGATCGGATGTTTATTTCATTATAAAGAGGAAGGTATGCCGTTAATAGTGGAAAATAACATCAGGCAAATGACCACCACGAACACGCTTACAGGACAATTTTCATGAAATTTTCCATAACCGAATTGCAAAGTGGCTGCCCTATGTCCTCGATAGCCTCACGAATTCCATCTTTGATACAGATCAAAATTAATACCAAATCCAAATCCAGATCAATACGATCCAATTACGGCCATAAAAAATCGTTAATCATCTCTCGATAGCGCAATCCATTCACCTGTAACACCTGTTATTGGAAAACCCTTTATATAGTACAATCTGCTCCCATAAATTGTCGTTTAAAGGTTATAACTCTTCCTAGTCTGTGAATTAAACATCATCGATTTGTAGCCCATTTCATTTGGCTTAAGTTGACTGTAATGTTGTTACTCACATGGTGAACAGAATTCAGACCAAGATCAGACCGTTAACAAAATAATCGTTTCACACAAGGAGGATATATTTCAAGGTTTGTGATATTCAGGGTGGTGAAAAAAAAATTGTGATGGGAGCTTCAACCGCGAAGTCACTTGGGAGAGGTAAATGAAATGAAAATAAAATGTACATATAACGAAAAGTGTAAAGTGTGGTTGGGTGAATACAGAACAAATAAAAAAATGGCTAGCAAATTATGAATTCGCGAATTGTTTTCAGCAGCGTTCGCGCACTACTTTGCAGCTAAATTCATATTTAAGTTACACGCAAGAGCTAAATGTTTTTACGCTATCAGAATTTAAAATCGCGCACTTCCTTTAGATGAAAATATGAATTTTAATTGAACAAAAACTCACTTTAAGTAAAGCACAATAAAATTACGCACTTTCGCAAATTTGTATTCACTGTACTCGTAAATAAACCCTTGCCATGGCATGAGCATTGGTTGTGTTGATTTTTTTCATACATCAGTAATGCAAGCTTAATTGTGTTAAACACATTCCAAGTGACGTCAGCTCATCAGCTGATTCTGTCAAATTCGCTCAGAACCCAATAACGGTATGCTATTTAGCACAGCTCTAAAAATCCTTTCACCATAAGTTTGGCCAAACCTGGTATTCTATTATCCTTAGTTCCTCAAACTAAGCTCTAATTTTTAATCTTATGTTTCGAGACCTTGTAAAACAAATTATAAACTAAATGAATCATATCGAAGTTTACGCTAAGATTTCCATTCCCACTCCAGCACCGTTGATATTTATATGAAAATGGCATTTCAAAATTAAGAAAACGTCCATACAATTCCCTCTCAATTAATGATGGTCGACGGTGTGTACACTTCTAATTTTTTATTCAGTTAATGATGAATTCTTTGTGTAGCTGAATAATTTTCAACACCAACACTTAACAAACGGTCGTCTTTCATGACTGTGCACTAGGCCGGGTCGATTTGTGGGGAGGCAAAAAATCGCCCATTACTCTGTGAAAATCATATTCTAGGGATCAAAATAAGAAACTTTGCCCAAGGAACCATACCTCTAAAACGAATTCTGATGTCCCCCAATTTGGGTCGAACTTTTTAGTTTCTTTTCTATAACTCACTTAAATTAATTTTTTCATTTACATATGATCTGACTAAATAAATTTCTTAAGAGAAAAAATAGATATTATTATAAATAAATAAAACTAAAGAAAAAACATAGCCATTTAGCTGATTTTTTCATGTTAAGGCCAAAAATGGTGATATTTTTAAATTGGGGGACATCAGAATTCGTTTTAGAGGTATGGTTCCTTGGGCAAAGTTTCTTATTTTGATCCCTAGAATTCGATTTTCACAAAGCAATGAGCGATTTTTAAATCGACCCGCTCTACTGTGCACCAAAAAAAAAAAAGTATCTGTATGGTAATGGTTTGAAAAATAAAAGTTATAAATAGCAAACCTCCTTTAAGATCCATACATTAAAGATAATTTGGTGCACAGAGTATTCTTAATATAAAGGGTTTTATAATAACAGGTGTTATTAGAGGTCTTTTCCCGTAAAAAATCATTGGTTTCTTTGCTTGTGTGGCACGTAGCGCCGTCTTGTTTAAAATATACGTTGTCCAGATCTATACCATCTAATTCTCGATAGCGCAATCCATTCACCGTAACTGTTGCTCCAGCTTCATTTTCTAAAAAGTAAGGTCCAATGACCGGACCATAAACCTCACCAAACAGTCACACGTTGAGAATAGAGAATTTCTAAGCCCCAGATCCGACAATTTTGCTTGTTGACGAAGCCACCGAGGAGGAAATGGGCTTCATCACTCAAGATGATTTTTCGATGGAATTCCGGATCAGTTTCATGCATTTCAACGACTTAAAGACACGACGTTATTGATGATCGGCTTGAGTTCTTGTGTTAACTGGGCTTTATAAGCCTTAACACACAAATCTTTATGCAAAATACGGTGTAATGCCTAATTCCAAAGAACAACGAGGAATGGACAAATCTGGGTTTTCTTCAACACTTTCGGCTACAACAGCACTATTTTTGGCTGTTCTTGAGCGACGTGGACGGGTTTTATTCTTCACATCACTAACTTATTCCAACAGCTCGAATCACCAATTTGCGGTCCGACAAGTTGCTTCACGATGATCCAAAAAGGTTCGAGTTTTATGAACCGTCTCTCTCAAATTTTCACCATTTTTTTAGTGAATTTTAATAATTTCAATGCGTTGTTTGAGCGTATATCGTTCCACTTTTAGTAATGGCGTAGTTTCTACTTGTCAAATATCAAAAAGTGACAGCTTCAGAAGTGACATCTACCGAAATAGCGGGCTATTAAAAATAACACATGTTATTGGAAAACATTAACTTTTATGCTCAACCAACAATTTTCTACCTTAAATTTACCGCCCACTTTGCATAGGGAATTAGTTGTGCATACGGAAAGAGGGTGAGAGTTTCGGTGATGAGCAACATGTGAACAAAATTAAACTGTGGTTTAACTTAAAGTGGCGCATAAAGTGGATACTATAAAAGATACCAAACACGCAATAAAAATAAAAATAAATTGATAAAATCAATACTGAATCGATATGGCAATTAAATTATGGTTACTTTTAAACAAATACATTTGTGTGCATATTACACACATACATATGCAGATGCAGAACACGATTCATTTACATGTATTATGGGACTTCGGCTAATGCACACACACACATATGTATGTATGTAGGTACAATAAAGTGTGACACCAAAATAGTTTGCGCAAAAATTGACAATAAGAAAAAAAGCTGTGGCAATTTAAATTAAAACGCAATGATAAAAAGGTGACGGCAAACACGCCAACCAATAAAAGCTAATAATACAACAACACTGCTTTTGTTAGCCATAAACAGTTGCAAATTTAATGAATTTGTAAATATCTATGCGCCTACATTATTATATTTATGAGCAACAATATGACATATGGATGACATTCTCGAGATACCGGGATCTCGCTCTTTTCTGAAATCAGTTTTGTTGAATTTTTTTTTCTGTGATGGAATTCAAACGTAATGAATAAAACGTTACAATGATACTGGTAGCATTGCAAAAAGCTATAGAGGTGGACCAAAAATAACCGCAACAACGCCAGAAATGGTTCGGAAAGTGAAGGCTCGACTTGAACGAAATCCACGTCGAAGTGGAAGAAAAATGGCCACAGAACGGAAAATATCTTAAGACAGCATTCGACGCATATTGAAAACTGAGCTCAAGGTCAAGGCTTACAAGTCCCAAAAAGCACACGATCTTTCACCCCAGCAAAAAAAAGTTCGGTGCGAAAGAGCAAAGGAGTTGTTGCGCTTGCTCGAACGTGGCGAATTTCCTAACAATGTGTTTTCTGATGCAAAAAATTTCCCAATTGAGCAGTTCATAAACACTCAAAATGATCGTGTTTACTTGACCGAACGCTCATGCGAGAATGTTTCACGAGGGAAAATGTTTTAGAAGCTGCTTTAGAGCTGTGGACACGCAAACATTTCGGTCGTAGACCATGGACGTTCCAACAGGATTCGGCACCATCTCATAAAGCTCGTGTGAACCAAGAATGGTTAAAACATCATGTTCAACCAGGCCCGACGAGAGGGGGGGGATCGGGTACTTTTTACCCCAGGCCCGGAGTTTTCAGAGGGGCCCGGACTCGAGAGTAATTCGAATTATATGAATTAGACATAATTTGAAGGGGCCCGCATCTCAAGTTTCCCCCGGGGCCCGAATACTCTCTCCACGGCCCTGTGTTCAACACTTCATTTCGTCCACACAATGGCTTTCGAATTCGCCAGACGCAAATCCGATGGAGTATTCCATCTGGTCAAGATCACATTCGTGCAGCATGCAACTAATTTTTTGACCGTTTGAAGTCTATAGTCAAGAAAAAAGGTGGTCATATCGAGCTAAAGGGAATATATGTTAAAATTGTAATCTTGTTTTGAATAATTTTGTCTTTGAAATCAATAAAAACTAATTTCACACCAGAGGTTATGGTGTTTTTGAATAGGTAACACTTCATATCGTTCACCCTGTACACAACATTTCTTTATTATTTGATACAAAATAGGAGAGCTTCTCAAGCAATATTGATTTCATTTTTAATCCCGAAAATCCCGGGCTTTCATGTTTAAATACGCACATACATATACATATACATAAATATGCTTGTATATCGTGCGTGCAAAGGTATCGAACAACCGTTATGTGGGGAAAATCACCAATTTTTTATAACATACACATACACTAGCGGTCACACATAACGTACTACTGTCGTGAGAGAGTAAAAAAAAATATTATGTTTTCCCTTATTACATCCGTCATATTTTTATTTTATTTCAGTAAAGTTTTGTAAAATCTTATCTATCATATAACGGGTGATATTCTAGCTATTATCTTTTTAAACAGTTGGTTTAAACAGCTGACACACGTGTCGTGTTTTGTTTCACTGTCAAACATTTTCAGTTAACCATGAATCGCCTTACAAACGAACAACGCTTGCAAATCATTGAATTTTATTATAAAAATGCGTGTTCTGTTAAGAAAGTTTAAGATCCACTTTTTTATCGAAAAATTGTGTTCGGCGACGAAGCTCATTTTTGGATCAATGGGTACATAAATAAGCAGAATTGTCAATTTTGGAGTGAAGATTAGCCAGAAGAATTTCAAGAGCTACTAATGTATCCAGAAAAAGTCACAGTTTGGTGTGGTTTATGGGCTGGAGGCATCATTGGACCGTACTTCTTTCAAGATGCTGCGAATCGAAACGTAACTGTGAACGGTGAGCGCTACCGTGAAATAGTATCCAACTTTTTTTTGCCCAAAATGCAAGAGCTTGACTTGCGTGGAATCTGGATTCAGCAAGACGGTGCCACATGCCACACAGCACGCGTAACAATGGAATTGTTGAGAGGCAAGTTCGGTGAATAACGCCTTTAGATTATTTTTTGTGGGGATATGTTAAAGCTCATGTCTATTCAGACAAGCCTGCTTCAATTAACGCATTGGAAGACAACATTAAAGCATTTATAGGTATGTGAGATACCGGCCGAAACATTGGAAAGAGTATGCCAAAATTGGACTAAGCGGATGGACCATTTGAAGCGCAGTCGCGGTCAACATTTGCATGAAATAATCTTCAAACATTAAATTATATGGACTGTACTAATGATTTGCGAAAAGCTCAGTTAATCTCGGTGAGGACTGACTACATCGTCCCGACGGTAACTTTCAACAGGAATTTTGCCACTCTCTTTCCATCTAAGGAAGAATGGAATAAGGGATTCTCTCTAAACAACTTCGACACCACAGTCTATACAGATGACAGTAAAATGGATTGTGGTGTTGGAGCTGGTATATATTCTCACAGACTTGGAATTGAAAAATCTGTGCGTCTCCCTAATACCAGCAGTGTCTTCCAGGCTGAAGTACTGGCAATTGGGGAAGCTTGTAAGCTACTAATCGCAGATTTCTCTTTTACGGGCAACATCGCTATTCTTTCGGATAGCGAAGCTGCAATCCAGGCACTGGAATCGGCTACAACAACCTCTAAAGTGGTGGAGCAAAGTAGGAATAGCCTCACCACCTTGAGTGAAAACCATAAAGTAACCTTAATTTGGGTCCCGGGACACCGGAACATAGTAGGTAACGAAAAAGCCGATGAACTGGCAAGAGGGGGATCTGCCATGAATAACGTTCTTGCAGAATCGGTATTCACACCATTAGGTGCAGTCAAGAATGCAATTTCCCTAAAATACCTTCGAATCGCAGATTGTAGATGGAGAGACCAGATGAAATGCAAAATCAGCAGGACGTTATGGCTCACCTGCAACCTCAAGCAATCATCGACATTGATAAACATGAAACGACGGGACGCCTGTAGACTAACGGCAGTCATAACTGGCTTCTGGTCTATCGGACGACAAGCCGCCAAAATGGGCATCCCTAACAACACATACAGTCATAGTTGTAAAGAACTGCAGAAAAAGGAAACAATCTTCCATTTCCACTGTGAATGCCCTGCCCTATGGAAGGACAGAATGTTAACCCTGGGTACACCGCTGTTCGAGAGTCTGCAACAGCTGTCTGGCTTAGTTGTCAACAACCTGATAAGGCTCCTGAACCGCACAGATTGGATATAGTCTTGCTGTAAGTAACTGTTAAACAAGTTGGTAACGAGAATGTGGCAACAAAATGGTGCGGAAGGGCTAGTTGGATTCTGGATGAATCACCACTCTAACCAACCAACCAACCAACCAACCAACCAACTATCGATTTAAATAAAAATTTCATGAATTTTTCTGAATTTTACGTGTTTTTTTTTTAAACTTTCCTATAGCTCTTACCTACCTTTTAACGCAATTGCCCAGAAATACAAAATATTCTTTTATAAAAATATATCACAAAATTATCACAAACAATTGAAATGTGCACAACAAAAAAAACACTTCTATAATATTGATTTTATGTGACAGTTAAGTGGGGATCGTGCTCACAACCCTCTAATATGGAATTATTATTTAATATAATCAACTTGACTGCAACTACCGGAAAAAGAATAAAAATTGCTTTATGCAATTTTGAAACGCTCCAACTTTCAACTAAAGGGTGGTTAAGTTTCAAGGGCCGGTGTTGATTTTGAATAAAATATATTTTTTTTAGGAAATAATTGTTATTTCTCTTTATTATGATAATATATTGGTATGGCTCAATTACGTATGGAACAAAATATCGGCCAAATGGCCGCCGAGGCCTCGACGGCACACCTCCATCCGATGGTCCAAATTTTTTAATTGAGGTTCTATGTCGCTAATGTGCCGAATTATCTCATCCTTTAGCTCTTGAATTGTTGCTGGCTTATCGATGTACACCTTTTCTTTCAAATAACCCCAAAGAAAGAAGTCCAACGGTGACGTTGACGTTTAGGTGTGATTCACATTCAACATCGGCCCTTGAAACTTAACCACCCTTTACATAGAAATCGCAAATGAATATGCAATACCTACTTTGTGTAAGCATTCAAGTACGAATTATAATTAACAGCAATTTTACCTCAGTACTTGGTGCGCTTAGTTAAAAATTCGATATAACAATATTCCGGTTTTTAATGTGCGCTAATCAGAGGTTTAGAGGTTAATTCAAGAATAGATTTTTTTTAAACGACAAACACTTTTTTTCAGTGATAAGTATTTAAATTATAGTAAGTGCATGCTTATTATCGCAGCTTTTCCGCAGTTGCTACTCTTTTGAAATTTCTTGGCACTAAGTATTGTGACCGTAGAAAAATAATTCTACAATTAAAGATTATTCTTTATAAAATTCGGGGGCCTCAAAATTGAGTTTAGAGATACATTCTGTAAAAAAAGTAACGGAAATTGTTCGACAGAACGCAAAATAATTGTTTAATCGTCCACATTTATTTTGTCGCCTTCAAAATAGGCTCCACTCGAAGTAATAAACAAATGCCAACGATTAGTCCAGCCATCAAAACACCTTTTAAACGAGTTTGAGTTAATCTTCTTCAGCTGCTTCAGCGAATTCTCCTTAATGGCCTCTATTGACTCAAAGCGGCGTCCGCGGAGTGGCAATTTAAGTTTCGGGTAAAGAAAAAAGTTAACAGGTGAATACGGGGGCTGTTCGATGATATTTGTAAAAGCAAAAGTTCACAATATGAGCCTTGTGAGACGGTGGGTTATCATGGTGCAAGATCCATGAGTTTTCTTCCCACAAATTAGGCCGTTTCCAGCATATTCTCTCTCAAACGTCGCATAACTTCCAAATAACCTTTATTTGCCGTAGAGCCATTTGGAACGAATTCCGAGTGCACAGTGCACAGCACCATGAAAATCAAAGGAAACGAGTAGCATGGCTTTCATTTTTGACCGACTTTGACCTGGTTGTTTGCGCTTCGGCTGGATAGCGCTATTCAGCCGCCTGTTGACTGGTTTGCATGTCAAACTCATATACCCATGTGCTGGATAAACGTTGGGTCCGAGTTCACTTGCTCAAACATGTCCTCAGCCACCTTTTGTCGATGGATTTTTCGAAAGAAACTCTACTCGCTTGGAACGCGTCGAGCAGCCACGCGTTTCATGCCCACTTGATGGTGTAAAATGTTGCGAATTGATTCGTGAGACACGCTAAAGTCACGAGTTACCTTCCTCAAACTTAAATGATGGTTTTCCAGCATCATTTCTTTGACTTTGTCGACGTTTTCATCGTTTTCGTTTGAAGACGTTGATGGGCGACGAGATCGGGGTAAATCTTCCACGACTTCTCGGCCCTCTGCAAAAGCCTTATACCACTCTTAGACCCGTGTTTTTGGTAAAGCACACTCGCCATAGGCTTTCTGCAACATTTTCAACACCGTTCAAAACACAAAATTTAAGACAAATTCTTTGTTCGATATTTTTATTCATAGTGAAAATCGCAGAGCACACCTGCGGTTGACGGATATATTTAATGCAAAAAATAAGCTAATTGAAAATTCACAATCCAACTCTGCGACACTATAGAGAACAGTGGTACCAACATTCCAGCAAAAAAATTTAGACATTTGTGTAACGCGCGCTTTTTATATGAACAATGCCCGATATTTTTTTTGACAGAGTGCATGCTGTAAATGAGATGGTGACTTTTTCCTTGTTATGTAAAAACCGAACCCGCTAAGAACGAAGTTGAGAAAAATCATTGCAGGTAGATTGACCCACCCTAATATATATACATAATATATAATTGCCGCGTACAACCATTGTTCGGTGTTTCGTCAAACTTCTCCTTCTCAAACAATCCATAGGTGCCAATATATCATAGGTGGCACGTGGAAACTACAGGAAGATGAACACATAGAATAGCCAGCGACATTCAACATTGTTGCAGCAGACCTTTCGGTGAAGTCAACTTTTACTTGACGCAGTTTCCCCTCAGCCACGGCAATACTTTATGGCAATACAAGATGGGCAAAATTGATTCTCCCGGCTGTATACCTATCGGACGACAGTTTATCAGATGACTCAAGCCACAAATTTTTCGAACTCAAAAGTTGGCGAGAAGAACGTGAACGATTCTATGCCGTAATGAAAAATGTGAGGCCGAAATATAGTCACAAATAATTATGGGAAAACAAGAAAATTGGGTATAGAAAACATTCTACTCAGAAATAAGCGCAGCACAAAATGGGCGCTTACGTAGTGCAATAGGGGACTGCATGCTGAAGTTATGCGCGGTACCGGGGTGGTTCTAAGTCCATGATGAGGAGAATATTTTTTAGTAGCTGCGAGTCCGACATATTACTTTGAGATGCAAAAATTCTCAAAAAAAAAAAAGGTATTTTAGTAGTACTTCAACATTAGTACATTCTTGTAAACCAAAATGATTTTAACATGAAAGTTTCTTAGTCTAAATTTATCCACAAGTTCATTAATACATAAATCAATCCACTATATGTAACATAACTATAATAATAAGAATATAAGGCTTTGGTAGTAGGAAAAGAAGAGAGGAATTATTTGTGGTGTGCGCAGGAATGTAGGAGTTTTTAAGCCGCCTCAGAACGGCGGATGGGGTTTTCATGAAAATCTTACACACGCAGCGTTTGCCATTGCCTGCCGAGGGTGGTCGCTATTAGAATAAAATAGAAATGTTTCCAGAAAACAGCAGGTTTCTAGCTGGCGCCATTCGGCTAGGGAGGTCGTTGGATGATTATACAGATCGAAACAATTATTATAATCTTTTTTTTTGTTTTTGAATATCTTAAAAAAAAATTTTTTTAGTGATGAAAGTCTTTATTTTGACTCTGAGCTATGGAGCGAGGCTTATCTGTTTGTATACTTCAGCAAGTGTCAAATATGATTGACGTGCGCCGCCATTTGCTAATATTATAAATCTTGGGTGATTAATTTTGCGCCACCTCGAGCTCTCCAACGTAATCTAACCCAACTCAATAAATTGTAGATCTACTACTTAACATCTGTTAAAAACAAGAATCTCGAATTTGAGAAAGCCTGTGGTCGGTACTAATTTAGACTCCGCATCCCAATGTAATTTCTTGGATTCAAATGCTTGAATTTCTTTCTTTCATTTTATCAAAAAAAAAAAAAAAAAAATTAACACAGTTACACATGTAAAATATTTCAGCGAGAGAGAGAGAGAGAGAGAGAGAGAGAGCAATTAAAAAACGAAATTTTGATGATTTAGGGGAAAGGAGTGCACAACTCCAGTAAAAGTGACTATTTAAATGAGCGGTGTTTCTTAACGGAGGAGGAACCAAAACATGTTAAACTGTCATAGATGTTTCACATAAGTGAGTCAGACAGCTTTACTGTTTAGATCATTAACTCAATAAGCTGTCAGCTAGTCCACCAATAAACGCGGTTATCTACTCGTATATGGCAAGTACTTAAAAAAGAGTATTTTTTGAATTGAATTCTCATGGAGTAAAAAAGTTATGTACATACATACGCACATTCATAGCATTGTATTGAGTATGAATTTAGTCGAATTCTCCAAACATTGCGATAAAAATGTTTGTATGTGGCACTCAAAGTGTGAAAATTTGCTACACCTGTCAGTTATAAGAAATGGTATGTCGTTGTTGTATTACTCATAAAGTTTTCAGTTTTATGCATGTACATATATGTATGTCTCAGGTGCCTCTCAACAAATTTGAGATATTTTCACATATACATACAATAAATTTATATATATATACTCCATACATACCCACATACATCCTACATATCCATATACTATATATAAAAACACATTTCTTATCAGAACGTCTACCTAAATATGTTGATACAAACATAATTAACTAATTTTTTATCTGTTATTTACAAACTGAAATCAGGAAATGGTTAGTGTCGCACCGCCATTGACCACACTGATCAAATACTCGTACATAACTAACTGCTCACACGCATGTGGTTTGCATGTGTGCATATAGGTATTTTACCAACATTACGGCATGGCGCACAGTGCACCGAACGTCGATAACATTTGAATGCTAAAACTCCAATTAAGAAAAAAGATCTTAAGCCTATACATTCGCTCAAATCACAAGTAATTTCTATACACGGGTTCACTGCAGCGCTTGGCATGGTAATAAAAAAATTGTTAAAAATACATTTTTATCCGTATTTTTAAAAACATAATTATGATAAGCCCAAAAATATTTTTCTCATGAAAAAAATGAAAAAAAATGTTTTTTTAAACATTAAGTAAATCCATGTTTGAAGATGCTAAAACCCCAATTTTTCCGGGAAAATTTTTAAACAACAAAAAAAAAACCTAAAACACCCTAAATTTGCTTTATGGTCATGGCAATTTGAACTTTCTATTACTAGGGGAAAGTAAGACTTTCTCCTCCTTTTTCCGCTTAGCGAAAATATTTCATTTTGATGGAATGTCTACATGCCCTTTTTCGTATTTGGTTTATATTTATCTATAATACGCAAACCAGCAGACTTTCAAAAATTAGATATCGCTTTGAAGAGCTTGACCAGAGGTATGCAACGAGGTTTTATTTTTGGAATCTAGAACTCAATTTAGCGGTACAGGATGATTCGAAATTTGATGAAATGAAAAACCGGCAGTGTACCGATATAGTATTTTCGGGGGAGATTTAAATGGACCGTTGTAGGAAATTTCTAATATGCGTTTGTCAACCCTTGGACCTTTTGGACCGACACGATTGAGTTTTTCGAAAGCTGTACTTGCTTTTTTTGTAAGATGAGATTATTTCTTACCAGATCGCGGTTTATAAGCCTTATTAATTAAATTAATTATTAATTCTCCGCAGGGATTTTATAAAAAAAAAATAAAGTAAAAAGAAATATTGAATTTCTGAAAACAAAAAAAATAAAGACAAAAGAAAGTTTGTTTTCTTCCAAAACTCATCAAATTGACGAAATCAAGGCTTGTTTATTGAAGGTGGTGGCACTAGACCAACAACAATGTTTTGTACATTTGATTGTCACGCCAAGGTATTGGCGAAGTAGAAAACACAAAATTAATTCGCCCTGTTTTATTCTGTGCTGACAGCCACATGGACACAGCGGAAGAAAAAAAACAAATCAGCTGATTTACCAACATCACCTTTAATAGATTCGCCGTGAATGAAATGCTCCTTTAAATCAAATTTGCCAACAAACAAATCTGAAAATGTTTGTATCACAATGACAACTTGTTTTACTTTGGTCTCTTACGTTGAAAATTTAATTTTGCCCCCTAATGTACAATTTTTAAGTCTAAATTATTGTCTCGCGGCAAAAAGTTAAAGATATCCACCTTGATCCACCACGTGCTTACCTATGGTTGCGACCTATGGACGCTAAAAACTACTGACATTAATCAGAGAAAGGTATTTGAAAAAAAAAAAAAAAATTGCGTAAAATATATGGAGCTGTAAGCCTGCAAGACGATACCAATCTAATCAGATATAATTAAGAGCTGGAACTATTAGCAAAAACGAAACTGAAATAAGATTTAAAAATCTCAGAGGATAAGATGGCTCGGACACGTGTTTGGATGCCCGTGGAGAAAACAATTGAAAATGCAGTTGAATTATGCCCTTTTGGAGACCGAAGAAGAGGACGGCTCAGAAAGAGATGGCTTGAAGAATGTACCTTGCAGTTTGCGTACGCAAATTTAAGCGAAATATTAATGTGTCGGGAAACTTCAGTACTTTCTGCAGGGTCCGGTACTCGAAATGTAACTAATTACAAAGGTCAATTCAAAGTACAAAATGTGTGAAAATAATACAAAATTCAGAATCAATTTACTTTTGCTCGGTATGACCACCTTTTGCCTTGACTATGGCCCTGAGAATGTCCAGAAACGAATCGCAAGCTGCCCGAATATGACTTGAAGGTATTTTGGCGCACTCGCGGACAATGACTTTTTTCAGTGCCTCGAGACTGGTGAATTTTTTAGTTCGGACCTTGCTCTCCAAAATCGCCGAAAGAGAATAATCCGTCGGATTCGCGTCTGATGAGTTTGAGAGCCATTGTGTGGATGTTATTAAGTTCGGAACGTTGTTTTTTAGCCATCCTTGGTTCACTCGTGCTTTGTAAGATGGTGCCCGGTAATGTTGAAACGTCCAAGGTCTGCCAACGAAATGTTTGTCTATGCACGGCTGTAAAGCAACTTCCAGAATACTTTTACCTTGACGCCAGACTCGATGAAAACGATTGGAGAGCTCCCATCTGCGGTTACAGCGGCGCAAACCATTACGGGTGCTGCCTCCTGGTGGCCAATCGATGACTCAAATTCTCGTATGAACGGTCGGTCAAATAAACCCTATCGTGGTGGTTCACGAATTGCTCAATTTGAAAAATTTTCTCGTCAGAAAACACATTGAAAACACAATTGACTGCTTTCGGCCACGTGAAGCAACTCCTTCGCTCTTTCAAGTCTAACTTGTTGCTGCTTTGGTGTGAGATCATGCGCCTTTTGGATCTTCTAAGGCTTGATATTTTCAGTTCTTTTGCCATTTAAGTGGCACCACTGAACCATTTCACGTGACGTTGCAGTCTTTTGCTGACCAACTCCATGACGTTTCGCGATGCTACCAGTATTATTGTAACGTGTAATGGTGCGATAAACAAAAACTTTATTTATTTTAAGGTGCTCGAGCTGGTTGTGATTTTCCAGTCAAATATAATGCAATCACACTATTACGTTTGAAATCCATTACTGATTTTCTTTTTTCGCGTTTACTCTCGGCAAAATGCTTCTACGCGCTTGTAATCTATACTTTGGACTGACATTTAGCACACTAACAGACAGTTGAAGCCCGTGCAGTGCGAGGGTTCTGAAGCTGGTTACACTTCCAGTGTCGTATCCTGTACAAATGCGCACATACTCCATATGATATTACTATCATCCGACTCTTACATAACAAATTTTAGGCCTCAGCCTAAAAAAAAGTATTCGCCTCTAACTGCGGATGCACAAAATTTGCTTATCAACCACCAGCTGGTACAATTTGTATAATTTCAGTAATATATGCTACCATACAAATAAAATTATAGACTTTTGAATTTATAAAATATGAAAATTAAAAATCTTACAATAATTTAACTTCAAAAATTGCTTCTTTAGAAGTTACGCCTTATAACTTTTGTTGAAAAATGGGGTAATCAAATTTCTTAGGTAGCATCCCACGCACATGAAAAATGTTGATACATATACATACACACATACATATATCATTCCAACCCTAAAACGAGAAAAAATATGCCAATTACGTAACCCTGGAAAGATTGTAAGTTTTCTCTAAACATCGAGGTTTTTGTCACACTGTGCGCCGGTGTGCTGAGCGCAGATAACATTTGGCCAATTGTGTGAATGTGAAAAATTATAATTAAAAGCAACAATATTAATGTGAGTAATCTCGCGCTATATTAGTTTGTAATCGTCCGCAAATTTTTCAAATCTCGCATGATTTTTCGCAATGACAAATAACTTAATCTGTACAAATATTCTGACATTTGACTTGCAAAATCTGTTTAGAAATATTTAAAACAAATTATTAATAAAATAGGGAAAAGGTTATCAGTGTAAAAATAGCTTAGCGCTTTGCTTACACTCGCACATAAATCGGTTTATGAACTGGGACTTGGTTTTTTTCCAACGGTTCTACACTTTTGTTCTTTATTAATGTTGTTTTTGTTCAATTTTTTTTTTTTGGTTTTTTTTCGTAGCAATACGCAGATATTTTTCATGGGGGATATTTTTTTATAGGGTTCTGCAATGGGGTCAAAAAAAAGCAAACTCTTGCAGAGCCCGATTGGACAGATTTCGGCGTTTCAAATAAACAAGCACTAATTTGATCTTCTATTAGTCAAGAAACCCAATTTCTGCGAACATAGCAGAATTTATGGCATTGCTCCCTGCGCACAAAGACCGAAGAGTATACTTCATTTTCATTTTCATGGTATTGCTGTCTCGAATATGGCGTCGGTCCGACTGAACTTTTATTACGGTGATATTTTTTAATATTGGCGTCAAACGATTCGAAGGATCTCATCAGAAGCTTTTGCATTTCAAAAATTTCCATAAAGGTTTAACAGCGACTGACAAAGAACGACCGTTGTTAGGCATAGTTTTTATAATTTTTTGTGTTTTTTTTTGTCAGCACAACTAGCAAGTACAACACTCAGACAAGTCCATTGTATTGCGCGCAGGTTTCCTTTAAATCTACCCGACCTCCGAAGAAATCTGAGTAGATCTTGTGGTGCTAAAGAGCCAAGGTAGTCGCTTGTTACATATCACTGCCTAAGACCTCAAGCCTGATCCGAGCGAAAGCCGGGCAGACGTCTCATCCTCCACTCCACACGCTGGGCTGAGTGTTGAGTGCTGTCTGAGATGCCCACCTTTTCCATGTGCCTTGCCCATAGAAAGTAGCTCGTCATCAGTCCAACAAGCTGTCTACAGTCCCTTCTGCTTAATGGCAGGAGGATCTGCGACAGTCGGTGGAACATGGCAGGTAGCATCAGTTTCGTCCATTTGCAGCCTCTCTGAGCCTGCCAAGTTCACTTGTGAGTTGAAGTAACCTGTTCGCAAACTGTGGTTTTGAACCGTGCAGAATGGCTTGGCGGAACGGACTCTGAGGCCAACTTCGTTAGAGTCAGAGGTCTTATTAACCGCGATACCCACGTGTCCCGGGACCCATGTTAGCATAGTTCAGCCTAGATTTACAGGACACAACTACCCTTGAAGTGGATGGAGGGCTGTCAAAAGCCATGGGCGTCGCTTTGATGTCGCTGCAGATTTGCCTCTCCCCCTGTTTTTCACAACAAAGTTCATTGCTTCTTGCACAGCATACACCTCCGCTTGAATCACAGTTGCGTACATTCAAAAGCAAAGTGTAGTTTTGTCCCGCTGGATTCCATGTAAACACCAGTGCCCGATCTTTGAGTCATTTGTGAAAATGCGAAAACACTGTTTGCCGGGCTCAACTCAAGGAGTTAACGCATCTCGATATCGCTTTCTGTTGACGATAAGTACATTTCCAACCGCATTTCCGAAGAAGAATTGAAGAATTACACCATCAGACCAGAATGAGCACCAAACAGTAACACCAGAGACACCACTTTTTTGAAGACATACGCGAACCAAGCGAAATCGAACTCGTTTTAATAAGTTGTACTTAGTCCTGCCTTAAGTTCTGTTACTAGTTAAGTCCGTTATAGATATGAAATTATAAGACTTTTTTTAATGAAGTTAGTGTCATTTGTTAATTAAATATTAAACAAAAAAATTTTAAATTTTCATTAGATTTCCATTTACTTTTCCACAAGCCTTCAACCGATTAGGCCATTCAGCTATAGAGGGCGCTGCTCGAACTAAAGATTGTTTGCGACTCTCAGTGAGGTCTTCGATAGACCATATTTTCCAATTCTGACCACAAACTGTAGTGCAATAGATTCAGATCTGGACATCCAGACGGTCAATCTTCCGCGTCTATGAACCCAGGAATATTGTTTTTTAGCCGGTGCTGCGTGGTTATGGCCTTATGGACTGGAGCGGAATCTTGCTGGAAGATCCAAAGCTCTGTATCCTAATTGAAGAGACATCCTTCTAAGACATCCTCCAGGTACACTTTTGCCCCAGCCTTAACCCCTTTTTGGCAGAAATGAAGATATCTAAACGTTACGGAGGCTGGGTGGTGGCCTCACTGATCTCTCGGAACAACATTTTTGGCGTCTTTAGAAGTTTTAGCATACATTTTGTCGCTTTGCTTATTAAAAACTTCTTCAACAGTGAACATTTTTATATCTGTGAAAAGAATATTTTCATGGCCGTTGACCGCGTGCCACCGAAGAAGCTGCTTTCACCGTCGAGTCTATCTTTCTTCAAGCGCGTTGCAAGAGATGACCAGTTGAGCGATGGAAGAAGTTTTTATGTGGATATCATCACTAATTAGTCTTGACATGGATCTGGTCGATACATTCATTTCACTGGACATGATTTTCTGCTTTCTAAGCGGATTTCTCTGAATTCTTTCTCGAACGGCTTTTATGGCTGCACTGGTTCGAATCAAACGAGGACGAATACTTCTCTTTCTGTATGCCACTTCAAGCGTTTGAACACTTCAAACTTTTACCACACCTTTGTAATGCAATCACTGCAATGCGATTTTCCTTAGCTCCTCACTCCATTGTTAACCCTCTAACCGTTTTTTTTAAATAACGATTTAAAATGCATACGAATTTCATTTTCCGGTGAATTTAGCAGTCTGAATAATGTTGTAATACTGCAGATCAATAAAATTCCCGAAATGAGGAAATTAGAGAGGAAACAAGTTTGACCGTCTGTAGACGGTCAAAACGGTTTGAGACAAAACAAATCAAATATGAAATCTGGTAAGCAATGTATTTTAATAATTCAATTAAAGTTAAAATATACTACATTGCAATGGTTTAAAATACAAATCATATTAAAAGATTATTAATGAAATTTATTTCGAGTGGAATTCATTGAAGCAATTTTTGTTAGGCGGCAAACACTAGTTTATCTCACATTTCGAGCAATAAATTTGCGTATCGGACTGTTTGCAATATTTGCATCTCCTTTTTCCTGATTTATCAAACATAGCGGGAATGTGCCCAGTGTTATCAAATCTGATGTCATCTATAGGTCTGGCACACCTTTTTCTCTGGCTTGTAGTTGGCTGACAGGAGGTTGTTGATGGTCTCCCTACTTTCTTTGGAAGCGAAAAAGAACAAAAGCCACAAGCGATTTTCTCGCGGAAGTCTGGAAGATTAATTTTATCGCTTGGATTGACGCGATGGTAGAGTATATATGCATTTGTTACGGCCATATCGAGGAAATGGTAAAATATTCGGTTCATTATATTGCGTGCCTTAAGTCGGATGTGGTATCGTCCCATCAGTCCATCCATCAAATCCACCTCTCCCATGTGGGTATTGTACTCTTTTATTATTTTTCGGCACTCTACTTCGATATACGATTTTTTTTTACGATCGTAACGTGGTAATTTCGTTGAGACTGCTGTGGGGTTGGTCTTCAAAAACGGCATCACCCCGACATAGGTATACCGATGCAAGTCGAACTGCTCTGTTATCCTTCCATGTCACTGTTGAAATGTCCACACCATATGCTGCACCAACATACTCAACGGAATATCCCCTGCTCGAAACTGAATGTTCTTCGTCTTTTTCACTTGGCAACTTTGAGTTTGGAATTCGATTAGGGCGAATAGTTCCCAAAGAAAAAATGCCTTTTGCTCGCAGATAAACTAAAAGAGGCAGTGAGGTATAAAAATTGTCAAAATACAAAATGTGATTTTGAAATTCAGGGATCGATTGGCTTAGGCGAACTACTACGTTTGCTGTGGGACCGATGTCCGGTTCTCCTGGCAAAACAGTGTTATCGCCCGCTCTGATAAATACTTCAAACCTATACGCATATCCAGAAGTATCGCATAAAACAAACAATTTTATACCCCACTTGTGTGGCTTCTTCGGCATATATTGACGTAGATGATGATTAGTTTTAGTTGCACACATTTGTTCGTCAACACAAAGGCGTGCTGTTTTTGGCACAGAGTCAAACCTTTCATTAAACAGTTCCGCAATACGTCTGACACGATACAACGGATCATAACCAGCAGTTCCTCTTTCAGCGCGTTGCTCTTTGTCAGCAAATGACAAGTAACGCTTTATATTTTTAAACTGCCTGCAAGACATTACTTTTCGTATTGGCTCAAATGCGTTTTTGCTCCAGTAGCTTTCCATGTTTGGATATCGGTACAGTGACATATACAACAAAATTCCTACAAATTTGTGAATATCTGCTTCTGTAGCTGAAAACGAAGTATTGACATTTTCCTGATGTGCAGAACGATTTGTTTCCATAACAATTAGGTCGACAATTTCTGAAGAAAAAAAGTATTCGAAGAATTGGAATGGCGTTTCTAAATTATTAATTAATGCTGGCAAAGATGTATTGCCTCGAAATGTGATGTCGTTAACGTGAAGTTGTAATGACTTTTTCTTCCAACAAATGTTTTGAAATTCTTTCTGATATCGATTTCCCCCACATTTTTGCAGCTAAATCCTCCGTTAGATGGAATTGACAAAGGTCCCTCGATTTCAATCACAGATCGTGGTTGCTTTGATGGTTTAAAAGGTGTTGCTGCCGACGCCGTAGGGGCTAGTTTCTCTTAAAAATTAAATCGAAATTCAATGTAAAGGAAAGTACAGAGTTTTTAGATATATCTTGTTCAACAGAGCTGACATTCAAACACAAATCCAAAGCATTCATAAATGCAGAGCTTGTGTTAGCTTCCTTCATTTCATCTAAGCACTCCAATATTGCCCTATCGGTACTCTCCTCGGTACTCTCCTCAATGAAATCATCAGGTTGAAAGTCAGGGCCAGAAATATCGTCGTCACTATCGAAGCCATCATCGTTGAGTTGCTCATCAACTGACATCATATATGCTTCTATCTCCTCATCCGACATCGTAGACAACTTACATTTTCTCATTTTGTCAATTACTTGAAAAAATACGTTACAAAATAGCCGATATATAAATGAAAGTCATATTTGGTATGAATATGTAAAATTTCGCATTAACCGTTATGGCCGTCTACAGACGGTCATCAGAAAATGCTAGAATAATACATATAACCTTCGGCTTACTCAAAGGAACATGATAAATTATCAAAATATATATTATTTTAAGCTTACCATAAAATTTTAAAGCATCAGCATAAGTAAAAATTCCAATTTCTTTCGAATCGTAATTTCACCAGTTTTCAAAATAATTTATTTCACTTATCACACTGACCTGCGGCACTCCAGTAGCGTGTGCGCTCAAAATAGAGAGAAAACTGAGATTGTTAGCTTCACTTCATAAAAAGCATACTCACAACAGTGCGGAGTAACGGTTTTTTATTCTAAAATAATATTTAAGGCGTAGTGTTGGCAAAAAATTATTGACCGTCTACAGACGGTCTAAACGGTTAGAGGGTTAACAAACGAAATTTGTGACGAAACTGAGTATAATTTATGAGTAGACAATAAATACGAAGAAAGGCAAATATAACGCAACTTTTTTCTGCGAATTTGTTCTCGCAGTATGCATTGCAAAATTTGTCACAGAATTTTTTTGGAAAGCTGTCAAAATAATATACTGTCTAATATTACTAGAACTAGTAAATCCCATTTAATTTTACATGTGTCATCTTCGAAAAGATGATCCTACAACTTTCCGACATGCCACGGTCAGAGCACTATGGCTTGTATTTAGGTGAGAATGATTCAGATATCTTAACATTCACATTAAGCAAGCAGAAAATGTCATTGCTCACATTTAATGGAAAAGTAGGTTATTAACAAGAGCTGAGTCAATAATGAATATTTTTTTAATGTAGTTTTAGATTCGTAAAGTGGCTTTCTTTCCTTATTTCATAAATAAAATCTGAGCAGAGGAAATACTTTTAATTACTTAAAATCACAGGTACTTACATAACTACTTAGCTAGTAACTCCTATTTTATGCATGTACAATACATACATACATACATACATACGTATATATGTATTCTGGGCTTCTTTAATTAAGAGACCCATGCAAAGCTTCAATATTCTCATAATATATGTGGTTAATCAACACGGTTATCCATGCGTTGCAATAAAAAATGAAGTAAGGAGCTGAACTGCTGCAAAAAGTA
The DNA here is from genome assembly GCF_028408465.1 of Anastrepha ludens. NCBI lineage: Eukaryota > Metazoa > Arthropoda > Insecta > Diptera > Tephritidae > Anastrepha > Anastrepha ludens. Next base: position 31,532,829 of record NC_071500.1, read on the forward strand.
AGGTCAATAATATTTGTAATGAACTTCAATTTTAACGCGAAATTACTTAGCAATGAAATGCTTTTAACTGAAGGCATACATTTACTTCTCATACAAACACCAGATATGTATGTATGAATGCATGTATGTAGATATGTTCACATCAAAAGATGTATGCACTAATACATATGCATTAAAAAGTTAAAAGTGCACCCAAACCTGACTAGGACTACGTTTGAACGGTATTTTTCCATTTTCATTTTGAGAGAAATATTTTCCCTTTTAATTTTTAATTGGCACTGATTGGTGTTAATAAACTGAAATATTGCCATACAATTTTACTACATTTTTCTCAGAAACTTTCTCTTTTGTGCGATTGAAATAACTCAGTTTTCGTTTGTTTATACTAGTAATAATTACCGATTTGAGCAATAAGCAGAACAGAGAAATGTCGGTTCTTAACAAGGAATGGGCGAGTTTTTTATCAGCTGCTTCACAGCTACTAACTACTCCCTAATCTAATTCAGATATTTTGAGTAGATTTCCCCACTCTTGGCATAATATGAATACAGAGCAAGTGGGTTCAACTCCTATTCGAGGTAGTTAGCATTAAAATAACAGCGTACATAACATACTGTTAGACCAAAAGAAAACTTTACATAAGGAATCATGTGTGGGAAAAAAGAAAGGAAAAATTAGCAATGACGCACACTACAAATGGAAGGAGGCGTCATATGCAACACAATATTAATATTTCTTATTATTACAAAAAAAAAAAAAATAACAATAATAAAAAAATAATAATAAATAAAAAAATAAGATATCCGAATGCCCATAGGATTTGATAAATGTCGAAAAAAAAAATTGCAAAGGGCAAAGTCATAAATGTTGAACCGGGTGCAAATGACAACAGCACAGCAAACATTAAGGGGTTATACGCAGTTATGACTTTCAAAAAAATCGATTTTTTTATTGCATTTTTGTAATGTACATATATTCAAAAGTATACGCACGAAATTTGAAGTAGATCTAAGCAATACTTTCGGAGTTGTACCTAAATATGTAGAGATGCCTCGGCACGTTTTAAGGTAGGTATTGAAACTTTAAACGTGTTTTTTTCAAAACGGCATTTTTCAAGTCGGTGTACACGATATCTCAAAAACGGCTTGTTTGATCGGTCAACCGTTTTAACTCAATCTTTAAAGATACATTTTCTAGTAATTAATCGTTCCTTTTGTAAATCTGATACTTATTTTCCATTTTATAATCAATTTACGGCCAAATTTCAACGTAAAAATCGAAATCATTTCTTTTAAAAGCTGCCATTTTGTGAAAATTCACTATTTTGGTTAGCCGAACGATTAATTACTAGATAATCTAATATATTAACAAAATTTGTTTGGTTTTTTGATTTCAGATAATCCAATCCTGAGTTACGATGTACACCGTAAATCGTCTTTTTTTAAAGGAGGTTCCAGAAATCGCCTGCAGCGCGCTCTATAATCAACATTTTCATAAATAAAAAATTTTGTTACGTTCTTGAAGGATGCTTTTATAACCGCCAAAAATTTTCAAACTAAAATATTCTGAAGTTTCTTCAGGATAAATCCTTGACAACCCGTCTTTTATTTGCTTCATAACTGCGTATAACCCCTTAAGGAAATGGAAAAAGGTGAAGTTTATAAGTACCTTGGTGTATTACAAAACTACAATGTTGAAACAATGCAAATGAGAAAAAAGCGTATAGCCGAGTACAGAAGACGCCTCCACGTACTTTGCAAAACAAACTTGAATTCCAATAACCAGATCAGAGCTATCAACTCATTTGCAATACCTGTAATTTCGTATAGTTTTGGTATAGTAAAATGGTCAACAGCTGAGCTGAACAGCTTGGAACGCATGATGCGCACAATAATGACTAAACATAAATGTCATCATCCTAAAAACTCTGTATTGAGATTTGCACTGCCTAGGAGAGAAGGAGGTAGAGGTGCAATTGACGTGGGAGCACTGCACGACAAGCTGATCCTGAAACTTAGGAATTACTTTTATGGAAAGGCCGGAAACTCTGCACTTCACCATGCCGTCAGTGCAGCTGATATTAAATTTACACCTCTTAGTATGATGCACGAGTTTAACAGCAGGAACTCTATAACAAAAATGGACAAAGTTAAACAATGGTCACGAATGCCCATACATGGCGTATATAACAACGAATTGAAAAGCCCGCATGTCGACGCGAAACTGTCGCATTTATGGCTATTCAATAAAGGAATTTTCGCGGAAACAGAAAGTGCTATATTTGCTATGCAAGATGGAGTAGTACCCACGCGAAATTATAGTATGTAAAGTACGTCATCAGAGAGCCCAATGCTCTGGCAGACATATGTCGTAGATGTGGCGACCACGGCGAAACTCTAAACCATGTTTTAGTTGGGTGTACGCTATTAACAAACTCCTTCTACCCTAAACGGTGTTGCAAAAATTATACACCTACGACTTGCTCAAATGTACAAGAACTCATAATATACCTGACATATTTGAGGTAAATAAAAATGACAACACTGCGTTTGTCATAGACATTGCACAAAAATACCCATAGAACGTACACAGAGAAAATCAGCAAATACTCCGATTTGGGGATTGACATCAAGCGGCAGTGGAAACTCAGAAAGGTGTATTGCCACTGATCATATCGGCCCACGGATTCGTTCACGTTAATCTGACGGAAAGCCTCAAGAAGCTCAAATTGGAGAATCACCTTATCTATAACCTTCAAAAAGCGGCTCTGCTGAATTCTTGTCACATATATTAATAAGAAATTTCCTTCAGTAAATTAGTATATATTTATTGCTACAATATTCACACCTGTACCTCTTAGTTCTATTTTAATTTAGAGTACGATAGTTAAAAACTTTTTAAAACAGTGTAAACATCTGACTTGCAGCTAAGCTGGCGCCAAGTTGTGTAAGTGTCTCCCAAAGAATGGAATGTTTGACAAAATCAAAGAAAAAAATAAAAAAAAAAACAAATTATTTTAATAATTACATCAGTCAAACGACGCATGGCAAACAGTTTTACAAACACGTAAATGCCAGTGAATCACAGGTTTTCTCTATATACGTATGCATACAACTCAGCTGATCCCTGTATTCTAAATGAATGTCGCACTGCACGCTGATTTCTCAATACAAAAAGCATTCAAACATAGGAAACTTAGGAGGATTAGTGACATTTTTTCGCCATTCAGTTGTATAGCTTTAAACCTAGAAAATCCAACTTCGAAAGGAGGATCGAAACACATCATCTTTTTGTCGATTTTAAAGCTGCACTACGAAAGTAAATTATTTTTAAGCCGTAATGTCTGACTTCTGTATTCTCGCAAAATTAATACAGCTATTCAAAATGACGCTGTTGAATACCAGCAGCGCCGTTAGAATTGAGACGGACCTCACCCAACCGTTTGATACCAAATGAGGCTTCACACACGCTGATTCGCTGTCGTGTGACTTCTTTAACCTGATGCTGAGCGTACGAGCCGCAGAACTTAATCGCTCAGGCACAAGTTTTTATAAGAGCGTACAATTTTTGACGTATGACGCGGTCTTAACAACCGCGCTCTGCCTTTTCTAAACTGGATAAAAAGCAAAATGAGTCTGGTGGTGTACGAGGACAAAACGAAGTACCTCCTGTCATCAAACAAACAGTCGGCGCACACGCGTATCGGCAGCCACGTCACTGTTAACAGCTATAATTTCACGGTTGTAAGAGACTTCGTTTATTTACGAGCAAGCATTAACACCGACAACAACGTCTGCCTGGAAATCCAACGTAGAATCTCTCTTGCCAACAAGTGCCACTTTGGACTAAGTAGGCAACTGAGTAGTAAAGTCCTCTCTCTCCGCTCTTTACGAACAAAAGTAACACTCTACAAGGCTCTCATCATGCCCGTCCTAAAGTATGGCGCAGAAGCGTGCACGATGACAACATCCGAAGAGGCGTGCCTTGGAGTGTTTGAGAGAAAGATTCTGCGCAAGATTTTTGGGCGTTTTAGCGGCTACGCTGCCTGGGTCATGTCGTCCGAATGGATACAAACGCTCCGGCTCTGAAAGTATTCGATGCAGTATCAGCTGGTGGTAGCAGAGGACGAGAAACCACCTCTGCATTGGAAGGATCAGTCGGAGAAGGACTTGGCTTCACTTGGTGTGTCCAACTGGCGCCGGTTAGCACGAGAAAAAGAAACGACGTAAGAAACGCGTAAGCGCTTGCCGCGTCAATCAAAAAGAAGAAGGTCATGCGTCGATGAGGCCCTGCTCAGAGCAGTAAGGTTAGAAAAAATTCAGTGAACTTAGAAAAATCAACCACCAAAATTGCTACTTAGCTAATGCTGCGATTTTAGGCAGTAAGTCTCAGATAGTTCACGGTTAAGAGGATAATATTGGCACACCGACCAGCTGGTAATAAAACGGGGCAGAACACGCCTAATGAGTTGTGAGAGAGATTAAATTTTTTATTTCAAGCACAAAATTAAATTTGCAGAATAAAATTCTGATATTAATCGACTGGCAGAACGATGTAAATATCCCTTGACCGCGCGTGCTTTGTTTTCGTGTAGTTTGTGGCTAAATTAATTTGATAATGATGAAGCGAACTATGCTTACATCTCATTTTTATTATAATTTTTTTCGTTATTTAATAACTACTAACTATATTTGATTTGTAAAAAATTTTTCCACTAAATGAGTTGATTTATCGGTAAATATTAACGATGCAGCTTTCAATGCAAATCAATTAACACTACGTTATTTAAGTACATAAATTGAAACAAGTTTGTTGTAACTAATAATAATTCTTGTTTTAATAAAATTTTGTAGTAAACAGGTTTTTACTTCCATAAACAATCGGTACTTAAAATTCGTCGAAACTCGGGAATTAACACAAAGCGCCCACGCGCACGGGACATTTACATCGTTCTGCCAATTTAATTTTTGAATTTAAAATAGTTGCCCGAACAACTTGTGGCAATTTCAGTCTTAACTAAATAATAAAAATTTCATTGCTCTCGCGACTCATTAGTGGTGTCATTTTACCTTTTATTACTGGCTGAGCGCGCTTTAAATATTGTTTATATAATCGTCGACTATCAGACACTCAGTGGATAAAATTTCAGACACAGTAAATTTTGATGGTTGATTTCTGTATGTTGAGAGCATTTTGTCTAACCTTGCCACCATGATGAGGGTCTCATCTCGCAAAAGACCGCTCAACATATCTCCCGTAGCGCTCTGGCAAAATCTGAGGCTTAACAAAATAATGACGAAAAACGCTCGCTCACTCACTGTCTCTTATAAAGGGTGGTTAAGATTCAATGGCCGGTGTTGATTTTGAATAAAATACAATTTTTTTTAGGAAATTATTGTCATTTCTCTGTATTATGATAATATTGGTATGGCTCAATTACGTATGGAACAAAATATCGGCCAAATGGGGCCGCGGCCTCGACGGCACACCTCCATTCGATGGTCCAAATTTTCGATGACGCCGAGGCTTAATTGAGGTTCTATGCCGTTAATGTGCCGAATTATCTCATCCTTTAGCTCTTGAATTGTTGCTGGCTTAGCGGCGTACATTTTTTCTTTCAAATAACCCCCAAGAAAGAAGTCCAACGGTGTCGTTGACGTTTAGGTGTGGTTCACATTCAACATCCGCCCTTGAAATTTAACCACCCTTTACTATAAAACCTATTAAATAAGAATAACTGGCATAAGCAGATTAATTCTATTTGATGTGCATGCCAGATAGATTTTTATGAACATTTTTCATTAGAATTTATGGTGTGTTTTCATATTAAGCTGGTAGTTTATGTATATTTAGTGGGTTCAACAATGCATATAAAAACTTAAAATTTCTACAAATTTACGTCTTCATTGCTTATTATAAAGTACTCGTTCTATAAAAAAAAAAAAATAAAGTCAGCTCCGAATATAATAGAAATTATTTAATTTAAACACAAATGATTTGCTTTTACAGATGTGAGGAAAAAAGAATAATCGTGCAAAACAGAAACCGAAATAACTTCAAAACTCACTCACTCCATTGTGATATCACAGTAGCAATTTATCTGCTACTCTTTGTTAAACCATTTTGTTTTAGGTGCAAACCGATTGATCTGACTGACACTTGCTAGGGTGGTTCAATAAATATTCGTTTTTTAGGAAAGAGGGCGTTCCTGCGGGACGACGGCAAAACAAATTTCAGACTGGTTGATAGGTTAGTTTGGATTTGGGAGTTATTCGAGTAAGACGTGTTTCGTGATTTTCGCTAAGATGGAAAAAGCGCTGTAGGTATCGTTCAGTAATTCGCTTTTTGTTTTTGGATGGAAAAAAAGCGAGGAGATAAAAGCAAAGTCGGAGGCTGACTATGGGGACGCTTCGCCATCCATGACCACAGTTAGATATTGGTTCAACGAATTTAAACGTGGGCGAATATCCGTTTTTGATGAGGACGCCCGGCAAACGTGATTACCGCGGAACTCATTCAAAAAGTCCTCGACATGATTCTCACCGATCCACCAACGAGAAGTGTGTCAACTGGAATGGCAATTAATATTTTACCTGATAAGTTGGCAATGAAAAAATGTTCGGCCCGATGGGTGCCGCGATTGCTCACAAGCAACAATAAGCGGGTGCGACTGTTAACTTCGAAACAGTAATTGGAGCAATTTAAGTGAGTTCAGAAGGTATTTTTGCGTCGAGTTGTCCCTGTTGATGAAACCTGGATTCATCATTACACACCATTACACACCAGAAGCTAAGCAACAATCAAAACAATGGTGAATCTGCTCCATGGCTATGATTATTTGTCATGCGAACGGCGTCATCCTCATGGATTTTTTAGAAAAAGGAAGAACGATAACTGGACAATACTAAGGTGAGTTATCGAACCACTTTCACAAAAAATTCAAGGAAACACGCATTTGGCGAAAATGAAGGTTCTGTTTCACCACGACAACGCACCAGCACATTCATCCGGACCCGTATTCACCCGATCTGGCTTCCTGCTAATTTTTCTTGTTCCCGCACATGACTCGCGGGAAAAAAATTTAGTTCAAACGAGGAAGTCATCGCTGAGGCAGAGGCGTATTTTGCAGAGCTCGACAAAACTTATTTTTGGGAGGTGTTAAAAAAATGACCAGAGCGGTGGAAGAAGTGTATCTTTCTAAAAGGGGACTATGTTAAAAAATGGTGTTTCATTTCTAACACGGGTACCTATTGAACCCTCCTCTTATGTATATCCCTTATATAATCGGTTTCACTCAAGAACGATGAGCCAAGTATCTACAAATATTTGCATGCTACGCAATGAAGCTCTCTGACAAACTCTTCTTCCTCATTCTTGCAGCTTATGCTGTATCTTTGAGCATGTCGACCTAGGAGAGAGACCTGAGGCCTATCATCAAAGTAAAAAAGGTAAAAAAAATACCTCCAAAGCCATCTAAAAATTAAAAAGAGTAAAAAGTGTATTTGCATATTTAAATACATATTTATATTTACATATTCAAACATACATACATGCACCCCTGTTCAAAGTAATAGTGGCGTGATGAATTACCATGTTTTATCTATTTATTTTGTAGTTAACTATTTCCATAGAGTATTCTATAACTTTAAACTAAAAAAAAAAAAAAAATTTTAAATCTAAAAAACAAAATTATAAAAATTATGAAGCACAAAACAAAAAAAAAAAAAATTGAAACTTAGTCATGCGTCGCGCTACTATTATTTTGAACACAGCTGTACATATACGTCAACCAATGCTGTATTGATTGCTAACAAACGATTAACGACGACTAATGACCGATGTATTGTCGTATGCCGTATTCGCTATTACTTTAAATATGTAGAGCTATGCGAATGAGTGTGCGTGCGATGAGTGAATGAGTGTTTTTAAAATTAAATTGAAACTACGAATCAGTAGGAACTATATTAGTTTACTTGTTTTTCCATAAAGTAAATTGCAAGACATAAAAAAACAATTTGACGTCAGCCCTATAAACCGATTAGTTATTTTCAACAATGTTAAATCAGCTTTAGCAAATAAAAGCAAGATTGTAATCTATTCTTCTATGTATTTATATAAATATGTACCCAGCCATGTATGCATGTTTGCATGTACGCATGTATGTATGCATATATGTACATATATCCTTCTAAAATACGTGTATTTGTGCAGCTTTGTAATCATTCCCTTATGTTTTTACATACACAGTGAGAAGTGCTTTTGCCGCTCTCAGTACTTTTAAAAAGCTTTTACTTTACTTATTTTGTTTCACATTATTTCATTTTCGTTCCTGCAACACGCATGCACTAACAACAACCATCTGATTCTCAACATGTTTACAAACATCGCTGGTTAAGTAATTCGTTCACTGCTACACTAATTTGTGCCTAAAACTAACAGTAAGGAAAACCGTCCAACCTTGCTAACTGCTCGGTTGATTGGCTTCTAGGCAGTAAGGTGAGAGCATCGCTCTTTTGGGGTGTTCTCATTTTACGAAGCGCTAATTTTTGAATGGGTACAGGTCGTCCCTTTGAACTCATGCGCTCACTACTTTTCGAGTTGTAGAGTTTGGGTGAAGCGATCTGCCCTATGAGTAATATATAATGGTGGGATTTAATTTCAGGTGAAATTGTGTTAAATACATAAACATTTAAACCGATAAGTGAGTAAGGAAATTATGCAGGTATATAAAATAGTTCATGGAACTTACAAACTAGTGTTTTAAGCGAAAATGATAGAAAGAAGATTGCGCCCATCAGAGAGTGCGTGAAGTCACGTTTTTCCGAGTTGTGCAGTATTGCCAACCATTTGCTCTTCGCAATAAATTTAGTGCTTTTTTATACCGCAAATGCGTAAATTTGCGTGTTTGTTTCTTTTTTTTACTTTAAAGCTAAGAAGCTACAAAAGAAGGTTAAAAAATGCCCCTCTGAGAAGGTTTTAGTGCTAATAAAAATTAGTTGGTTCTTATAAAAGTGTGACTTTAACTTTTTGCTCCGTTTAAGGTTTTGCAAGAAAGAATATTAAATGTCCCTCTCTCAACTCTTCTTAAGATTGAAAACCTTTTTACACATTTTAAAAGGCGTTTGAAATTACTGAAATTACTACATTTATTAAAAAAAAACGCACATTCTAAAGACAATTTGTCACGCATACAAATTTCTTTAAGGGGTAACACCACTGTACACGCGTAAAATAAACACGATTTTTAAAGAATTTTTTTATATAGAAGGAAAGGGAAAGCAATCACTCTGATTTGGGAAGTTATTACTTATATACTAAAATACAAAACTACAAAGTTTGATCGAAAAATTTTACAAAATGGCGGCATTGGAGACATTTTTGTAATGTGGTTTCTCTTGAAGGAGCTCCGCGGCACGCAGCACAGAGGGTGCAAATTTTAATCTGGAACAAAGAAACATTTTTTTCTGAATCTAGATAAGAATAGCTAGAGAAACACGTAGGGGATTTAAAAAATATTTATTTTTGTGGAATTAGCAAGCATTTGAAGGAAAAAACTCTTTTTTGGACTAAAAAAACGGCACTTAAATAATTATAACAATCGTTTAAATTAATCTATCGAAAATCCCCTACGCTCTTCTCTTAAGAAGGTTATTATACAGACGTAGTGAAAAACCTGATTCAAAATATTTAAAATTGTTTGAGTTATGCTGCGTGCCAATTTCAGAAAACGTGTTTTGAGAAAAACGCGTTTAATGTTTGGAAATTTGGAGAAGTCGTTAGGTAGCAGTCACTAACGCTTGGTTAAAAGCTTAAAATATTTATGAAATAAACTTCGGTAACGTATAAAACTTTTTGTTCTGTATTTTAAAAGGTTCAAAGAATTTTTTAAGCTTATAAAAAAAAATCAATTTTTTGAAATTTCTACAGTGGTGTTACCCCTTAAGTGATTCAATAAAAATTTGGTATTTTATTTTCTTTAAATGGGCATTTTAGTGCGTTTTTACATCCAAAGCTAGGCCACACGGCAGTAGCGAGAGAGAGATTTGACTGTCGAAAGCAGAAGAACACCAACGACACCTGCAATCGCGGGAAATGCCACCAGATGTTAAAAAAAAGTAAAGCTAAATAAAACTGAGTGAATTATTTAAATAATGATTAAAAAATGTATATTTTACAAAATTATAAACATTACATTTTAATTAGAACAGGCTAGAAAAATGTCATGAAGAAAGAACTAAAACTCCGAGACTAAATAACAAAAAAAAAATGCTAAATCAAGTTACGAAAATGGTAATCTGGCCATACTGGTGCTAAACGTAACTCGTTGTCAAATTCGCTGAGAGCAAAGTAACGGGACCACGATAGGCGCCATCTCATTATTCTTTCCATCATGTGCTTTAAGCACTTTTGGGATTTAGTGCTTAGTGTCCTTTTTACTACCTTACGATCCTACTGAGGCTCATGCTGGTTAAAATAATGGTTCTATGACAGAGAAAAGTCGATGATATACATATGTACATTTTTGTATGATCTACAAATTTTGTTAGCATTAGCTGGCTGGGAAGAGCCAATTTTGCGATTAAATAACTAATACATTTTTCTCTAAAACTTATTGCGAAAGGTTAGAAAATGTGCCTATGAAAAGCATATTTGATAATGTTTCTTATTATTTTACCCGCATTATTGAAAACAAACAACAACACTTTGAAAATAGCGTTTTCAGAATTGCAAAATTGGATATATAAATTTTCGTACTTATCACTTTTATTTGGGAAAATATTTGCTATGCCATTGAAATCAGCGTGACAATTTTTACTTGTTTAGGGAAGTCTCCCTGAAAGCACTTTTATTTGTTCCAAAAATATACTTGTACATTCTTTTGGTCCAATCGGAATTCTGAAAAGCATAAATACTACATATGAAAATAATTTGGTGTAAATTTTGTAAATCTGGTTGAGTGAATTTACTTTGGTCGGTCGGGTGGCTAAAACAAATTTTGGACGATTTTTGTATTTAATATGAATATTTTTCCAGTGGACAAAATTTATTCTATATCTATACATTTCCAAAGTTTTTCGTATGCAAAAATACTGTAATATTAATGAAACACAATTCCAAGTGATATAAACACAGCTCACAACTTGATTAGAATAGTGCGATTAATTTATGTAACAGTCAAATTTTAAACTTCACTGCGATTGATGGAAAAGTAAGTATATAATACTAGAAATAAAAAATTCAGTTTAATATTCTACTTTCAGATTTTTAATCAAAAAAGCGGCGTCTGAACCCGTGGAACGTTTTACAGGTAATTTTGTCAAAGTGAAATAAGGCCAAAGGCGTTTGTATGTCTATTTGCGTTTCATATTTTCCTGATAGGCTGTACACTAAATTGGCGCCTTATTTGAGTGCGTTGTTTTTACATTTTTTTGTAGTGATTAAACATCAATAGTCAAAATTCTAAAAGATAATTTAGAGCCGAGTGGCGACAGTCAATCGAGTAGTTCAATTCGTGCTATACGAGTATGCACTTATATACACACACATACTCGTACATATACAATTGGTTCTCACATTCTTTGTTAGATATTTGGCGGAGCACCTCCTCCAATTTGTGCTGTGCGTTTTGCTGTTGTTCCACAAATGGAGGGACCTGCGGTTTTATGCCGCTTCCGAACGGCAGATGATTTTTTATGAGGAGAAATACACTCGGAGGTTTGCCATTGACTACCGAGGGGCGGCCGATGTTGGTAAAACCTTTCTCTTCTAGAAATAAGTACTTATTAACCCTTTCGGCCGTGTTAAATGCGGACATGGGTGCCGTACTGGCTGGAATTAATTTTCGTTGCAAGAGTAGTGACACATACCAAGTAAGATTATGAAAGATAAACAAGATTTATTAATTCTATAAATAAACATAGTATAAAATTGGTATGGTTTCTTGCTTTGGTGGCTGAGAGTAGACATACGACCGGAATGGTAAAAAAGCATTGGTGGCTGATATCGTAGTACACATACGACCGCAAAGCGTTAAAATATGCAAGATATTTTGAATATTAAATTTTTAGTAGAAGAAATAAAGCAAAAACAAAATGTAGTATGTATGTGAAAAAGTTAAGAAAAAGTAAACTCCATTTGAAAACGGTTCAAAAATAAATGAAGAAAATGTAGAATAAGGAAATAAAAATGAGTTCGCATTAAGCAAATACAATCACAAAAATGCTGAAAAAAGTTTAATGATATATAAAAAAATATAAAAAAAACGTAATTTAATAAAATGATGTAATGTAGTAATTAATGTTTTGGTGAATGATTTTCACTGGGTTTGTAACCATTTTTTATTCTAGTGGGGAGGGAAAGAATTGCACGGCTGAGAAAAGAGATTTGATAGTTAGCCTAAGGCAAAACGTATAAGAAAATTGAAAATATTGTTGGCTGCACACCTTCAATGATATTTAATGCGAATCATTATAAAAAAAAAGCCAGAAAATCGAGGTAGAAAATGTCAAACAACCGCTGTCGAAGATAGACGCATTGTGCGCTTTAGCAGGATAAGGCCGTCAGCATCGTCTAAAGTTATCAGAAATGAATTGAATCTCTCGGTCAGTGACGTTACAGTTCGTCGACGTCTAAATGTCAGAAGTCCTAGAAAAATACCCCTTTTGAAGCATGTGGAAGGACATGCATATTGTGGAGAGACAAAAGCAAAATTGCTTTATTTGGTGGAACAGGCTCTAGGCAGTATGTACGACGACCACCAAACACCGAAAATAATCCTCGGTACACAAAGAAGACAGTTAAGCATGGTGACCTAATATGGGCTTGCAATGGCGTTGGCCCTCTTCATATGATAAATGGCATTATGGATAGACATGTTTATGTAGATATATTACAAAATGCTATGCTCCTATATGCCAGTTGGGAAATGCTTATAAAATGGACATTTCAACAGAAAAACGATCCGAAACATACGAGCAAGCTTGCGAAAGATTAAATTGTATCGGAAAAGATCGATCTTATGCTATGGCCACCTCAGTCCCCAGATCTTAATCCGATGAAAAACTTATGCGGAAATGTTAAGCGGGTTATGGCAACTGCAAATGCTTCAAACACAGGTGAGCTTTGTCAAGTGGTTCAAGAAGCATGGCCTCAAATCCCCTTGAAGCGTTGTCAGGACCTTATCGATTCCATGCCCCGTCGATGCGCAGCCGTTATTAAAAATATTAGACTGTATTGAGTATGAAGAACTTAAAAAATAATTTTTGAATAAAGTTATTCTGTTTTGTTTTTTCCTTTAATGTAACCACTACTATAATTATGAACAGCCACTTTTCGGTGCACTTCGCAAAAGTCGTCAAAAAATTACACAAACCAATGGAAAACTAACGGTATCTTTTGACTATTCTCTTCTTTGTATGCTATTAATTCGTAATGTTTAATATATAGAAAAATGAATACGAATGTTGTGAGGTGCTGCACTACTACATTTTTGGACACAGCTGTATATGTAATAATAAATAAAAAATGTAATACAACATAACACAAAATAGAATGTTATATTAGATGCTGAAATGATTTGAAAAAATAAAATAAGTTAAAATTTAATGAATAACGAAAAAAAAAACGTAGAAGCAAAATATTAAATAAAAAACTTATAGAAATTTGAATATATTGTTATGATTTTTAAAACTTGAATATTGTATAGAAAAGTACCAAGTACCTAAAAATGGTATACAAATTAAATTTCTATAAAATGATGTTATATTAGATTTAAAAAAAAAACATAAAGTGAGTCACTAAGTAAAATAAAATTATGGGAATTTATTAAAAAAAAGGTTAAAAAATAACAATAAAAAAAGTTCTAAAAAAATAATAATAAAAACGGATCTAAAGAAATAACAATAAAAATAACAATAAAAAAACAAACAAAAATTTTGCCCCGTTGTAGGACTCGAACCGCTGTCCCCAGTAGAAACGATCTGATACTCAAAAATGTATCCAGTCACTACACTAACGCAAAAGCAGCACCCGCAGCGGCAGTATACGTACACTAGACACGAGTAAAAGTAGTCTCCGTTACTGAATGAATCCAAACTGTGGTTACAACAACAGCAATCATTAATGACAATGAAATTTCTCATCAATGGTGAAAAACAGAAGTTATTCTTCATATCAACATTTGTATGTCAATCGCCCTGTGTTATGCAATCGGCGTGCTGCCTCCATATCTGCAGACACAGCAACTTTCGCGCCGTCACTTACATACATGTGTACAAATGTATGTGTATAAATACGTATGCGTTGTCTGCAAGTTATATGTGCGCTTGAGTTTTTTTTTTTAATCTTTTAAACGCCAGCAATGACTACCAACTGACAAATGCTTTGAAAATGTGCAGCAAGCGCGTGCGACCGAAGACCATGCCAGATCGTCCAATGTTGGTCGTTGCTTATGAGACTCACAACAAGACAATGGATTCGCTCTCAGTCAGTTGTGTGGTTAGTGAGTAAATTGGCCGGTCGGTAATTACGGCCATCGCAAGCCATTTGTTGTGAATTGTTGGCATTGTTTTAATTCAGTTTGCTGAGCTGGTTACGACTGATCAACTAAATTTATCTTGGCCACGCGACAGCAATGGCGGGAAATTGGCAGCGCCTGCTGGTTGAAAATCAAAATAGTCGTAGTTTTGTTCCATTCCATTTAGCAGCAGCTAACGCAATAACGCAAAAAATGCATTTTCTTGATTCACGCGTTCTACTCAAAGGCGCTGTACACCACTGTGCACTTGGGGCTAATGCAACCCATTCGTTAGAAGAGGGCGGCAGCGTTGGATTTGGCTTTGATATTTAGCTTTAGTTGGTGGCTGCCATTGTAAATAAATATATTTTAATCAATTTCTGACTTTTGCAATTTTACTCGCTCAAGCTTGAAGCCAATGGCCAGCAGTCCATCACCACCACCACCGCCATTTCGCAGCAAGCGCCAAAACAAATTTTAAACCTTGAACTCAAATTTGTTAATTCGTTGTTTTCGTAATTTTATGTGCTCTGTTACTTTATTCGTGCATCGATTTTTTTTTTTGGTTTTACAGTACTAATTTGTCTACTAAAATCAAGTCGGCGCTATTTAATTTTGCATGGGTATGCGCATGGAAGTATAAATTTACATACATACACATGTATGTGTATATGCTTTCGCCGATCATAAATATTTAATACCAACCACGAAAATACTGAAATACTTAAAGTCAAATTTACCTTTTGAAATTTTATAAGGCTGACTGTTGTTTTACTTTCTCCAAGTTCGTGTAGAGATCGCTTATATGTAAATGCTTATGTATATATGCAAATATAATTAAATAATAAATACGTTTTCCTTAAAGCTTGGAGGCAAAAATATTTGCAGCGATGAACGCTAAACATATGTAGCCTCTTAAGTTTTGGCTCATTGAAATGTCTTTGATATGCTGGCTTCATATTTTCGTACTGAAAATTTGGAGGAATAGTGGAGCATAGTCAAAGCGAAGTTACACCCAGCTCTAAATAAGTAAGTCACCCTTTAATTACTTTACTTTATCTGTAAATTTATAATTACTTTACTTCTACTAATGCTTTGTCTAAGTCATAATCGAGTTAGAGGCGGCTCTTACTCCTAAAGCCGGCTTCAAATTTATAGTTGCCAAAGTGTAGGTTTATGCAAACTTGAATGAAAAAGTTTCGTTTGCAATAATTTCGAAATCACGTTCTAAATTTTAGAACGTGATTTCGAAATTATTGCCAAGTTTCTTAAATGTAGAACAATGTATAAACAAAAAGGCTTAGCCCTTTCGAATATCTTTAACCTATTCGATAGACTCATTCGTAGAAGATGACGACTAATATTATATTTGACAAAGAAATTGTTGACTTTATAATTTGCGCTTTAAATATAGAAAATTGGAGAAATAACCAAGGCCTCCTGTTTTCGATACTCGATCAAGAGATGCTTCTTGAATGCAGCCGAACTGTGATCGCATTTTCTTGCCTTTAGATACATAAAAATTAATAATCAGTATGTAAATAAAAAATTCTTCGTCAAAATATGTTCAGCACTTAAACTATGATATTTTTTCTTCAAATATGATGATGCTAATTTTGTAGCGTTGCCACTTCAGTGCATATACAAACTAACAGTATTTAAGTTTTTTGAATTAACTAACTAAAGTGGACTTTTGAGTCTATAGCCCCCGCGACATATTTTGATTATTTCTGTTAGTTTTTATATCCTTGTTTACTCCGTTCGGGAGCCTAGGGCCTCGACAAGGTTCTGCCAACGTACACGGTTCTGGGCTGTTGTGTTTACGCCGTCCTATGTGATGTCGGCATGTGCTAGCTCGCGCAACATCGACCTTCTCCAAGTAATATTCGGCCGACCACGAGCTCTATGGTGGTTTTCTCATTCGTTGCTCTGATGGTGTTCGGCCAGTGTATTCTACAGATGATGCAAGTATTCTACCTGTTTGTTGACGAAATATTGTAGCCTCTGTGTGATGGTATTGAGACCAGCCATGCTTCGCATCCATGCAATAACACTGACTTCACACATGAGCTGAATATTCCCAGTTTAGAGCGCCTGGAAACTCGCCCATACTGCAAATGCATTCGCCCGAACGCTGCACTTGCAATTGACATCTTCATTTGCTCGCCGCCTGTCGTCATAGTGCAGCCGAGATCTGCTACCTCGCTTTCGACAAATACCACATTTTTTTTAATGCTCTTTAATTTCTTATAAATGTGTAGATCCTTGTCTAACAAAAACCATATAAATCCAAGTTTCAAACTTTATACTAAACTTAGAAAAATTCCACAAACTTCTCATCACAATTCCAATTTTTAGAAAAAAAAAGACTAAAAACAAAAATGCCGTGCATTTATTATGTACCGAAAATACGCAACACCTTCAGAGAAACAAATTATAAAGAAATTAATGGCATTGGTTAGCGGCTACAAGCTTCCCCTTTATTATATTATATTAAAATTTTATAAGCTCTAAAACAGCATATCAAAAGTTATCTAGAAATTTTAATTAAAAAACGCGGAATCGGGATGAACATTTTCTAATTTTTGTATACAATTTTAAATTTAGATCTATACGACTTTTTTATACAACAGGAAAATTGTAAAGCCTGTTTGAGGTGCTATCGTTTAGTGGCGTGGTCTATGATTGTACATATAATGTAAACTAAATAAAACCAGTATGTCTTTTAAAGTTTCTGTTATTATTTATTTTCTCTAGAAGACTTCCAATTCTTTCCTTCGTATCTTACGAAATGAAAATGCTATGAAATTAGAAATATTTAAGGTTTTTTTTTTCATTGTCAAGTTCGATTAAATTTATTATCCAAGTAACTTTAATTACTATTGAGAAAATTCAAACCCTGCACTATCCATCCACCAACAATAGAAAGTCTCATAGAAAAATGTATGTATATCACCTTACGCTCCTGAGAACAATTGTGTAGACTATGCTTTTAAGAAAAAAACTCCACTGATGCGATCTAAGACAGCATTTACCACGTGGTACATCAACAAGAAGCGAAAGGTGTGAGAATGCTGTTAACTCAATCAGGGGAAATAAAACTTTTAGTTGGATGTTAAAATAAATATCGCTCATTTGCTGTAAGTGTGGCATAATCTCATGATATGAATTAACAGTGCTCTGCTCATTACATGAAAATCTGTTCAGTGCTTGGTAAATTGAAGGCTTTAAAGCCGATTATAACAATCTTACAGCAAATGAGTGAAACATCGGTCGTCGACTCTCGAATTTTAAACTACGTGATAAAGCCTTGGTTTGTTTAGTTGCCCGTATATTTAATTCCTACCTAAAGCGAATGACTTATTAAGTCTTTTAACAAAATTTATATGGTTTTACTACTCCTTTCACAACATTTTTCATTGGTCATATTAATAACGCCAGTTTTTGCAAAAGACTTAAGTTGGTCAATAATGAAATTAATTTTTTTACTTCTTTGTTTTGATTTGCATTAAAACTTTGTGTGAAATATTAAATCAAATTTGCCCTCATTAGAATAAATTGTATTATTGAAGCATATCAAAAAAGCACAAAAAATGTTGTAATATGAAAATAAGCATTAAGAAAACAACATCTGCCAATAAGTCAGAGTTCAAAGTATAAAAAATAACGTAAAAAAAAAAAAAATAAATAAAAAAATACAAAATAAATAACATACGAAAAACATTCGCCCAACATTTAACAATCGCGAAAGCAGGTGAGCCGGTGGTAATATGCGAAAAAGAAAAAAATGATTATTGGAGCAGGTTAATGGGGGAAACGATACGTGAAGATATGATGGATGCTACGAAGTCCACATAAAAGAAAAAAGAAAACAATTTTGCAATAACGTAAGCGAATGTGGTGTAAAAGTAACATAATAGACGAAATATGAAAATCATATGCACATAATAAAACCTGAAATTTACAAACAAAAGCAAAAAAAAATTAAATAATAATATTGTGCGTTTATACTTTGCAGCGCCGCCATTACACCAGCAATTTTTTTTAACTAGAGAAAGAAAGCATAGACTGATGAGAGTGTTGAAGAAAGAGAGTTAATTGTAGTTTGAGCATTTAACAGTGAAATATAATTTAATAACAGATTGAAATGTAACGTCAGGAGAGATATGTACGCACTAGTCTCCAGCGCGGTTACATTACTAAGATTTCTGATGATAAAAATGGTGTTACGCATCGACATCAATGGCCTCGTTTGGTTACTATTTGACATCGTCAATGGCAAACGACACAAAGTAAAAGAAAAAATGAGAACAACAAGCTTCGTTCCAAGGCGAACTAAAGGGTGTTTTTTTAGAGGTTAGGTTTTCAAGTTGGCACTACTTTTTTCGTAGATGGCCTTTTTGACAGCTGTCACTTGATTTATGCTCTGTTTGGTTTGCCATTTCATAATGAATAGACTTAGACTTAGACCTGATCAAGCGCGTCGCACGTTTGGTGAATGGGCCCAAAACGAGATGGCCACCGATCCCGATTTTCACAAGAAAATTTTGTTCAGCGATGAAGCTCACTTTTGGTTGAATGGGTATGTCAATAAGCAAAATTGTCGCATTTGGAGTGAACATAATCCACAAGCCATTGCTGAGACGCCGTTACATCCTCAAAAAGTCACTGTTTGGTGTGCTCTATGGGCAGAGGGAATCATTGGTCCACATTTCCTTAAAAATGAAGCCGGCCATAATGTTACAGTCAATGGAGAGCGCTATAGAGCCATGATTAATGACTTTTTCGTGCCTGAATTGGATGACCTTTGGTTCCAACAAGACGGCGCTACATGCCATACAGCCAACGCAACAATCGATTTATTGAAGGAAACTTTTGGTGAGCGCATTATCTCGCGCCGTAGACCTGTGGCGTGGCCTCCAAGATCGTGCGATATAACACCGCTGGACTATTTCTTGTGGGGTTATGTGAAGTCGCTTGTCTACGCAGATAAGCCCGAGACGATTGACGTCTTGGAAGAGAATATTCGGCGCGTTATTGCTGACATACGGCCCCAATTGCTGCAAAAAGTGGTCGAAAATTGGGCCTCTCGGCTGGAATTTATTCGAGCCAGCCGCGGCGGTCACTTGCCCGAAATCATTTTTAAAACATAATGGCAAACCCTTATCTTTATAATAAAGCTAAATTCTTGGCCATAACATTAAATTATATATGTACGTTTTATTTCATCTTGAAAACCTAACCTCTAAAAAAACACCCTTCATAACGATGGTGGTACTAAAGCAACTACAACATTTACATATTATACATTTTATTTCTGCAATCTCGTGTTCTGAATGTCAAAATTGCTATGCGAATGTAAACAGAACAGCAACAAAGAAGCAAATCACTTTGACATTCAAAGCACAAAATCGCAAAATCAGCTGCTCTAGTGCCACCGCACCTTAAAATAATTCGTCTTGACTCATTCTTACTATAAAAACACATGGGCTGAAAAGTCCCTGACCTAACACATAGATGGCACTAGTTTTATTGCATTCAACTCTTCTCCAGTTAGGACTAATCTTAAAAAGACAACTCCTAAAATTTGATGATATTCTATTCATTAGTTCGTGAGTGATTGTGCTAAGAGTGACGTTACTTTCGTTATTTTCAAATCAATGGACCAAAAAGAATTTCCTGTTTTAGTTTTGCACTACTTCTTGAAGGAAAAAATACCATTGAAAAAGTGTTACGGGGATTCCAATCCATCAGAAGCATCAATAAAGCGATGGTTTACTGAATTCACACGTACACTGGACCTCCAAATGAAGCGGTAACACCAGGAAACAAAAAAATCCACAAAATCATTTTGAATGATCGAAATGTGAAGTTGCATAAGTTAGCTGACATCGTAAAGATATCAAAAGAACATGTTGGCTTTATATTGCACGAGCATTTGACTATGAGAAATGTCTGTTCAGAGTCATTATCGCGTTTGCTCACTTTCAAGACAACGCACCACGTCACAAATCAATCAAAACAGATTTGGCTCCCAGTGACTACTGGCTGTTCGCAGACCTAAAAAAATAGCTCGCCGGTAAGAAATTTATCTCAATTGAAAAGGTTATTCAAAATGAGGCTTCTGTGGGTCTTCTAAGTTCGGTTAAAGTTATATAGTGTTCAGAATCTAACAAATAATTGTTCATAAATAAAATTGCTTTCTTCTTCTGTGACACCTGGGCTTAGCGTGTGTTAACCGGAATAATGTGCCTCTGCATATCACCAATAACTTCAACTTGATAATTTCCCTTTGTACTTCTTTCATCAATGCTAGAAAGTATTACGAGTAAATCACGTTTGGAAACTTGAAGTTATCATTGTGAAACCGAAGTAACGGACGTAATATGCAAAATTCAAGTTCAAATATACAAAACTCTAATCTGTCGGATTTATTTCCACTGTTAATTTGTTTTGGTTATATAAATATATAAATGACAATACAAACTCCTTATGTCCTCTTCAGACCCTAATAGCTCCCTGTATTCGATACAAGATTGCGCAATACCTGTACGTAAGTGTACATATACTCGTATATATAGCACGATGGGTGGAGGTGTATATTCCGAGCATCTGGGGATCACCTTCAGTTTTCGGCTTCCGTACTACTGGTGTGTCTTTCAGGCCGAACTGATGGCAATAACGCAAGCCATGACACTGGTACAGTACGATGCGATACCTGGAGATAATATCTACATTTTCACTGATAGCCAGGCGGCGATAAAATCAACAGTCGACAACCTACAAGGTAGCCATGAAGTGCCGTGCATCTCTTAACGAGCTGAGTCATTTCACCTAAAGGTATCACGGGTTCCTGGCCATTATGACATGGAGGGGAAGTGCATAGCCGATGAAGTAGCGAAAATCGGTACCAAATTGAGTGATGAGTACATAGCCAATGATATAGGTATACCCCTGCAAACATGTAAACTACATATCCTCGAAGAAATTTTAGAAGTAGCGAATGGAAGATGGCGTAATGAAGCCACTTGCAAAATCGCCCGACAGCTGGGGCCGACTCTCAATGCTAAACGCACAGAACTTCTACTAAGAAGAGATAAACATAGCCTTAACACACTGATTTCAGTTTTTACGGGGCACTGCCTAATCGGTAGGCACGTCCAGAGAATGGGTGTGCAAACACATGACTTCTACATAAGTTGTATAGACAAGGAAGAGGAAGAGACGATCCCGAACTTTCTGTGTCACTGTTCTGCTCTATTTAGACGTAGACTCGCCGTTTCGGATAGACAATCCTTTAATGAATTGGAAAATCTCCGTTCTGTCGGAATTAAGGACTTTACATAATTTTTGAAAAGTGCACATTGTTTTTAGAAGGGATAAAGGCTAGTTCCGCACGCGGCATCACAATGGACCACGAGCCTGAGTGTGTCTCTCAGTGGACAATCGCTTCAACATTACCTAACCTAACGAACTCTACAAACAACCCTACAAGTCTGTATTAAATGTAGAGCATGTGGAAGCGTGGGTAGCCGCCAAAAGTTTCGGTGAACTTCAAGTATTTTATTTCTCTTATTTTATTAAACAGTCAATTATTAATAATTGTTCTTATTAAATTTCCATCAGATTGACTTTTCAGAAACTATTCCTACAAAGTATTGTAAAAAATTTACTTTTAAATTGATGAAGCGAACAGGTTTGCATTGAACATTCACAGAAAA
Source organism: Anastrepha ludens (assembly GCF_028408465.1). Taxonomy (NCBI): domain Eukaryota; kingdom Metazoa; phylum Arthropoda; class Insecta; order Diptera; family Tephritidae; genus Anastrepha; species Anastrepha ludens. The sequence goes on from NC_071500.1 coordinate 31,555,065, forward strand.
AATAAGCGGTAGGGCTTCAAGAAGCTTCTATTGCAATTACGTGAGATTTATGCATCATCGGAAAGATTAACAATTAAACTATTAAATGAAATTAAAGTAAATGTCAGTAGTGACACTTAGTAAAAAAGTGCAGTTGTTCTACCATTATTCACAGCGCGATGACGTTATATCCAATTATTCTGAAAAACATGCGACTATTTACTTCAACGTTCTTCGTACGCCAGCGATTTTTGGCTCGTCTTGAAATACCCATGTCAATTTAATGTATGCATATATTCATGAAATGTCATCTGCCACGATCTTATAATTTTTGGTATCAAAACCACAAGCCTTTGAGTGATTGCCTATTCATACGGCATCCAACTGGAGCACTTAGTTTTTGACTGCCAAATGTTGATGCCTTATTGAAGGCATATGAATGGAAACAGGTGACCAAAAACATATGCAAGTATGTACATGTCTCAACAATTAGTTAACAAATGAATATGTATGCATGTATGAAGATAAATCTAATATAAGAGTAATGGCACCGGTACAGGTACATACATCCGTCAAGATCGCGCAATCGCAAAGGCCAATTATAAGCCATAAAAAACGTAGTTTCAAACCAGTTTCATGTTCAATGCCTTCATTGATAAGAAAGATTGAGATTGCGAAGTTAGTGAGGCGACGAGAGGTATTGACAAGCATTGGACAAATGCACGCACGTGCTGGTATCAACAAACGGCAAGTTAATGACAACAGTCAATTGTGGCGGGAGTTTTGCCTACGCCAGGTATTTTCGGTTAATTGTAGTGATGAAGAAATAGAGAAAACAGGTGTCAACTGTTTGCAATTGTGAATGTGTGATTTAAAATTTTTTTATTTATTTACAAATATTTCGGAGTAAGAGGAGCGAAGCTTACACTGGGACTATGATATACTTATTTAGTGGTAGTAGAAGTCTTTAAGTCGGAATTCTCGTTCAAATATTTGGTTGATTGTATGTACTAGGTTTCTTTTAGTGCCTATAGGCATTGATTTTTATTTACCATTCCAAAAGCCAGCTGTAAAGAAAACGGAAGAAGTGATTGCGAGTTAAGAAAGATGGTGCACAAGAGAGCGCAAGATAGAGAAAGCGAGTATTTTTCACCATATTGTATAATCATCTGGACGGTTATTTTTGGCAAAATGATGAAACATTTAGCAGCATCAGCATAAGAGATAAAAAAAACGTTTATTTACATTTTTGGGTTATTTAATTAAAGATTAAAATTTTTTCTAAATCACACAGTGTATTTACATATAACACATGGGTTGGAAAGTCCCGGGCCTAACACGTAGATATCACTAGTTTTATTGCATACAACTCTTTTTTCAGTTAGGACTAACCTTAAAAAGACAACTGCTAAAATTTCATGATATTCTACTCATTAAATCTTGAGTGATTGCGTTATGAGAGAAGCTACTTTTGTTATTTCGTGTTTTAATTTTACACTGCTTCTTGATGGGGACAAATATCGCTCAAGCGAAGCAATGGTTTGGAAAGTGTTTTGGGACTCCCACCATCAGAAACAGCAATAAAACGATGGTTTACTGACTTCAAGCGTGGTCGTAGAGACGCCGATATTGCACAACGCAGTGGACGTCCAAATGAGGCGGTTACACGAAAAAACGTCAAAAAAAATCCCCAAAATTGTTTTGAATGATCAAAAAGTGAAGTTGTGTCAGTTAGTTGACATTGTAAAAATATCAAAAGAACACGTTGGCTTTACATTGCATGAGCATTCGACTATGAGAAAGTGGGTGCCGCGTTTGCGCACTATTGACCACAAGCAATAACGCGTTGATGTTTCTGAGAAGTATTTGGTCATGTTTAAACGTCATAAACCGGAACTTTTGCGTCGATATGTGACAATGGATGACACATGGATCCATCACTTCACTTCGGAATCAAAACGAGAATCATCTGAGTGGACAGCAACTCGTGAACCTCGTCCAAAGCGCCCGAAAGGACAAAAATCGGCTAGAAAGGTTATGGCCTTGGTATTTTGGGAAGTAGCGGTAGGCTAATAACCTACACTGTCAGAAATCAAAATAGATTAACGAAACCAATGCAAGACTGAGTCTTGTCTCGGGAGCATAGGGTCTCGACAAGACTCAGTCATGTGGAATGGACAAGGAAAAAAAAAAAATTGGGAAGTGCGTGGTGTAATATTCGTCGACCAACTTGAGAAGGGAAATACCATCAAGAGTGTATATTATATAGCGTTATTGGAGCGTGTGAAGGCCGAAATTGCCAAAAACCTCCGCATATGGCAAAGAAGAAGATTTTGTTTTACAAAGACAACGCACCGTGTCACAAGTTAATCACAACAATGGCTAAACGACATGAATTGAACTTCGAATTGCCCCCACATCCACCGTATTCACCAGATTTAGCTCCTAGCGATTATTGGCTGTTCGCAGACCTAAAAAAATTCTACCCTCGCACATGTGGCAGATTAGCTGCAAAATATATAATCAGTTGCCCAGACTTATTTGAAAGGTTTGTTTTCATAGAAATTGGTTTGGTGGAATATTTTAGCGTTTTTGGTTTGTTTAATTACTCTTAATGATACGAAGAAACGGCAAAGAGAAGGAATAGTTAATTTAACTGCGCAATCTGCTGCTAGTTTTGTTAGGAGGAAATCAGTAAACGACGTCTAATGAGGTTGCAGAAAAATATAGGACCAATACGCCTGCGAAAGTATTGATATTACATTTTATAATAAGCAGTAAAAGACAAAAGCGACGCTTTTTTCTGTAATATGAATGCATAATTTATAACATCTAACAAAAACTTTATTAAATTATGTCTACAGACCTCTTGTTTTTGAAGGCGTCCATTTTATTTAGTTTTTAATTTGAGGTTTCTCCTTACATTCGTAATAATAATTATCGATAATACAAAAAACACGGGGCTGTACCAAGGATGATAGATACCAGGTTTGCTCGTTAGGTATGGTGAAAAAAAGTTGAGGATTCTACGTCATTCATTTTGTGTTTTACTAAGCTAAAGTTAAATTTTGCCGCAAATTTTTGGCATAACTGCCAAATTCGCTCAGAGCCGAATAACGGTCTGCTAGGTAGTAAACCTCTTTCTTCACCATGGGGTGTACTGCATAAACTAAATTTATAATAGGCCACTTCCATTCGCCATTTCGCCGCTCGCTATCTCTATGTTCAATTAACTTCACGAAAAACTTGCACGCGAAAGCAAAAACAAAGTTATCGAGTAAGATTCGCCGCTAGCGAGTATGGCTATAGCTCATTAGGCCGCGCTGCGTTACCAGCACACGTAATTTAAGCCAGCTAGTTCTCTTCCCGCGTTGCCAACATATGTTCATTTGGTTCATCTATTCGCCACTTGCTAAATCTTGGCGAAACAGAGGCCTAATCTAACATTATTTTATAATATGTATAATCTCGATTACGGGAGAGAAATTTTGTGCGGGTAATCTCGCTTTTTAATTACAGATTGGGAGTTAAGCTCGAAAGAGTAGAAAATATAAATAATTATATGTGAACCTATTATTACTGAATATTTAGCTGGGTTTAGGGTTATCCCCATATAACGAATGCTCGATATATTTTTTATATGAACACCCAACATAGTAAAAAAAAAAATTATAAAAAATTAACGCGATTTTTGAGCCACTTGAAAGTTGCACTTTATTGCATCAAAATTCAATGGGCTGACTGCATACGAGAAATTTTTGGTAAAAATTCAGATTAAAAAGTTTCAAATTTTCTTGAATTTTTGTAATTTGTACCAAGTTTGCAACGTGGATTTATGTGGTTTTTGTGGGCGGATGAACTATATTTTTATAAAAATCGTATGCAAGTTAAAAAGAAAGAAATGAATTGTTAAAATTTGGGCATAGTTATAAAACACGCTTTATGTATTTATTCATTTGTATGTTAAGGGTTTGCCAAAAGTCACACCTGGATGTCAATGTCAGTACTTTGACATTTGTCAAGTAGACAGATGTGCAATTTTACACGGCAAAACTCCGCGTTAAAATTATTGAAACTTATTATGGAAATAGTCGATCTTTGAGAACAACTTAACGCAAAATTCGTGGAAATAAATCTTATGTGTTTGCGCTACATTAGCTAGAACACGAATGAAATGCTTAGGAGCTTTACAATATAGGAAATTGGAATGTATTTCCGGGCTAGAGCTTTAAAGTTTACTTAGATTGGCAAAAGACGCAGACTTATTACAAAAGGTCTACTATATAAAAACGCAAATGTCTAGCTGCATCTGGTACCACTAAGGACCAATAGGCCTATGTGATGGCTTTCAGCCAAACAGATCAACCTAACCTAACCAAACCTAATAGTCCGAATGAGTTGGCAATTGAACGGTTGGTGATAAAATTTCAAGAAACTGGTTGTGTCGAGGATAGAAAAAGGACTGGCAGACTAAAGACCAAAAACTGGAAGTTCAGTTGAGAATATTGCTGCCTTCAACAACGTCGACGTTCTCAACAATTAGGCGTTCATGAATCGACCAGTGATCGTGGACATTTAAATTTTGTAATTTTTGGCATTTAATTGTTAGGAGCCGTATTTTGAACAAAAATAGAGAAACTTGAAAGAATATAATTTTTTACATGTTTTTCTTTTAGAACAACTTCTAGGCGCGTCTTTGGGAAGACCCTTTAAGTTGAGGTGAGTGGTGGCATTTTGAGTTTTGCGATCTACCAAAAACGAAACAAAAACACAACCTATTTTTATTTCTAATAGAAAAACTAACATTCAAGAACCGAGTTCCATTATCGATCAAAATAAAAAAAAACTCCAAGAAAATTCATTATTTTTGATGAAAAATTTAAAGCTCTAAATTATTATTATTTCTAATCAAAATCATAACAACTCACAAAATAATCATTATTTCAGAGCGAAAAAATAACACACGAAATATTTGTGAAATATTTGAGCGGAGTCTCCATAACACTTTTCAAGGCATTGCTTCGCTTGAGCGGTATTTTTCCCCATCAAGAAGCAGTATAAAATTAAAACACGAAATTCTTTTTGATCCGTTGTTTTGAAAATAGCAAAAGTTGCGTCACTCTTAGCACAATAATTCATGAACTAATGAATAGAATATCATTAAATTTAGCAGCTGTCTTTTTAAGGTTAGTACTAACTGAAAAAGAGTTGAATGCAATAAACTTTTCAGCCCATGTGCTATATTTTGTTGAAAGCCCATTGTTTTGAGTCACTGCCTCACATTTTTTTTTATTTATTCATTCTTCTCAGGCCTCTTTAGCTTTCCACTCCACCTTAAACTTGTCAACAGATTTTGGGAAATTTCCGATTTTGCGTATTCGAATTTCTCGTTGCGGTTCAAGTCAGTGTAGTAAAGGTTAATTTGGCTGTAGTATGCGCATTTGTAAAAATATTAACATATGCAAATAATTGAAAAGCGAACTTGAAAATGACAAAATTTCCAGAATTCTATGCCTTTTACACATGAAAACTACGTCTGAGTATGCACATTTTTAATTACTAAATAAACAAAATAATATCGGAGCGTAAGTAATAAATACACAAATGTGACTTCAACACTGCATACGTCATCTGAGGAAGATTTTAAAAAAACTTTATAAGACTGAATTAATTTAGGTACTAACACTTAGTTCCTATTACGCACTTAGTTATTAAGAATAGATTTTGATTAAAAGAAAAAAATTTAAATATCTAGTAAGGAGGTATTTACTTGGTATAGATCACCATGACTACCATCCCTTTTTTAGCATACAAAACTCTGCTCCATGAGAATTTACTATTTAAATCCTATTTTTTGTGTGTATAAACTATTTTTTCACACACAATTCGGAACGCACAGTGATGAACAAGAAATGCCGCGGAAATGTAGAAATAGAAGAGGAGTCACAATTAAGAGTCGTGAAGAGTTTTACAAAAAGGGCGGCTCTATGCTGAATTGGAATGTACCAACCTGCATGTGAGTTATTAATGAACCACTTTTTTGTTTCAAAAAAAATGCCTTTGCATAATATTATTTATGGAATATGACAATATTCAAATGACCGTTAGCACTTGGTACTGTGGCGCGGATACGAGAGGTGCAATTTTCAATAACTTTATGAAACTTTGCATTACATTGAATTCGCGTAGACATGCTAATACGCTTAAAAAAAAAGAATTTATTAAATTTGAATTGAATTTCGAAATTAGCTGGTTAATTCACAGTTAAGTAAGTAAGTTATTCTGCAGAATTTTGCTGCCGTTCCCAAATGAGAACTGGCATGCAATCAAATTACTAGTAAGAAACGCAGCTCAGTGATCTGCACTGAGACCGAGTTTGACTGGACAATTCTCACAAAGGCTTTTTGGTCATATAAATGGAAGGTCAGACTGCGTTATTGCACAAGTAAACTTTGGGAAGAGGCCTGTTGTTGTAATATAACAGAATGACTGGCAGAAGGGTTTAGAATCCGATTACCATGCATACAACTTCTTTACAAAGGGATCCGCAATGACGGAAGGAGTAGGAGCGGCTGTCTTCTGCCCGCAGTTTAATCTCTAAAAGACTTTCAGGCTTCCTAATCACTGCAGCATATTTCAAGCTGAGATCTATGTAACCTGTAACCAAAGCAGCAGAATTAGCGTTGGCATTTACTCCACTCGACACTCGCACTAACATTTTTATCGATAGTCAAGCTGCTATTAGATCAAGAATGATTGTAATGACTAGCTCGCAATGCGTGCAACACTGTAGATCCAAAATGGACGAGCTTCGTGAGAAAACACAGATCACAATTTACTGGATATCAGGGCACAAGGGAATAGAGGGAAATGAGAGAGTTGATGAGCTTGCTAAGGCAGGCACCCACTTGCCTAGGATAAGTACGCCGCACTTATATCCCTCACTCTCACTTTTAAAGACTTAACTAGACGAAGAACTAACTTTGAAAGCACAGTCTATATGGGAAGCCTCGACCTCCTACAGAATTGCCAAAATAATGCTACGAATTTGCAACACGAAAACAGCCAACCTTATTTTATCATTCCCCCCAAGAAGGAATATAAAATATTGGTTGGGGTACTGACGGGACATCGTCTCACTTCATAAGACGCAGCTAAAATGGGATTGGTCCAGAACGACGCGTGTTTGACGAAGAAGAAATGGGTACGTTAGAACTCCTTCTCTGTTACTTTTCTGCTCTAAGCAGAACTCGTTACAACTGTCTGCTCTATTCACACATTCGTCTAATTAGTCGTTGTTCTCGCTAGTTCATCTGCTTTGCAGTTACATGCTATGTCACTGTGACCCGGTACCCAGAGCGGGTTTATTGTAAAGTACTGTGATAGTTCTGCCAAACATCGATACATTATTTCACTGTTTCCGAGTTAAAATTAGGCGATTGTAATGAATTCAGGGCCGGTTGGCTATCTGAAAATATGTATATTTATTTCTCTTGTGGTGAGAGCACTTTTCTTTAAGACCAACAGGCTTCCACTGATAGCCAGAATTTTAGCTTGAAATACGCTAACTGTTGGCACTCATTTCCTTAGAACAAAAGCCTTCGCCTACGTATCCATTGAGCTTGGAACTAACTATCAGTATATATACTGGCTCCACATCTATTGTCCATTACCCCATTGCCCCAATCTTCTCTCGTTGGAAAAGTTGTGGTAAAGGATTTATTAAGTGCAGCTCTACTGAGTTATGGATATCTGTTGTTTGATGTAAGAAGGGGTATTCTTCTAGTAGTTTTGCGTGACCTTTCCTGTTAGTGGCTAAGTAAGAAGGTTCTCTTAACCTAAGTGCCGAATTCGCTGTCAGTGGTTTAGAGCAGGTATCCTGTGTTTTCTGATGAACACGATTAGTTCTGTTTTGTGGGATTTACCCCGAGACCACGCGATTTAGCAAAGCGGTTTACATCATTCAAAGGGTTTTGCATTATATTGCAAAGGGTACCTGGAAATTTTCCTATTCCTCGTTAACAATCGATTCATTGCCAGGATCCACAGCAGAGGAGAAAGTACACCGCCCCGAGGGGTACCCCTACTGAAGGATCTGCGTGTCGCCGAGAGACCGAGCGTCGAAATTACGAACCTGCCTAGTAGCAATTGTTCGATGAGTTTCACAAGTCTCTCGGCGATACCCAAATCAGTTATCGCGTTTGTTATGGCACTCGGTAAGACGTTGTTAAAAGCGCTCTCTAGGTCTAAGAAGGCTACCAGTGAATACTCTTTATTTTTTAATGGAATAGAGATTAGAAACATGGAATTACTCGTGCAAATTTTCGTGCGATGAGTTATTCAGATTTTCGTCCAAAAGCAGTTGTTGCACCAGAATAACCGATGCTGTTCTTCAATTGATAATGCAAGATCATCATGTGACATATTGCAAGATAGAGACATCCTTGGGCATTAGCGCGTATGAATATTTCGTCGTCAATAATATTTGCTCTCGTTGGACACCACATAATATGACATTTCCCGTTTTTTGGAAAAATCTGGTTATTGTGTCACAAGAGAAACTTTAAACAGTCAATTCTGAGTGGTAACCAAACATTTGTTTGCCAGAAGGTTTCGGAGAATTAAAGAAAACTAACCGCCGAAGACGAATATTTTTCGCCAAGGCAAAGGGAACTCTCACGTATCGGCATTTACAAGAGTTTTTGAGCCCTCGACAGATCGAAATAATGGATCATTCCCCTTACAACCCTAATTTCTACGCTCGTTTTGTAGGTATGCACTTCTGAGGAGCAAAAGTGCTTTGGAAATTAGTTTAAGCGAATGCAGAAGAGTATTGACTTTCAAGGAGAGTGTTTTGAAAAATATTGGCTTGGGGAATAAGTTCATTGCGTTTTTATATTTTCTTTTTTGCAAAGTTCAAAAATGGAGACTTTGAGAGCGATGACACATCCCGCAGCGGCAGGCCTTCTGAATTCGATGAAGAACTTCTCAAATCACTTTTGAAGGAGAAATAAAGTGGAAACCAGCAGTAAATTGACGAGAAAACTGAACTGCGATCATAAAACGATCCTCAATCACTTTTATTCAATGACATTTACTGAAAAATTGGGAGCCTGGGTGCCTCACGAGCTCAACGAAAAAAAAAAAAAGAAAGTCGTCTTCAAATTCTTCTCAGTATCTCGCACGCCATCGAGCAACACGCGGTCATAAACAGCGCTTTTTGTACCGAATCGTCATGGGAGATGAGAAACGGTGTCTATACGAGTACATCAATATGAAGCAAAGAAAGGAGTGGGTGGCTCCAGGAGATACGACGAAGCCAAGAGCTAAGCCGGATCTTCATCCAAAAAAGATCATGATATGTGTTTGGTGGGACTTCGAGAGCTCGAAAAGAATGACACCATTAACAAGGAGCTTTACACTGCCCAGCTACACCGAGACTATTCGATTGAAAACATGTGATCAACATGGTCAACCCATACCCCTTCAAGACAACGCCAAGTCCATGTTGCACAAGTCATCAAAGCCACACTGCAAGAGCTCGAATGGAGGCCCTTCAGCATTCGCCGTATTCTTTGCACCTTGTACCGACTGGTTACCATATTTTCAACTTCCTATCAAACCATATGAAAGGCGTTACCTTCGAGAACAAAGAGTTCCTTAAAAACTGGCTCAACAAATTCTTTAACACCAGACCAGACGATTTTTGGCAACGGCATCAATAAATTGGTCGAAAGGTGGGAAGGGGTTGTACATAAACAGCAACGGCGACTAAATAACTGATTAACTTATTGATATAATTATTGTTTTTGTGTAGATAAAAGTTTTCGGTGAAAACGCTGCGAACTTATTCCCCAACTCAATATGCCAATTTTTTGTTTTTTCTAAAATGTGTACACCTTTCATCACCTTTTGCTGGCATGCCTTACAAACGACATACTGGAACATATCATATTTTGGGTTGCATTGGCTTAGCAAAATTAAAAAAAAAAATTATAAATTAGAATAATATGTAAAAAAAGTATAATATACATATATGAGCCTATTGGATTTGTGGGTGACTACTATTCTCAGTTGTTCCCGGCTTCGATGTAAACTTTCATGAAACACCAAATTACATAAACAATTAATATAAAATGCATATAAGTTCAAATAATAGTGAGGGTTTGATCAACGGAATAACAACCGCTAACTACATAATTGTGACCTTGGGCTTTGTCTTCGTAATTCTCAAGCAATTGCTTAAAAAAATTTCGCGGAATAACAATTTTATCGAGATCAAATACTTTGCCCTAAGCCCAAGATTTTTTGTTATAAGATATTAGAACTAAATACATTTTGCTTCCGCTTAAAAGAAATATCATTCAACGATACATAGAAAAAAACTCACAATTATTTTATAATAAGGTTACTCTGTGCGTAATCAAATAATATCATCATATTTGCATTTCCGGTTGTAGCAACGAAGGCGCAGAGCTCGCACTTATTTGTTATTTATAAATCCGTTCAAGTTTTTGCAGGTGGTGTGGTTTTGCAAATACTATTGACTTTGTACGTCTAAAGTAATTTTCTTTTTCCCTTGACTAAATACATTTTACAAATTACAGTTTGTTAATTTAGATAACAAAAACTAACGACAAAATATTTATGTATGTAAATCGTATAGCCTGCTTAATACTGCACCCATCCGGGAAGGTGCCGGACATATAATTGCTTATTACGGCAAATATTTTCCAAACTATTTGAATGCAACTTCAACAGCGAAGGTTGACGTTAGTTTGCTAGGCAAATATTTAAAGCAATACAAAGTTTAATTGCAAGTTTGCATTTATTTTTCAGAAATATGCTGATTGCAAATACCAGCAATTAATATATCTTACAGGTACAACTAGTAAGGAAGTGCAAAATTCGGTGCGGATCCAATTTTATATAATATGTATTGGCCCGTATACCCTTTCTGAGTATTTGGCCGGGCTTCTCCTCCTATTTGTGGCGTGCGTCTTGATGTTGTTCAACAAATGAAGGGCCCTACAGTTTTAAGCCGACTCTCAACGGCACATATTTTTTTTTATGAAGAACTTTTTTATGGCAGAAATACACTCGGAGGTTTGCCATTGCCTGCTGAGGGGCGACCACTATTAGAAAAATGTTTTTCTTAATTTTGGTCTTTCACCGAAACTCAACCTTACGTTCACTCTGAATTCCGAATGGTAGTCACGCACCAACCCATTCGGCTACGGCGGCCGCCTTCCATCTTTCCAACTTTATATGTATGACAAATCTGGCGTGTAAACCTCAGTTATGTGTTTGGCAAGGCTCCTCCTCTAATTTTTGGTGTTTGTCTTGATGCTCTTCCATAAGTGGAGAGGCCTACACCTTTATGCCGTCTCCGAGCTTTATATACCTATAATTTGGCTGTTTTTGAAATCAAGCAGTCTCATAGACAGCGAGAGTTATTATATATGGAGTTGGTAGCATCAAAAAAATGTATACTTACAAAAAGGGGTCGTGAGTTTTATCCAATCTCAATACAATTTTTTGTCGGATCTAATTGAGGTTGGTTGGAAGTTGTATTGAATCGTTACCGCATTTACCAAAACTGATAAATTTTACTAGCGTCATACCATCTTGATCGAAAAGTTCTTAGAAAAATGCCAAGGTGACGCTCTAAGTCAACTGATTGGAGTTCGTTTGCCACGTCTTTGGTTAACATTCTTACCAAATTTTATTGCCATTGCTTGATATTTGTAAAAGTCATGCCTCTGTTTCGTTTCATGTTTTGGAATGGATTTGAAGTTTCCAACAACATGTTTGTATTAAATTTTTGCATTAAGAATGGATTTAATGGTGCGAAAAACTTAGAAGTGTTGGAAAACTTTTTCGGTAATGATACGCTAAAGAAAATAGGCGTTTACGAGTGGCATGAACGCGTCAGAACAGATCGTGAGCCCATCGAGGATGACGAATGTAATGGCAGGCTGTCGACGTCAAAAACTAATAATAACATCAATAAAGTAAAAGAAAAGTTGATCAATAACCGCAAATTAACCATCACAGACCTGGCAGAAGACTTCAAAATTGCTTATGGATTTGCTCAGGACACAGTAGTTAATGATTTGGGTTTGCGCCGTGTTGTTGTGGCAAAGGATCTGAATTTCATGCAAAACAGAGATCGCGTTGATATCGTCAAAGACATGATTTCAAAGGCTGAAAATCCCACCCAAACGCATTACTCGTATTACTGGTGACGAGACGTGGGTACTGCGTGAGTACGACACGCAGTTTTTTTGAAAATTACCGTTATATGGGAGGTGGGTATTTTTTTTTTGCCCTTGTTCACTCCTCTCGGGAGTATGGGGCCTCGACAAGACTTAGTCTTGCCTTGGTTTCTTTAATCTGTTTTTTGTTTTTTTTTTGTTGTAGTTTTTTTTTTTTGATTTCTGACAGGGTAGGTGATTAGCCTGCCGCTACCAGTCATAAGTAGTGGGAATGCCCACCTGTCGTGTGCAAAGTGCAAACAGACCGAGAAGATGAAGTTGTTGGATGTACAAACCAATGCCCACAGAAGGGTTTCTATTGTTATTTCTATTTTTAGATATTTTTTAACAAACTCATTTTGAAGAAATCGCTTTTTCTTTTATTTACATTTGTCATGACAGCAGAGTGAAATCAGCTATTGTGATTAGCCCCAGCGAACGAATTTCATAGTAGCGCTATTTCTCATCGAATGGACGTCATAATTCCATATACAAATTTGTGCAATCAATTCTTTCAGTCACAGTCGAAGATCGGCCAGACCCTCATAAAAGGGCCTGCAACTCGTTCAACTCAAAACATCTCTACCTTGCTGGTTGCACCCATGCAGCCGTTGGAACCTGCGGTGTTGCCTGGTTGAGCCTGAGCCGCCTCCCAGGCACGGCAGGAGGCACCTCCTCAACTACGCGGACGAGATCTAGGACAAAACAGACCGACAATTACTGGACCAGACGGTGTACAGACAGACAATTAACGACATTCATCGGGAGACTCTTACCATCTTTTTAAGCTCCCGACCCCCGAATGCCGTCATCGGAGTCCAATCACCACCCATTGCAGACGAAGTGGTCCAACTTCCTTGAGAGTCCCGCGTAACCTTGGCACAATTACGTTTTGGATACTGTAGCAGGTTAAACTCCTAACTATCCAGAATCGACCACGACATACTAAACTTATGTCCGACATGTGAAGGCACCCTACAAGACACTAACCACCTTTTCACATGCCCCATCAAACCCACTCATCTAACACCCCTCTCTCTCTGTCTCTCTCTGGACCCAACCTGTCGAAACAGCCCGTTTCCTCGGCCTACCGTAAGACGAGCAAGACGAAGACAAGCTAAATCACCTACACTGACAGGGCAAAGTTACTGCTGCTACAACAATCGCAGCGCTGTCTCATAGAGAGGGGGCGCAATGCAAAGCGTGAGGTGATGTGAAACTGATGGGTATAAATCAGCTGGAATAGGAGAACTAACTTAAGTATAACGTAACCCAATCTGGTTTGAGTAATTATTAAACAAAATCTATGTTATATAAAAACATCGTCAAACGCATCTGTGAGCCCAAAAACGTAGGTACTTCATCAGAGTGTAAAATAGACATAAATATGCCTGCGATCGAACAGAAATCTATACTAATATTATAACGAGGAAAACTTCGTTTGTTTGTTTGTTTGTAACGAATAGGCTCAAAAACTACTGGACCGATTTTAAAAATTCTTTCACCATTCGAAAGCTACATCATCCACGAGTAACACGGATTACATTTTATTTTGGAAAAAAATAGGGTTCCGTAAGATATTTGGATTTTTCGGACACAAACTGAAAAAAATCATATATCTATACTAATATTATAAAGAGGAAAACTTTGTTTGTTTGTTTGTTTGTAACGAATAGGCTCAAAAACTACTGGACCGATTTTAAAAATTCTTTCACCATTCGAAAGCTACATCATCCACGAGTAACACGGATTACATTTTATTTTGGAAAAAAATAGGGTTCCGTAAGATATTTGGATTTTTCGGACACAAACTGAAAAAAATCATATATATAAAATAAAGTCAACTTTTTGTGTGTGTTCGCTAACCGGCCGCGTCTGCATCGAATTAAACCAAACTTACCCACATTGTTAAGAAGGTATTGAAGATGGTTTCCGTATAGTTTGGATACCTATTGCTGGATAGGGCTCGAGATATAGGTCAAAACGTGGACCCGGGTAACCTTCGGATGTGTATGTACAATATGGGTATCAAATTGAAGCTGTTGGCGAATGCTTTAGTACAGAGTATTTTTCATAACGGTCCGTGACTGGGGTCTCGAGATATAGGTCAAAACGTGGACCCGGGTTACCTTTGGTTGTGTATGTACAATATGGGTATCAAATGAAAGCTGTTGATAAGTTCTTTAATACGGGGTAATTTGCATACCTATTGATGACTAGGGTCTCAAAATATATGCCAAAACGTGGACCCGCCGTGTCTTTGAACCGAATTAAACCAAACTTACACACATTGTTAAGTAAGTATTGAAAATGGGTTTCGTAAAGTTTGGTTGGAGCACTGGCAACGGGTACAGCGTTCTTTTGAACCAGCCATAATGTCGCTTACTTTTTTAACGCTTGGGGCGGAACTGAACTGTCAAATTGACAGTGTGAGTTACAATGGGTCAATATTTCTTTCTGATTTGGATGCCATAAGGAAAAAACGTAAGTGCAACATGTAAAAATTGTTTGTGAATTTTTTTGGAGTGGATTTTGGAACAGTGAATAATTTCTTACGAAATTTGAGAATTTAATGTGAAATCCGAATGAAATTATGTGTTCGTGAAAAAAAAATTTTTTTCGTTTTTTTTTTTGAAAAAATATAAATGGATAATGGTTAAAAAAGCTCCAGTGCTTAATAAAACATATAAATTGAAACGAAAAATTCATGGATGATCAGGAAAAAAGACGATTGTTTATTCATATGCGTTGATTTGAAATTTAAAAACAATCTTCTTTTTTCCTGATTTTCAATTTATATTTTATATTTACTCAAAAACAAATAGAAAAACAAAAAATATTGTTTATGCCAAAGCGCTTGAATAAAGAATAAAGAAATAAATAATACGAAAATCATATATTTTCTGTTCTAAACCATATCTATTCTATTTTAGTGTGCCCAGCGAAGGGGGCCGGGTTTGCTAGTCTTTCATATAAAGAAACGAAAGTTAAAAAGTTTCAATAATTTTTCGCTTCTCTAGACAAAGTCCTTTTTCTATTACTAAATACTTCATGCACGTAGGCATCGAATGCGACAGTCATCTACTCGCAACATTGACTAAAGCCCCTTGACCGTCAATAAAATTTGCCCCATCCAATGGCCAAACCTTTGAATAAAAATTTCCATATGCACATATATATTTACCTACTCATACATATTTGAGTTTGAACTACGCGAATGCAAATACGTCGTAATTAAACCAAAACGCATTGAACTGGGTACAAATGGATGCATTGTATGCATAAAACGATTGATAGATCCTACTGCAAAAAAGAAAACCCAATATTAGCATTTTCGATTTCTTTGTTTGAATTTGAGAGTCAACTTGGGCACCTAATGTAAAAATTATTGATTTTGCATTAAACAAAAGTCAAATAAAAAGTAAATATTTCACTGCACTGCAGATTTGTGTGTACATTACCTTGCATACCCTGAAGAGAAAACCAGAGCTAGTGAAACGAAATTCTTGTCAAGAACTAGTACGATTTCGCCCATTTCGCATCAGACGCGTGTAGCGACTGCGACCTTCAAAAGGTAATAGTGTCAAAGTCGAAAAGTAATCAGAGAGAATTAATGCTCACGCATAGTACGACCATGACGTCATGTGGTAATTACGTTCGCTGATTTCTAGTAGTTTTTCTCAAAATTCGTCAAGTTTAGCATTGTCATCAAACTATCGAAAAAGCGATTCAGAGTGTACTGCAAGATGAAGTTCAAAATAAACGAGACTGAGCTAAAATAGAAACGACAAGAGCTTTGTAATGGCCCTTTGACCTTGATACACTGTTTTGCGTGATCTAAAATCTTTTCGAAAGAGTGTTTCAGATCATTCACCGGAATGTCCCTCAGGATGTCGGTACAAGTATTTTGGATGGCCTTTACGGACGCAAAACGTTTTCCTTACATGGCCAAAAGCAATTTTCCGAATAGGTAGAAGTCACAGGGAGCCATATCAGGCGAATACGGTGAGTGATTGATGGTTAAAATGCGAATTCTAGTCAAAAAAATCAGTCACAAGTGTATAACGCGGCAGGTTCCTCCTTCGCGCTATTCAGGGCAAATTCGACGAATGCGATGCAACAAACGCTTCAAAACGCCAAGATAGAAAATAGCATTGACGGTTTGGCCCATTGGTACGAACTCCTTGTGAACACTTCCCTTGGAATCGTAAAAACAAATGAGCATCGACTTGATTTTTGACTTCTCCAAACGCGATTTTTTGGATGGCGGATCCGGATTCGGCACTTTGACGCTTAGTTTCAGGTTCATATTGGAGACACGACGTTTCATGACCAGTTACAATCTTGTAAAGGAAGAAGAAGTTCTCTTTTCTCGCCTCTTTGATGAGGTCTTTCGAATGTTGAATTCTGAGCAATTTTTGGTCCTCAGTTAAGTTGTGCCGGATGAAGCGTGCACAGGACTTTCGTAAGCCCAAATGATCAGTTAAAATGCCATAAATCGATGTTTTGGAGATATTCAACTCCGATTCAATGAATTTCAACGATGATTTCGCTTCATTTTTGATAAATTTACGAACAATTTCGATGGAGTTTTCGGTGATTACTGATTTTGGGCGACCCGTATGTTCATTGTCATTTATGTCCTCACACCCACTCATGAGCTCTGGCACGAGATGGACAATCATCGCCATACACTTTTTTCATCAATTTAAATGTTTCAAATGTTGCAGCTAATCCAGCACATTCAAATTTTCCATGTTTTTGCTTTAAGAATTCATTTACAATCTAAAGAATATATTTTCAATATTTCAAGCTTAAGGGGTCAGTCTACTTTGGAGACTCGAAAAAAAGGCTATATTCGTGATTTTTTTTTTTTAAAAACTATAAATGATAGTAATATAAAATTTGTTTGATTTATTAAATAAAGTCTTAAAATTCAGAAATAAATTTTTTTTTATTCAATTTTATAGTATTTTTAGTAAAAAAATAGCAGTGAAGCGTAACGTCTCAAACATGGGTTGGTGAGGCAGCTCCATCAGAACTCAAGAACGGCTTGTCTGAAACAAAAAAATCAAAATGTTTCAGATTCAGTAAGATACTGGCTACAAAATGACCCTCGGATATTAGGTTTTAATGAAGACAAAAAAAATGGCTGATAAAAATGGAAAATTTTTGATAGAACGGTTTTTTTTTCGCATATTTAAAAAAAATATATAGTAAAAATTTAAAATTTCAAAACCCCCGAGCGTCAATTTGGTGCAAATTATGTCTAGAATAGGTGATCCAAATTTTATGAAAATCGGTTGATTAGTTTTTGAGATACAGTGGAGCTAGATTTTGAAAACGTTGTTTTCAGAAAAACGCGTTTAAAGTTCATCGATGCACGCTATACGCGCAGGTAGACGAAATAAGGTACTGATGTTCAGGTAAAAAAAAAATAGTTAGAGTGCTCGGATTTTCTTAAAATTTTTACACAATATTTCTGGATATATATATGTACTTTCAAATTATGCAAAAAAAAAAAAATGAAAAATTTTAAAGTGACAAAGTAGACTAACCCCTTAATAGAAAGTCTAAAAAGTCTCTATAAAGTCAGTGAAGTGATGAGCGTCGAACGGAAGATGAGTAAGAACGAAAAGTTTAATCGCGTTTTTCTCGAAATACTTTTTTTTTCCGCGCTGTCGAATATAATTCGAAAAGTAATAAAGATATCAACTTAAAATTTTACAGGGATATTCTTTAACATATTGGCATTCACCTCAAATTGTATATTAATAATTATCACTAAAAATATTGTTTTGATCAACCTTTCTTATATATAAAAATGAATGTCATCGATGAATTCAAAAACTACTGGACCGATTATTATAAAAATTTGTATATATGCATATGTATTTTTCCACGGAGAAGGCTTGCAGAATATGCTCATTGATGCCACTCGCCACCAGGTGGTGCTGCAGAGTAGCTTTTCATTTTTTGTGTCGTTAAAAATAGGTAAAAGCAGAGCGGAATAACTCATTTTAATGAAAAAATGTGTCTGGTTGATTTCAGTTGCTTACAAAAGCCACGTGTGAGCAACTGTAGCGCCGCCATTTTGTTGATTTAAGCATGAATATTAAAATGTAATTTATTTTAAGATAATTGATACTTTTAGTTCTTTGCAAAAATTGCTTGAAACAGCCTGGAGCAGCTCCCCCCTTAAGGATAGGTTGTATGTGTTTTTTGGCACATGGGGTCCTTATTCTCAGAAGATCACTAAGTACTTAATCTAAGGGACCACCAAAATATTACTAGTTATAGCGATTTTCGAGTTATGGGACACTGTTTATTATTTCGTTTGATCACATTTTTATTTTTTTTTTGTTTATGCAAATTCGACTTGTAAACAATTTTTGTATTACGCATTAATAATTTTATTATTTTATGGTTTACCGACTGTGACCGACCGCTGTTGCCTAACAGCGCGCAAGAGAGAGTATGCCATTGCCCTTTTCTCTGCCAATTACAAGCATACGTGGAGTGAGTGATGAGTAGGGTATTGAGTACGCAGCATTAAGCTAAGTACATTTATCAGGCGCATGTCTCATGCCCTCAACAGCCACTATCAACAAAAGTGGATACTATAAGGAGTTGTAAAGCGCTTTTGCAAAATAAGAAGCAACAGTAATAATTAAGACAGATTTAAGATTTTTTACTATTTTATCAATTAGGAGTTATAGTGCCATATGAATAATAAGTACGAGTTATAAGCACTTTTATCAGACTCGAACGACTAGAAAAAAATGAAGGAACCCATTCGGTTGGGGAAAAATACGAGTTAACGACATTTTGTGCGAGTTGTCCAAGAGACTGCACTTTATGTATTTATTTATCAAATATAAATTGTGAAAGTATAATAATACCAGAGCAGAGTAACGGGGACTACCATTCGGGAGTGCGTAAAAGCGGTTCCCCCTCTGCAGCCAATGGCAAAACTTCGAGTGTATTTCTGCCATGAAAAACCTCCTCATAAAAAACCATTTGCTGTTCGCAGTCGGCTTAAAATTGTAAGTTCCTCCATTTGTCGAACAAAAGAAAAGACGTACGCCACAAATAGAAGGAGGAGCTCGGCCAAACACCTGCCGTCTTTTTCCGAAAATAAGGCCTATCGTGATTTTCAGAACTTTTTGTTAAATAAGAGATCCCCCGAAAATAATCCCTAGTTAAAAAAATGTAACAAAAGGAATTCGTTAAAAAATGCTGTTGATTTATTAAGTATAAGTAATAATATGTTTAGTTTTCCTAATACTCGTATTTCAGAGAAATGTTTGAATCAAAATATTTCGAAAAATAAATTGTTTACTTTTACAGTTCGTTTCAAATTATCTTGGAATTTATCTTAAAAATACAACATAAGGCAGCAGTCTACATTGAGCGACAGTGCAACTATATTACGTTCATTCATTCCAGTCTTCTAAGTCTGATTATTTCCTCATAAGTAATTTTATTTAAAAATAAAGTGAATAATTTGTTGGACCAAGGAAATGAGAAAAAACCCAGAGTTCGATCAGGTTGGCAGCCGTTATTTTCTGAGCTGGAAGATTGCATCCGGGAATGGATTGCAGGAAGGAGAGCAATGGCTTTGGTTGTGCGCAAAATTTGCCCTTCAAACAGCAATTGAATTTGATATATCCACAGAAGAATTTAAAGCATCGTCACACTGGAGAACTTCCTCAAACGATATGAACTGTCTCTAAGGAGATCAACAGCATTGTTTAAGCTGGAAGGCAATGAAGTTGTTAAGCGTGCACTTGCGTCTAAGCTTTTTGTTGATGGCATCAATTTTTCGAAATACCAACTCTCCAACAGGATTGCTGTGGATGAGACCGTGGTATTCCTAGGCTAAGGAGTTCAAACAACAGTTCACCACGAGGCTTCTTCGTAAATTTATGTTCCTTCTACCGGTTACGATAGTGCACGTGTTACCTGTATTTTGGCGCTTCGTTTAGATGTCAAGAAAGTAACGCCATTTTTAATCACTAAAGGTAAAAAAGACCAGATTCAACGTGTTTCAGGAATTTATGTGATTGAAAGTGAAAGAGCCTGATGCACCCAGGTGCAGTTATAAGAAAGTGGGTTGATTTTATGCTGCCCCCACTGTTGAGTGGTCAGTGGTTAGAATAGAGGTTTACTAGTTTGGTATTCAGCCAGTACTCACCGCGCTAAAGACATGAAAAAACTTTCTTGCTGAGAGGAAGACTGATCAAATAATGATTCGGGCAAGAATGACTGGTTACCTTCAGACACTTGACATTGCAATTAACAAGCCATTCAAGGAGCATTTGCGAATAGAAATCAATGAATGTATTGAAAACAGAATGGTGAGAAATCATCGAGGTAATTTTGTAAAACCAGGCTTACAAGAAGTTGTGAATTGGGTTAAAAATGCATGGGACATAATAACTGATAGTGATGTTGCCAATACACTACGAACAGGCTACTTCGATAAGAAGTATTCATTTAACGATAGCGATATCGCAAGGCATGAGAGATTCGGACCAATGATTCAACAGGAAATGGATTTGGAAGAAAATCAGAATATAATTCAGAATTTTATTTATGACGATGTTCCAGAAGAAGATGACATGACTGTAATTGAATAATTTTAAATTTCTGTATTCTGTGTAAAATAAATATTAAATAAAAATATATAAATATACTTTTAGCTTTGTCCTCCCCCCCCCCCCTTATCTTTTATTTATATTCGCAAAACTTTTCATGCTTGATTCTTTCCATTAATTTATAATTAATACAAACATATTTAGCTCTTTTTATAACAAAAACCTAATAAAGTGAACCTCAAAATTTTATACAAAATTCACAAGATTTTAACATATTTGAAAAAAATTGTCATAAAATGTTCAACTTATTAGTCAAAATATTTAGAAAACTTCTGCGTATGCTTTTTTATAGCCTACTCAATTCTAGTCAAATAAAATGTAAGTCTTCTATGTAAAAGAAGCATCAAAGATTCAAAATAAGCATTAAAAATAAATTTTAAAAATTTATTGAGGACTAATAACTAAAATTAAAAATAAGGAACCCCGAAATCCATTATAGAACTACGCTTCCAGGGACTTTTTTGTTCAGAAATGCCAATAGAATACTTCAGTCGCCGAAACAAAGTAGAGACAAAATTTGACCCGCCCTAATGTAACAACAGATAAGCGGCCTATATGAAAATTTCTAGTTGTTGTGTCAAAGTTGCGTGCTAAGCTCGATTAATGATGGCGCAGTTAAGAACAGCACACGTAATTTATAGAATTTTCTATTTCTTACTAAGTAATTCTTAGTAAAGCATGACTTCTGCCGTTTTATTCGTGAGCTATTAGCCGGCAATTTTCAGCTTACATACTTTGTCGAGTATATCCATCGTACGCTGTATGATCGTTTTCGCAAGCGGATGATACAAGTTGAAGCCATGCAGTTGTTATAGAAATATACAGTTATTAAGCGTATTAGACAGCCGCAAAGCGCATGCAGTTAATAATGTATGAGTATGCAACTGATAATATCTTTAATGCTAATGAGGCAATTACGGCCTTTCTGTCCAAAAAGTACTGGCACAAAAATATTTACTATGTATTCGAATTTATTATATGGCCACTTCCGAAATACCTACACAATACACCCATGCCACTGGATGACCTCTTCCGAAATACACATACACCCATGCCCATGGATAATTCAGTCTTCAAAACAATTCACATTTTCAGGAATCCCCTTGAGTTCTTACCGCGAGTTTTCTTTGATGTAAAGAACCTTCCAAAACACGCGCCTAGATTTTGTTTTAAAAAAAAACATTTCAAGATTTAGATTCTTTCAGGCTTCACTATTAAATTCAAATACGGCTCTTGTGTGTAAAAAATCTTAAAAATTATTTAAATGTCCACGATGAACTCGTCTACAGGCAAAATCCACCAAACAGTCGATTCATGAAAGCCTAATTGTTGAGAATGTCGAGATATCAACGGACGTTGAAGGTTATTCAGCAACATTAGGCGCTAAAGCAGTAATCTTCTCAACAGAAGGTCCAGCTTTTAGGCTGTCAGTCCCTTTTCTATCCTTGACACAATAAGTTTCTTGAAATTTTTTCACAAACCATTGAATTTTCGACTCATTCGGACGATTATTTTCACCAAAAAAATCAACAATTTTGCGATAAGTTGTTGTTAAAGATCGACCATTTTCATAATAAGTTTCAATAATTTTAACGCGTTGTCTCGTGATCGTGTAAGTACCCATGGTTAAAACGAAATTGCTGATGAACTTGCCAGAAAGGGGCTGAATTAGCCTCAGAGGCCTTTTACTCGGTCATCGGCATCCCTCTGACAATTGTTAAAGGGGAACTGCACATATTATTTCACAAGAAATCGCAGAAAAGATGGAGCTCGAAAACCCTTTCGCCCCAATACGATATACCAAGGATTCAGAAAGTCCTTTGAACTTCTCGTCATTCAATTTCCAAACTCGTAGCTGTGCTTACCGGCCACTGGACGATCGGCACACATGCGGAAAAGCTGGGGTTACTTTTTAACCCCCATTGCAGAAGCTGTGGGGATCTTTCAGAGAAAGAGACTATAGAGCATTTTCTCTGTAAATGTCCGGGTTTGGCAGCTAGACGACTAATGTCACTAGGCGCTCCTTTCTTCGACAGCCTGGTGAAGTGCGTCAACCTAAATCCAATTAATCTCCTCCATTATATCAACACTCCACGACTGAAAATGCGTGCTTTCTAAGTGGAAATTCGAGTTTTGGAAAGAGGGAAATACTCAACCGGCGTCATTTTAAATGGGTACAATGCCTTTTCGATGCTATTTGTAAAGTTATTGCTATTGGTGTGAAGTGCGTCGTGATGTTGTTGCACCGATGTAGGCACCTACAGTTTTATGCCACCTTCGTATGGCAAATGGTATTTTATGAGGAGTTTTTCATGGCAGAAATACATCGATGGGCAATACTTTCAATGATTCACTTGTAACCACTTTTTTCAGAATAAAGCTGTATTTTCATCAAAAAACAGCGAGAACTTAGTTTCCCGTCTTCATCATAAGCGAGTAACTGGTTAGCCCAGCGAAATGTAGTAGACTTCATATCATTCGGGTGAGTGATACTTTAATCGGATTTCAAGATGTCAGAATAAGGCAGGTGGTCGCTATCAAAAGGCAATTCAATACCGCATGCCATACAACTGGAATTAATGCAACAGCTATGAAGCAAAAAATATTACGTATTGAAATTTTAAGTGTTTAGAAAATGTTATATATACGAACATTTGCCTATGTATATGCAAGTACCTGCAGCGATTTGTTGTTGTTGCTAGTTCGAAACATCGGAAAATCACATTCCATAATATTGAGATGAAAAGTTCCATAGGAAATGAGGTTATATACAAATTCAAAACTGAATTCACGTCAGCCGCACTTCATTAGAGATTCAAGCGTAATAATCGAACATTTAACAGTTATTACAAATTCGTAGCATTCATAATTAATATTTTCTAATTACTAATAGTAATTAATATATAATTAAATTTTATTAAAAAAAAGATGAGAACATGAGGTACATACATAAATTATGAGAGCAACCAATTGAATATTTTGATGGTTCGATATTTGGGGTATGCCGTGATGGTTGTCTTAGATTTATATTATTATATTATGAAGTGTGAAGTGAATCAGTTGTATTTTGAGTGATTTTAAGGTTGTTCAATAAGAAGAAAAACACAATTTTATGGTTTGAAATCAGTGTTGCCATTTTGGTGATTTTGGAGCTAGATTTAGCTCTTTTTTTTTTAAATTGCTCCAAAAATTTGGATTTAGCTCCTAGCTCTTTTTTTAGCTCTTTTTAAAATGAAATAGTTCTTTTTAGCTACAAATATTTTAAATATTTAAACAAAATAATTTACTACTCTTTGTACTTAAATTAATTCGACGTGTTTTTTTTGTTGCCGTGTGGTAACTCCTGTAGCCATGAACGATTTCTATGTTCTATAATCGATTAGTTTCAAAAGTATCATACCTAATACTATTGGCGCATTTTCACTTAAAAACGCGCAATGGAGAGGTAAGCCTTTTTTTTATTTTTCTAATTAATAATACTTTAAGATCACTTTTTACTTATGCAGATTTATAAGCAAAAGACTGCCGACTGCCGCCAATGAGGGTTCTGACCATGAATGTTTGGCAAAGCAAATAAGGTAAAATTTTTGTTATTTTGTTTAATATAAAAATAACCTCTTTAATGCTTATAGGAAGTACGAGCAAAAACCGCGATCTACATGGCTTCAAGACAAAAGATTCAGGAAGTGGTTGATCGAGACTGGAAAAGGTTTGCAATGTAAGTACTGCCACTGCAGCTTGAAATCCAAATTACACGGCCTTATTCGTCACGCTGCCACAAGCAAGCACATAAATGCAGCTTCGCCATTTATGTCGGGCTCTCAGCCGACAGTTTCATTTATAAAAAAGCAAGAAATGGAAGTACACAGAGCGGAATTGGCCAATGCGTTATTCATCGGAGTACACACTTCAATTAGAGTGGTTGACCACCTAACCATTTTGCAAAGCGGGATATTTTCGGATAGCAAAGCTGCACCCAATTTGAAGCTACGAAGATCAAAGTGTAGCGCTATACTTAAAAATGTGCTAAGTCCCTATTTTAAAAGTTTGCTAATGGCTGATCTCAAAGATAATAAATTTAGTCTAATTATCGACGAAGCAACAGACATAACTACAAAAAAATATGTGGGCATTGTAGTCAGATACTACAGTAACTCATCGAAAGTTTTCGTTAATACTTTTTTAAAACTCGCGGAGTTGGAAAAGTGCACGGCGGATGGCATTGTGTTAGGCATTTCCAATACATTAAAGGAATTTAATTTAAGTTTTGAAAACATGGTGGGTGTAGGAACAGATAATGCTAGCGTTATGGTTGGGGTTAATAACGGAGTCATTACTCGACTGAAGGAATTCAATGCCAATATCACACTCGTTCCTTGCA
The DNA here is from genome assembly GCF_028408465.1 of Anastrepha ludens. Classification (NCBI taxonomy): domain Eukaryota; kingdom Metazoa; phylum Arthropoda; class Insecta; order Diptera; family Tephritidae; genus Anastrepha; species Anastrepha ludens. The sequence continues at coordinate 31,580,342 of NC_071500.1, forward strand.
TTTGTCACTCAATACAACTAGCTGTTTGTGCGGCTTCGAAATGTATGCCAAATGAAATCGAATTTATAATTTCCGAAACCTACAACTGGTTTTCAAAATCTTCGCTGCGACAAGCACAATACGAGTCTCTATACTCTACCATTAACGATGGTATGTGTCCATTAAAAATTACTCGAGCGTGTGAAACACGGTGGCTGTCAATCGAACCAGCAGTCAAAAGAATTGTAGATCAGTGGTTGGAACTTAAAACTCATTTTGGCATAGCCGCATTGAATGAATCATGTCACAAAGCCCAACTTCTTTCAAAAATGTACACTGATGAAAATTTGGCATATTTCCAGTTTTTAAAACCAATTTTAAGTGAAGTGCAAAAAGTGAACAAACTTTTTGAAAGTAACATAGCTGACCCTATGAAATTGTTTTCCGAAGTTGTATATTTAATTTCAAGCTTGTGCATCAGTATAGTGTCACCTTCTGAAGATTTCAACCCTTTAACGGGTTTGATTTTTTTACTTCTATTCCTTACTTTCATTATAATTTTGAACAATTTATTCGACAAAAAAAAGAAGAAAACACCATAAATGAGAGCACAGAAAACGAAATTCGTAATATTTGTCGAAAATTTATAATGAAATTAATTGAACAGTTGAGGCAACGTTTGCCACATAACATAAATACTTTAAAAAAAATTGATTTTTTTTCCACTGAAAATACTCTAAAAACAATAAAGCCTCAAATTTTTGATTACTTTGAAAACGAAAAAAATAATTTCAATATAGATGAAATTACATGCTTGGAAATGCAGTGGCGCAACATACATTTATATGGTTGGAAAAATGTGAACAATACTTTAGATTTTTGGATCGAGGTTAAGGAATATAAAAATTCTGTAAATGATAATCCGTTTAATGAACTGGCAAATTTTGTATTTTCTCTTCTTGTGCTACCACTTAGCAACGCTGAAGTTGAAAGAACTTTTTCGATGATGAATTGCATTAAAAATAAACAACGCAATAAAATTAATTTGGTTATGTTAAACACTTTGTTAACAATAAGATGTGGGTTTAAGAGACTTAATAAGTGTTGCCATGATTTTGTCATAAAAGATGAGAATGATGAGAAATGATATATACGATTGCAACAATAATGATGATATTGTAGAAGATTTTTGTGGTGATGAAGAATTTGATATATTTTGATATATTTAAATTGATATGTTATATCGTTACACTTTATTTAAAAAAAAAAGTAAGAAATGTATTTTTTTCATTGTTTTCCATACATAAATGTGTTCCTAATGAATTCTTTAAAGTACAAGATTTATTTAATGTGATGTTTAATAGACTATTTTTTTTTTTGGTTCTGCTTTTGCAAATAAATGAATATATGAACTTTTTCATATATTGTTATTACTGAATTGTTTAAAAATAATTTTAATTTTTGTAAAAAAATAAAATATGTGAATATATAAATGTGAAATATAATAAAAGTCACTGAAAAAACTTTAGCTCTTTTATTAGCTCCAAAAAAAAAATGTTGGCTCTTTTTAGCTCATTTTTTTGACAAATTTAGCTCCAACAGCAAATTTTTTCTGGCAACACTGTTTGAAATATACTTTATTATTCAGTTTAGTCTCCTTGAACAGCAATGAGATTTCAATGAATGAATTCCATCCCTGAATTGAGATTCCGGAAGGGCTGCAAAATACCCTTTTACAACTGTTACGACCTCTTCATTTGATGAAAAAGGCTTTCCATGCATGCAATTTTTCAGGTATGGAAACAAATGGAAGTCAAACAATTCGAACTTTAATTTATGGATTTCTGCTATTGTCAAAACGCTTTTGTGACACTGGCTGATAAAAACGATTTTTTTTTCATTTGTAAACTGGGTATTTTTCCACGAATTTTTTCTTTACCTAGTCTAGTCGAGCAGATCACTGCATCTCGCAAAGGGCTTTTGAGATAGTAAATGTAAAGTGTTAATTGAGAGTATACTGCAGACATGCCGAATGCAACAATGAGGAGCATCAATAAGCACTTCCCAATAGGAACGACTCTCCCAATGTGAGCGATTCTCCCAATTTGAGCGAGCCTCCAAGCCGACCATCCAAAGGAACGTAGCTGCACCACACTGGCGTGCGCTCACAAGCCATACGAGCAATGAAGCTCAAATAAATAAGCACGTAAACGAGCTCAGCCAGAAACTTACTCAATCCTCGCTTTTCCCTACTCTCTTTTAGCCAAACAATGAACATTTTATTATTCGGAAGCTTCAAAGATATACATTAGTATTTTGTATTTAAATGGTTTTTAAAAAATAATTTATTATTTTTATTTTAAATAAATTTCGTAAAAAATAGGGTAATCCACAATTGAGTGTAAATGTCCTGGCATCAAGGCATTTGTATATATTAGGACTGAGTTGCCACCTAGTATTTTAAGCACCCGATTTAGTGTTTTTTCAGAATTATGTAAAAGAAAAAATGGCTTTAGTGCCTTTTTAAAGCATTTTTACGAACTTAAATGAGATTTCGTTATTTCACATAAATATTTTATTATATAATTTAAGTATTTAAGCGGCCGCCGTAGCCGAATGGGTTGGTGCGTTGACTACCATTCAGAATTCACAGAGAGGACGTAGGTTCGAATCTCGGTGAAACACCAAATTAAGAAAAACATTTTTCTACTAAAGGTCGCCCCTCGGCAGGCAATGGCAAACCTCCGAGTGTATTTCTGCCATAAAGAAGCTCCTCATAAAAAATATTCGCCGTTCGGAGTCGGCTTGAAATTGTAGGTCCCTCCATTTGTGGAACAACATCAAGATGCACACCACAAATAAGAGGAGGAGCTCGGCCAAACACCCAAAAAGGGTTTACGTGAGAATTATATATATATTTAAATCTACGCCAGCATTGAATTTACAAGAACCTAAAAACCTAAATACACTAAAATGGGCTCAAGTTACGGCCTGCAATGACTTAGCTGGGCTGTATTTAGTTGAAAATGTGGCAAATTCGGCAACTCGGTTTACAATAAATTGTGATATAACTTGGAAATTTTACAGAATTGTTATTGAATTATTAGAATTAATTATTTTTACTTTTGCTAAATACAAAATGTTATGAAGAAAAGTATTTTTGGCCTGAAAAAAAATAGTGCTATTAGTGAGGTAGGACGTCTTTTTACCAGTTTTGGTGCTTTTTGAAATTCAAAAGTTGGCAACTCTGCATTAGGATGGACCAAAAACTCAAAAAAACAATTGTTTTTCATGATACCTAAAATTTGGTCTATAGCAACACAATTTTTTTATTTTTTTATTTAATATTTGAATATTAAAATTGCTATTGAATTTGCAGAGGAAAAAATGCACTTTTCCGATAAATTTAGTGCAAAGTGTTTATAGATCGATATTATTTAATCTCCTAGTTTAATTTCCACTCACAAACAACCAAAAAATAATACTCTATGCTTTATTACAAAAAACCAAAGCTTTGCAGCTACTCTCTCATTTTTGCTCTCTATTACTCAATTTGTGAATATGAGAACATTTTCTGGGCTATTTTGAGCGAACGAATTCTTTGAGTTCGTAAAAGGATTCATGATATTGCAAGGCACTTCTCTCATGGCTGGGCAGGATGCAGCCCACAAAAAATAGATCTTTCAGGTTCACTTCTTCAGAACAACAGCAATTAATTACACAGTATATTTATATTCAAATTTACTTACATATATATGTATATATAATACAATTATAACATTATACATACATAGCATAATTATAATAATAGCTTGTTCCCTTCCAAAATCGCTTGCCATACTTTTTTAGCATTCATTTCATTTGCACCACTAATGCAAAGAGTGAATATGCACTCTTCAAGGCGGCAAAAAACGTATCCAAGTTAACTGCAAAAATGCCGCCTGCAATAACAATTTGCTTACGCAACGATTGCTCAGCGAAAATGCGAAGATTTTTTTTGAAAACCGCATCTTGGTCCATCCAATTGCAAGAAAATATGGCATAGGTCAGCTGCTCGAATTCCATTTCCATGTAAGTTCCATAGTAGCAAAGCGGAAATATTTCCAATGGCATTGCCAGCAAGAATACGAAATAGTAGATATATGAAAATATATCGTTCACATAGAAGATCAAATACACAATGACCACACCCATGTTGAAGGTGGTGACCAGAAACTGTACGAAAGTGCCGATAGAGGAGATGCGTTGAATTGCAACACGGAAACTGGAATTAAATTGTTAAGCGAGCAATACATTTAACATTCCATACGTAAACACACAAAATATGAATGCATTTGGATACATTTAACCTACTCAAGCAAATGTTTGTAGTCCTCAATGCACACCAAGAACTCAGCGTTGGGCGCCAGCACTGCATCACTTCGCGTGTTGTGGCCAATACGTGCCACTCGCACATTCAGCATACGCACATGACCAGCTAACATTGCCAGTGCAATGGGTGGAAATGTGTCATTTATTACATTTTGAAAAATCTGCACAGTTACGCCAATGCACTGGTAAATATGAGCCGCCATGTAACTCAAAGCGCTCCGCTCGGTGTCGAATGGAAAATAGGCTGGGTACATGAGCCTCCAATTGCCTAAAATACCGCCAATTAGAGTAGCTACTTCGGAGCTAATCGCAGCGCCCAGTCCCACGCTGAGAACGAAGTAGAGAATTTGTTTCGCTCGACGAAACGCGATCAATTTGTACAATTTCACATCCTCTGCTTGGATTATATGTGTGTCGAGCTTCAAGATGATTCGATAAATTTTTTGAACGTCTGCTAGACGCCACCAAAGTGCAATTGTTTTGATGCTGCATGCCAAACAGGTGAAGTTAATGGTCATATTTTTGAATATATCGGCTTTGCTTTCACTTCTGATGAGTCCAATCATCAGATGAGTGGGATAGCCAACGGTTATGACTATAAATAAAGCCAGTGAGTACAGATAGTATAAGTAACGGTAATGATTTGATGGTGGCATTTGCCCCAGGTACCGCAAAGTTACATCGTGAAAGCGAAAAATAGACACTCCAGAAATCATTGTATCAGCAATTTTAAATATACTTGCTTTCTAATAGTTTTAACACCTTCGGTAGGTAACTTGAATCAGAATGATTGCATTTTATTAATGGAAGAACATTTTCATGCGACCCATTAGCGACATAAAGCACATACATAGACACAGCTGTAGCCGAGGCATATTCAATGTGATTAATAACTGATTAATTGGTAATAAATTTGATTATTTAATTGGTTTTTAATTAGCATATTTAATCTTTAATTTATTTAACGGCTTAACGAGTTTTGTAGGATGGAGAACTTAACCCCAATTTTAAGTTTACCGAAAATAAATTTTATGCTATGTGCGCTGATAACACTTCACAGTATTTGGTACAGTATAAAACATCGCATCAAGAATCAGCATCAAATAGGGGGCTAATATTGATTTTTTTAATTGGTAAAAGATATTCTATGGCAAAAACAGCCCTACTCCGTAGGCAAAGAAATATCTAAGCTTTAACAAAAGTTATCTTTAACTCCTATATACAAGGTGAAGTCCAAAATAAACAAGACTGCGCTAAAATAGAAACGACAGGAGCTTTGTTCTGATAGCTTCGAGTTTATTTATTAAAAATAGTCCCTCTGGGCTCGATACACTGTTTTGCGCGATGTAAAAGCTTTTCGAAAGAGTGTTTGAGGTCATTGACCGGAATGTCCCTCAGGATATCGGTACAAGCCTTCTGGATAGTCTCTACAGCCGCAAAACGTTTTCCTTTCATGGCCAAATGCAATTTTTCGAATAGGTAAAAGTCACGGGGTGCTATATCAGGCGAATACGGTGAGTGATTGATGGTTAAAATGCGATTTCTAGTCAAAAAATCAGTCACAAGAGTGGATTGATGGGATGGTGCAGTATTATGCAATAAGCGCGAGCTTCCTCCTTCGCGGTATTCGGGGCGAATTCGACGAATGCGATGCAACAAACGCTTTAAAACGCCAAGAGAGAAAATTGCATTCACGGTTTATGCCGTTGACACGAACTCCTTGTGGACAATTCCCTTGGAATCGTAAAAACAAATGAGCATCGACTTGATTTTTGATTTCTCCAGACGCGATTTTTTGGGTGATGGATGGTCTGGGGCCTTCCATTCGGCACTTTGACGCTTGGTTTCTGGTTCATGTTAGAAACACCACGTTTTATCATCATTTACAATATTGTGAAGGAAGTTGTCGCCTTTTCTCGCCTCTTTAATGAGGTCTTTCGAATGTTGAATTCAAAGCAATTTTTGGTTCTCAGTTAAGTTGTGCGGAATGAAACGTGCATAGATCTTTCGTAAGCCTAAATGATCAGTTAAAATGCGATAAATCGATGTTTTGGAGATATTCAACTCTGATTCCATGAATTTCAACGATGTTTAATAAATTTAGGAACAATTTCGATGGAGTTTTCGGTGATTACTGATTTTGGGCGGCCCGTATGTTCATTGTCATTTAAGTTCTCACAACCATCTCTGAAACATGTAAACCACTCATGAACTCTGGCACGAGATGGAGAATCATCGCTATAAACTTTTTTCATCAACTCAAACGTTTCGGTAAACCTTTTACGGATTTTAAAACAAAATTAATTGAAGAACATTTTCACATTTCAATTTGATATTAGCTCTTTGTTCGAAACTCATTTTTGTACCGATGACACAAACATACCAAGCTTTCAGTGGAAGTCAGCTAGGAATGTAACTTCCAACGCACCAACTCATTAAAAAGATGGCGAGACCAAAAACATTTTTATAACTCCAGTCGTGTTTATTTTGAACTTCATCTTGTTCTTAGTCCTGCAATAAGTTCTGTTACAATTTAAGTCCGTTATGAAATTATAATACTTTTTTTAATAAGTAAATTAAAAAAAAAAATTTTTAATTTTCATTCAAAATGTTCACCTTTTCTTTATATTGACGTCGCTGCTCAAACCGAAGGTTGTTTGAGACTCTCCAAATTTCTCTGAGATCTTCGGCATGTTCTCCAATTCTCCAACCACAAACTGTACACCAGTGGATTCAGATCTGGACTTCCACACGGCCAATCTTCTGCGGCTGTGAAACCAGGAATATTGTTTTTTAGCCACTGCTGGGTGGTTAAGGGCTGGAGCGGAATCTTGCTGAAAGATCCACCGCTCTTATCTTGATGAGTGTAATGCTCAACTGCTTCACCACACCTTCTAGCACATCATCCTGGCACACTTTTGCACCAGTTTTAACCCTTTTTCCGCAGACACTCCCCACCAAACTATTACAGAGGCTAGATGGGCCGCGCTGAACCCCTGGAACAACATTTTTGGCGTCTTTAGAAGTTTTAGTATAGATTTTGTCATTTTGCTTATTAAAAACTTCTTCAACAGTGAACATTTTCTCATCTGTGAAAAGAATATTTTCATGGCCGTTGGCCGCGTGCTAAGGCTGCTTGCATCTGTCGAGTGTAATTTTCTTCAAGCGCGTTGCCAAAAGATGACCTGTTCAGCGACGGACGGCTTTCATGTGTAGGCTATGTGTGTTAATGTTCACAATTATCAAAAATCAAGGATGATAGATACCAGGTTAACTCGTTAGGTATGGTGAAGTTCCCCTATGGAGTTTGAGGAGAGCTTTGGATTCTACGTCATTCGTTTTGTTTTTCACAGAATTTAGCTTTAGCTTAGTGAAGCACAAAACGAATCGGGGAATCGAAATCGGTATATCTATCAAATTCGCTCAGAGCCGAATAATGGTGTGCTACCTCTAAAAACCTTTTCACTATGGTCAAAAATTATATTTCCAAGTTAATTTTTGTAAAACTAATGAGAGATATCAGAAACAAAAAAGGAAAACTATTAACTATTTTTCAATAAATAATTAATGTTTTGGCAAAACAAAAAGCTCTGCATAAAATTTTAGTTGCATTGACCGACTTATCTCACCTACTGAATTATTTCGGTTGGTTATTGTTGTAGTCGCAATCACGTTTCATTTTGGATTTTACAAGCATTACATGTATGTATTCATATTCATACATATACATGCGTATGTGTGTTCGGCAATAAATGTTCGGCAATTTGCGGTTAAATCAGTAGATTAAGCCTTTTAATTATTTAACAACCATTATATAACACTAAATCACTAAAACCGTCATTAATCGACATAAAGCAAATAGCAGCAATTCAAAGAATGATGTTTGATTGTATGTATGTATGTAATAGGACTATCAATAAGTTCGTGCGGTTTTACAACAGATGGCGTAACTTGATTATTATTCCATCGATCCACATTTCCAAACATTCATTGGAGAGCTACTGTCGTAAGGCACAAACGTCAGTATAAGTTTTTTATTTGAAGCGTAAACAACAATATTTTTACCACACTTGAAAATGTCGAATTTCGTGCCAAATAATGTGTTTTTGCGGGGAATTCTTCTTCATTATTTTAATATGAAGAAAAAAGCAGCCGAAAGTCATCGTATCTTGGTGGAAGTTTATGGTGAGCATGCTCTATCTGAGCGAACGTGCCAGAAGTGGTTTGCACGCTTTAAAAGTGGTGATTTTGGCTTGGAAGACGAAGAACGCGAGGGTGCGCCGCCAAAGTTCATGGATACCGAATTGGAGGAATTGCTGGATCAAGATCCGGCTCAAACGCAAGAAGAGGTTGCAAAAACTTTGGGAGTTGATCAATCAACCATTTCCAAACGTTTAAAAGCCATGGGAATGATCCGAAAGGTAGGCCATTGGGTGCCGTATGAATTGAAGCCAAGAGACGTTGAACGCCGTTTTATGGCATGCGAACAACTGCTTCAACGGCACAAAAGAAAGGGTTTTTTGCATCGAATTGTGACTGGCGATGAAAAGTGGGTCCATTACGACAATCCAAAACGTCGGGCAACGTATGGATACCCTGGCCATGCTTCAACATCGACGTCGGCGCAGAATATTCATGGCCTGAAGGTTATGCTGTGTATCTGGTGGGACCAGCTGGGTGTTATGTATTATGAGCTACTGAAACCGAATGAAACGATTACGGGGGATGTCTACCGACGACAATTGATGCGTTTGAGCCGAGCACTGCGAGAAAAACGGCCGCAATACGCCGATAGACACGACAAAGTTATTTTGCAACATGACAATGCTCGGCCACATGTTGCACAAGTGGTCAAAACATACTTAGAAACGCTCAAATGGGATGTCCTACCCCACCCGCCGTATAGTCCAGACCTTGCGCCATCCGATTACTATCTCTTCCGATCGATGCAACATGGCCTGGCTGACCAGCACTTCCGTAATTACGATGAAGTCAAAAAATGGATCGATTCGTGGATTGCGGCAAAACCGACCGAATTTTTCACAAAGGGAATCCGTGAATTGCCAGAAAGATGGGAAAAAGTAGTAGTAAGCGATGGACAATATTTTGAATATTAAATTTGTAACCATTTTACGTCAATAAAGTTTCAAATTTCGAAAAAAAACCGCACGAACTTATTGATAGTCCTATTATGTACTCGTATATGTATAGTATATCAATCTACATAGTATCTCTACATAGAACAATGACGCGTGCCAGTTTTTATTTAAATTTGCATATGATTAAAACAACTTAAAATAAATTGTAGCGATTCACACATTTAAATATTAACGTTTTTATAGGTACTTATTTTATGGAGAATTCGTTGCGATATCATATAGATTTTTCGCAAGTCATTGAACTGCTTAAATATTATTATAAATACTAATGAATAGTGTAAGTATTTAAGCGAGTCATTTCAAATTTTATGTATGTATGCGCATGTGTTGTAATATAATATATACTCGTTTGCTAATTTGTAGATTAAAAGTTCCACAAATGCTGGGAATGTTGCTGGAGTAACAATGGGAGAGATGAAATTTTTGAACGATGAAAATTTGAACACTTGCTATGGTTTATTTGTTTGTTTGAAAATGAAAGGTGAATTAGCGCATTCATTGGCTCTATTAAGCCGGAATAAATAAATAAAATAAATTAACAAATCTAATATATATTGACTACCATTCGGGAGTGCATAGGTTAGAATCTCCATGCAAGGAATGGCGAAATGATAGAAAAAGTTTGTTTCTAATAGCGAACGCCCCTCGGCAGGCAATGACAAACCCCTCGAGTGTATTTCTGCCATGAAAAAGCTCCTTATAAAAAAACGGAGTCGGCTTAAAAGTGTCGTCTCATTTTTGGAGACGCACGCCACAAATAGGAAAAGAATCTCGTCTAAATACCTAACAGAACTGTATTATTAATTTTCGAAGTGAAACTTCTTAGGCGTCGATAGACGAGCGAGAATGGAGAGTAAAATTTCAAGGCCATACGACGTTTTGGGCATTTTCGTTCCGCGAGAGAGAAAAACGATATAACGTAGAGGAAAAGGAGAGAGAGAGCTATATCTTATATATTATATATCTTAGATACACTTTAGGCTATTTTTCCCGAGTTTTTCCTTGTGATTGCTAATTTCTAGTGAGAAATAACACTCCCTACTTCTTGGCGCTTGTTTGTTGGTGCAAACTTGTAGGAAATATATTTTTGGTGCCTACTTTTTCGCGTTATATTTCCTTGGTGCCTACTGTTTGGTGCGTTTTTCGGTCCCAATTTTTTTTTTGGTGCCTACTTTTTGGCGTTTATTTCCGTTTCCTGGGTAGTGCTTATATATATATATATATATAATTGGCGCGTACACCCTTTTTGGGTGTTTGGCCGAGCTCCTCCTTCTATTTGTGGTGTGCATCTTGATGTTGTTCCACAAATGGCTAGTGCTTGCGCGTACTATAAAGTGCTATCCCTTCCGGCGTCGGATTTATTCGTATTGCCTTGGGATAATTTGTGCCGTTGCTGCGGCCCTGGAATCGCTGCGGTTGTGTGGGTTATAAACGCTCGGAGTAGTGCGCGTTGTTGCCACGGTTTGTGTCCGGCGTTTACCTACACCGCTCGACCCTTCTCCGTTTTTTGTAAATTTTGTCTATTTGTATTCTTTGCAAATGTTGGGAATTTATTTAGATATATATTATTTCTCTCTCTCTCTCTCTCTCTTTCTCATTCTCTCTCGGGTCTCTTCGTCTTTCTTTGTCTGCCTTGAAAGTTTCACTTCTGTTATGTGTACTACGCTACACTCACTTTTTTTAATAAGAAGTTCGGTGAATGGATTAAGTAAGGAGAATCCGTGTTGTACGCTCGATTACACTGCTTTTCAGGTTACAGAAGATATAAAAGACATAATATAACAATGTACATAAGAACTTTCCTTTTGACGCATAGAAAACGTGTACAGCTTTATGCCAGTTATTTAATACAAGTAAAAAAATATTTATAATTATTATATGCATAAATTTATTTTTACATATTTATGTACATATGTATGTGACTTACCTGGGACGATTTTGCATAAAGTGCTGCCCGCCAAATATCACCAACATATAAATGCCACAATAGTAAAACACCCAAGTCCAATTCTCGACCATCCATTTGCGTGTGCGTTGGTGGATAAAATCATTTTCGAAATCGAAAATGTATGAATAATTCGGTGTTACGCTTATATCCATATTTATCATTTATTATTATATTAATTTTTATTGACTGGGTGACTCTTTGGAACGTTCGAAGTAGTTATTATATTTGTTGTTTGTTTGTCTGTTGAACCCTTTTATTTTTGCTATATCTCAATTTGTAAGTGACAATGCGTGTTTTAAGCAATTTTCTGTTCAAAAAATTATTCCATATAATGATGATATTAGATAAAATTTATTGTCAACTGGCGGCGGCTGCGTGTTACTACTGAAATTAAACTGAAGAAAATGTATGAAATTAGTGACATAATTGGATACGAATGAAATTATAACAACGATTTAATAAAGAGATTTTAATTTTTTTCATAGCTATATTTTGTTGTCCTTATATATATAATTCAAGGTGCAGGCTAGAAGAAAATTAATTTATCACGAACTGATTAGAAAAAAAAAATGATTTAGAGCCTCAAAATCGGGAAAATGTCGAGAACATACCATTTTTCTCCCTTTTCGGCTTACATTTTCTACACTAATCTCAAATTTTTTTTTTTTAATAATATGCAAATTTAGGTAATAACTAAAATTAAGATATAGAAAAGGAGTTCGTAAATTCGAAAGAGTATCCCTAAATAATCGTCAATAGTCGTAATAATTTCGGTTAGAAAAAGAAATTCAATATACAATAGAATATAGATTTTCATACATGCTTCGAAATGGGGGAAAAGCGCGTGCCCAAAAATAAATGATCTTCGTTACTTTTGTGTTCACGTAGTGCACAAAATTCCACAGAAGGAACGAAAAAAAAAAATCGGTTATCCTTATTAAAGTTGCATATACGAACTATGTCGTAGAAATGAAAATATGTGGTCAAGATTTTATGCTGAATATATTGGAGTTAGCAAAGTTTAACATTCGCTTGCAAATGGTTACATCGTCAAATAACTAAGTTGCAGTTGCGGTAACCTCAGTAAAATACCAAAATATACATGATTGCAATGATACAACAACAAAGTGTCGGCGAAAAGATATTTGCGATAATTGTGTCCTTATATATGTAGTCATTTCATTTCATTTATTGCCCAAAATTATTTTAACATAGGAGTTTACAAAGTTATGATAAAATTAGATTATTTAGCATTATCCTAACATACATTTGTATTTATCTAGGAGTTTAAAACTTATTTTTCTTTTGATTATACAATAGGTTATCATTATTATTTGGAATGTCTTTGGCATAATTTTAAAACTTATTTATATTCTCCCAAAAAGGGCTTAAAAAGGAGATAACGTATATTAAACTTCTATAATTTATTTGGCTATAAATTGATCAATGTTATAAACTAAATTTTCATCGTTGAAGTTGTAAGTATTGTATCGCCTATGATAATATATTGCTTTACTATTTTTATGTAACATATTATTATTTTTTAGTACTTTTAAATATATTGGTGATAAATGTTTTTCTGTTAGAGGTAGTGATATTTCCCTTGCCTTTGACAGATATTTGTTTATCAGTTCATTTTCTATGAATGTCAGTTTATCAACAAATCTTACTGACGATTTCATTAAGAAAAAGTCTATGCGTGATATTTTACATTTTTCATATAAACTTTTATTAGAAACTCTTTTCCGAAAAGTACCACTTCTGCAAGGTTGGCGGTTAAGACCGCTACAAATTCTTAAAACATATCGTTCAAATCGTCTGAGTCTCTCCATTTGGCTCGAAGAAATGTTGAACCATATCGGATGAGCATAAGATATGATTGGTCTAATTATTTGTTTGTAAATATTTATTTTAATACAGTTCGATAGTCCACCCTGCCTTCTTAATAAATTACAATAGCTAAAGAACATTTTTTTTGCTTTTGTCAAAATGAAATCTATATGTCTTACAAAGGTGAATTTGCTATCCAAAATTATGCCCAAGTATTTGATTTGTTCTTTGTATTTTATGTTGAATCCATTTATTTTAATTTGAGGCTCATATTTACGAGCATTTGGATATAAGTTCTTACGTATTGGCATCGGATTTCGAAAGAGCTTTCGACCGTATCGGTGTGCATGTGGTCCTTCAACAGCTCGAAGCTTGGGGCACTGGTCCAAAAGTCTTTAATGTAGTTAAAGCTTTTTTGACCTGCCGCAAGTTTCGGGTTACAATTAACTCTCAGTATTCAAATACCTTCCCTCTTCACAACGGTATGCCCCAGGGATCGCCATTATCGGTGATTCTGTTTATAATTGCTTTTGAACAACTGAGCAAAATAATATCCAAGTACAAAAAAATAGAACATTCAATTTATGCTGACGATGCTATACTGTTCACAAACATAACTGACATGGATATAATAAAATCACTATTCACAAATATTTTAAGTGACATAAAAACATGGGGCAATTCGTCCGGAGCTAATTTATCAATTAATAAATGTAAAATGCTTCACATTTGTAGAAAAATTAACTGTAAGAAATTTAATTTGTACCTTGACAGCATAAATATTGAATTTGTTAATCATATTAAAATTTTAGGAATAATTTTCGAAAAAAATTTTAGTTTTAAACAACAATGTATAAATTTAAGAAATAGCCTAGCAGCCAGACTAAATATTGTAAAATTTCTTTCCTCAAAACATAGTTTAATTCATGTTAGCACCCTAATTAACGTTACGAAAGCATTAATACTGTCAAAAATCGAATACGCTCTGCCCGTATACGGATGGTGTGCTGTCAGTAATTTGAAACTTATTTACAAACCTTACCACACCGCAGTGAGACGAAGCATCCATGCCTTCCCAACTTCGCCCACATTTGCCATCCTTGCTGAAGCAGGACTACCAAGTATTTTGGAGCTAGTAACTAAATCTACATACAAGCTTATCCCCAAACTTTATAACGCCCACAATGAGCTCCTCTACAAGGATGTTTTGTCAACAATTAAAAGCAAAAAAAATTACAAGGTCGAGTCAACGATTCGGCGATGTGTACGCTTTGCTAAAACATTAAAAATCATCCTTCAACCTCAACTGATCAAACCGGAAAACGAACCACACTGGAACTTAAACCAATCATCATTTATTTTGGAATTAGAGAAATTTCCTAAAGAAAGTACTACCAGTGCCACCTTTAAACAATCCTTCCTTAATATAATTGAACCATACCGGAAGAAAGGGTGGAATTTTTTATACACTGACGGTTCGAAAACCGATTATAGCACTTCGTTTGCAGTTTTGAGAAGTAGTGGCACGCTAATTACCCGAGGAATCATTGACCAACATTGCTCAATATTTACAGCCGAAGCTTTAGCCTTAAAATTAGCTACCGATTACGCAAAAAAAAATAAGGGGAAATTTGTAATTTGTTCCGATAGCAAATCCGCAATCAATGCAATACGCAACATAGGCAACGCTAACAATATCGTATCCGAAATCAGAACGACATGTATTAAAAACAGCAATAAAATCCGAATCATGTGGGTACCAGGGCACAAAGGTGTAGAAGGAAACGAACTCGCAGACCGCGCTGCAGACGATACACATTTAACACCTTGCTTCACGTTTCACACAACAAGCAACAATGACATTTTAAACGCAATTTACAGAACATTAGCCCTTGATAAACAAACCAAATGGCTTAATTATAATAATAAATACACATTGATTAATAAACATGGAGAAAAAGCTATTTTCCCAAGCACATCTACTCGACAGCAAACACAAACATTCATTCGCCTTCGTATTGGCCATACTCACCTCACACATGAACACTTATTACAAAATTCACAACGTACAGCGTGCCCCTTTTGCAACAGCACACTGTCCACGGAGCATATTTTAAACGACTGCAGTCAACTAAATGTCTTTCGACTAAAATTTTTCGGAACTATTTCACCCAGCACACTTCTAACTACTATAAACCTTGAAAACATGTCTAAATTTATAAACTATCTTAAAGCTTGTAATATACTACATAAAATCTAAATAATTTTAAACTTTGTACTTAGATATTAAACATAATACATGTATATGTACATTTTACAGGATTAACAAAAACGCAATTTTAAAAGAGAGTCGAAGGCCTTGGCTGCTAGCACTCCTGTTAGTTATTAAGTATAATAATTGTATTATTGTACCTAATCATAATAAATAAATAAAAAAAAAATAAGTTCTTACGTATTCCTTTAACAATAGTTGTTTCGCTTTTATTGAAGTTTAGTTTTAGCTTCCATTTGTGAAAGTATGTATTTAATTCATTTAGGTATGAGTTAACGGCTTCATTGGCTTTGGTTATGCGTTGGTGAGATCCCAATATAATTATATCATCTGCGTATATGAGCACTTTGAACTACCAAGCTTTGGAGTTATTGTACCCAAAAAACTGGCAAGGAAGGGGAAATTGAGAAATTGAGAGCGCAATGTAACATTTCATTTTGAGGAGAGGTTGCAAAGGTTTAATGGATACATTTTTGCTTGTACTGATTTGTGAGCAAGAAGAGCAGCTGTTTACAGTAACAATAAACAAATCTCCAACTTTCCCCCGCTAAATCCACGGCGACCCGCTTTACCACCTGGGCAAAGGAGGTCAAACTGTAAAAAGTAGGTAAAGGAGGTAAAAGTCGATGACACACCAATTCCGACGGTAAACAATCCTAAAATTTTGGATGTGACCTTTCACAGCTTGCTCTCCTTCTCAGCGCAAACAACCGCAATTGTCACTAAGGTCCAAAATCGCAACAAGGTCCTCAAGTCGCTTGCCGGCAGCACTTGGGGCAAAGACAAAGAACTGTTGCTATCGACATTTAAGGCAATTGATCGGCCGGTTATAAACTATGCTGCGCCTATCTGGTCGCCTGGAACTAGTGACACGCAGTGGATAAAGCTACAGACATGCCAGAATACTGCCATTCGGACAGCGACCGGCTGACTCCTGATGTCCCTTATTCAACACCTTCACAATGAGGCACAAATGCTCCCTGTAATGGAGCACAACAAACTGCTCAGCAAGCAGTTCCTGCTAGGGTGCTACCGTAGGTTTCACCCTTGCAGACACCTGCTTGAGCCAGAGCCGCCTCGTAGGCACGTCAGGAGACACCGTTTAAACTATGCCTACGAGATTCAGGACAAAACTGACGGAAATCTACTGGACGAGACAGTATTTAGACAGTCAATAATACCAACGGTGTGCAGAAGAGCTTAGCTAAGTTTTATACTGAAGATATGCAAAAGGAATTACTTAGTAACTAAGTCATTCAGAACGATTCGTATAACCTACAATTGTTCATGGAGTTCCAGAGTACTTTTGACTGCAATCCGCGTCTTCCTTGGCATCGAGGAGCGCTCGACAAGGTTTCTCATTGGAGAGTGTTAAGGCAAGGCGTGTGAAGAGCATAGAAACGTGCACAGACTTGTCTGCAAATTTATAATTTTCCTGTGGTGCCAAGTCGTTGACTTACTGCACTTGTTAGCTAAAAACAAGTTATCAAGTATGTTTTTGTAATCATAGCGAGAATACCCTTGTCAAACAGATGGTGTACAGAGGTGCGTCTGATTAGAAACAGCCATCATTCAAAATCTTCATCAGAACTGAGGGAAATCACCATGGACGGGGACGCAATTAAAATGCTTAGTAAAGTTAAGTTCCTTTTCCTGGGATACGGTGCGCTAGACAGGGCGGCAGCCCTTGGTCGCGAAAAACCCGCGTCATTCCGGTAACGTAGAATCGGCTGCCATGGGAGTGAGTTCTTTTCCCTTGTTCTGGACGCTTAACCGTGAACGGCACAAAATTGTATAAAAAGATATTTTCTAAAAGTTCTGATTCAAAAATTGGAAATGTTGATGTAATTTTGTTGAAAAGATAATACTAAGGCAACGAAAAAATTTTTGGTTGAGAATAACTCTTATTAGAAAAAAAAACACAAGAGAAACAAATACATCGCAAATAAGATCTAGTAAATCGTAAAATATTTATTAATAGATATCATATATCTTTATTTTTTTATTTACAAGCGAGCCGAAGGTGGTAGCACTAGCGCTCCATTCTAAGGTTAAGTAGTGGCCCTCCACTATTTTTCTGATTCAATAACACTCATATAATAATAATATATCCTGAATTTTCCTCCTACATATCATATTTTGCGCGACCGCTAGCCAAATTCTCCGTCTAACAAAAAGTCAACAGATGCACACCTCCTGCGAAGCGCACATACATACTCGTTTACTACATGCACGCATGTATGAAAATGTTACCAATATACGAGTATTCACGCCCACATCGTGTACTCATTGTGCATTATGTAAGTGCATATGTATTGGCGCTCAATGTCATGGGACGTTCAGCATCCTCTCTTGTGTCGAACACTCTGCAGCACTTGTCATAGCGCAGCATCCGCAAACAATATAGCTGCTGCAGGAGAACCAACATCTACATACGCACATACAATGTATGTATTTTAATCGATAAACATCAAAGCGCTGCTACCAAACGACCTTGAACGCAAACATACGCACTGGCGAGTGTGCACCTAAACTTGTGAAGAGTGTGGTGATGCCCGTATTGGGCGTACAAAAATCCTCTTAAGCGCTCACTTGACAAACATTTTTGTATACCAAAAGCAGCGACAGCATTTCTTGTGTTGTTTTACGTAATATTTAAGGCTTTGTGTGTACTCGTAATAGTATCATTGAGCTTATCGAGCATCAGACAGTGGTGATATATCGAATGTTTTTTGTAACGTTATCGGCCCTTAGCCCGCTGTCTAACATCTCACATCAACATTGGCACGAAATGCACCCACATCTTGAGTTTTGGCTGCTTCTGCATTTTCCATAGATTTTCCATAGCAGTATTCGTTTATATTTGTGTTTATATAATGTATAAATTCGGTGCACCACGTTGCCAATCTTCTCCTCTCACAACTCGACTTCGAGTCGGCACTGTTCCATTGCCATTCGTTACAGATTTTTCTGAATGAACTCATTCACCAATACACCGCACCGCATCGCATCACACTCAACTATTTCACCCGCCTGTTTTCTATGGTGTGCCATTCTTTTCGTTTTTCTTTAAATCATCTGTTTCGCCTTTGGCGCCCACACTGGCTCCAACATAAAAGCTACCCCTATAACCACTCGTGCCCCGTTCTGTTCTCTTTTTCTACTGTCTTATTTATAATGTTGTTATTTTTATTAACGTAGCACTAGCAACACAGTGTTGTGTGGAACGAAAGCAGTTTTAAGATAATAGCATAATCAGTATACATATGCATGTAGGTATGTATTTATGTTCGGTTTATGGTATATTTTTTCTACCTTTATACAATTCACTTTCATCAGAGCTTATTTAATCCGTTAAAGTCTCTGAGGCATGTGCGATATACGAGTGCACATCAAAAATAATTGCAAGTTGATGAAGCCAGGGTGCATTACTTTCGTTCTTGGTTAAATTTTAGTTTTTAGAATTATATAAATTTTTTATATAATAATAATAACAATAATAAATATATGCATGCATTATTGTAAAAAACGATCTGTCATTCGGGGATGGCATAAAGCTGTAGGTACCTCCATTCAAGCAACAACATGCAAACCAAAAATTGGACGACGAGCTCAGTTAAATATCTAACAAAGGATGTATGCGCGAATTATATTTTGTTTTATCTCGTAAAATGGCGGAAAAAAACATTTCCAAAATCGTAATTTGAAAGTATTCGAGTATTCGTTTCGGCATAGTGCTCTTAAAAACTGATATTAATTTTATTCTAATTGCGACACCATCTTTTGAGCTCTGACCATCAGGCATCTTACCAAGACTGACGACACCGTCCTTGTAGAGTAGATTCATGCGGAGCGCAAGAGTTGTGGAGCAACAAAGAAAGAGTCTGAGTTTAAATATGCGGCTGGATTACAGAAAACGTGGCTTTAGGACGGCTGCAAGCTAACACATGGGCTGAAAAGTCTCGGTCATTAGTTTAATTGCATTCACCTCTTTTTCAGCTAGTACTAACCTTAAAAAGACAGCTGATAAAATTTCATGATATCTATTCATTAGTCCGTGAGTTATTGCGCTATGAGAGAAGCTACTTTTGTTATTTTCAAAACAACGGATCAAAAATAATTTCGTGTTTTAATTTTACACTGCTTCTTGATGGGAAAAAGTATCTTGCAAGCGAAGCAATGCCTGGAAAAGTGTTACGGGGATTCCACTCCATCAGAAACAACAGTAAAACTATGGTTTGCTGACATCAAACGTGGTCATAGAGACACCGATGATGAACAACGCAGTGGGCGTCCAAATGAGGCAAAAGAAGAGAGGCATGAGAGGACAAAAGATAAACAAAAAATCCAAAAAATCGTTTTGAATGATCGAAAGGTGAAATTTGCGTGAGTTAGCTGACCTCACAAAGATATCAAAAGAATTATATTGCTTGAGCATTTGACTATGAGAAAGTGGGAGCAACGTTTGCCCACTGTTGACCAAAAACAAGAACGATTTGATGATTCTGGGCAAGGGTAAAACTACATGAATTGAACATCGAATTGCTCCCACATCAACCGTACTTGTCAGATTTGGCTCCCAGCGATTACTGCTGTTCGTCGATCTAAAAAATGCGCGCCGGTAAGAAATTTCACTCTAATGATGAAAAGGTTATAGCTGCCACTGAGGCTTCTTCTGAGGCAAAAAATAAATCCTACTACAAAAGTGGTATTGAAATGTTAGAGCGGCGCTGGAATGATTGCCTTGTTCTTTATAAAAAAAATTGCGTTGAAAAGCTAATTTTGAACGAACAAAAAAAACCAGTTTTCGTTGTTGGGCCCGGAACTTTTCACCCCATCCGTGCTTTTGCTTGCGTTTTGTTGAAGGTTGAGCAAAAATTAAAAAAAAAAAAACACAATTAATAATCAATTAAACGTTTAATTAATAAAATATATTCAGTGAATGTAAATCTTTATTCTTTAATTCATTTAAATATTGTAACACCGGTTTAGAATTAAGTGAGTGCAACCTCTGTGAAAATTGTCATGCAAAAAAGGCATATTCAATACAATCAACACATCATTTACAATATTGCAATTAAATCGATTGAACCAAATAAAACTTGTTAAATGCTTATATTCAGTGCTTTTATTTTAATTACTTTCGCGTAACAGTTTTTCCCAATTTCCTATTTCGGTTCTAAGCGATGCCTGCGATTGTAATTTATCGAATACTCTTTTCGTTGCTGGAGTGGCTTCGGATAGATAAACTTCGGTCAATTGTGCTTGCGGCGGTATTGTATCGCACCTGCTTGAGGGCGCTTGAAAAGGTTGTTGAAAATATATGCATAAATACATATGTGCATTTTCACGGTAACGGACGCGACATTTGTACGCTTTTAAGTGCGTCCAAAACAATGAAGACAAAGTAAAAGTTTATATATATTGATATTGTTTTAAAGGGCTGACGGAGTGCTAAATTTTAATATATACGGGAAAGATCTTTTACAAATAAGTACGTAGTTATAAGCAATTATAAAGTGATACGGACGCGACAAAAAATAGAAGTTTTTTTGAGGCGCATTCAGAAATATACAAAATTCAGCAAATTAAGGATAATTTTCTCTTCGTTTTTTTTAATTGAATATAGAAGAAATACGGACGCGACATAGCGGACGCGACAAAATTTTCCATGAGCTAGGAAATAGAATTTTTTTCATTATAATACTTCAATTTTATTGAAAATAAAAAATTAAGAAGAATGTTATTAGTTTTTAGGATGGTCTATTTTAATTATTTTCTTTAATGAATAGCAGTCCGAGCAACTTCAATACATTTACTGTCGAAATATGAAAACCAATGCATACTTTTAACTCCTTTGATATTTGGAACATTTTGCCATCACTCTGAAAGTTGATTAGAAAAACTATCAATTTGTGTTCCAGAGATATACAAAATTTTAACTCCATCAATGTTGTTCTTAGCACATTCATAGAAGCATAAGGCATCACCGAGAATGATGTTTCTTGCTTTAACGATTTACTGAATCTCTACATCATGAATTAAGTCGTTTAAAGGACCAATAGTGTAGTTTAAAGTTATGCGATCGTCTACTTTTCTCCACTGTTTCCATTTGATTTGCGTATCAAATTGATTAATAAACTGTATTGGAACTAGATCGTATTTAATATCGCGTACACAGCTGTCACAAGTATTAGCCATGCACTTTTCACTCATAACGTCGCAGCAAACTGATGTAAGAAATAAATCAGCTTTGGCAGGAAACTGCGGTATAATCTTTGCACAGCCTTCTAGTAAAAAAAATAAAATTTGCATGGTACTTACAGATACACATATTGTGTCGTAAATTATTGATTAACTGAATGTAAGTTGGCTTTAATTAATTAATAATTGACGCGTACACTTCTGTTAGGTGTTTGGCCGAGCTCCTCCTCCTATTTGTGGTGTGCGTCTTGATGTTGTTCCACAAATGGAGGGACCTACAGTTTCAAGCCGATTCCGAACGGCAGATATTTTTATGAGGAGCTTTTTCATGGCAGAAATACACTCGGAGGTTTGCCATTGCCTGCCGAGGGGCGACCGCTATTAGAAAAATGTTTTTATTAATTTTGCTTTCACCGAGATTCGAACCAACGACCTCTCTGTGAATTCCGAATGGTAATCACGCACCAACCCATTCGGCTACGGCGGCCGCCATGTAAGTTGGCTTAGAACGAATAAAAATAGTTTTGCAGACTTTTTCCTCGGTATATTCGGCTTTGAAGAGTTGATATGCTTCTGTTAAGGTCAATCTCTACGACTTTATTTAAAATTTAAGGTTCGCGGTAACGGACGCGACGAATTTCAAACACCAATAAATTTTATTAATCGTTTTTGTCGAGAGTCAATGGCTACTTTTCTTAAGTGAAATAAGTTATTTGCTTAAAGTCTGAAAGCAATTTAAAGTATAAACACTTTTTGCACTAATGAGAATAATAAATGCTATTTTTCGGTAACGGACGCGACATACGAATATAAGCAGAAGTAATCAAAAAAAAACTACCGTTATTCGATCTCCACTAAGTCTCTCTGCTTGTTAAACATTATGTTACTATCAGTAGAAGATTTTTAAATTATAAAAACATCATAGTATTGCTTTGAATAAGGGAGTATTACAAGGAAAAAAGTTGGTATATTTGGTCAAAAGAGTTAGATTTTTGTAAATTTTGTATATTCGTTGTATATTTCGGCTCAAAATTAAAAGAAAAGAAAAATTCTTTTATATTTATAAAGTAAACACATTTGAGATTTATTATTCATCAACAAAAAGTTTTCAGGAACAGTTTGAGTTTTGCACTCGTGGTTGACCTTTTTGTGAAAATGCCCATATGTACCCACATAAATACTCGTATGCATTGAGCGGTCATGTAGGGGGTTTCAGTAAGAGCGTTTCAACTTTTGAACTTTTTTGAATAAAACACAAACGGTTTGACTTTTTTAACTAATTTTTTTTTTTATTATCGAGTTTGAACATATACATTTAAGTATGAAATTCGATTTCTTTTGCATGACCACCGCGTGCACGTCTTACGAAGTCCAATCGTTGAACCCAATTTTCGACCAATTTTCGACCACTCTTTTGCATAAATCGGCCGAAATTCCAGCAATTTCGCGTTCAATATTGGCTCTGAGCTCACAAATCGTCGCCGGCTTGTTACTGTAGACCAATGACTTCACATAACCCCAAAACGGGACGGCTTGTTAAATGGACCGTAAAATGGCCGTAATGCTCTTAAAGTGGCAGCAACAGAACGATTATTTTGATTATTTTCATAAAAAATTTGCACGATTTGCAATCTTTGCTCAAGTGTGTAGCGTTCCATGATTAAATGTATACTAATGAAGTTTTCAAATGACAAGCGAAAAATAAAAAATATTGCGTCGTTCGCCCTCCCCATCGGAAAAAAGTTGAAGCGCACCTATTAAAAAACCCTATACATACATATATACAATATATATGCTCACTCAAGTAGGACAGAGCCAGATGTCGAACGTTGCCGAACGCGGGGGCCGATTGTGCTCTTTGTCGTTCGTTCCGCGCTTTCGCTTGCAGTTCAAGCAAGGTAACGGCGATTGAGCAAGATGGACGGCTCAAACATTTTGTTGTAAATGCCATTAAGTCCAAAAATTCCACAGAACGACGTGGTGTCTAAAAGAAAACGATGTGCATTACTGATAATTTAATTGTGACTCTTGTCAAGTAGTCATCTTGCTTTTATGTCATCAAAGGCCATTGTAGGCGCTAGAATATACGGCGCTACAACCAAGCGTTCTGTGCCGATGGGTAGTTTTCCAAGTATCTTCCAAGCCCAGATGTATACCACACATATGTCTATCTGCAGAGATAAACTTAGACAGAAATTTCCGGAATGAGCGAATCGCCATTCTGAGCTACAGTTAGGCGGCACTCAAGGCACTATAATCCTGTGACATTAAGTCCTCACTGGTCTTTGAGTGTATTGAGAAACTAAATCTAATAGGAACGCACAATCGCACCCGATTAAGTTGAGTCACTGAGCACAGGATTATAACTGGGAACGAAATAGCAGACGTATTGGTGAGAGAGGCTGTGGTCTCGTTAGAAAAAAAGCGAAGCACGGTGGCTGCAAAACATTTTTTTTTTTTTTGGGATGCTTCTCTTGGTATGCAGTGGAGCCTCTGCACCTCATAACCAATAAAATGGACACACTTCAAGAAGTGATACTACCTGCTGCTGCTGATGAGAATATGGCACTTTGGTGGTTTTTTATGCAAGATTATGACACAAAACTCTCCTCAATGTTGGTACATGAATAGCTTTTATAAAATAATCTTAAAGTTATGGATTGGCCAAGCCAGTCACTCGATCTAAGCCGCATTGAAAAACTTTGGGCATATTTAAAAAAGTGAATCGGAAAGGAAAAATTAAAAAATAAGAAGGATTTATGGCAAGAATCAAGGAACTATGGTATTCCATTCCCACAGAAACTTGCCTAAGGATTCTCAATTTTATGCCAAATCGCGTACAAAAGGTTTATGATAATCGTGGTGTACCCAGTGGTTATTGATTAAACTTCGATCATTTAAACCGCTTTTTAATAAAGTCACTAAGTTCTTCTTGTAGCGCATCTATTTTTATTTCATAACTATTTTAATGGCCACATGAATATTTCCTTTTTGTTCCTAGTGCCACTAGTTTAAGTTTTCAAAGATATTTAAATTATTATTTATATTTCTTATATTAATCTATGAAATAAAAGCTATGTAGAATTGAATATCAAAAAATTATTAGTACAAATCACGTATTTAACTCCAAGTTACATCCAGATTAAAAAAGGGAAAACGGATTAAATCTACTAGGAGCGCGAAATTGCATTCGACTCAATTGAGCCCCGGACTAAAAATTCATATCTGGGAACCAAGAATGATAGAAACAAGGTTGCGCCCATCAGAGAGTGCGTGACGTCACATTAGCTAAGTTGTGCAGTGTTGCCAACCATTTGCTCTTCGCAATAAATTTAGTAATTTTTTATACCCAAAATGCGAAAATTTTTAAGTTTCGTGTTTGTTTCTTTTTTTTTAATTTAAAGCTACCGAAACTGTAAGTTAAAAAACAACTGTATTATTAAACAAAAGAATGGGAAGATTTTGGTTTTAATGAAATTTTGTTGATCCTTATAAAATTTGATATTTTGAAAGTGCAAATTTAATTTTTTGCTTCATTTAAGGTTATGCAAGGCCTTTGAAACTCTTTACTTTAAAAAGCGTTTTAATTTACTGACTGTGAATTAAAACCATAGAGGTGTAATCGTTTCTTCCAGTCCTAAATCCTTAGTGGGACATAGTGCATCAAGAGGTGTATTCACAGTAAAAATAAGCAATAAAATACCAGAAAATACTGAAAAAACCATAAATACATTTTTACAAATAGTAGGCAAGGATCTTGTTACATAACCTCGAATATAGCACAAAAGTCGTTCTCTTAACAAAAAACTCATAAATTAAATTGTACGTAACTATAACACAATTATTTAAAAAAAAAACGTACATGTTAAAGACAATTTGTCACGCATACCAAGTTCTTCAAGTAATTCAATAAAAATTTGGTATTTTATTTTCTTTAAATGGGCATTTTAGTGCGATTTTATATCCAAAGCTAGGCAACACTGCAGTAGCGAGAGAGAGTAGCGGGCAATGTGACCAGATGTTAAAAATAGTAAAGCTTAAAACTGAGTGAATTATTGAACTAATTAAAAAAAGTGTACATTTTACAAAATTATAAACGTTACATTTTAATTAGAACAGCCTAGAAAATGTCATGAGGAAAGAACTAAAACTCGGAGACAAAATAAAGATTACAAAAAATGCTAAATCAATTTACGAAAATGGTAATATGGGCATACTGGTGCTAATATGACGTCACTCATTGTCAAATTCGCTGAGAACAAAGTAACGGTACCACGATAGGCGCCATCCCATTATTCTTTCCATCATGCCTGGGAACGAAGTAACGGATGTATTTGGTGGAAGAGGCTGCGGCCTCGAAACTTATACGACATGAGCACTTTCTTGCCATGCAAAAACCCACCATCAAAGAAGAACACTGACATTTTCATGATCCCACGGCAGACGGTTCTTCGTAATCGGAGCAACCCGGATTTATGTACATATGTATATCCGATCAAGGACTGTCACTTCAGCAGCATTCCTCGTATCCTATATGTATGGGGAATGTTTGTGTTGCTACAACATCAACAACCACAGTCATTTTCATAGGTCACTGCAGATTGTGCAATTTTTGCAGTTTCCGCGACCAATTCCCGGAAGCCCCGCTACACTTGTTTCTTGCATGCCAAATTTTAAGAAAGAAAAAAAAACCAAATCTCCTATTCTACTGCTATCACCTTATATGAATTGCGACGAATAGCAGGCAGTACGTCAAGTCATAAACGTTTACCGAAAAGTGCCATACCCAGCCAGAGAATACGCCACCGTAAGCACATTTACCAACAGTTGACGTCAGTATGCAGAAGGTGCTCTTGCGTACAGAACTGTGATTGGCATATAAAATTGAAATTTGCAACAATAGTTGAACTGAATTATAATTATTTAATATAAGTGAATCTGATTCCGAGTTCGGTCAGAATGTTCTATACCCACTCCGGCACGCTAAAAGTATTAATTTTTTTCCACTGAAAAATAAATATTTACTCGTACATGAGAAATGGGCATTACCGCTGAATCTAAGTGAAACGCGTAGCTACTTTGGTTGTGTGCGATATTAGGTTTTCACGATAAACAGGCCCATTTCTGCAGTCGTCTAAATAAACGCATTTCTCTATTTAAATCGAGCCGGTGAGCAATGGTTTTACACGGTTGGTTTTTAGATCAATAAATATGGTACTTTATCTATTTAACTCTATTATCTGTTAGACATGATTTAATCGCGTTGAAATTTTTTACTATAAATTTTTTGGCAATAAAAAATACGTAGTGCTTTTAGCGGTTCTACAATTGCCAGTAGATAACCACGCAAGGCGAAGACACTTGAAAAATAAAATGTAAATACAAAACATTTCGCGCAACTACCTACATACATACATACGTAACTATTTTTTATCTTTTTTACATTAAATCCGCTGCGAGGTTATTTTGATAATAGTTTGAATTCACATGATTCGCCTACAAAGAAAAAAGTGGCTTAATAAAAAAAAAAACACCAACAAACAACAACAACAATGTCACACTGGGACGCTGTTCAAAACAAAAGTTACAAAAAAATTTTCTTTTGGTTGCGGCTTTCCAAAATTATTGCACGCATTTTTCTTTACTACTTTACTATTTTTGGTTTCTTTTTACACAATCGTACGTATGTATGTATGTACGCACTCTCTTTGCTAGCGTCTGCCCATTCCGTCTGTTTAAATAGTGCTAATGTGCAAATTTAACGTGTGTCCGACAGCTTGTCTTTCCATTTCACCATATACATATGTATGTATGTGCATACGTATGTACGCTTATCGTCTGTTCGTACGTCTCTTTGACTACTATGCGCACCGTTAATATGCTTAATTTTTTTAAGCTCGGCTTTAGTGAAATATCCGGTTTGTTTTTAACATAATTTATTTTCGTTGTTGCTCTTGCTATCGCCTTCTGTATGGCTCTATACTGACACACGCACACGTTATTGTAAAAAAAATAGCGAGTTAGATTTCAATTTTGCGACAGCTGAGGTGAGGCTCTTCAGAAAAATGTTTGAGTGATATAAAATAAATAAAAATGTACCCACTGTATACACATACATATGCATATGTACGAATATGCACAAAAAAGTTTGCATGCCAGTAACTACATATGTATGTAATATAGCGAAAGCATAGATTACTTCATTGAATATGAAGAACAAATGACAAATTAAGTTTGGTGGCCACCAGGAAGTGTGTAATGCCAAGTTGAATTTTTACAAACTAGTAGAGAAATGCCTATATTTTATAAGGTTTTATTTATTTTTGTTTATAAACGTGCTCATTACTCATTTTTGCACTTCATCGGCGCTTAGAGTGCCTGCTGGCCGACGTAATCGATAAAGTTCACATGTAAAGCGACTGAAAAAATCCAACAGGACAAGTTTCTTTTGATTTAGCTTTTATCAATACATCCTTTCAAGTTCACACACAAACACATATATTCTTTATAAGCTCACATTTTCGATTTCGCACTGAATACTCCTTGCAAAATTTTATTTTAATTTGTGCACAATAATTTTATTTCGAATATTTACTTTTTATGAAATTAACTATTGAACTTTTCTTCAACGCGTTCCAACACTTTCCCCAATTTTTCCACTGCTCTGGCAGCCGGGTATGACAAACTGACAGCAAATTGGTGGGAGCTCAATTAAAATACCCCTCTCAGTGTTGCTGAGCTGATATGAATTTCTACTCCATTTTCGTTTGTGGAACACAAAGTAAGAAGGAGTGTGTCTCGGCTTAGATTTACTGAAAGAAAATGCTTTCTTGTCTTAATTGCTGTTACTTAAGTATATGCAGATTTTTGCAAAATTGCACATTTATTAGCAGTTTAAAACGAGCAGAACTATTACATTGATCTGTAATTCCTAAGATACTTACATTTATTTAGTTTCGTCTCATATGTTAACTTGTATAGTCCATCAAATATTCATTCCTACATATCCACTACACAGATGATGAGTTAAATTCTTCCCATTTGGTAGCGCGAAAAAACAGCTGCTATTGACAGCCGATTACTCAATAGTCTTGTAGCCACACATTTGAATTAGTGAAATTGAAGTAAAATTTCAATAAAATTTTATCTTAAGCAAAGAAAGTAAATATGCTATCCGTGCGTACAGTGTTGCCATGGAGTCGATCACTAGTTTCCATTGGACAACATGGTTTAAAAACTGTGACAACAACAAAAAGTAGTTTTAGTGGGCACTTATTGACCAAAGTTTCCCATTTAAAAACGCCTCAGCTTGCGCTTGTGGCTCAACAGCATCGTTTCTACTCGTCCGACACAAGTTCAGCAAGCAGATCGAACGAGGCAGGAGATATACGTGTTTACTATGGCAGTTTGGCTCCAAAGATGAAAGCGGTGAAGATATTTTCACTTACGACAAGCTTGGCAGGAATGGCGGCACAACCAATACTAATGGAACAAGGCTTGAAAATTGGTGGCACGCCAATGGCTGTATTCCTGTGTGGTTTCGCTGGTTTCTTCACATTTGTAACACCGTTTTTACTGCACTTCATTACAAAAAAATACGTAACTGAAATTCATTACAATCCAAATACTGATGAATATACGGCAACAACGATTTCAATTATTCTGTATAAGATAAAGGTAGCAATGAGTTTAATTTTACAAAAGAAATTTTTCTATTTTCATTCACATTTACTTGCAGACTAAATTCAAGCCAAGTGACGTTAAGGTGCCTGAAGTACCCGGCATGTTTACATCATTTTTAGTACGTAACAAACCACTGTTTGTTGATCCTGCACTTTTCGAGGACCCTGAGCATTATGTGCGTATAATGGGGTATGACAAGCCGGTGGACTTTAAATTAGAATTATCAGAAAATTCATTAAAACCAGTAAGCACAGTTAAAAAAGAACAATAAAATAGTTACGGTGTAAATAAATTTTAATAAATTGTAAAATAGAGAGTAGGCCAAAAGGAAAGCAGCTTTAATTCCAGGAATCTTAGAGACAGTTGGTTGTTGTTGTTGTAGCAGCATAAACATTTCCCATATTTACATACGTGGAATGCTGCTGCAGTGACAGTTCTTGGCCTGATATAAATCCGGGTCGTATCGGTAATGTAGAACCGCCTGTCGTGGAAACGACAGTTGGTAGTTCTTTGGGATTGCTAATATCTTGTATATGTATTAATATTTCATACCCGGACAATGACTGCGTTTCTCAAAGGCTTTTAAGTGGGATCTTTGCAGCTGCAATAAAATCGGAGCTTTGTGCGTATGACTTTCAACTTTAATGATCAAGAAATGGGTTTCTTCATTTTACCATTGAACAATCGCTTTTCAAGAGGAAAGTACACATCGCATTATAGTAATAAAAATTATTAGCGCCCCCATAAATTTAGTGATTTGCTTGTAATGTTGTAAAAAAGGTATTACATATCTATACTATAAAGGTTAATGTCTGTACGTTGTCCGCGCATCACTACGAAACAACACCAAATGACGTAAAAATTTGTATACATTCATATTTTCACCCAATGAAGGTTATAGGCATGTTTTTATGATGGAACTCCCTTCCCACAGCCCCCAGGCTGCGCCACCACTCTCATTCGTCACTAATAAC
Organism: Anastrepha ludens; assembly: GCF_028408465.1. NCBI lineage: Eukaryota > Metazoa > Arthropoda > Insecta > Diptera > Tephritidae > Anastrepha > Anastrepha ludens. Next base: position 31,610,762 of record NC_071500.1, read on the forward strand.
CGAATATTTGCTTAAATTTAATCTAAAAAATCTTAGTTTTTCCTATTTTCCACTATTTATAGCACACTTTAGACCTCATAATCCGCATTAGCTGTCAACTATGACCCAAATGCAAAGTTCAAAAACGGTTTGAGATAGAAAATTAATAAAAATAATTTTGCTTGATATTTTTCTGATCGGTTATTTTGATTTTATTCAACGAGGCATAGCAACGGATGCCGGGTATTGTAATATTATGGTTATCAATAAAAAAATTTTCTATGAAATTACTGTTTGTAATTCTTTTATATACATATCCTAAATCCCTCAAAACTACTCCTAGGCGAGCGGGGCCGCGGGTTAAAGCTAGTATACATATAAATTCAAACAAAATTTCTCTAGCAAACTGAGTATCAACAACCTCAAACTGCACTTACAGTCAAACCATCAATCACTAGCTTTCAAACTGTTCAAAACAGCTGTTTTTGTTTACTGCGTGATGTATGTACATACATATTTATGAAAGCATGTGTTAGTAATTTCCAAAATAATCGAGAGGAGTGCGTTTAATAAATTACTGGAAATGTCCGATCTTAAGATACTTTTGGAGTTTAGGTGAATAAAATTATTGCATTTACGTTGATGTAAAAAAAAAATTGTTGATTTGTTTGTGTGCTTTCAGTGCAGGTGCTGAACTGCTATTTGGAAACATTAAGAGCCGGCAAGTAACATTGGCGGGCAATGAAAAATGTATGTTTATATTTACAATTTTTCTATTTGAATTAATGGAATTACTCATTTCAGGGACTATACGCAAACTGCTCAAGTGGATGCACGCCAACATTCTGACAGAGCGGCCAGAATTATTCATTCAAGATGATTCAGTGTAAGTGGCTGTAGCAATTAGATTGAAAATATGATTGTGTAGCTTTATTTATGTGTGAATTAGTAAAGGTGCTTCTTCAAAATAGTGCAAACTAAGAGCTCTGCTTTTCATATTATTGCAGGCGGCCCGGCATTTTGGTGCTAGTGAACGACACCGATTGGGAATTGCTCGTAAGTGTTGTCTAAATATGACAGTACCAACCAGGCTATTCTATCCTTGTTGGTACCAACTTTATATTTTATTGATATTTATGCATACCATTTGTATCTAGGGTGAACTAGAATATGAGATACAACCTAATGACAACATTTTATTCATTTCCACTCTGCATGGAGGGTAGATACTGACTGCCACCTACGTTGCTGTAGTATTTATTTTATTACAATATACTTTAATTTTTTATTAAAATTACATCTTAGGATGTTGTTGTATCGTTTTATCAGGCCTTGCCGGGCACGGTGAAGTCAGCGGTCGTTGTCGTCAATCTCATTTAAAGGTAGGTGTGGGTCCGAAGGGAGAGTGCTGCCGGGTGAGGCGCTTAAAGTGGCATGTTAAAAGGTGGTTAGTATCTTTCCGGGTACCTTCATATGGTGGACATATGTTGAGTATGTGGGGTCGTCTCTGGATAGGTAGGTATATCTTGAACGTAATCAGATATTTAAAAAGGATTTTAAGATGGTAAAAAACTACCGATGAATGCCGTTTATAGCCTGCGATGATACTAAAAAATCTGGCGCCATATTTTGTCAGCAGAGTGTGATGAGCATTTATAAAACACGAGGTTATTTCTACAAAATATAATATAAATTATTTGTAGGCACATAAAATTAGCTCAGTGCAAATTGCGTGAGTACAACAAACTCTCTCTTTAATTTTTCACTAAAAAGTTTCATTTTTTGGCTCTAGAGTACGTCTTGTAGCAACCGTTTTTTTTTATCAACAACGATCAGGCAGGTGAATTGGGAACTATTGTCGGTGGTGAAGGTGTTTCTAACTGTTGCAGTTTGCGCAGAACGGAGTATAAATGGTGTCTGGAAAACTTGTCAATAATAATCAATCAATATGTGAGATGATCGATCATTGGAATTTCAGTAAGATTAAAATGCACATGATTGAATCAGAGGTCAGGCACAGCAATATGCTTGGGTACGAGACACTGATTTTTCGTACGTTGACAAGAAATGCAGTTGCGAGCCTACTCCATTGCGCACTTTTTGATGCCAATCCAGATATATTTCTGCTTGCGAGTGCCCGTTGAATGGGTAATCCCACGAAGAGAGTCGAATGCTACTCTCCGTAAATTTGTAGGGGTGAAAAGCCTTACTACACTGAATGATTTGTAGGAAAATATTACTAGTTTACCGTCGACAAACAGAAGTTGGAGCTTTAATCAGGTAGTATTGCTACTAAACAGATTCTGAAGCGTTTCGTCATCTTGCTGAATGCTTTGGGCACTCAGCGTGGTGCAACTAATGGTTCTTATTCTCGAAAGAGCGTATGCCAAAACATTCTCTTCTCCTTTCTCTGGTCGAAAGCATAGACCAGGGGCTTACTATCCATCTTGATGATTAATTGACGTCCTAGGAAATAATTTTAGGGCTGCAAAAATAACCAACAGTTCCCTGTCACATTGAGCTAAGGTTCCTTCAGAAGAGCCCAACTGGCTTCCAGGTGCCATGCTCGAACTGATGCAACTACGTCCTATAGCTGAGTCGGGGGCATCAGTTGTGAGAATGAGCGAAGTAGTTGAAGAAAGGTACGCCATAATACTCTACTTGCATTTTTCTAAAGTCACGTAAAAGTTCCTCATAAAAAACCATTTGCCGTTCGGATTAGGCTTAAAACTGTAGATCCCTCCATTTGTGGAACAACATCAAGGCGTACACTACAAATAGGACGGGGAGCTCGGAAAAACACCTGACAGAAGTGTACGCGTCGACTATTTATTTATCTATTCTTTCAAAGCTCACTCAGATTCTGCACTTTTCGATAATAATTGCTCTAATGGAATGCGTCGAGTAGTGACTGTAGTTCGGAGCCCTTTGACACATTCGCGGTAATTATTAATCATCCCCAGGAGTCGGCGAAGATTAGTGAACGTTTTTTGGGAAGTGGTAAAAGGGAGCTTTATAACCATTTTTGTTAATGGTATAACCTAATACGTTAGCGTCTCCTTCGCCCACTCGCACTTGCTGGGATTAAGAGTAAGCTTGTTTTCACGCGGAAAGGAACATGTTTGCTTCAGATGCTGAATATATTCCTCATAGGACTCAGATTCCACCATGAGGTCATCAATGTAGAAGCCGACAAAGTAGAGGTCTCTCAAATGTCATCCAAGTGGTGTTGAAAGGTTTGAGTGGCCTTGCGAAGTCTCCAAGAACTCGGAAAAAATGGACGCCTTTTCGATTTCTTCTGGAGCGACAAGGATGTGATGTTACGCTCCGTGAAAAAACTGGAACGAAGCCTCAGGCATGCGTAGCAATCAGGAATTGTCTGCGCATTGACTTGTCTAAAATCGCCAGCGGTACATCAACTTCCCAGCTTTTTTAGTACTACATATGAATAGGACTAAATCAGCTCCTGCTAGATGGTCGTATGACACCAATGACCCCAAGTAGCTTGAAGCCATTCTTCGCCACCTTGAGCTTGTCACCGGATAACCTGCGTACTCGTTCCACTACTGGTGGAAGTAAGAGATTGCTGGTCTCCAGTGAAAATGTCGTACTTTCTTATCTCAGTAAGTGCTCGAGGTGTTGAAAGGGACGTAAGTGGATCATTAAGTCGACGTGTCTTGAGGTCTATTAGTAGCCCGTACTAAGCTATGGAATCAACCCCAACGATGCTTGACGAAGACCAGTCGCTGGTGCCCATATATGTGGATGCTGGTTGAACTTCCTGCATATAGCTTGAACCCTAAAATTCCAGTTTGTGTTTGACTACGGCTCGAGGTAACACTGACTCGATAGAGCCAGAGTCAACAAGGATGGGAATGGGAAGGCTCGTCGTGAAAATGCGTGCGATACTCCTTACCGGGCCGTACATGGTGATTACTGTCGCCAAATGCCTGTACTAATTGGTGGCACCTTTGTTGTATTCCCTGTACAGCAGTGTTGGAAGTTTCTCTCTCGAGACCACTAAGTCTTTGTTCGGGGGAGTTTCTGCCGTCCAGGTTCAAATGCGTCTAGGGACTCTGGGCTGCGGGCTGACCCTGCATACTGGCAGACATGTTACGAGAGATGGAGTGATTTTCCATGGCGTTGTCAGCAGCTTCAGCTTGTTCATCGAGTGTGCTGTGGTTTTGAAAGGCTTTGAGAAATTTGCATACGATGCTCAGTATCAGAATCTGCTATTTGCTGCGAAAAGCTCTTCCGATGCGTGGAGAGTTTATTTAACTGGCGATCAACTAAATCCCTGAAGCGCTTGATAAGGTTTGCCCATAGGTGTGGTGTGGTGGTGGTGCTCTGAGAATATAGGAGGGTTCCCTAAGTATTTTAGGCTTCATGGTGTCGCTATTGCTTATGTTACGTGGGGCGGACTGTGCTTCAATGCGAATGAATCAAATCTCATGATCACTGGTCATACATATGTAAATATGTATATAATTGGCTTTTACACTATTTTTGGTTGTTTGCCCGAGCTCGTCCCCCTATTTGTGGCGTGAGCCGCGGTGAGGTGGCCAGTCTATTTTGACTGTCGCGAACTGGCGAGCGACTAAGAGTCACTTTCTTACATATAGATGTTTGTAATGACACGCGAATAAATATGGAATTAGTACCGCGCACTATCGTAATCCACAGGGATCACGTCCGGATCACCAATTATGGAAGTCGAGCTGTTTTCTTCAAATATATAATCCACTGCCTTAATTAGATTATATTTAGTATTTCTTGGATTATAAAATTAAAACAGTGAGAACAACAAACCGTTTCTTATCCTTCTCTCTAAAAAATGCATTCATAGAGTTATGGTAGAGTAACGGCTCATAATAACCGTTTTCTTTATCAATGCCGCCAGAAAGGGACATTTTTGGCAGCTCTTGTGGCGACGCTCTGTGGTCAAACCCCCACAGTTCATGACAGAGTTGCCACACATTGTGGTTGCTTTTTGATTTTTTCTTCGGTTTGGAAGCTAACTACAGAAATTGGTTTGCGTATTTGCTGTGGTAATCAGTGAATGACATAAATACCGCATTTGTCACATAGGCTAAAAGAGTTTTGTTGGCGTTTTATGAGTGCGCTAGCGAAGTACTCGGAATTTGTTGGTTCAATTTCCGCTTCAGAATGCTCAATTCCATGCAGTTTTCATGATGTAAAATTTAACCCTGAATAACCATGTGGTCATTACTGTTCGCAGTGATGGGACTTAATGCTGATATGAACTGCAGTTTTTTTAGAATTTTTTAATGAGAACAAAAAATGCTTACTAAATAATATTTCTCAATTTGACCTGAATGTTTAAAAAATATTTGCAAATTGGAAAAAATGTTTGAATACGTGTACTACATCACCTTCAATATCTTCACTTTATTATCTTACAGGGTCCGCCACTCGAAGTGTAACCAATTAAAAAGCCATAAATTTGGAAAATTACTTTTAGTCAATTCAAAGTAAAAAATGTGTGAAAATAATACAAAATTATGAATCAATTTACTTTTGCTCAATACCACCACTTTTTGTCTTGACTATGACCTTGAGACGGTCTAGAAACGAATCGCAAGATGCTCGAACGTTAGGTTAGATTAGATCAGGCTGGCTGAAAGCCATCACATAGGCCTATTGGTCCTTAATTGTACCAGATGGAACTTGACCCTTACGTTTCCTTGTAGTAGGCTTCTTGTAATAAGCCTGTGTCTTTTGCGAATCTAAGTAAGCTCTAAGCGCTAAGCCCGAGAGATATTCTAAACTCTCATATTGTCGAGCTCCTAAACATTTAATTCGGGCTGAAGCTAATGCTGGACAAGAACAAAGAGTTTCCCTCTCTTGTAGTTCATCGCAAAATCTGCAGCTATCATTGTTTGCAATTCTTGTATGCAAATCTTGTATACGAATGTGGCTTGCAAGAATTTTGGCCCACTCGTGGACAATGACACTTTTCAACGCCTCGAGACAGGTGAATCTTTTGGTTCGGACCTTGCTCTCCAAAATGGTCCAAAGAGAATAATCCATCGGATTCGAATTTGAGAGCCATTGTGTGGACGTTATGCAGTTCGGGGCGTTGTTTTTTAGACATCCTTGGTTCACTCGAGCTTTGTGCGACGGTGCCGAGTCCTGTTGAAACGTCCATGGCTTGCCATCGAAATGTTTGTCTGTCCGCGGCTTCAAAGCAACCTCCAGAATACTTTCCCGATAATATTTCGTATTTATCTTAACCCCAGGCTCGATGAAAACGATTGGAGAGCGACCATCTGCGGTTACAGCGGTCCAAACCATTGCCTGTGGCGAGTGTTGCCTGCTGGTGGCCAATCGATGACTTAAATTCTCGTATGAACGGTCGGTCAAATAAACCCTATCGTGGTGGGAGTTCACGAATTGGTCAATTTGAAAAATTTTCTCGTCAAAAAACACAATGTTCGGAAATTGACCGCTTTCGGTCAAGCGAAGCATCACCTTTGGTCTCTCAAGTCTGACTTGTTGCTGCTTTGGTGTGAGATCATCCGCCTTTTGGATCTTGTAAGGCTTGACTTTGATGCGGCGAATGCCTCGGTCAGATATTTTCAGTTCTTTCGCCATTTGATGGGCACTCCGTCGGGGACTTCGCTCAAGACGCTTCTTCACTTTTTGAACCATTTCACGTGTCGTTGCAGTCTTTTGATGACCACCTCCATTACGATTCGCGATGATACCAGTATCATTGTGACGAATAATGGTGCGATAAACAGAAACTTTATTTACTTGAAGGTGCTCGAGTTCACGAACAATCGCTGGTTGTGATTTTCTAGCCAAATAAAGGGTTTTCCAATAAGAGGTGTTATTTTGAATAGCTCGCTAGTTCGGTAGATGTCACTTTTAAAGCTGTCACTTTTTGATATTTGACAAGTAGAAACTACGCCATTGATAAAAATGGAGCGAAACACGCTTAAACAACGCATTGAAATGATTAAAATTCACTATAAAAATGGTGAAAATGGTGAAGCAGCAGTTACGATGAATGGATTGCGCTATCGAGAGATGATTAACGATTTTTTATGACCGAAATTGGATGGCATTGATCTGGACAACGTTTATTTTCAACAAGACGGCGCTACGTGCCACACAAGCAACGAAACCATTGCTCTTTTGCAAGAATAACACCACTTATTGGATAACCCTTTATAATGCAATCCCACTATTATGTTTGAAATCCATTACTGATTGTCGTTTTTCGCGTTTACTCTCGGCAAGATGCTTCCGCACGTTTGTAAACAATACTCTGGACTGTCATTTAGCCAACTTACCGACAGGTGATGCCCGTTCATCAGCTATGCGAGCGGTCTGAAGTTGGTTACACTTCGAGTGCCGGACCCTGCATAGAGAATAGATGCCGGTGTTGGCGGCGCGAATAATTTTCTACCTCATCAAATGGAAATTGATAGACTTTGTTCTTCTTCTTAATTGGCGCGATAACGTTTGGCGTCAGTCTTTCTTTCTCGTCAAGTGAAGTCAAGTCTTTCTCCACCTGATTTTTTTAATGCAAAGGAGGCCTTCCTCTTCCTCTGCTACCACCAGCTGGTACCGCATCGAATACTTTCAGACCCGGAGCGTTTGTATACATTCGGGTGACATGACCCAGCCAACGTTGCCGCTGGATCTTTATTCCCTGTGCTATGTCTATGTCGTCGTAAAGGTCATACAGCTCATCGTTCCATCGCCTGCGGTATTCGCCGTTGCCAATGTCCAAAGGTCCAAAAATCTTACGCAGGATCTTTCTCTCAAACACTCCAAGCGTCGCTTCATCGGATGTTGTCATCGTCCACGCTTCTGGGCCATACATTAGGACGGGCATGATGAGAGCCTTGTAGAGTGTGAGTTTTGTTCGTCGAGAGAGGATTTTACTGCTCAGTTGCCTGCTTAGCCCAAAGTAGCACTTGTTGGCAAGAGAGATTCTACGTTGGATTTCTAGGCTGACATTGTTATCGGTGTTAATGCTGGTTCCTAAATAAACGAAGTCTTTTACAACCTCAAAATTATAACTGTCAACAGTGACGTGGGTACCGATACGCGATTGCGCCGACTGTTTGTTTGATAAACTTTATTTGCCTTTAAAATAGGTTAGGTTAGGTTGGGTTAGGTTGGTATGGTTGCCCAGGGAATGGGCACACTTGGACGAAGAAAGATTAGTCCTTTGTGATACCATTACGAAGGGGGTCAGGTGAGAGAGAAAGTGGTGACGCGATGGTTAGGAGCGTGCGGATTACGAACGATGATTATGTTTGCGTCAACCGTTTTATGCTGCTGATGAAATTCATCAGATTTTTAATGTCAGGTATATCAGAAGGCGTGGCAAAGAAGTAGGAGCCAAGGTGTCTGGATCTTAGCCCCGCCAGAGCAGGACAGCTAAGGAGAAGGTGCTGAGATGATTCCACCTCATCCTCCATATATCCAGCGCAAAAAGGACTCGATGTGATTCCAAGTCTCACAGCATGCATTCCTCGCACATTATGTCCTGTGAGAGAACCCACGAGATTAGAGAGCTGAGGGGCTGAGCTCCGGTTCACACGTGGTCAGAAGGATTTCGCGACCTTACACGTTTGTGTACTCGCTGAGTTGGTGCGATGCCCATCTTTCCAGGAGCAGACCGCAGGTAGTTAGGGGGATCCCAATTCTCTCCCTTCGCGGGGAAATCACCTCACATGTTCTTGTCTGGCCAGCTAATCCGTCTCACAGTTTCTCGCAATGTCGCTGTGACCAGGAACTCAGACGAGGCTTATGTCAAAGAATTCGGACGCAGTCGAAAGCGAGGTCAAGCATTCCTTGACCAATTCCGAATGCACCGTCAGAGACCCGAGGGTCCTTATTGCCGCTTGGCTGTCGGAGTCAATATTTACTTTCTTGACCGTTAATACGCATGTGAGCAGCCAATCGGCTGCCTCCTTGATTGCGGCTACCTCTGCCTGGAATACACTGCAGTGGTCCGGTAATCTGAATTTGAGTTTGATGGGGAGCGCCTCGCAAAAAACTCCTCCGTCAACCTTTCTTTCCAACTTCGTTCCATCCGTGAACAAGTTCACCAGGCCTTGCCCCCAAGTGTAGCCCTCCGTCCACTCTTCCCTTGACGGAATATAAGTGGAGAAGGTTCCGGTTGGACTAAACGAGGGTATACACTGATCCGTTGACAGAGGGATGAACTCGCAGTTTCTAAGGATGCTTGAGTGCCCATAAGTGAGGTTGAGCTAATAGCTCTAGCCCCTCAGTCTGATTGCGGTACGTGGAGCGGCAATTCTGCCTGCGATGTCTACGGGTACCACATTTAACTTGCGTTGCCTTTAAAATAAAAATTCCTGCAATTCATTCATTTTATATTTGTTTTTATTACTTTTTCTTTTGCTGAACATGCAATTTGTTGTTTTCGTAAATATATATGTGTATGTACATACATACTTCAATGCGTATAGTGGTACAATGCACACATACTCGTACATATACAATATATATTAATATTTTATAATTAAATTTCAAATATTTACTTCAAATGTTACACACTCTTCAATGTGATAATAACATCAAATACGCTTAGGTTATAACATAAGTGTATCATAAAATATACTAATTAAAAAATTCATAAATTATAAAATTAAAAATTCAATTTGTGATACAGAAATGTGACTAAGCTAATGAAGCCGAATGATTGAATTGATTGAAGAATAATTATTAATTTTTTGTGGGTATTTTGGCGGCCGCCGTAGCCGAATGGGTTGGTGCGTGATTACCATTCGGAATTCACAGAGAGACGTCGGTTCGAATCTCGGTGAAAGCAAAATTAATAAAAAAAACATTTTTCTAATAGCGGTCGCCCCTCGGCAGGCAATGGCAAACCTCCGAGTGTATTTCTGCCATGAAAAAGCTCCTCATAAAAATATCTGCCGTTCGGAGTCGGCTTGAAACTGTAGGTCCCTCCATTTGTGGAACAACATCTACACGCACACCACAAATAGGAGGAGGAGCTCGGCCAAACGCCTAACAGAAGTGTACGCGCCAATTATTATTATTATTATTATTTTGCATTAACATATTTGTGTAAATATTAAAGCTTAAACAAATACTAATAAAATTAAAACTTCAAATTATAACAGAATTTAGATTCTCTTATATTTTGCTAATGGAAAATTGACACATCGAAAGAGAATTTAACTTAGGTAATTTAGCATTTAGGCAATCGACAGGCACAATTTAATAATTACATGCCTACATACATAGAAAAATAAATTTCTGATCAGCTGATGTGTATTTTTAAGTATATATGTATGTATGTCTGCGTGGCGAAATGCGCTCAGCATTGGCTAAAAATGATACTCGCGAATGATTTAAGAGGAGTTTCGTTTTTAAGCTTGTTGCGATTGCGCTGCTCTTGCAGTTAATATAATATTAGAAAATGCATTTGTTACTTTTTTATATAAAAAAATAATATGTTTTTTTTTCAGCGATTGGCTAACAACTTATGCCCTTATGTACTTCACTATGGCTTAGAGTAAAAACTTGTACGTAACATTAAAAAAGGCATTTATATAACAAATTAGCAACAAATAAAAAAATCTTATTTTAAATATTTCTGTAAGCGCAAGTGATTTTGTGAATATGAAGTATGGGAATTCTTATTTCATTGCGGGTACACATACAAACACCTAACATATAAATATCGTATTTCGCTATATTTATTATTTAGAATATTATTACTAAGTTCTCTCTTGTTTCGCTTTGCTTATATACGGTACTATGTGCTGCTCATATTTCGGCTACGCTCTTTGCCCTGCCAAGCTACTACAGATTTACGCTATCCGCTTTGAATTCCTTCAGGTATGGGTTGCTCTGGCCACCAATGCTACTGCGTTCCTGCAATGTTATTGGAGCCGATTGTAGGTGTTGAAGTTCTTTATGTTTTTCATGTTGTTTCTGGTGTTGGAAACGTTGGCGCCGCATGATCACTGTGCTGTTACCGATGGTGGCTGTTGTGCTGGTGGCGTTTGGTGAAGGCAATTGGGTTGTTGTTGCCACAGTAGCAGCATTCAACCAGCTGCATGTCGCGTCCGATTGCTCCTGATCCGGCGTCATTGATATGTCGGATAGAATGCCGCTCTCTGCATGATGGAGATATGAGTGATTTTTTACAAAACTTACAACCATTTAATGTAGGTATGTACAATGAGTGGGAAGTCAAAGACAGTGGGGGGATATTACAAATAATACAACACAGCACAGCTAAATAGCGACAATCAGTAGGAAATTAGGTACATATAGTATAATATATACAAGTTGAAATTTTGTATGCAGTGGCAAACAAAACAAAAAAAAAACCAAAAAAAAAAAACTAACTAAGGAGGTAATCTACAACACAAACAACTAATAATACTGATAAAAAACAAGTACAACATTCCAAAAACATACATATAAATGCATCTACATATGTACACAAGGTGGAGCAAAATTAATCACCCTATCGTAGAATTCATAATTTTTTCCAATGGCATCGTACGCCAATCAAATTTAACACTCGTGCATCAGAAAGCTGCAGTAAACCAGCAGACAAGCAAGGAGAAGCGCGTAAAGGTCAAGCAATTTCCATCACTCAAAATTATTGTTCTTGATTTAGTCAAAAAATTATTCAAAAACAAATTTGGATGATGATTAATTTTGCGCCACCCATATTTAGAAATATCATTATTTCATAAAAATAATAGCTTACAATTTGCATTAAATACTTGCACAAAAATGGTTAGTAAAAGACAATATTTACATAAAAATAAAAAAGAAATCGCTAACAAACAACAACAACAAACACTTAAAAAACAAAAAATAACACTTAAAAAAAGTAACTCAATTCAAGCTCAATACCCATCGATAGTTGGCTGACGAACGTCGTTGAGCGTTTGGAGCGCGTTGTGCCACCATTGCTAGCGCCACTCAGGCCACCATTTCCACTGCCACTGTGACCACTCCGGCCACTACTGCCGCTACTACTCAGCGTATTGGTATTAGTGGCACCGGCACCACCATTCGCAGTTGCACCGCTGCTGAGCATTAATGTTTGTGTCTCATTGATTAGTTCGAGCGCGTGATGGCTATTTATTGTACCAGGCGTTGACTTGCCATTACAGGTGCTAGCCACACGCTCATGTCCTGAGGAGCTCCCTGTGCTGAGCGAGGAGCTGCTTGTGCCACTCGATAGTGAACTCTCGGAGATTAGCGAATTGGGACGGCGTGCGCTCTTTGTGCCATCCAAATGCATGCCGGCGAATGAGTGACGTAATTTCGGCGCTGGAATTAGGGTGAGAATGAGATAATAAAGGCATTAAGAAATTAAATATTGAAATATTAATTAAAATATTTATTATATAATAAATAGTTTGTTGTGTAATGAATAGTTGTTTCTTACCTTTGCCCAGTTGTGATATCGTAATGGAGCGATCATTAATTTGATTGTTGCTCGGCCGTATGTCCAGGCAGGGTTTGCTGCCGATGCCCATCGAGGACATTTCAGCAAGGCGAATTTCTATAAAACACAATAGCAGGAATAGGAATTTTAAGGTTGAAATATTTTTAGTAAACAAAAAAAACTATAATAATAATTAATAAATGTAAAAAATATAAAAATAAAAGGTGGTTAAATTACAAGGGCCGATTTAAATATGAACCACACTTAAACGTCAAGACTTTTTCTGCATTTCATTCAACATTTTTCAATAAGCAGAATTGCCGCATTTGGGCGAATGATAATCCAAGAGTGATTGCCGAAAACCCAATGCACCCACAAATAGTGACTGTTTGGTGAGGTTTATGGGCCGGCGGCATCATTGGGCCGTATTTTTTCCAAAATGAGACCGGTCAGGCAGTTACTGTGAATAGTGTTCGCTATCGTAAGATGATAACGAACTTTTTATGGCCTGAATTGGAAGATATGGATGTGGACGATATGTTGTTTCAACAGGGCGGTGCCACTTGTCACTCAGCTAACTAAACAATGGCTCTTTTGCGCGAAAAATTTTGAATAATCTCACGTCGCGGCGATGTCAATTGGCCGCGAAGATCATGTGATTTGACACCGTTGGACTTCTTTCTTTGGGGTTATTTGAAAGAAAAGGTGTACGTCGATAAGCCAGTAATAATTCAAGAGCTAAAGGATGAGATAATTGGGCACATTAACGGCATAGAACCTCAATTAAGCCTCAGCGTCATCGAAAATTTGGACCATCGGATGGAGGTGTGCCGCCGAAGCCGCGGCGGCTATTTGGCCAATATTTTGTTCTATACGTAATTGAGCCATACCAATATTATCATAATAAAGAGAAATGACAATAATTTCCTAAAAAAAATTGTACTTTATTCAAAATTAACACCGGCCCTTGAAACTTAACCACCCTTATATAGTGGTTTTTGTTTTTAAGTATTCATAAGAATTTACCTCGATTTCGATTCGCTTGTTTCCATAAAAGTTTCGATATCTCCTCGGTCCAAGCATTTTTAATGTCCTCCGACATGCACTGCAGCGTCCAAGTGTCTTCTGGTTTACGTTTTCGGAACCAAATTTCAAATTTGGTTTTGGAATCACCAACATGCGCCGTTAAACCTATGTCCGATGTCTTAATGCTGTTCTTATAGATGTAAATGTCCAAGTTCTAGAATACGAAATTGGATTTTAAGTTAAAATGTTAAAGTATTTTAAATGTGATTTAATTTTGCTTACCTTCTGATCTGGAAATCGACGTGCTTTACTAAATAGCACAAGATCCTCGAAAAGGAATATTTGTCGCAGCGACTTCTTACCGCCACGGCCTTGCCATACCAAAAATTCGTTTTGTCTCATCAGACGACCTTGCTCCTTCACATTAACATCACAATCCCGTAGCGAGTCCATAGCTAGTAAATCGTTGCCATGACGCAGTTGAAATTTGACCATTTCCTCAGCGCGTTGCAGCTCTTCGACATCGGCGGCGATTTCTTGTAGTGCAGCGCCCTGAAAAGTGAAAGGAAGTGGTATTAAAAATGGTGTCATGGGGTTGATTGTCTTTAAGGCATATTGAACTTTCGATAAGAAGATCTGTCAAACTTATTTTTCTTGATTGGTGTTACAACCGTCAATCTGTCAAACTAGATAAACTCAAATATCCAAATGTTTTGACATTTATGCTCAGTAAAATCTGACAAGCCACTATACGAAGATTAGAGCATCTAAACTACGATTATTAATCTCGGAAGTTTAGTTCTAAAATCAGTGTTGAGTAAGAATACGAGGTGTGTTAAAAAAATAAGGGGAATTTTCAGATTTCGCTGGCTGCGTACATTCGACTTTCGATTATTATTTTTTTATGTTGCTGCACTCGTCTCGAAGATATGTTCACGGTGTTAGCAATTTACCTGTTTAGTTTGTTTGTGAGAAGAATAAATAAGTCAAGTGTTTTGCGTGTTCGGCGTTTTTCTGCTATCGAAAAAAAAAAAAATGGATCAAAGAAGTTGCATCAAATTTTGTATAAAAAATGGAGTTAAAAAAAACTCGGAAACACTTGAAATGTAGACAGCGGCATACGGTGAGAGTACTCTGAGACAAAAAAATGTCGCTATGGACGCCCTAGCGCATCAACAACCGATGAAAATGTTGAGCAAGTGAAGAAAATTATTATGGAGAATCGTCGAATCACAAAGTCGTAGACACAAAGAAGGTCCCACTTAAAAAATTGGATGATCACTTTATCCTGCTTTTTTGTCATCACTTGCTTCAAGCCGCGCTCGGAAAAGTCATCAACATTTTTGTATACCTTATACTACTGAATCCACATCACAACAAACTTTTTTGATTAATTAATCTCTTTTGCAGCCACGGCGTAAGATAATTTCGGCCCTTTCGAATGCGTGCATAAAAATACCGCCTCGAAACGTTTCGCGTCCTTCTCATTCATTTTTGTTTGGTTGCGTTTACGGGAAAGTTTCGAACGACACTAACCTGAGTTAGCACTGGCGTCGTAGCCCTTGAGAGGAACTATGTATTATGCAGCAAAAAGCAGAACGAAATATATCTTGAAGTTACAAGAAAAAAAAAACCGGTTCTTTTCTTCTGACACAGACTGTATATACCTACTTTCAATATCTATAACTTTCAAGTTGAATTTCAAATAAAAAAACCTGACATTTCGTTGAAAGTTTCAAGTTTCTCTTACCTCCACAGCATTGCACGCTTTCACCAATTGCTGCAAAAGCAAAGCATATTTTCCCATTCGTTGCACGGGTTTCAGCAAATACGAGGCCAAGTCCATTTTGTCATTCAGTTCGAACTGTTTGGACTGTAAGAAAAAAAAAATTAAAATTATTCTGGAATAAATAAAAGAAGAAAAAAGGAAAAAGAAATGTCGTATTTGTGATCGAAATTTGACGTTTTATTTAATGTATTAAGAATTATCCAATTCAAGTCAAATATGCCCCGTTTTGTTCGCAAACTTGTTGCCATTTAATAGGTAACTTCATTATCCCCCCTTTATAAAACCCCCCCTCCTTATTTGCAAAAAACTCAGACAACCAATTTTCGAAAGCCTCTTTTGAGGCCAACTTCGTTTCACCAAGGGCGTTTTGCATGGACCGGACTATATGGTGGGTGCGATAGGACATCCTATCCGAGCTCTCGTAGCTTCTGGCGGGTCATCAAAGATGTGTGAGGACGAGCGTTGTCCTGGTGGAACACAACACCATTCCTATTGACCAATTCTGGCCGCTTCTGGTCAATCGCCTGCTTCAAACGGTCAAGTTGCTCACAGTAGAGGACCGAATTAAGGGTTTGGCCATAGTTGAGCAGCTCATAGTGGATAATTCCCTTCCAATCCCACCAAACACACAGCAAAACCTTCCTGGCGGTCAATCCGGGCTTGGCGATGGTTTGGGCCGGCTCGCTGCTTCTCGACCACGATCTTTTTCACTTGGCGTTGTCGTACGTGATCCACTTTTCATCGCCAGTCACCATCCGCTTCAAAAATGGGCCAAGTTCGTTCCGTTTTAGCAGAGAATCGCAAGCGTTGATTCGGTCCAAGAGATTTTTTTGCGTCAACATGTGTGGCACCCAAACATCCAGCTTTTTTTTGGTATCCAATCTTCTGCAAATGGTTCCAAACGGTTTTGTGGTCTACACCTAGTTCCTGACTAATCGAGCGAATGCTCACATGCCGGTCTCTTTGGATAATTTCAACGATTTTATCAGTCTCTACGACGATTGGCCTACCAGTACGGGGTGCATCTTCGACATGTACTACAACAGAACGAAATCGATCGAACCAACGCTGTGCTGTGCGAATCGTTACAATATCAGGCCCATAAACTTCACAAAATTTTGCCGCCGCCTTCGTTGCATTTTTACCTATAAGGTAGTAAAAACATAAAATATGACGAGTTTCTTGGTCGGTGGAATCCATCTTTGACGCGCTATAACTTAAGACTGAAACGTACAGATTGTCGTCTAGTACAGATTGTCGTCTTCAAATAGCCGTTTAGTGTGACCCGATGCAATAGGTAAGTACAACGCAAGATATGCTTAAATGTCGCGCTCAATTGACAAAATACGACATTACTTTTTCCCCAACCCAATATAAAGATAACGGCCTCGAAATGGCAAAATCAGAAGTTTTAAAATGACTTCTTAAATACATCTTACAATTTTAAGACTAACAAATTGGAAAAAATTCATTAAAATATGACATTAAATCCACTTAGTGAAAAATGAATTATGTGTGTTTGTAGTGGTAGTGTTGCACATACCTTGAAGAATGCCGTACCATATTCGCTCATCAAAGTATCACTTTTTGGTTTGTTTTTATTGTAAAGTGCATACAAATAAAATTTCGATTCCATTTCCAAGAAGGCGCTGCCAACTTTCAACGGATTACGTTCATAACGTTCCAGTTCATTGAGAAAATGCCATTTGTGGAATTCGAAGATCTTCTCAATGTTGCCGAAAATGACATTACGCTGGCCGCGTAACGGCTGTGGTATGTCTTCGCGCAACAACTCGTCAACATAGTTTTCAATGACATAGTTCAACGAGTGTACATAGTCGCGTTCCGTGCCAATCATTTCACGCATGATCAATAGAAGCGTTCTAGAAAGAGGTATGTGGATGAACACAAACAAGGTCAGCGTTTAATACATTCAGAATAAACAAAAAACCGAAATTATATTACGTATCTAAATTTGTAAGTACGCACTTTTGTATTTTCGGATCCAAACAACTGAGTTCTTCCAACTTCGACAATTCCAAACTTGAGGCGTGGTATTGCAGATGAGCATTTGCCTCCATTGGTGAGTGTATATCAGCGTAACGTTTAATCGGACGTTCATAACATTCAAAGTCCAGTTCATTGCTGTTTTGACTGCAATCACAGACAGACAGATTAAATATATTGCAATTCAACAAATAATGAATACCTGCACTTACCTTTTACTATACAGATTTGACGCCTCATTGAGGCTCTGGCACGAACAGACTCGTGTCAACTTTGGATTTCCTTCGCAACGTTCACAACCGCCCACACCAGAATCGGCAATTTTAGATTGCTCTTCCTCACCATCTTCTAGCTCCAATTGCTCACCGTCCACGTCTATTAATTCGTCCATATCCTCCATATTACGACTTTCGCGCCAACAATGGCACGTTTGCCCATCGAACGAACCTATGCCTGAACTGGAGCGGTGGCTTAAGCGATTCATGCGTGGCACTGGTGTGCTGGTAATAACGGCCACATGTTGTAGTTGTTGTTGCAGCTGTTGCGGTTTGGTCAAACTTATGCCGATGTGGTTGATAGTACTGTTGCGACAACTGCTGAGGTTTAAACTATTTGGTTTTGTGTTGGCTGGAGGGTCACTGCACGCAACTTGGCTGCGTGTTTGAAATGTAGTTTCTGTTGTTTCCAATTGCTCTGGCGTTTTTAGTTCTTTGGTGTTGTTTTCTTGTCGCGAATGCTGCTGTTTTTGGCGATATTTTTCTAACAGTACGGTGGCGCCAGCAACCTCGGCTAGACGTTGGATTTCCTGTTGCATGTGTTCTTCGAGATTTTGCGCCACCAGCAGGTGTTGCAGCCTGGATGCTGCCTCTATGCGTTCACGCGCCAGCTCTAACTTTTCCGCGAAGCAGTCCAGTGCTGATTTCAGATTGATGGCACTCTCATGCAACGCTTCAATATTTACAGCTGCATCGTGCAAATCGCGTCCCTTGGCCAAGTGTTTCTGTGGAGGACAGACAAAAGTGAAATTTTTAACTTTGAAAGGAAAAATTAAATATTGAGGGTAATAAAAGCGGTAGGGCCTTAATATAATAATAAGAAAAAACTTGAAGTAGATAATAATTAGAACAAACTAGTAATAAAAAAAGCATAGATGCTTAGGCTGAGCTTTACTTCAAATTTTTTGCATGCCTCTTAATGTTGTCTCTCTGTCTCACAAATGGAAATTCATAGTTTTATGGCACGCATGAAAGGTTTTTTCATAACAGAAATTCATTCAGAGCTTTACCTGCTGAGGGGTCACTCTTTGACGAAATATACGCCTTGATAATTAATGCATGCCAAAACGGTCGCCGTAGCCGAATGGGGGCAGTGTGTAGCAGCAATATCACAGAAAACATTGCTCTGCTCTCGTTACTGCTCTGAACTTGAACAGATGATTAGTGGAGCAGGTAGCGCAAAACGCGGCAAAAACTGTTTTGCTCCGCTCCAAGCTACGTTTGGTACTGCCAGCAGCTCAGAGCAATAGTCAAAGCAAATTTTGAGTGCTCTCGGTAACTTGAGTAGTAGTAAAGAGCTTGGAATCGCCTGGAGCGCTACTTGTGAAATTATTCATGTGTACTCCAGCTACTTCTATTGCTCTCGTTTCTGTTGCTCTGCTATAACTCCCATTGCTGATATTTGAGCACTGTTCAAATTATGTAGTGTAGGTTGTAGGTATGGTTGAAAGCCCAAGGGGGCTAACCCAAAGCCAAGCTTGAGTAATGGGTAGGCTTCTGTGAAAAAACTTCCAGCTTTGAAAGGCCAAAAAAATTATTGTTATGAGTACCGCAAGCACCAAATGGTATCTACGCTATGCAAACGAAAGCTCAACGCCAGAGAACGCAAAGCAGAGGGCGCCACGCTAATGTGCTCCAGAGCCGAGAAAACGCGGCGCTTATGAAATCGACAAACAAAAAACAGGGGTCCTGTGCAACATGCAGGGAAGGGTAAAGTACCTGAAGCATCGAGAGCAGTAAATCTTACATCAAAAGTTGGACAGGAAATCAATTTAAACTGCAGCAAACCTGGTGTTAGCTATCTGCATTCACTGCGGGCTTAAGACAGGCTGTTCTACCCTAATTTTTTCCTATACAAATACTCTCACGAGTGGAGAGGAAGGAAGAGACGTAAAAATAATGGAAATTCGAAGGCATACACTTTCAGTTAGGCTTATTACAAATCCATTATGCAACCGAGGAAGCTGCGAACTGATTGCGTTAAACGGCCCCAAAACTGTCCGGCAGGGAAGGTCCAGAGTTAAGCACACGTGATGGTGACAATATACCGGGTGTGTTCCTAATGACTCCCTACTGAACAGCTGGCGTTGAAACTAAAATACTTTTGTCCCTTATCATCACCCAGAACAGCCGGCCGTGTACACACCTGTGGAGAGTGCTCAGCAGCAAGGAGGGGTAAACTGCGGAACTTTTATCAATAGGCAACGATGACTAGTCAATATAAGTAATTAGAGAGAGAAACTGTAGGACATCCTTTAGAATCGGCATGATTCCCGTTCACTTCCACAAAAGGCGCGTCTATAAAGAAGCTGTGGATGAAGCGACATCGGGGGTAAAAATACTCGCAGAAATTGCGGATGGCTCAGCTAAAGAAACAGGCAGAAACTAAGCCGACGTCAAAATTGGTATCAAAATACTACATGACGTTGAAACAAAGATAGTTGAAGAAGTGGCCGAAAGTGAGGTCACTGTGGACGTCTCATTGTTACCTTACGAAAGTGAGAGAATCGGCGGCGTTGATAGCGAACATGAGGCAAATGGAATGTTGAAGATCAAACCGCCAGCAGGTGCTGGTATCCGGCATAAGTGGAATGAACACCTCGGTAAACATACTATATTTTTCCAGAGGACTGACTCGCTGCGCAGCATCTAGTTTTTGTTGAGAAAAACAATGTCTATATACCGGTTGCTGCTTTAAAAAAGTGTATTGCATTGCAACTGTTACAAGCCTTCAAAAGATTAAAGGCTTAACAACTTCCCTGTCCAATGAGTCAAATGTGACTAATTTCTCTATACAACTTAGAGAAGCCTTCTTGGTATGAACGTGTCGTTATAAATTTGTGAATTCTATGTGAGCGTATATCAAAAGATCTAAACTTTAGGAAAATGATAGAAAATTTCGAAATCTTTTTTCTGACAGTAGCCTTTTATTCGGCAGAAGAAACATGAAATATATAAAAATTAAATACAAAAGAGAATGTTTTTACTCATTTAAATTAATAAAATCAAGCGTGTCTTTCGTTATAGCGTTCCAAGCAAAAGGCCTTTTTACACATTATGCACTCAGCATGCACTTGCTTTGCTTTCCTAGCCAATTCTCTTTGATTTTTCAATTTGATGTAGCACTCAGTGCACCTTTTTCATACGAGTTTGTTGTTAATATTACGTGGAATCTCTTGCAGGCTATGTCCAGGAAAATAATTTGAAGTTCCTGAAGCGCTAGAGGAAATTGAAGGCCTTTGAGGAAGGTTATGTTCAACGGCTAGATATTCTTGAATTTGTAAAACTGTCAACTTTGGGCCGTCTACCGATTCGTTGTAAACGACTTGAAATAGTAAATCAATTACTGTCTTCTTATATCAAGTTAAACTTTTACGTAACGGAGAATGGAAAGATATAAGTTGATCCGAAATATTAATCGCTTTTTTAGCTTCATTATAGTCAATTATGGCGTCTGGTTTTATAACATCGCCACTTTTGTATGCACTTTAGACATATTATCTCCATGGCATGTTGATATTATCACGTTTATCACGTTTATCGTGCCATTTTAGTACGGTATCTATAGATTATCTTTTTGTCTACCTATTTGGTCGCCTCTCTTTAGCTTCGCTTTTACTACCTCCTCTGGCAAATTCCTTTTATTTTTACGCAAAGTGCGAACCAAATCAGTTTTGCGACTTTTTAGGTACTCAGCTAATGGCAGGCTTGTATAGTATTTAGTTGTCAGCTACAACAAAACGGCCTTCATCTAACAGCGATTCTGTGAGATGCACTACTGTTGATCCAGGTTCATCCAGACCTTCTAACTGCTGCGACCTTCCGTCATAAACCTAGTACGACCGTCTGGGGCCTTCTCAAAGCGCTTTGTATGGGGACAGGGAAGTTGTTAATGTAAATTTTAGTCATAGTTTTATTCCAGAACACGACTCTCATGCTGGCTAACATATTCTTCGAAATGCATGAGCTTTGCTGATTCTCGACGTGAAGCGAAAGGTTACAGCTATCCCAAATTTATTATTTATTACTAAGTATAAAAAATTGGGCCATCGAACTTATTAATTTAATTTACTTTAGAAGTAATTGCCATTTTTTGGGTTTTTTTTTTAAATATATGCAAGAATGTGCACAGATAACCATTCACTCTGCTTACCATTGAAATAAAGTAATATTTTTCAAACTCCTGCTCTTGCTCTTTTATGGCGGTTTCATAATCCATCTGTAGGTTGGCAAAACGTTGAAGAGTGGCATTGCCATCGCTGGTAATCCAAGATGTTACCTGAAATGTTAAGGTTGAGAAATAAGTTAAGAAGAATTGTTAAGTAACTGTATATATATATAGATATGTATGTATGCGTATGCAGATGTATGCATATTTTTTATATAAAATATTGTATAATCGGGATAGTCTGCTTTGTAACTCAAATTTGAAAAGCACTGATGTTAGAAATTTAATGTTTTAGCACGAAAATATCGCTTTTCAGCTCCAGACCGTTTTTGTGTTATTAGCGAACCTCCTTTCTGTAAAAAACACATCAAAGAAAGAAATGCAATGGCTACTTAACGTTATGTTTAACAGCGCCATGCTATATGGTAAATACCTCGCCATTTTCGTGGTGGCTTTTACATGAATTAAGTGTCGAGTACGGCCGCCGTAGCCGAATAATGGGTTGGTGCGTGACTACCATTCGGAAGTACGTATGTAGATTCGAATCTCCGTGCATGAAACCGCAAAATGATGGAAAGAGTTTTTTCTAATAGCGGTCGCCTCTTGGCAGGCAATGGCAAACCTCCAAGTATATTTCTGCCATGAAAAACCTCCTCATAAAAATCATTTGGCGTCACCTTAAAACTGTAGGTACCTCCATTTGTGGAACAACATCAAGACGCACACTAAAAATAGGAGGAGGAGCTTGGCCAAACACATAACAAAATTGTACGCGCCAATTATCCTTTTTTTATTATTTTTTAAGTGTTGTGTACCCTGAACCAAGTCTCAATGCGCAGCTTGGTAGAAAAATATTGAAAGCGACTTTTATAAACCAGTAGAGGAATCAAAATTTTTCCGCTGTTTTTTTACAGTAGAGAGAATCGAGTACTATGCGGAGATAAAATTACTTCTTTGAAAGGTTTATCAGTGACATAAATTTAAAAAAAAAAGTTCTGAAAGCATTCAAGGAATTTGCTCCTTCATTACCAACTGTGCATCGACGGGAAGAAAAATTAAAAAAAAAAAAATTATTTCGTAGATCGAAATTTGATTCAAAGAAAAATCGAAATCAGCGATAACGGAATGTTTATAGCTACGATGGAACGCCAATAGTACCACAAGAAAGTTGGGAGACCCACTGTGCGAGTCGCACATAACCATAGATGGATAAAAATGAAGGTTTTAAAGTTTGTAAAATGTAGAAGCACAATTAATCTGATATTGTGCAGAAAAAGTCCCCGTTGATCCCTGAGAACAACAGTCAAGGCAGTCTTAAATGTAAGGAACTGGTGTAAGTTTGCACAGACGAACGCGTACCCACGACAACTGGTTCTATGTTACCAGAACGGAGAGGATTTATATGCGCTCAAGCAGCCGACAGAATTTCGCAAGCATTTATGGGGGATATTTATGCTGTTACAACAGCAACAAAAATAGCATCTAACTACTAAATATTTGAGAATTAAAAAAGTTTGAAAACTTTGCAGCTGAAATTTGTAAGAAACCTTTTTATTTGAAATTTGTCATTTACGTGATTACGTGCAACATTAACTAAATTTCAGCAGGGTGCTTGTAGAAATAATACCAAAGGAACTATTTGAAATCATTAGCTAGAAACGAGAAAAGTCAAATTATTTCTAAAAAAATTAAGGGAAATCAGCATTAAGCTAATTATTCTGATACTTGGAAGGTATATTTGTAGAAACAGTAAAACCCGCCTAAGTTGGACACTACCGACGTAAGACAATTTTTCACTCTAAATATGTATTAGTAAGTTTTTTTTGCTGCTGTAAGCATTTCTCTATATTTCGGGCATCCCTCCTTCTGTGATTCATATAATAATTTGCGCGTAGCAGAGTGCTTTTTTATGACCCCTTTAATAAATAATCAATATTTGATATACGCTTTTGTATGTCAGATAATTCATGCACATGTACTTTTGTTAAATATGTATGTATGTATGTGCGTATGTACGGCTAAGCTTTATTTTTATACATATGAAGGGTGATGAATTTAGAGGTATCGGATTTTAAACTGAAATAAAACAATGAAAACTCAAATTGGTTGGCCAATCTTTGTTATTTTTTTGTAGAACCATTCATAACTTTTGTTTTTAAAAGACGATTCTTTTCAAATGTTGGCTGCAACTGCGCCATAATTCGGCCATTCGTAAACACCAATTTGGAATGACTCGCTGGAGGACTTTGGTCGGTCGATCGGTATCTCGTGAATAATCTTAGTAATGTTGGCTTTCAACGCCTCGATCAGAGCTGGTTTATCCACAAAGCATTTAGATTTTACACACGCCCCCAAATATTGTAAAAGTCCAAAGGTGTGATATCAATCGATCTGGGTGGTCAATCCACTGGTCCGAGAACTGAGATAATTTGCTCACCGAAACGACGACGCAGTAAATCCATTGTTTCACGGGCTGTATAGCAATTAGCGACGTCTTGTTGGAACGAAATTTTGTGGAGATCACGAGCTCAAATTTCTGGTACCAAAAACTCGTTTATCGTAGCACGCTGGCACATTGAAGCCAGCCTCTTCTTTGAAAAAATATGGGTCGATGATTCCTTGAGCCCATTGGCCGCACAAAACTGTTGTTTTCCATGGATATAATGGCTGTTCTTTGATGGCTTCGGGTTGCTCTTCAGCCCAATGTAGCTTATAGCGAATTAAGCCAAAAATGGGCCTCATCGCTGAACACTTTTCACAGAGAGTCGATTTTCGTAATCCTTGTAGAACTGTACGATTTGTAAACGTTGTTGAGGCGTCAACTTTTCCATGAACAAATGCCAATGAATAGTGAAAAAACTATGAATTTACTCTGACAGTAGTCACGCGTGGTCTGTCAAGAAAACCTATTGGAAAGGTACCTCCAATCTGATCACCCTTTAAAACAGAAATGTACTAAATTTTAAGTTTGAATGTCCGTACATACAAGTATATACTCGTTTGTATGTACATACCACAGCTAATTACATGCACTTATAGTTTGTACGTATGTATTTTGCTGTGAATAAACACATATACAGATGTACATCTGCTACAATTTTGTGGAATGAGTCGATAATTGATAAGCAAAGTGATAAGTATGGAATAACCCAATTATTAGCATAGTTTGCTCTGGTAATCCGAGGCTGCGCCACGTAATTTATAAGAATGAAATAAATAAATTAGTGAAAAATTTAAATTCGTTAAAAAAAAATATATGTTTGCCTTCGCATGGTTAGCGAATTTTATGAATTCCTAAGAAAAAAAAAAAATTGTCTGAATTGTATGAATGAATTTCTAAGTGCATTAACTACGTTTTAGACAGTTTTCAATACCATTTCTCTCTCTCTCTCTCTCTCTCTCTCTCTCTCTCTCTCTCTCTATTTATCTTTCTCTCTCTCGTGTGATGATTATATTATTCTTGATAGTGTTGTTAACCAACAAATAATTGATTTGGTTCGTAATTAGATATTAATTGAATGGCTTTATTAGCGAAAAGTTTCCACAACTAAGTAAATTAAGCCAATCGACCTCGTTGTGCGATTTCTTTGGAATTTTGAAAATAAATTTATATAGGATATATAAGTTTTTTAAAAGGCTTCAGGATTAAAAGAGGTGAAAAGAAAAAACCTTTCAGAAAATATTTCAAAGTTATAATGTATATATATATTATATTACATATATCTATATGTGGTCCTATGGATCCGCGGGCCGCAAAAAGGTTCCTCCAACGTCTTAATTTCGCTCCAGATTTTCTTGGATTTGAATACGTCAACTTCCAGATTGTTATTCCAGGTCAGTGCTGGTCTGGCTCTACGACAGCTGCTTTGAGGGTTCCAGTCAATTGAGCTGCGGCTGATATCGGTTTGGTTTGGTCTCTTAACACCTGCCCCAGCCAGCTCCATTTTCCTTTCAGGGTTTTCAGGCGTATTGGTGTCTGGTCACAACGATTCCACAGATCCGTGTTTGAAATCGTGCCGAGACCACGAATGGTGATAATCTGTAGCGTTTGGAGATCAGAGGCTGCAAGGTTCCAGATTTAACAGCCGTACTTAAGCGGACTTTCGGCTGGAGTTAAACCCTTTTATTTTTGTACGCCGCGTGATAATCGTGGAGTTCCTCACAGGATTTAGAGTACCGAAAGTTTGTTTCGCTTTTTTAAAGCGGTTTTCGATGTCTTCTCTTGAGCCACCAATGGCAGATGTAATACTCTGCAAATAGTAAAAGGAGTACACGTCTTCGAGCTCAACGTTACAGATTCGGAGTTTTTGCGTGCCGCAACCCTTGTTTTGGCAATGTTTAGTTTTAGGCCTACTTCTGCGGCAGTTTGTGCTCCCAGCCGTAGTTTTTTTTTGACAACGTAATCAGGATCTTCGAGCCGTCCATTTAGTCCACACGTTAATCCATTAGTTTAGCATGTAGCTTTGCTCATCATGACGTCCAAAACAATGTTAAAGAGTAGAGGTGGTAGGAGGCAGCTCTGTTCTTTTTTATGAGAACAGCTAGCGTTGGTAAAGGGTCGACACCGGCCCTTGAAATTTAACCACCCTTTATATCATGCTAGCATTACCTCGATTAGAAGTTTTGGTACACCTTTATATGCCAGTGCAAATACCGGTGGGGGGTCATTTTTCCCAAAATCACTTTCCCAAAAAAATTTTTTCCCAAATTTTTTTTTCCCAAAAAATAATTTTCCCAATATTTTTTTTCCCAAAAATATTTTTTCCCGCTTTATTGTTTTTTCCCGAATGCATGTTTTCCCAAAATAACTTTTTTCCAATAGATAGCTTTCCCGAACAAATACTACTGAAATTAATTTTTATTATTCTACTATTTCACATTTTTCGACGATTCCGACAATATGAGTGTATATAATAACCAAAAATCTTATACTTAAGTAATCGAAAAAGATTCGAAAAAGTTTTTCAATATACATTTTTCAATTCGGATAAAAAGACAAGGTAACGAATGTATCCAACTTCACTCATATAAACAAGTTTTTTCACGTCATTCTTTTCGTGTCAAAATTTCATGAGCCAAAATTTGCTGCCTAAAGTCAAAATTTCTAATTATGGCGGAATTAATTGAATGCAAAAAATCATTTCTTTTCAAATAATAAAAAATGTACTCGCCCATTCATTGCAAATGTATATGCGATATTTTACAGACGAACGATATTTTGGGAAAAATATTTTATGGGAAAATTTATTGGGAAATTTTTAGTTTGGGAAAAATGGCATTGGGAAAATTATTTTTTGGGAAAAAAAAATTTGGGAAAAAATTTTTTTGGGAAAGTGATTTTGGGAAAATTGTACCCCAATCGTGCATACCAAATCGTATGATGTTGGAGAGTATCGAATTCTTTTTGAAAATCGATGAAGATGAGAGAGGAGATCGCCATTCACCGATTGCTGTGCTATTACTCTGAGGCTTTTGACGTGATCAACGCAGATTTTCCACTTTTGCCATTTAGACATTTAAATACCCAAGCTGTGATGGATTCAAAAGCTGTGCCGAACCACATAAATGGGCTATTTACTGACTATTTATTGACGGTAAAAAAGGGAGCATTTGAAAAAATATCTTCTTATATTTTTTTCTGTTACTTTTGTTGTCCAGTTGTTTATGAGATTTTGTTTTTTTTTCTTTTTTCACTTAACACTAAATGCGCTTTAAGATTACATCGGTGTACCACGGGCGGTTTAGGCCGAATCTATCAGGTGTTTTGAAAACATCGAAACCTACTGATTTTTTTAATTTTTAAGAAGGTTAGATTCGGTTATTCACATTACTTCATATTCAGAATACATTTTGTACTTTTTACGAGTGCTGAAGCTTGTTTTTATTTTAGAAGTTCTGCTTAGTTCAAAACTTTATTATCCAAGGCCGACATGGCTTTTCCACACAATGATGACACCCAAAAACGATGCGCATCAAAAACGGGCCGAAGGAATCTATCAACAGTTACCTATTCGATTTTTTGTTATTTCTCAAGTTGCATTCAAGGAAGCGTCGTATTTTCCTTATTCATACCATTTCCCACTGCCTTCCCTTGGTTGGTTTGGTGCTGCTAAATGGCTTATAGTTATAAAAATTTCTAATGCATATTAGTTGCCACTTAATTAAAATACAGTTTAGCTACATTATAATTTTGTTGTTTAGAAATTGCATGGCAACGAAATCTAATGCTGCACATTTTTTTGTGTTAAATTTCTATGTACAAAGTTTACCATGCATTTGATGACTTACTCCTGACTCTGAAACTTTACTTGCATGTTTTGTAACTGAAGGTGATATTTTCCTGGCAATCCTGCACTAATTTGATCTGTTTTAAAACATACTCTTAAAATTCTTCGAAGTACGAGTATGTCGAAGCGAGCATCAAATCATATTGAAATTTCGTAGCGAATAAAAAAAATTGAAGATGGTAACTCTGTTGCGTGTCAATAGATAAATATAAAAATATTTTGAAAATAATAAATACTTATTAGCCAAACCCCTCAGCAGCGCGTAAAAAGTTCAAAACTTTGTAATAAATCACAAATTACAAACAGACCTACGGACGCTATCATTCGAGAATGCACACTTGTCCACATATTTATATGCATGTGTATTATCATTAAGTTTATAGATGCGCAAAAACAAATGATTGTACTTTATTTTTGCAGAGATAAGCAAAATTTCGTTGCCCACTCGTCTACTATTTACTATTATTTTAATGGCTTAGTTAAGTTTGAACGGCAAATTTGTAGGCGGCGTTAAAATTTCCCTCACTGCCAAATGGAGCTCTCGCACAAAGAACGTTCAGAAATGGTTATTAATTTCTTTTTTTAAATGCATAAGTTTTACAAAAGTTTTACTAACATCGTTAACACTTTTCGTTTCGTTTTCAGAAGAAGCACATCAAGAAAGTGCTTAGCGCTAAGGAAAAACCCTTCGATGGGCTGCGCGCACGCACCGTTGTGCTGCTCACACATAGAACTGACGGCGTCCAAACTTTCATGAAAATGACTCATAATCAGCTTTTGTACACCAATCGCTTCACCGCTTGGAAATATTGCAATCTAATGCATAAGGCAATGCGTTTCGGTACACCGCAAATACTCAAAATGATGCAGAGCTCACAACAGCGCCAAGAAATTTATAATCTAGCCGATTATTGGGCACTACAAACGGATGCGTTAGATGTGTGCATCGTGCAGTATCTGAGGTTGTTACAATGCAAAGCATATTTTCACTACAATTATACCTTCTTCAATGGCGCATTGGAGGCTGAAATAACCAAGGAATGGGATGTGAATTTATGGTGAATTTGCCATCAAATGAATGAAATACTCGTATTGATCAAAATTTTAAATATTTTCTGTCTTTCAGCTTTCAGCTATGCACCGATATCTTTGATTATTTGGATAATTTGTTGTCGTTGCAGCATTCCATTTTCGCCGGTTTGACATTGCAACAACTCTCTGCTATAACACCTCAAATACAATGTCGGCTGCAACCGCTCATCAATGTTGCGGCAGAATGCAGCATTTTGTATGATCAAGCGGTGAATGCGATGGGAGCAGTTTGTGCCAAATTGCCGCCTATCGACGTAATTGGTTTGCGTAATCGTTTCAATGCACTCTACCAGCAATTGCATGGATTCTATTGTGCATTACAACAGGTGAAAATTATACTCAAAATGGAATATGTGCCGGAGTTATCTGCAGCTGTGCCGGATTTCTATGGATATAGCAACAGTTGTACTGTATGCAGTAGTCAACCAACGGCGCCTCCGTTAGGGGAGTTGTAGTAGCGATGGAAATGCACAGGAGTTAGAGAGTAAGCAAGAGGGAAGTGAGAGAGCGCATGAGAGGAGGAGCGAGAGAAAGAGAGAAGGAGAAGAAAAAATTGGACAAAGCGCTTGCTGTGATCATTGTAAATACAATATGTACTTGTATAGTAGCATTTAAATTACTTTTTGTTTGAAACTTTGCTAAAACTTTATTACCTAAAATATTCTTAAGATAAAGCTATGTCTACTTCTACATGCCGTTTTAATTTTTTGTGTTTACAAATGTGTATATATGTATGTGTCCATGCACATATGGATATTTAATTCATTCATTTAGTATATCAAGAAATATAACGTTTCTTATAGAACTAACAGTTTTTGTAAGAATTATAGGAGATATATATGTACTCGTTTTCTTACTACTTAAAAAATTCATTGAGTGACAATTTGAACTTATGTTTAGATAGCGATAGATCAAAAGCCAAAGAAATCTGGTTAAACTCATGCAATGGCCTAATCAAAGGTGCCTTGGAGGCATAAACAGTTCTAACCCACTTCAGAAAGAATAAATCATTACTCCGACGATTTTTACGTATTTTGTTTTGCGCTATTGGAAATGGCAGAGAAATTAAGTTCCGGCTTTGTTTTTTTTCGCATGTCAGAAGGGTTTCGAGGATTGGAAAAGACGCTGCTCAAAGTGTATTATACCGGGAGATACCTGTCAAATGAGACTTTTTCAATTTCAAACGTTTATTAACAAGAAATGGTTACAAATTTAATCTTCAAAATAATAGCCATCGCTAGCGGTACATTTTTCCCATGTCTCAAGCAATTTGTGGACGCCGAGCCAAAAAAATTGACCGTCTTTGGCCGCAAACCAATCATCGATCCATTTTTTGGCTTCTTCGTGAGAATTGAAGTGCTGCTCGGAAAGTGCGTGGCCCATCGATGCAAACAAATGATCATCGGAAGGCGCCAAGTCTGGTGAGCAAGACGCATGCACCTGCGGTTCCCAATCGTACGTCTCCACCAATTCCCGGGTCGCTCTTGTTCGATGTGGCGGTACAATGTCATCAAGAAAAATTACTTTGTGACGCCGATCGGTATATTCTGGGCGTTTTCGGTGTATAGTGCTGTTCAAAACGGCCAATTGTCGTTGGTAGCGTGCACCGTCAACTGTTTCACCTGGTTTTAATAGCTCGTACCAAATCATACCACGCTGATTTCACAAAACACACAGCATTGCCGATTTGGTTTGGTCGTTGTTTTTAGCTTGTGGCCGGGCGGACCATACGATCGTTTACGCTTGGGATAGGAGAAATACACCAATTTTTCATCAACAGTAACGATTCGTTGCAAAAAAGACTTCCTTTTGAACCGGGAGAGCAGCATTTCACAAGTGTTTTTGTGGTTCTCTTGCTGCCTTTCAGTCAGTTCATGTGGCACCCATCTTCTGACCTTTAAAATCATGCCCATGTCTTTCAAACGTTTGGAAATGGTTTTTTGGGTCACTCCCAACTGGTCTGCCATCATTTCTTGCGTTTGACCATCATCTTCATCCAACAATGCTTGCAATTCAGTGGCCGGCCACGGCCCTCGTTCTCCACGCTAAAATCACCACTTCGGAATTTTTCAAACCAGCTGAAGCACTGTGCTATACTTAGAGCATGCCCACCATAAGCTTCTATAAGCATTTGATGAGCTTGAGAAGCGTTTTTCTTCAATTGATAACAGAAAATCAACGATGTCCGCAAATCGTAGTTTGAAGGCACGAAATTCGACATTTTTAAGAGCGACAAAAATGCATTGTTGTAAGAAAAGTAACAAACAATGAACTGAATATTGTTGACAGATGACAGACGAAAAAAACAAGACATTTGGGAAGGTTTAAAAATACTCCTAGCGACATCTATGGACTAATAGCTGAAAGTCTCATTTCATAGGTATCTACCCTATATGCACATATATATGTATAACAGTATTTGTGATGATTATTTTGGAAAGTAATAAATGGATATGGACGAATAAGAAAATCTTTTTCAACAAGAAAAAAGTCATCTTTTTTTTTAGGAAGTCTCGTATTTTGTTTTGCGCTATCGGGAATGGCAGAGAAGCTACAATAAGTTACGGCTTTAATTTTTTTTTTCAGATAAAAATGATGAACAAGTTTCAGGATTATCAAAAAAGTTCTGTCAAAGATACTAATTTCAGACCTGCAAAATATAATCTTCTTTTATTTTTGAAGAGATATCAGTCAGAGTTTTTATCTGATAATGGAGGTGACGAAATATGGTTAAATTTCTGAAATTAGCATTTCAACCATCAAGCAGCAAATAAAAATTTTCTAATTTTTTTGCATTTTTTTGTGCGATTTGTTTATTTATGTATGTAAATAAAACGAGCAATTAATTTCGATGAAAAAATTGTATGAATTATTTATAATAATATTTTATAATTAATTAATTTTAAATATTACATTATTTCATTATTTCCTTATGAAAATAGCCAAGTGTTATGTGTTTTTTAAATATATAATTGAAAGAAATAAATGAGTAGTGTGGAAACTAAAGTTCGCAAATTTTGCTCACAACATTTGGCGGCATTAACCACTACAGAAGGTGAAATTATAAAAAAAACGACATGTTAGCCAACGGAAGGGGAATTAGAGGCATAGTAAAATCAATAAAATCTAACAGTTCTAAAGGGTGTTTTTTTTAGAGGTTAGGTTTTCAAGGCACTACTTTTTTCGTGGATGGTCTTTTTGACAGCTGTCACTTGATTTATGCCTAGTTTGGTTTGCCATTTCATAATGAATAGACTTACACCTGAACAACGTTTGCAAATCGTGCAAATTTATTACGAAAATAATGGTTAGGTTCGCGCGACGCATCGCGCGCTGCGTCCAATATTCGGTCGACATAATCGTCCATTAGAGTCACTAATTCGATTAACCATGGATCGGTTTCGCACCATGTTTGCTCTAGTGGATAATACGCATCCTCAGAGACGTCGTACAGTGCGCACCGAAGACGCTATTGCTGCTGTGGAGCAGAGTATCGAAGAAGACCCGAATGAGTCCATCCGCCATCGCGCGCAGCAATTGGAGAAGTGACCATCCACTTTATGGAAGATTTTGTGGAAGGATCTTGGTTTGCGGGCTTACAAAATCCAACTCGTGCAAGAATTGAAGCCGAACGACCATCAAGCGCGTCGCACGTTCGGTGAATGGGCCCAAAAGGAGATGGCCACCGATCCCGATTTTCACAAGAAAATTTTGTTCAGCGATGAAGCTCACTTTTGGTTGAATGGGTGTGTCAATAAGCAAAATTGTCGCATTTGGAGTGAACATAATCCACAAGCCATTGCTGAGACGCCGTTACATCCTCAAAAAGTCACTGTTTGGTGTGCTCTATGGGCAGAGGGAATCATTGGTCCATATTTCTTTAAAAATGAAGCCGGCCATAATGTTACAGTCAATGGAGAGCGCTATAGAGCCATGATTAATGACTTTTTCGTGCCTGAATTGGACGATGTTGATGTGGACGATCTTTGGTTCCAACAAGATGGCGCTACATGCCATACAGCCAACGCAACAATCGATTTATTGAAGGAAACTTTTGGTGAGCGCATTATCTCGCGCCGTAGACCTGTGGCGTGGCCTCCAAGATCGTGCGATATAACACCGCTGGACTATTTCTTGTGGGGCTATGTGAAGTCGCTTGTCTACGCAGATAAGCCCGAGAAGATTGACGTCTTGGAAGAGAATATTCGGCGCGTTATTGCTGACATACGGCCCCAATTGCTGCAAAAAGTGGTCGAAAATTGGGCCTCTCGGCTGGAATTTATTCGAGCCAGCCGCGGCGGCCACTTGCCCGAAATCATTTTTAAAACATAATGGCAAACCCTTATCTTTATAATAAAGCTAAATTCTTGGCCAACATTAAATTATATACGTTTTATTTCATCTTGAAAACCTAACCTCTAAAAAAACACCCTTTAATAGCGCAAGCATAAATGATAAATGTGGCTTGTATTTCTACGCGGCTATGTTCGAAAAAATGCATGCGCTTTTGTATCTCTTCTCACATAACCACATTTCTAACTGGTACTTAGCTTGCGGGGTATATATACAGATATACATACAGACAAACATAAATATGTACATATGTACTTGTTTGCCGTTTTATTATACTTTAATTATCAACTCATCATCATGCTCTGTAAAGCGGCACAATGCTACTGAAAACCCCCATTGTTCATTCACCCAGCTCGCTGACGTCTCAAATCGTGCGACTCAACGGCATCGATTGAGTTGTTTACCAATAACTTTTGCTGAGATAAGATGTGACAAATTCAATGAAAAATTTATTAAAGTCAATGCAAAATAATTTAAGGCGATGAACAGAATATCGATAGAGAAGGCAAACAGACTAGTAAATTAACATTTCAGCAGATTAATATGAGAAAATTTAAGGAATTGTAGAATTTTAATAAGAAGAGGGTGGTGAATTCATTATAGACTTGGGGGATTACAAAGCCACTCATAATAGTTCATACTACATTTTCTGAGCCATTAGGACGTGATTGTGATTGTCCAAGTATCATATATAGCGCCAAATATCTATAATTTCTTCCATAAGTCAGTGAGAAAATGTGAAAACTTCTTTGTATCCCTAAATATTTATTTACTTTTGATGTTAAACTTCTTAGGCGTCGATGGAAGAAAGAATGGAGAGTAAAATATCAATGCCATGCAACCTTTTGGGCATTTTCGTTCCGCGAGAGAGAAAAAAGATATAACGTAGAGGCAAAGGAGAGAGAGAGCTATAGCTTGTATATATCTTAGATACACTTTAGGCTATTTTTCCTGAGTTTTGCCTTGTGGTTGCTAAGTTTTAGAGAGAAATAACACTGCCTACTTTTTGGTGTTTGTTTGTTGGTGCAAACTTGTAGGAAATATATTTTTGGTGCCTACTTTTTGGCGTTATATTTCCTTGGTGCCTACTGTTTGGGGCGTTTTTTGTCCCAATTTTTTTGGCGATGTTTTTTGGTACCTACTTTTTGGCGCTTATTTCCGTTTCCTGGCTAGTGCTTGTGCGTACTATAAAGTGCTATCCATTCCCGCGTCAGATTTATTGGTATTGCCTTGCGGTAATTTGTGCCGTTGCTGCGGTCCTGGAATCGCTCCGTTTGTGCCGGAGATAAACGTTCGGAGTAGTGCGCGTTGTTGCCACAGTTTGTGTCCGGCGTTAACCTACACCGGTCGACCCATCTCCGTTTTTTGTAAATTTGGTCTATTTGCACATATTCTCTGCAAATGTTGTGAATTTATTTAGATATATATTCTTTCTCTCTCTCTCATTCTCTCACGGGTCTCTCCCTCATTATTTGTCAGCCTTGAAAGTTTCACTTCTGTTATGTGTACTACGCTACACGCACTTTTTTTCTGGGTACGGGCAAAGCATTGAAATTATGGGCTCTTTTTTCTAAATTATATTATTTATGTTTATGGTATATTAAACTAATAACTTTTCTTAATAAAAAAAATTTGTTTCCAATACAAAATTTTTAAATTTCATCAAACCAGTTTAATATGTTTCTAAGAAATCTATTATCCGTGTATATGTATAGGTACATATGGATGTATAAAAATTGATTTATATACAATATATAAATATGATATCTTAAACGTCCCAGATATTGTGTTCGAATTTGTGGTATGTGCTCTTATGTTGTCTTAAAAATTACCCCCATCCTCGCCTCCAAAAGACAATTGGATTTTATTAGAAGTTTTTTTCTTGGAGCCCTGCCATATTTCTTTAAGGAAGCAGTTTTTTTAATAATTTTTTACGATTCAAAAATATTAGATGAAGCATAAAGTTTTGAGGGTTTCAGCTACGTATATGTTTTAACCCTTTAAATGCTTATGAGTATGTCAAAGTAGACAATTCTTTTGTAATCCCACCAAACTGATAACAAAACCTTCTTTTGATGAATATCAGCTTTTGATGTTGTTTGAGTTGGTTCACGTGGCCTGCTCCACGATCTTGATATTGTTGTAAACAACCCATTTTTCATCGCCAGTTGTCAGTAGTTTTAAAAATGGATAATTTTCATTACGTTTCTTTAGCAAATCTCAGCTGTTAATGCGTTGCGTTAAATGCGTTTCTTTCAGTTTATGAGGAACCCATGTATCGAGATTTTGAACATAGCCAAGTTGTTTTAAGTGATTTTCAATGCATGTATGTGATACATGAAGCTTCTCTGCAATCTCACGTATTGTACTGTGATGATCCGAATCGATTATTGCTTTGATTTGAGCCATGGGATTCAGCAGATCGAAATTTGGCATATCAATTTTGACACTGCCGTTCTGTTAAGGCTTCGTCACGATAAACAGCACATAACTTTTTATGAGCTTGCGATGCGGTTTTCCCTTTGCGGAAATAAAAAAACAAAATATGACGAAAATATTCCTTTTGATTTTCCATTTTTCAACGAGCGCCAAACGGAAACTACGCAATCGATCAACAAACTTTTTTTACTGAATT
This sequence comes from Anastrepha ludens, assembly GCF_028408465.1. Classification (NCBI taxonomy): domain Eukaryota; kingdom Metazoa; phylum Arthropoda; class Insecta; order Diptera; family Tephritidae; genus Anastrepha; species Anastrepha ludens. The sequence continues at coordinate 31,646,824 of NC_071500.1, forward strand.
GCCAACTGTCAAATAACAAAATGTATTTTACATTTGTACTAAGTCTGCAAACCTAAAAATTCAACTGAAGCCATCTATGAGTGAAATCCGCAATTACTTGAATACCCAATACATTTGAATATCTCGACAAGTCCCCTAAATTTTATGGGGAATGTTAACACTCTTGCAACAACAGCATGTAACACTTTCTATCCTCCAAGCAGCATTTTGCAAAAAAGTATTGAAATTTGGAATTATTATTATTATTTAATTCAAGAATTCAGTTGGATAGTTGACAACCTCGTCTGGTTTCTCCACAGTATCGATGGACTATATGTTGTCGTTTCACTGGGTATTCCATGCTGCATAGTGAAGTTGATGGTATTGACATTGATGTTTTTGGCTGCTAATATAGCCCGCGTACTGAGCCACTGATGGTTTTTGTAGTTTTGTGCAATGTTTGGGAAAACTTTTCGTACCAATTCGTCGATGCTTTCTGTGATCTTACAGAAGTTTGCTGGCAGGGTGATACATAGTGTAGATTTATCAATTTCCATACGCCCATTTCCAATATCCAATAATTGTTTTGCAAAATTTCCAGCCAGTACACGCATGTTAGTTTTCAAAGTCAATTTCTGTAAATGACGCCATAGAACTGATGATTTAAGACATACATTAAGTCCATCTGTGGGTGTTGAATGTGGTATAATGGACAGTGTTTGTCGAAAATCACTAGACAATAAAATGAGTGCGCCACCGAAGATCCGTCTGTTTCCTCTCAAATCTCGCAGTGTACGATCAAGTGCTTCCAATGCTTTCTTGTGAGACATTGTACATTCGTCGCATATGATAGTTTGACACGTTTGCAGTACTTTTCCCATTCCAGAGTTTTTGCTGATGTTCCCTGTTGGTGCCTCAGTGTATTGCAAAGTCAACGGCAGTTTTAATGCTGAATGCGCTGTTCGGCCACCATCCAAGAGAATTGCCGCAATTACAGATGATGGAATAGCTAGTGCAATATAAAGAAGAAAAGTCTTGCCTGTACCACCGGGCGCATCTATGAAAAACAGTCCACCGCTTTGTTCTGTGATTGCACGCATAATTCTGTCAAATGCAATGCGTTGTTCTGGAATCAACTGCGGAAGATTTGTTCTAACGAATGTCCCCACTTCGTCAGAATCATAGTGTGTTTCCCGTTGCAAATCACGATCGAAAAGGTGGTTTGAAGGTCGGTTTGTAGCAGGCATTCCCAGTTGTACCAGTGCCTTGTTAGCGATTGTTAAACATATGTCTTCAATCACCTGGTGGCGAGTGACATCAATGAGCACATTCTACAAATCTTCTCCGTGGAAAAATACATATATGTATCAATTTTTATAATAATCGGTCAAGTAGTTTTTGAGTTCATTTAGGACATACAGACAAATATTAATTTTTATATATAAAGCAGATAAAAGCGCCAGATTACCCCAGTGAACTTAGTTTATTTTGTTTTTTCGCTTTTGGCTTGTAAATGAAAACTGTATTGTAATTAAAATATTTTTTAAATGCGGCAAAATGCAATGATATGGAAATGGCATTTAATTTGCATTCACTTTCAATTTTCTACGCAATAATTTCTGTTAAATACATATATACATACACACATACATACATATATCAATATAGAAATGGAAATTAAGATTAGCAAAAAAAAGGTAATTAAGCCATGTGAGAAAATGAAAGCAGTTTGCTTCTGTGAAATATGTAGCAAAAGAAAATTAAAGCCACCCGCAGAATGCAATAATAAGAGAAATAAATGAAGAAAGGGTAAATTTAACAATTCCGTTGCCTTCAAACGATCAGTGTTGCCAACACATGACCAAGTTTCCACAGTTGCAATTTTCGTGCAATCAAAATAGTGTGATTTGCGCTACGCTGTTGCAACTACATTGTCAGAATTTATTTGTTGAATGCATGTAAGTAGAGCGCGTGCCACACTGCAGCAAATTGCACGCCTGCTACCGTAACGGCAATGGCAATGGATGGCTTAAGATGGATTTTTTAATGAATGGATATGCACCATTCAAGAAGAGGAAACGTGCACACACACACGCACACGCAACGGCGCTTACCATAGAAGGCGACCGTCTGCCGGCTGCTTTGCTTATTGCCTTTGCTGTGTGCTTACTGCGTGGCTGCAACCGTTGCTATCAATTCAATTGACCGTTGGAATAGCAAAAAGAACTATAACCAAAGCAGTAGATTGTTTCACTTGTGGCGTTAACTGAAATTGTAGTGATACACAGTGAGCACAGCAGGTGGTTATAGCAGCAGGAATGCACATACATTTACAAATATGTGGCCATTAGGGATGCCGATCACGCGATCCTGAAATTGCGGGATATCTGGATTATGGAGTTCCGTAGATTTTACGATTCCGAAATACAGAAAAACTTTAAATATCGAATTAGAGGAAGCGAAAACTTTGATGCAATAACAACTTTTCAATTTTGAACAAACTTGGTTTAATTTACTTACTGAAAGCTTTATGTTCTACAGAAATGAATTTACTTCCGTAAGCGGATATTCTTCATCTCCACATCGCCGCCGTCTAGAGCAATGAAAAGCTGTCTCCATCCTGGGGAAAAGGTATCATTGTGAAGCTGCCCACGAAAGGCGACCTGTGTGACTGCGGCAACTGGCGAGGAATAACCCTACTTAACACCATCTACAAAATTGTAGCCGTAATCATACAAAGTAGGCTCAAACATATCGCTGGTTTTCGCCCTCACCAAAGCTGTGTTGACCAAGCCAACACACTTCGGATTATAGTAGAACAACCAGTTGAGTGGCGCTCCCCGCTCCACATGCTGTACGTAGACGTTAAGAAGGCATTCGACACTATCAAATGAGACACAATATGGCTGGCACTAAGTAGAAAGGGAGTTCCGGCCAAGATAATCTGCCTCATCAAAGCTCTCTACGAGAACTCCGAACTGGCAGTGCTTCACAAAGGCGATATCAGTGAACCATTCACTACCAACGCAGGCGTAAGGCAAGGTTGTCTTCCATCCCCCTTCTCTTCGGCATCGTCCTTGATGACGTCATGAGCCAACTGACCCTGCACAAAAAAGGCATCGTATGGAGTTTTACTAGACATCTTGAGCACCTAGACTTCGCCGTCTACATCTGCCTCCTCTCTCACAAACTCTCCGACATGCAAGCGAAGGCGAACAAACTAGTCTCGCTGGCGCGCAATGTCGGACTGGAGGTCAACATCGCTAAGACCAAGGCCATGAGAGTTAACCACAAAAACGCAAGGCAGATATTGGTTGACGGATGCCAGATGGAATTCGTTGAAAGCTTCTGCTACCTCGGCTGAATCATCACGGCAGATGTTGGAGCAGATGAAGATGGCAACTGCAGGCTAAACAAAGCATGGGCGGCATTCGTGCGAATGCATACAGTATGGGGGAGTTCGCAAATCTCCAGGAGCACTAGACTACGAATATTCGGCTCATGTGTAAAGGCAGTATTGTTGTACAGAAGCGAAACATGACTGGTCTCTAACACCATCACACAGAGGCTACAATCCTTCATCAACAAATACCTCCGCATCATCTGCAGAATATTCTGGCCAAACACCATCAGTAACGACGCACTGTGGAGATTAACGAACGCGGAACCCATTCTTAGGCAAATCAAGCGCAGAAAGTGGCGATGGATAGGCCACACACTGAGAAAGCTACCAGATAGCATCACGAGAATGACACTTGACTGGGACCCGCAAGGAGCAGAGGTCGCGGTCGACCAAATACTTAGAGAAGGTTAATGCTGCGCGAACTAGCAGATTCCGGAATCTTATGGGACGGTGAAAAAACAACAGCACAAAACCGTGTACGATGGAAGAGTTATGCAGTGACCCTATGCTTCCGAGAGGAGTGAAAAAAGGAACAAAAAATGCATGAAATATGCGTGAAAGAATGTAAAGTATATTAAAAAATATCCCTTCTTATACATGGCAGCACTGGCCGAAGCATATCGCTTGTAAGTTAAGCGGCTAAAAATAAAGTAGTTTGAAAATCGCTAAACTGTGGGTGTTTCCTATACAAATTTTTCGCTTAGCAACTGGAAAAGTGGTGAATAGAAAGCAGTTATTGATTCTTACTTCCAAAGTACCTTGATTTGCATTCTTATTTGTGAAATATGCGGTCCAGAGTCATGTGGTTTTTTTAATTACAAACATTACTTGAAGATTTGTCTGCATTAGTAAAAATGGGATTTTTAAAAAACTTAAATTTTTAATAACTTTATTTAATGACACCCCTAGTGTATATATAAACATAAATCTAACTGAAGGCATAAGTTACACCCAATGTCTATTCACCAACGTTCACGGCCGCTCTATGAACGCCGCAGCATCACCATTATTTACTACAGATCCAGCGCAAGTGCTCCTTCCGCTTTCTCTCTCTCTCTTTGTCTGCCATTGTGCCAAAGTGCTTTGGGGGCCACCGAGAATTTCTTTATCCAATTTTCATATCTAATGGGATTTTAATTTGAAAATTATTAATTAGTAACTGACAATCTCAGTTTGTCTGTGTGTGTAGCTTGTCTGCCTGCCACAAACGCGTTGGAGCGTTTTGTATTTACTGTTGTTGTTGATGATGCTCGCTATGTTGCATGCGCTCGGCAGCTCCCAAAGTGGCATGCGTGAAAATTGATTGCTGCCGCACTGCCACCAAAGGTTGCTTGCTGTGGCGTAAGCAGTAAAAGTTGCTGCAACAGCCATTTGAGGTGACGCGCACGGTTGAGTTAGATGATTTAGATCTGTACTGAAGCTGGGTTGCAGAAGTAGTTGGAGTTGCAGTGACCGGCAAAGAAGCGATTTTATTGAGCGTACATCTGTACGTATGCACGAGTATGTAGGTGCATGCATGGATGTAAGTATGTACGCGCGCCTAAGTATGGGCAGTAATAATTTCTGAAGCAGATCATAAAGCATAATTGAAAAATTGACAAATGATGGAAATGCTAGATTTGTGATGTGTGATAAAATCGTGATTTATACGCCTAGTTGACGTTCGGACAAAATTGAAAAAATATTTTTTAAGACATTCATGGCATGATTGGTTCGCCGACTGAGTGCTTGCTCTATAACTGTTGGCAATTTGCAGCAGTGGCTATCAAAAAAAGAAAGTGTGCATCTAAAGCGTATTTACTTAATTTAACGATCATAGATTTCTGTTTAGCTTAGTAGATTTGCCTTTTCCCTTAACAAAAATAAGAGTGAAAAAAGTACGAAAACACTTTGCTGACACATTGTCGCTGCATTCAAATTGGTGCTTTCGAGAGTTGTGTCGCATGTCAGAAAAAATTTCACCAACAACCTAGTAATAATATATGTACATAAAGTTTACAACCGTGGCAGATACTTTCAGCTCTAACAATCAAAATGTTATCAACAATAACAACAAGGCACAACAAGACATTAAACGCAATTTTTTCAATTAAAATATGTGCAGTGCACACGCTGCCTGTGAACAACTGCTCCAGTGGCAAAAAATGAAGGGTTTTCTTCATCGCATCGTAACTCATCGGGTGATGAAAAATGGATTCATTACAGCAATCCAAAGAAAAGAAAGTCATGGGAACTGCCGGGTCCTGCTTCTACGTCGTCGCCTCAGCCGAATATTTACTCTGCGAAGGTTATGCTATGTATTTGGTGGGGCCAAGTTCGTGTTATTTATTATGAACTATTAAAATCAAGCAAAACCATCACTGGGGATCGGTATCGACTTCAATTGATGCGATTGAGCGAGAAGCGGCCGCAATACGTGGAGGGGGTCATATCGAGCAAAAAAAAGTATTTGAAAGCTATGGTGTATATCGTTATTTTAAAAATTCATCTTTCGATTGCGAATAAATTGTAATTACTTTTGCTTCTATGCCTCTCTATATAAAACACGGCAGCTTTTAGCTGCCAACATTTTTTATTGCTAGGAGAAAAAACTTTACCAGTGATTGGTGTTGCTTTAAGCAAATAGTGTTTATTTAATAATAAATGTTTTTGGACAAATATAGCTTGATAATTAGCTACATCCGTATCAGAAAGAGAACCTTTTATTCATCTTGCGTGAGCAAATGCAATTATTGCAAACTTAACCATATGAATATTTAAGAGATTTTGCAGTAGAAATTTTATAAATAAGTACCACAAAGTTTTAACATGCGCACAAATGAATATTGAATATTTATTTATTTATTTTTTTTTTTTTTGACTTGTAAAAAACTACTTGTAAATCCCTCTGCCCGTATTGTTATGTTCCCCACTGTACCTGTACACACACATATGACCAATCAGACTGTGCTTCTTTTATCTGTCCGTCCTGGTTTTGTTTCTACCACTGAAATTTGGTCGTTAACGTGATTTATTTCGCATATCAACTGTTGGCATTTTCACACGCAATGCATTCGCCATGCACGTCTTTTTCGTAGCGTCTATTTTTCGTTCCTTTTTTCTAACAACTTCCAGCATTGCAGTTTTTGAGGTACTCAGTATTCAGTCATGGGGGTCAATTGCTAATATGCATTCGAATGTGGCAAGTGGACTTAAGGCGGACGAGCAACTCGTTCAGAGGAAGTGGCAAATAAAATGTGTACGCAGCAAATATGTATGCAAATGAACAGGCTATGGGCGTGTTTACAGTGTGCGCAAAAAATATATTAAAAATATTACTAATTTTCATACAGACACAGACCTGCTTGAGGTGCAATCGGCGGGCATAATTACCGCAGGGCTCTTCTGGAATGGAATTTGCTTACAATAGATGTTTTCTGTTTCATTGTTGCACACGGAAATGCTTGGCACTCTTTTATTTATTACTTATTTATGTAAATGTAGATGTGTGCATAAATATAATATTTAATCTGATTTATTGGGGAAGCAAGTGGAGCATGCAAGCCAGTAGGTTAATTAAGCGCAAAGAAAGCGATAATTGTGAGATAATTTTACTTTACCGGAATAAGATTTCAGCATGCAAAGCTTTTTCGAAATTTATTGTATTTAAAATATTAAAAGTTAATAAATTTGAAAGATAAAAACATTTGTATATTAGCTAAAAAAAGTATTAAAGACTAATATCAATAAAATCTAAGTTGTAACAATAATAATTTTATGTTAATAAAAACTGGTATCGACCGCAGTCGAAAATTCGACCAATAATAATTCTCACCGCAAGTAGTAGGTTTTATCAAATATAAATTGAACTGTGCAATGTGATAAAATATGTTAAGATTTTTAAATTCTTTAAGCTCCTTAAACATTATTTTATGATGTTTTAAACTATTTGCAATGGTATTTCAACCACTCCTGCACAAGATAAGACGAATGTTTTGGTTCATTATCTTGTTGAAATTGCCAAGTTGTCCCATTAAGGCCCAGTTTTTTGACACTTGGACTTACATTTTCTTTAAGAATGTCGCGATACACATGTTTATCCATTGTCTCATCTATGAGCACGAGCTTCCCGACACCAGTTGCTGCGAAACACCCCGAAATCATCACATTTCATCCATCGTGTTTAACTGTTTTGAGCAGATTGTTCTTTTGAAGCTCTTTATTTGGCTTTCGCCAAATCTTTTGTGCTCCATTTGACCCAAATAAATTAAGTTTTGATTCACCACTAAATATGGTGGTGTTCCAAAAAACGTTGGGGTTATTTAAACGCTGTTTAGCAAATTTGAGCCTCTTTTTCTTATTTACCTTCGAAATGAAGGGTTTTCGTCGAGGAACCCGGGTATTCCGAACAGTTTGTGGGTTGAAATTGGTTTCAAATGAATTTTGCAGGGTTTCGCACAATTTGACAGCCGAAGTTTTTGGATTTTGTGCCACCGTGGACACCCCAATTCGTTCCTGTCGTTGGAATAATTTCTTTGGGCGGCCAGATCTGCTCTACGGAGCTATTTTACCAGTATTACAATAATGCATAAAGATGTTTCGAACGCTGGACCATGATTTATCGACGAGTTTGCCAATTTCAAGATAGGACTTTTTTGTGCCTTATTTTACCTTTCAAGGTTGATGGTATGCCGATATTAATTTTTGTTTTTCTTCAGATATGTAATAAATGAATACATTTAGAAAATACCATTTTTTATTTTTTTTCATTAGAAGAAAAGTTATAGCACTGAGAAGTTTGATTTTTTGCGTGTGCCAATAGTTTTGACTCACTGTAATTGACCGCCGTAGCCCAATGGGTTGGTGCGTGATTACCATTCGGAATTCACAGAGAGGTCGTTGGTTCGAATCTCGGTGAAAGCAAAATTAATAAAAACATTTTTCTAATAGCGGTCGCCCCTCGGCAGGCAATGGCAAACCTCCGAGTGTATTTCTGCCATGAAAAAGCTATAGATAAAAATATTTGCCGTTCGGAGTCGGCTTGAAACTGTAGGTCCCTCCATTTGTGGAACAACCAAGACGCACACCACAAATAGGAGGAGGAGCTCGGCCAAACACCTAACAGAAGTGTACGCGCCAATTATTATTATTTTTTTTTAATTGGCTTACAACAAAAAATGCTGGCTGTGAAGCATAGATATACTCAGCCAATTTGGTGTTCTCTGACCTAGGGTAATTTTTAAGAGATTTGGGGTAGTGATGATTGAGCATGGTGAAAATATTTTTAATAGTGTGGCCAATATCAGGCGAATAAGAGTACAAAGACTTGATCGTAAATTAATTTTTTAAACATTGTAAATAACACAAGCTTTTTGTATTAATATTTAGGAAATAAAGATTAATTTTGTTTATTTAATGAAATAAAGGGAAAACAGCTTCAGAAGTTGTTTAAGGTTTGACACGGAAGGCAGTAATTTTCAGACTTGAATTCTAAAAATGGTTTCCCATCAAGGTTCAGATTTCGGCTACGTGTTATATTCAATTTAAAATAAGCTTTAAATATATTATTTTATTTTGAAACATCAGGTTGCAAGCATAGCTTTTGTAATAATAACGGTATTTTTTCTATGTCTTTAATTTCATTCAAGGTTTTAACAGTTAGCGACGCTCGCCAATGTTTTATATTTTGGCTCATTATAAGCGCAATAATTTCACCTGTTACATGTGACCACTATTTTTTTTGCATAGTGTGGCAAATATTAGGTTAGTTAATGAGCACAGAGAAGCACTGCATTACGAGCACTAAAATGTAAGCAATGAGTGTTTTGAATTTTCCAAAACGTTCACTAAAAGTTTTTTAGAATAGAGACTGAATATTGAGAAAGGTCGTTTCTAAGGGAAAGTGGCCTATTTTGGAGGATAATGCATAATTGGTAATTAACGATCTACACAAAAAAGTTCATTATTGTAATCCAATAAACGTTAGATGAAGCCTCAAGTCAGGCAGGATCGATTTCGTAGAGAAAATAGTGAGGGAGAACATTTCGGGGAATCGGGAAAGACTTTATACCCCTTATGACATTTCTTCAGCACCAAGAAAAAGACGCAAAACACTACAAGTTTGGGGGAATTCGGATTTGAGCGCATATATGAAGCAGAAAGAAAGCAAGAAAGCACAACAAATCTCCCGCCAGCAAACAATTTTTTTCAAAAATCAGTGCGATTTGTGTGCCGCTTCAAACTTACACTTATTCATACAAAAATGCAATGCGCTGTAAAATTACATACCCGAAAATGTATGTAAAAAATTCATGATGAGGGAATTATATTATACATAGCCGGTATTGTCCGTCCGTCTGCTTATTGTGCACATTAACTAAGACAGAAATATATATTTCAGTGGAACTTGGTGCATATTTTGCTCTTCGTCCAAGGTAGTTTGGTATTGAAAATGGAAAATGAAATCGGTCTATAATCACGTACATAAACGAAAAAGTATTGCTTTGTTAAAAAGTAAGCAAAATTATTCAAAGGCAATAAAAGGGATAAACCAAAAAAACGAAAAATAAAACAAATACGATGAAAAAGAAATTCGGAAATGGCGATCGAATCCGTCTGCTGTAACACTCATTGCATATGAGTTTAAATGTATGTATGAGTTCAAAATGCCGGGCCTGAAGTAGTTCCTAACATATGGTTGTGAGGTATGGACTCTTAAGGTTGATGATTGTGCTCAGATTGCTCGCATGGAAAGAAAAATTTTAAGAAAGATCTTTGGCCCAATAAGAATGGATGATGGTACCTATAGAATCCGATTGAACTCTGAACTGAATGATCTAACTCAGAACGAGACAGCTGTGCGTTTTGTAAAAGCGCAGCGCATAAGATGACTAGGTCATGTGATCCGTATGCCTGTTGACGGTACCGTGAAGAAAGCCTTGACAGGAAAGCTAATGGGCGTGAAGGCCAAAGGCAGACCGAGGAACCGTTGGATAGACGCAGTGGCACACGATCTTAAGAAGCTGGGAATACGTAACTACGAAACAATAGCTCGAGATAGACCGCTTTGGAGGAGCATTTCGAAGGAAGCTTTGACACACTCCGCATTGTAACGCTATGAAAGAAGAAGATGAGTTCAAAATTTAACAGCCGACTAAAACCCAATTTTATTAAAGTTCGGTGCGAACAGAATTTAGCACTGACTTATTTATTTTTATTCCCTTATAACACTGTCTCAACATTTTTACCATTTTTAAAACGAAACCAGCCGTTGACCCACCCTTTACATTTGCACTTTCACACTACCGCACCTCAGCACACGGCGTATGAGCAACATTGATTTGAATCCGATTTGCTTGGGTAGTAAATTTCACTTACATATTCGGTGATTTCAGCAGCGATTATTTTCGTTAGACTATCGCAAGAATGTGTACGCAAATGACTAGTTGAATGCATTTCCTTCCAAATAAGTTAATACACGTATTTTTGATTCACACTTTTTAATTAAATTTTACATGACAGCGCACTTGCAAAAGCATTTCAAAATATACTCGTAAATAAGTAGTTTGATGCAAGATGTTGGCGAATTTAAGTAGCACTGCTCAAATCACATTCTTCTCTTGTTATCACGATACGTTTCGTATACTTTTAAAATAAATGAAAAATGCATTCGTCAAATTGTATGCGCGTCGATCGTTGTAAAATTTGCTACTGACTAAAGTGGAGTTTGTTCCAGCGGACAAACCGAAAGGCGACTTCACATAAAAACAATGTATTCCATTTTCCAATCACAATACACTTGTATACACTTATACATACATACATACACACATACATACACACAAATGTATTTAGTGCGTGCATTTATTCACTCATTCCAAAGAAATGAAAATGAAGTTAAATTAAAGACATCGATATGGCAAATAGTAAATAAGTCTAAGTACATAGACGAGGCGCGACTACTTCACAATGAAAATCAAATGGTAAATAAAAACAAAAAATATAACAAAAACAAAACAAAAAAAAGGAAAACAAGTGAAAAAGCAAAGAAAATAAAATGGTAGCAAAATGGTAGAAAAGAAAAAATTGTGTATATTGGAATTAAAACGGCGCTTAATCATCACAAATGAACGCGATTTGAGGTGATTATAAAGCAAAGTGTGCGTGCGTGTGAGCGTCTGTGAGAGCAAGCACCTATTTATGTGTTAGAGTGCATGTATGTGTGTGCGTGCATGCGTTTGCTGCTATTTATTATTTATTTTATGAACCATTTAAAAGCATCTGGATGGCTATGAAGCGATACGCGGCGCGCTTCATGGGTACCAGACACTGTAACGCGTACACCACACACCAATAAGCAATAAATACTATATACATACATCCATACATACAAGCACGCATTCACACATCGCACATTGAGGAGAGCTGTTGTTGATCAGAGGCTGCCAGTAGCGGTGACAACGCGGCGGTGGCGAGTAGCAGCTGATATCACTGAAGGCTCAGCTGACCAGCGCATTGCACTGGCTGCCACCGCAAGCTGTACTTATCAGCAGCTACATTTGCAGCAACAATGACATATGGCTGTGGCGGTGTAGATTTCTAATGGCAACGATACAAGCGCCTCGACGGCTACAGCTGCTGCCAATGTCGGCCCACACACAAAAAAGGCCCGATATAAATATGTGGCACTTTCGTTTCATTATCGCTGAACTCTCTTTAGTAATTGCTTCCGTGCCGATTGATAATTCAGAATTTGCATTGATAGTTAAATATGTAAAGATGTGTATACCTAAATATATGTGTGTATGTGTTTATATGAGTATGTATATACTTAAGAAATTCAGTGCAATAAATTTCAGTCAATTTGGTAAACAAGTTCGGAGGAGCGCTCAAAAGCGTAAAAAAAAAGAATGTTTCGGAAACGTCACCTACAATCCTACATGGGACTCAGAGCAAAATATTTTTTTTCTTCAAAATATTATATGACATTCATTTAGTGTTACAATAATTAGGAAAGTGGTCTAAGTCAAAAATGTGAAGAAATTATTGTATATACACAAAACAGACGGAAATTGTACAATTAAAGTGGCATTGGCGTGTGTGAAAATGGTTCAGTCATAAAATAAAAATATTGAAACAATAGACCACCAATTTTTGGTGACGGGTCATATTTTTCTACAGAATGACCGAGATTTTGGGTTGATTGACATGAAAATAAAAAAACAAATTAGTTATACAACACTGCGTATTATTGTGAATTGATGGAAAAGTGTAGAAGAAGAAATACGAATATAGCCGGATTTCATATCAGCGAAGTCACTAGAAGAGGGGAAAATCTGAACCGAAGCTTGCACCTCTGTTTCACTGACGGTTCTAAGATGGATTCGGGAGACGGAGCAGCGGTATTCTCTTAATCATACTGCTAGTGCTTTTCAAGCAGAAGTCCTTGCGATCCTGCAGGCATGCAAAATGCATATTTTCTCCGATAGCCAAGCCGCGATTAAGGCTCGACACCATAGAGCAGAACGAAATTAGTGAACTCCTGTAAGGAGGTCAAATCTCTTGGGTGTGCAGATAACATTTCTCTGATCTGGGTTCCAGGTCATAGGAGCATAGAGGGAAATGAAATTGCTGATGGGCTTGCCAGGAAGGGGACTGAATAGGCCTCAGAGACCTCTTACTCACACAAATTATTTCTCTGGAAAGCGTAGAAAAGATGGAGCTCCATTTCTTCATGTGCTATTTCGAAAACCCTTTGGTCCCCATACGATATACGAAGGACACAGAAAGTCCTTTATACTCCTCGCCATTCAATTTCCAACTCGTAGCTGTGTTTACCGGTCACTGGACGATCGGCACACACGCGAAAAAGCTAGGGTTACCATTTAACCCTCATTGCAAAGCTGTAGGGACCTTTCAGAGCAGGAGATTGTAGAGCATTTTCTTTGTAAATGTCCGAGTTTGGCAGCTAGACGACTAAGGTCACTGGGCGCTCCTTTCTTCGACAGCCTGGGGCAGCGCGCCAACCCAAATCCAATAAATCTCCTCCATTATATCAAAAGCTTTGGCTGACTGTAAATATCTGCCTGTTGGAGGTCTCATATTGGTATCAAAACAGCGCTTCAGTGCTACTTGAGGAGTTGCCGACTGGCACTTCAACCATTTCACCTACCTACCTACTAGAAGAGCCAACAACCAGAATAGTGAAAAATACCGCGGCCGAATCTATGTCTTGATTACAAATACGCATTCTTTAAAAATTAACCTTATAAAGCTTCTTTAGCTGGTTCTAAATTCTATGTTTTGTTCGGGAGCTACCTAGAGGATACTTGGGCGAAGCCTGGAAGTTGTGAGAAGAATCGCCTTGGCCACTCCCAAGTCAATGGCCATCAGGGACTTTCCCCACTTGCGTGGACTTCTGCACATTGAACCAGCCTTCGCTAAGTCTAAGACAATACCAACTTTAAAAGCAACATTTTCGTATGAAAATCACACAAGATTATGAATATGAAAATTAAAAAAATTCGGTTAATCGAGACTAATAAAATTGTAAATAGTAAGCACATAGTAAAAACTAGTTTATATAGATTTTACTTACATAAGTATTCATATATGTATGTAAGTCATCAGACAGCTATTAGAAATAGTAAGTAGGACTGTTTCAAAAGCTTAAATTGTAGGAAGCGATTTATTTCTATACATAGTGCCGTATTAAATACTCTTTTAAAGATATCAAAGTCACCGGCACATCATTTTCCAGGATTGTTTGATGAACAAGGCAGGTACCTGAATAAATATACCGCAATAAAAATAAAAATTCGGCCGAGCTCCTCTTCCAATTTGTGGCGTGCGTCTTGATGTTGCTCCACAAATATAGGGATCTAAAGTTTTAAGGCCACTCCGAACGGCAGATATTTTTTATGAGGAGTTTTTTCACGGTAGACATACTCGTAAGTTTGCCATTGCCTGCCGAGGGGCGACCATTATTAGAAAAAAAAAAAAACGTTTTCTATTATTTGATGTTCATGTACGGTGATTCGAACGTACGCAGTCCCGAATAATAGTCAAGCACCAACCCATTAGTTTGCGGCGGCCGCAATAAACACACTTAAAAAGCGATATTCTTCGTCCATGGCAGACACTTATGACTTGAGAATAGATGTAAAACCAGGCTAATCAAAGAATATTCTCAGTAGCAGGAAGTGCGCAAAAAACTTTGCCCCAACTTCTCACTCTATGTACGAGCCGTGGTGTATAATTGATGATTTTAAGGTACCTCTGCCCTCGCAAAAATAACCGATATGGGGCATATCGTCATATGACATGGTGAAAAGATTTTTAATGGTGTGGCCAATATCAGACTGTAAGCCAGCGCTCAGCGAATTTGACAGAATCAGCGGATGAGCTGACGTAGTGCGGATAACGAATCGGTTAGTTAACGAAAATACTAAGAATGTGTTAGTGGTACACGAAAAAAATCAATACAATCTCACTTCTTTGTCGTATGAACAACGACTGATTGGACGAGTGTGTAAATATATGTGAAATGATCGGGTGGCGAATCGCCCTCGTTACGTAACAGCCGAAGCTTCTCTCAGAGTTTTCTTTTTCACCATAGTTATTGGTCAAACCTAGTAATCTATTATCCTTGGTATGGCGTTGTGGCGATAAGATAACGAGGTTCGCAAATCACAATGAAATGTTTTAATTTGATTAAGACCTCAGCGCATGTGGAATGAAAGACTGGCACGAGTTCGCAAAAAAGACTGGCAACAGGCGAGGGTTTTTGGTTTTTGCCCAAAAGGTTGTAGAAGTACATTAAGATTGAAGGCTAAACAATTTCTTTAACAATGGCGAGTTTAATATTAACCGTGGCGAGTTTCATATTAAATTTTATAGCAATGCGTTGCTAAATTGTTATACTTCATACGAATGAAGCCCATGGCTATACTGATTTATTTTCTTTCTTTATTTAAGTGAATGATAACAACTTTACTGACTAGATTTACAGGGTAAAATAACAAAAGCTTAAGAACTAAAATTAAATAGATAGTCTATTTGACAAATAATAAGACGCAATAAGCGACTTAAATAAAGGCCTTGGCATCGCAAATCAAGATCAAGACTTCTAGGAAGCCAATTAAACTTTTCTTCTTGTAAGAGGTGCGAAATTAAGGTATTTAGATCTGAAAACTTCAATATCTCTTTTATGTATGAGAGAGGTACTCTTTTACGAGAGCGAAGTACTCTATTACAAACATTCAAACTTACTTGGCCGAGCAGATATTATTTTGTATATAAACATTAAGCTTTGAATAAGTCGTCGGGTGGCTAGAGACTCTCAAAGTGCAAAGGTTGAAGAGCAAAACGTACAAACTTGCGTTGAACTCTTTCATTCTAAGAGAATGTGTGGAATACATCGGATTGCAGATGATGGAGGCGTTCTCCAATTTCGAACGGACTAAATCATTATATAAGATTTTTCTAGTGTATGGGTTTTAAAAATCACCAGCATAGCGTCGCAAAAAGTTAAGGTGGCATATACCTTCGTAATAATAGAGTTAATATGCATAACGAACGAAAGAGACGAATCAAAAGTAGCACCAAGATCACGAATTTCATTGACTGGAGCAAAAGTTATGATACATTTGAAACATAATAAGTTAAGGAGAGGGGATTCACAGACTTGGAAAACGTCATGTGATAATACTTACTAGTATTAAGGGGGGAAGTCCATGTAAAATTTTGAAAAAATCGAAAGAATATTATCTTAAGAATATGCTGTAAAATTTTCATGCGTAAATTCCTAATATCGTAGCTTCTATAGCTCATTAACTATGTAGAGAGCGGTCTGCGCGCTCCTGTACTTCAAACTTTGAACTGATTTATCTCGAAACTGTATTTTTAAAAAGTGCTCGTCTTGTAACTCAAAAAATTATCGACCGATTTGTTTGAAGTTTGGTGAGGTCTTTTGTACATTACTATCGGAAGGATAAACCTAAAATTCCAGATATTTCGCGTTGATAAATTACTTTTTGGGGGTTAAAAATGTCAATAAAATAGCCCTAACTTCTGACTCTTTTTTCAAAGGCTTATTTTATGATTAATTTTATACTTTTTTTTTTTAATTTTATAGGTTCATCCTTTGCGTTAATATGTTATAAAAAAAAAAACAAATTTAATTTTTTTGTTTCAGATCGATAGATTAAGAGTAATAAATAGAGCAGTTTGGGACCTCGTGCACTAGGCAGCCGACAAGAAATGATCCTGAGCCGCCATTTTGGAAAACAAAATTTTTTTTGTTACTCTCGAAAGGTTAAATAAAGTTGTGTTAAAGCTTCAAAATGATATAATTTTTTTATCATCTTTAAAAATATGTTTAAAATAGATCGATTTTGAGGCTTCTACATGGACTTCCCCCCTTAAGACATACATAGTTGCTTTTGCAGAGTCCGGTCATTCAGAGAGCATTTAACTCTTCCTGTAATAACAATATGTCCGATACTCCTCTCCATAGGAAAAAACTCTCTGCGAAAAAAGTTTCAAATCATCTGAATAGAGTAAATATTTCGAATACTTGACCGACCAACGTTGCTAATGAAAAGTGTAAAGAAAATAGGACCAAGAACGCTACCTTGTGGTACTCCAGAAATTGACACAAATGTATGGGATTTAGTATTGCCATTCTGAACAAATGAGATTCTATTTGTCGAGTATGATTTTAGCCATAACAGGAAAGCCGAGTGGTACTGAAGCGATCGGTACTGCATTCGAACGCGAATGCTTCACGCTAAACAGCTGACTGTTGTAATGATTTTTTCATATTTAACAATCACTCCTCGTGCGAGTGTGAGTTGGCGGGCTGCTGAAGGCGGTAATTTACTATGCCAGTTCTCTTTGTGTAACAGTCAATGAGAGCACCAACTCTGGTTGCGCGAAGACAAGCACAGAAGTTTTAATTAATTTGTCGCTCTGTTTGTGTTTCTTTACTAAGTAAAAGCTGTTTTATTTTTAATAAGGAGAGTTACATTTCGTGTTCACTTTTTGGGGGACGGAAAATTTTTGAATGTTGAAACATTTTTTTATATACCGTCACCAAAAAAAATTGTCAAAAATCAATGCGATTTTTGACTCACTTGGAATTTGCATTTTTAATCAATCAAAAATTCAATGGGCTAAGAAACTGCTTGGTCAAAATTGTTTTAAAAATTAAGAGAATGTGTGAAATTTTGAAGAAAATGCATTGAATTTTTTTTATTTTAATTTGCACACAGTCAAAAACTAGGACTTATATGGTTTTTGTAGGAGTATGAACTACAGGGTGAACGAGTGTTACCTATTCAAAACATCATAACTTTTTTGTGTGAAATTAGTTTTTATTGATTTCAAAAAACAAAATTGTTCAAAAATGATTACAATTTAAACATATATTCCCTTTAGCCCGATATGACCACCTTTTGTCTTGATTACAGCCTTCAAACGGTCAAAAAATGAGTTGCATACTGCAGGAATGTGATCTTGAGGTATTTTGACCCCTTGCTCTCCAAAATGGAACAGATGGAATAGTCCATCGGATTTGCGGCTGGCGAATTCGAAAACCATTGTGTGGACGAAGTGAAGTGTGGAGCATGATTTTTAACCATTCTTGGTTCACACGAGCTTTATGAGACGGTGCCGAGTCCTGTTAGAACGTCCATGGTCTACGACCGAAATGTTTGCGTGTCCACGGCTCTAAAGCAGCTTCTAAAACATTTTCCCGATAATAAGTCGCATTCACTTTGACACCAGGCTCGATAAAAACGATTGGAGAGCGTCCATCAGCGGTCACTGCGGCCCAAACCATTACTTGCGATGGGAAATTGCTTCGAGTGGCCACACGTAGGCTCAAATTCTAGTATGAGCGTTCGGTAAAGTAAACACGATCGTTTCGAGTGTTTATGAACTGCTCAATTGGGAAATTTTTTTCATCAGAAAACTTAATGTTAGGAAATTCGCCACGTTCGTGCAAGCGCAACAACTCCTTTGCTCTCTCGCACCGAACTTGTTTTGCTGGGGTGAAAGATCGTGTGCTTTATGGAACTTGTAAGCCTTGATTGAGCTCATTTTTCAATATGCGTCGAGTGCTGTCCTGCGATATTTTCAGTTCTTTGGCCATTTTTCTTCCACTTCAACGTGGATCTCGTTCAAGTCGGGCTTTCATTTTCCGAACGATTTCTGGCGTTGTTGCGGTTTTTTTTGGTCCACCTCCACCTACCAGTATCATTGTAACGTTTTATAGTGCGATACACAAACATTTTATTCACTTTGAGGTGATTGAGCTCACGAACAATGGCTGGTTGTGATTTTCCAGCCAAATATAAGGCAATCACACCATTACGTTTGAATTCCATCACAGAAAAAAAATTCAACGTTGGTGTCATGAGCTGTTTTACAGATACAAGTAGTGTGAAGTTGGTAACACTTCATATCGTTCACTCTGTATATTTTCATAAAAAAAAAAAATTAATGAAGAAGGAACAAATAAATTTTCAAAACTTATAAATAGGTTTCGGTGCTATAATTATTTAACACAGTATAGGCTATTAGTTAGTCGCATATTCGCACTGGACATGCAAAGCCCGCAATTTAAATCGAATTTAAAACAGTCTCCAATTCTGCATTCGCCACGTATTGCCGTTTACTGTTGATAACAACCGTAGTCGTTTTTCCATATTTTGTGCGGCTATTCGTGGCATATCGAATTGCAATGGCAGCACTTAATTCAATTACATATTGTACAGACAACCGACAAACACGGCCGATAAGCGTGTAGACAAGCTGGCAGACAGGCCGGTGGTCGATGCGATAAACCAACGCACAGCAAAAAAATTAAACGCGAATGGCAATGCAACAAATTCTTTGAAGCAACAGTTTGCACAAACACTCACACACACATATATACATGACTGAAATGAATTTAGGGTGTACATTTTCTTTTATTTAATTATTTATTGTTGTAATCGCCAAACGCCAATGCGAAATTAATGATTTTTCGCATATTATGCCAGCGCAAGCAACTTTGTGTTTACGCAACATTGACGTGCTAACTAGCGCAGCAACATGTTGCCGACATGCGAGCCAATCATGTACGAATGTCTATGACTAGCGTTTTGCGGCTACATTTAACCTCGAACAGCGACAGGTGAACTTCAGTGCTGAAGCATAAAAAAAGTGTTTGTTTTTGTTTTTATTTTTCGGGCATAATAGTTACAAATAAATTTTATTTTACTTTTTTGCGAATATGCACGGCATTTATCTTTATTTATTAGCGTCTTTCGCATTTGCACAGTTTGACATTCGCAAAACCAGTTGGACTTGTTGCGGTGTTGCGCGTACATGCAATTGCTAGTGCATTGGCTGGTTGTCAATGTGTCGTTGTAGCGCGTTGTTGGTGTTGATATGATTTATATGAAAATTAATCAGCTGGAAATTGCATCTTTTGCCGCTAAATATGCTTTTAATCGCCTTTTAATTGCTTTGATTTTATTAAATTTTGTTACTATTGCCACATTGGGCGCTTACTAAGCTGATTTACTTTTGGAAAATGTCCAGTAATAAATACACGAGTTCACAAAATGTTTATAATTATGATTTATTTTCGATTCGCCATAGTTTTATGGCATACAATTTCGGTGAAAATACATGGTCGTATACTTGTGCTTAGATATTTAAGTCACTTTATTATTTTACAATATTAACCATATTTTCATGGGAATTTTTTTTGTTACATTTTTTTAATTGTAATAAATTAAATTTTTAAAACTTTGTATCAAAGGCACAGCAATTTAAAATGAAATGCTTTCGAACCAGTGCTTTATATGGAAAAAATTTTCAATATAAAATGCAAGAAAAATTGTCAAAAAACAAAAAACGAAATGTTTCAACGACTTCAAGCTGAAACTTTAAAATAAATAACTTGCAAATTCAATTCTATTAGGTTTTTGGCCGAGCTTGCCTTCCTATTTGTGGTGTGCGTCTTGATGTTGATCCACAAATGAAGAGACCTACAGTTGTAAGCCGACTTCGAATGCCAAATGGTTTTAAAGAGGAACTTTTTCATGGCAGAAATACACTCGGAGCTTTGCCATTGCCTGCCGTTACCGCTATCAAAAAAACTTTTTCTATTATTTTATGTTCATGTACGGAGATTCGAACACATGATGGAAAGAATAATGAGATGGCGCCTATCGTGGTCCCGTTACTTTGCTCTGAGCGAATTTGACAAATTTGATTTTAGCTCCAGTATGGCTAGATTACCATTTTCGTAACTTGATTTAGCATTTTTTTTTGTTATTTAGGCTCGGAGTTTTAGTTCTTTCTTCATGACATTTTTCTAGCCTGTTCTAATTAAAATGTAATGATTCTAATTTTGTAAAATATACATTTTTGTAAAATATACATTTTAATAATTAGTTAAATAATTCACTCAGTTTTATTTAACTGAGCTTAGCTTTACTTTTTTTTAACATCTGGCGGCATTGCCCGCGATTGCAGGTGTTGTTGGTGTTCTTCTGCTTTCGGCAGTCAAATCTCTCTCTCGCTACTGCAGTGTTGCCTAGCTTTGGATATAAAAACGCACTAAAATGCCCATTTAAAGAAAATAAAACACGAAATTTTTATTGTGTTACTTAAAGAACTTTGTATGCGTGAGAAGTTGTCTTTAAAATGTGCGTTTATTTTTTTAACTAATATAAATGTCTTATGGTTACGTACAATTTAATTTGTGAGTCTTATGTTAAGAGAAACTCTTTTGTTAAGAGAAAGACTTTTTTGCTATATTTGAGGTTATGTAATTAACTAGATAAGGTACTCTTTTTGTAAAAATATCAGTATGGTTTCTTTAGTATTTTCTGGTATTTTGTGGCTTATTTTTACAATGAATACACCTCTTGATGGCCTATGCCTCACAAAGGATTGATGGCCGGAAGAAACGATTACACCTCTACGGCTTTAATCCGCATTCAGTAAATTCAAACGCCTTTTAAAATGTGTAAAAAGGTTTTCAATCTTAAGATGAGTTGAGAGAGGGACATTTAATATTATTTCATAACCTTAAAAAGAGCAAAAAATTAAATTCAAATTCAAATTTTATGAAAACCAACTAATTTTCATTAGCACTAAAATCTTCTCAGAGTTGCCTTTTTTAACCTTCTTTTGTATAATAATACAGTTTTTTTGTAACTTAAAGCTTCGGTAGCTTTACATTAAAAAAAAAGAAACAAACACGAAACTTCAAAATTTTCGCATTTTCGGTATAAAAAAGTACTAAATTTATTGCGAAGAGCAAATGATTGGCAATACGGCACAGCTCGGAAAAACGTGACGTCACGCACTCTCTGATGGGCGCAATCTTCTTTCTATCACTCTTTATTCGAACCTACGAACCTTCCGAATGGTAGTCACGCACGAACTCATTCGGCTACGGCAGCGGCCTTCCACTTTATTGTACTAAAATCAATGGGATATAAATCTGCATACCCAGAAGTTTTCTTAAGACTCTGTTTAAAAAGTTGAAAATTTGTATGAGAATTTTGTGAAATTTGTTAAATTTTTGTTAATTTTGTACAAGGTTTGGACCTTTAAAATTTTACAAGGTTTTTGTTTTACAATGAACTATATTCCTATAAATACTCGTAGTTAGCGATAAAAAATTAGCATGAAAAAATATTACGAATACTATTCTAAAATGATAAAGTGAATTAAATGTGTGAGCACAAGTGTACGCATAATTTCGCTCGCAGACATTTGCAATTATTTTCAGATTACGAAAGTGCAAAAGTTATTGAAATTACAAAGAAAATGGCTGTTAATGAAACACATCGTAATTGCTTTTGGAGTGGCTTTATTGAAAAGGTAATTGTGCACTCTTCGACGAGTGATGTCAAAAACCGCCATTGTTCATACGGATGAGATCACATAAGAGTCGTCATTTCCAAGTACAAAAATATTTCGTGGTTTCTTTTTCAAATGGTAAAATATATTAAACAAATACTAAATAGTTAATAGTTTAAATGACAAATATTAAATATTAAATTTGGTTCTAAGGAAATTTTCCATAGCCTGCTTTTTGTGTTTTCTTTTTTTTTTGTTTTTGTTTTTTTTTTTTTTTGTCGGGACAGACTAGCAAGTACAGCACTCAGGCACAATTAAATCCATTGTACTGCACTCGGATTCCCTTTTTCATTTTCTTTAAATCTACTCGACCTCCGAAGAAATCTGAGTAGATCTTGTGGTGTCAAGGAGCCAAGGTAGTCGCTTCTTAACACATCAATACCGAATACCTCAAGCCTGATTCTAGCGAAGTCGGAGCAGACGCAGAAAGTGGTCCGTAGTCTCATCCTCCTCTCGACATGCTGGGCAGAGTGTACTGTCTGAGATGCCCACCTTTTCACTTAATGGAATGGTATAAAAGCTGAGAGTGGCATATCTGGAATAAGCAGAAAAACCTTTTCGTTCTAACTACTCGAGTATACTAACTCGAGAGATAAATAAATTAAGTGCGAGCAAAGCAAATTTTATAAGACGTTTAAAGGATATAACACCACACCACGATTATTATTAGTGTTATGAGTGGATTTAGCGCTGCGACCTGAAAAATACGCATTAATTGAGTCGCCTTCATGGATTTAGCGTATTTCTCTGACCCCAAATTCGTCAGCAGTATTTGTCGTTTTAGTATTTGTCCTTTTTTATAGAGTTTAATTTCCTCCTCTGCAAAAAATTCTGCTTACTCAGGTGTTTGCACCTCTCGCTTATGTATCAGTGCTGTGCACGATGTCAGCATATGTTTGGTGGCTTCATCTTCTTAGTTGCCTCAACGACTCGAGCTCGCTATCAATGTCGCCGATTCTACACTTTACGCCAAAAGTATACGACTACCTCACTTTCGGCCACTCCTATTTTTTTTTGTTTTTTTGGTTCAGAGACCATCTCACCCAGTCATTTTCCCATGTTAGTTATTTCCAGGCTGATCTCTCCAACATGGGTAGCCCGGATTGTATGCCTAAGCGAAGGCCAACCACCAATCGTCAAGGTTTATGTACCACGGAATTACATTTCAAGCGTTGAAAGTAACTATAAAATCTAGTCAATCGCCTTTTTGGCTGTTCAATCAGGAAAGTCCGCCTTTGGAGTTCCATCTGCAGTCTCCCTGTATGAAATATCTACTA
The DNA here is from genome assembly GCF_028408465.1 of Anastrepha ludens. NCBI lineage: Eukaryota > Metazoa > Arthropoda > Insecta > Diptera > Tephritidae > Anastrepha > Anastrepha ludens. The sequence continues at coordinate 31,670,392 of NC_071500.1, forward strand.
GCACCGCTTCAGAAGAAGCTAATTTATTCAAAAAGCTTATTAAATCAAATTTCGTTTGTGACTATTATAATTCAAATTCCGATAGTTCTTTGCAGGGTAATTCAAATGTCAACTTTAGTTTTTGAGCCTTACATTGATTGATGTAAAAAAAGGTACGAGTATTATTGGCCTAAAGCCAATCTCATCTGTTCTTCTTAGACAGTGTCTAGCTTTTACTTTGCCTCTTCAATTAGTTTTTAATAAACAATTAATCGCTGGTATTTTTATTGACAATTGTAAACTGTAAACTGATATTACCCCAATTTTCAAAAGTAGCAAAATAATGATGTTTCTATGTAATTAGCGATCGATTTCTAAGCTCTTAATTTGGCTAAGTTTTTTGTGGGCCTCATAAAGAATAAGACGTATTTTACCTGGCAAACTGTATACCAAAACACAAAGGGCACAACCATGAGCCTATGCGTGCTTCCAGCAAAAGCAGTAATTTAACTTAATTTTTGTTTTTTATGCAGAAAGAAAATGGACGCGCACTAAATATGCAACAATGATTTGGAATTCACTAGAAGTGAGAAGTGGTTCGAAAGATTGCTGCCACGTGAGCAGTGCTAATCAATACCCAAGAAGTAGCAGGGTATCAAGTACTCTCTTGATAAGTTCCTTCTTCAGCTAGATATTCAACTAAACACCAAACCAATTTGTTGTAATTTACGACTTTACAAGAATTTATTGCGTTACCGATGCCACTTTTCACATTCACATATCTTAGCTAAGAGAATAGAAAAAAAAATTAAATAAAGCAGCCGACAATTGAGTGGATGACAGTGGAAATAAATGTGGATAACGCCTAGGTAGTTACGAGTAAGTAGAGAGAATTAGTAAGTTGGCAAGGCAGGAAGCCAACGGCTGGGAGTCCAGTCGACAGGAAGGCAGCCAAGCAGGCCGCACATTAGTTACTAAGTAAGTTAGTGACTGAGTAAGTTGTTCCTTAAAGTAATTTATGCGCTGACATTTGCTTTTACCATAGAGATATGAGTGTACGAATTTATGGACTATGCCGCAAAGATTAGTGGGTAGTTTTAGGTTCTGCTCAAAAGAAAAATATTAATATATAAGCAATGGCAGGGAAGATATATTGGGTTGAACATGAGGCTGAAAATTTGTGAAGAGCGCTGCTGATGCCCTAAGAAAATCAAGCAAATTAAGAATAAAGCAAAAGAGGTTCTGTAATAAGGGAACGTGCCGTTTAATTTTCGACTAAAGCCTCTTCCTCCAGCAGCATTTAACGAATTTTTTTAAATGGTTTACGACTCACAAAATCATAAGGTAAGGCAGTTAGCTCGAACCAAAGAAAAAAAAAAACACACGCAACTATATACTACAAATATTTGTCACAAACTGCTAACAAAATAAAGGGTCTTTCAAAAGATGCGCATCGATTTTGTTTTAAAATAAAATATGTAAAAATTTAGATTCTTTCAGGTTTCACTATTTTTTTTCAAAAAACAGCGCTTGACGTTTATATCATTTAAATGTCTACTTCGAGTAGGTCTACAGGTGGAATCCGATAAACATTCGATTCATGAATTCTTAATTGTTGAGAACGTCGAGGTATCGATGTTGAAGGTTGTTCAGTAACACTCTGCATTACAGCAGCAATACTCTCAACAGAGCGTCCAGGTTTTGGCCCTTTTTCTATCTTCGACCGAACTCGTTTCTTGTTCATCAACTTTTGAATCATTCGGTCGATTGTTTCCACCAAAAAAATTATGAATTTTCCGATATGTTGTCCTTAAAGCTTGGTGGAGATGTTGTCTGAGTGACGCAGTCTAGATCTAATTAGCCAGCTAAAGATGTCATTTGATACACTACTTGTAGAACCGCTACTTTTTACTAGTCGAGTCCTCTCGATTTGGTTATGAATCTGCCTATGCCGTCTACTTTCTTTTCTGAAATTTCTTTTAAGTTAACCATCGAGAATCCCTCCAGCATTATATATCATAGAGCACCCAGACTTGGGCACTCACACACACATAGTAAAAGACTGTTTCCTTAGACTCCTCTTGATTGCAGCTTCTACATCTAGCGTTGTACGGCCACCCCATCTTCCTGGCATGGTCTGCCAAAGCCCTGAGGCCGGTTATTGTTGACGTAGTTCTGAATGTGGTAGCCCGTGGCTTTCTTAACAACTCGTCAGTTCTGGATTTGTTGAAATTCGGCCATTTTGTTTAGTTATTTTGCAAGTGGCTGGGTTACTACATCTGCCAACGATCTGCTTCTGGAATAGCGAGAAGGTCTTCTTTTGCGGACGCCTCGGGGCGGATTAGTTATAGGATGCCCCCTGTCTTGCCAGTTCATCAGCTTTCTCATTTCCTTCTATGTTCCTATGGCCAGGTACCCAGCTGAGAGTGATGTCTGTCGTGCGTGCTAATGCATTAAGTTATTCTTTGCATTGCCTGACGATTTTTGAATGAGTGACTTTGAAGCGAATATGGCTGCTTGAGTATCTGAAAAAATATTGTACATACTTCCGATAGTTGTTGTGGATGGTTTCTAATTATACTGCGAGCTTCCTTTATGCCAAGAACTTCTGCTTGAAAAATACTATTCCGATTTCCCAGGCGAAAAGACTTTCGAAAAATTCGAGGCCTTTCGAATATACATCGGCCCCGACGACGCAATCCATCTTGGATTTGTCAGTGTAAAGTGCAGTTGAATTTTCTTTGACTATTGAATTCAAACCCCATTATATTTTCGTGGGGAACTTTACCTTAAACTTTAGAAATTAAGAATAGAAGTAGTAAAATCAGAGGAGTTACAAGTAAATCTTTGTCTGTCTAAGAAAATACTATAACCAAACATAGGTTCTACTATGACGGTATAGGTACATCCAGAGTGCGAGTTCGTGCTTTAAACCACAGTTTCTACTGATGATAATAATAATAATATTGTGTATCTTTCATGGTTAAAATTACATAGTTTTCTACTTGACAAATGTCAAAGATCACATAAAAAAAGGTACCGACTAGGAATTTTTCACTTCTGACACCTAGACGTCACTTTTGAAAGACCCTTTACTATAATGCACGTGCAGCTGAGTAATTGTTATTTAAAATATTTATAAGCAACTATATTATTTTTCCACTACTTTGCTCCGTTACACTTTTCCGTCAATAAAATACTTAGCTCGACTTAGAGCTGTCACTAATTTTTAAAATCCACTTAGCCGCTATGCACACATTCGTTTACCTACCTATCCTCACCTTGTTAATAACATTGTAAAAAGTGCAACCGAAAGAAATAAAATTTATAAAAACAAACAAAAAACACTATTTCAATCGTTACAATTTTCTTTTCAATTAATTTTCACTTTCGAATCTATCTAATGGAGAGTCATAAATTTTGTTGCCACCGCAAATGGTGTGGACGGCAGTGAGCAGTTAGCAGTCGACAATCGGCAGTCCGCCAGTCGGTAGTTGGCAAACGGCAGCACGCAGCCGCAAAACGCATTGCATGCTTATTCATCGCTTATATAGTAATATATATGTACGTGTGCGTGTGCATGCTTGTAAGCAGGCAGCAATCAAGTGACAATAAAGCTTGCCGCGTGTTTATAGCCAGCAATGGCATCAGCAACGCCATCAACGACACCGTCAAACAGCGGCAATAACGACAAGTCCGTATGTATTGATATTAACACTTGCGGTTGCGACATTTCCAGTTGCAGTTGCATAGCAGCAGCATCCGCTTGATACTGGCCGGCAATAGAGAGTGAGAAAAAATAATATAAAATGCAATAAACTTAAATAAATTCATCGATTGCCTGTTAGTAGGTAGTCAGCCGTTCGCATTCTTGTATCTTCATTGATTGTACAGTGGTTTTTCGTTTTTTGTTTTGTTCTGTTTTCCTCACTTTTCGCACTTAGTAACTGCTAATTTAGCTATTACTTTAACGACCTACTTTTATTTGAGTTGGCAGTAGCGAAATTATTATTGTGTTTGCATTTCCCGCTTTTTTTTTGTTTCAATAGGAAATTGTCGTCGAAAAGGACCTCTGCTGTGGCGTGGCACTCGATAGCGAAGCTTAATGGAAGAGTAGCGGCAATTAAATGGCAATAAAATATTTGAAAGCCAGGGAACCTGGTGCTGCGTAGCGTGAATGCGCAGTGGCTAACTAAAAACCATATGCGCGCATTAAGTGCACAATAACTATAACGTAGGAAAATTAAATGGGCAATCAAAAACAAAAAACAAATAAATAAAAAAAATAATAATAAAAAAAAAAAAATTTTACCAAATAAAAAAAGTTTATTAATAATAATAATATTAAAACTGTTTTTTCTGCATGCAAATATTAATGGTTATTCCTTACTGCCCCTCTAATATTAGGATATGAGTGGATGGATGCCCCTATCGATGTTACTGCGATGGGGAAAGTGTAAGAAACTTGAGCCAGCGTAATAGGAGATTTCAGATTAAACAAAGCTGGCAGCTTTGACACAGGAAGAGATAACATTTATGGATATACCTTTTGCTCAAATATGAACGAGACGTTGTCAATAAAACGGTCCGCGGATGACATATGGCAAAAATAAATTTTTTGTTTTTTGGTAGGACTGTTATAAACTTACATGGCAAATTTCAGCGTGATATGTCACATAGTTTGTGCTCGAGTGTGTTCTTCGAATTCTCTTTTATGACTTTAATTGTCTCAAAATGTTTTCCACGGAGCGGCAACTTGAGCTTGGGAAACAGGAAAAAGTCACATGGAGCCATATCAGGCGAATACGGTGCTTGCGGAATGATATTAACATTATTTTTGTTCAAATAATCGCGAACAAGACGCGATGTGTGAGCTGGTGCATTATCGCGATGCAAGAACCATGACTTGTTGTCCCACAATTCCTTCCTTTTAAGACGAATGTTCTCGCGCAAACGCTTTAAAACGTCTAAATAATATTCAGCGTTAACCGGTCGGCCTTGCGGAAGGAACTCCGAGTGCAATTTCCTTTACTTTTCCGATGTTTTCGTCGTTTACTGATGTTGCTGGACGACGTTCATAAGGCAAGTTTTCAACCGATGTACGGCCCTCTTTGAACGATTTGTACCACTGGAAAACACGTGCACGCGATAGAGCAGAGTCCCCATAGGTTGTCTGCAACATTTTTAAGGCGTCTGAAGCCGAAATTTTGTTGGAATAACAAAATTTCAAACAAATTCTTTGTTCAACTTGAATTTCCATCGTAAAATTCGAAGGTATGTAATATAAATGCAAGGCGAATTGAGTATTGCAGGTGGCGCCATTAAAAAGTAGTTACTTTACTGTGACGTCAGCTCCCATCGCAATAAAAAACAAACGATCAAAACAAAAACATAAGGAGCAGAACTTGCATTTTTGCGAAAATTCAGTGAATGGTTTGGTAATATTGTGGTTTGTGAGATTTAAACTAAACAAACTAAAGAAAACGGAGTACCGCGTATTAAATGAATTTAAAGCTTTCGGAAGACGCAATGGCAAGAAAATGCGTGAACTATTTCTATCGCTTCAGATTCGTTATAGAATGCCTTGTGTCTTGTTAGTTCATTAGTTCATCATTTTCTTCTAAGTTCTTATGGCCAAGTACCCAGATATGAGTGATGTCTGTCGTGCGCACTAAAGCATTAAGTTCTTCTTTGCATTGTCTGACGATTTTTGAATTGGTTGTAGGTGACTTTATAGCTAATATGGCTGCTTGACTATCTTAAAAAATATTGTACATACTTCCGATAATTGTTGTGGATGGTTTCTAATTATACTGCAATTTTGCTTTATGCCAAGAACTTCTGCTTGAAAAACACTATTCCAATTTCCCAGGCGAAAAGACTTTCGAAAAACTCAAGGTCTTTCGAATATACATCGGCGCCGACTACGCAATCCATCTTGGATTCGTCAGTGTAAAGTGCAGTTGTATTCTCTTTGGCTACTTGAATTCAAATGTCATTCTTTTTACGTGGGGAACTCTACTTTAAAGTTTAAGTTTAAGACGCAATGTAAGAAAATGTGTGTGTGTGTGCTTGCGTATAATTTCTTGTGTTTGGTTTTTTCCATTGCTTTCGCCTACTCTTCTTCTTCACAAACAAGTAATTCCCCTTCCTTTTGTTTGTTTATAGATGGACTCTTACGACACGGCGAACTTGGAAGGCGCAATCTCTTTCTCTATCATTCTTGATATAAATGTAGAGGGCGGTACATTTAGCGGATTACTATATTTGACACTCACAGCGCTTTTCCGCTGAAAAATCTTGAAAGAAAGTTAGTACCAGTGCCTCCGAGGAGCGAAATTAATCGCTTTACGCTTGAACAACGTTGCGAAATATTGCAAACTTATTTCCAAAGTCAATATAAAATAAAAATAAAATAAATAATTGGCGCGTACACTTCTGTTAGGTGTTTGGCCGAGCTCCTCCTCCTATTTGTGGTGTGCGTTTTGATGTTGTTCCACAAATGGAGGGACCTACAGTTTCAAGCCGACTCCGAATGGCATAAATTTTTATGAAGAGCTTTTTCATGGCAGGAATACACTCGGAGGTTTGCCATTGCCTGCCGAGGGGCGACCGCTATTAAAAAATGTTTTTATAAATTTTGCTTTCACCGCGATTCGAACCAACGACCTCTCTGTGAATTCCGAATGGTAATCACGCACCAACCCATTCGGCTACGGCGGCATAGCCTAAATAGTGAGTTCATTGAAAATGTGACAAAATTATATTACCTGCAGCGCATTTTCATCTCCTTAGCGGTTATGTTAACTAGCAAAATTGCGGCATCTGGCGATCGAAAAACCCGCACGTGATCATCGAACAGGAAATGCATCTTCAGAGAGTGACAGTTTGGTGTAGATTTTCGAGGAGTCTCATTATTGGCTCATTTCTTTTGAAAAATGCTGCTGGAGGCAGGATTTTGTAAGCGGATATTGAAAACATGGACTTGGAAGATTTTTTATTTCTGCAGTAAGGGGCGCAACGCCACATAGCCCCTTTTGCGTGCCGAGTTCAGTTCTCGTGTTCTCAGCCGTCTCGCTGATTTCAATTGACCACCTCGCAGCTGCAGTTTGACGCCATTAAACTGCTTTTTGTGAGGTGCCGTAAATTATCGATGTTATAGGTATTTATGTATAAACGATCCCTTGAGGTGAATATCGGGCACGCCATTTTCGAGAAAGAGACAGGAATCATCACTAAGGTCTTGGAAAACTGGTGTTTTGCGTGAAGGCCAGTAGGGAGCAGAGGTATGGCTGAGTATTACTGGAGCTTATATGTGAGACCCTTTACGGGTTTATTTCAGCTTTGTAGCTCATAAGATTTGCCGCGTGGCACCTTTGGATAAAATTATTAAGCCTTGTGGCGTGGAAGGCATCATAAGTTGATTATAAAATGAGTACAGCAGCTTATTTGTAAACCCGCCTTTAGTTCTGTAACACATATAATAATATTATATGACATCATCACAAATAAAGGTCCAGCGGCTTCGTTGACTGGGTTCTGTCGTCCGAATGTATACAAACGCTCCGGCTCTGAAAGTATTCGAAGTGGTACGAGCTGTTGGTAGTAGAGGGAGAGGAAAACTACCTCCACGTTGAAAAGATCAGGCAGAGAAGGACTTGAGCCCACTGGGTGTGACCAACTGGCGCCGGTTAGCATGAGAAATAACCGACTGGCACGCTTTGTTAAATTCTGCCAAAATCGCGTAAGCGGTTTTCGCGACAATCAGGAAAAAGAAGAATATGACATAATCTGAGACATTTGTGAACTCTCTTGACGTCGATGATATCTGTCGTGCAGTATCTATCGAATGCATATGCGTAAAAGTTATACTATAGAAGTTGCAAAGACAGCGAAATCATCGAAAGTGTGAAAAAAATCGTTATTTTTGCAAATGCTTCTGTAAATATTTGTCGGCCTCACTTTTCGTTCCCTACATTCATCTTTAAAAGAATCTCCTAGGAATTGAAGATTGCTAAAGCTTTTAGAAGTACTTTTTTGGATTTAAAGGTCAAAAGCTCTTTAGACCAGGGCAGACTTATTATGATTACACAACCAACTCAGACAGTGCGCTCTGCCCAGCATGTGGAGAGGAGGATGAGACGGTGGACCACTTTCTATGCGTCTGCCCAGTCTTCGCTCGAATCAGGCTTGAAGTTTTGGGCACTGATGTGTTAAGAAGCGACCACCTTGGCTCCTTGGCGCCACAAGATCTACTCAGATTTCTTCGGAGGTCGAGTAGACTTAAAGAAAATTAAAAAGGGGAATTCGAGTACGATAGAATTAATTGTGAATGAGTACTGCACTTGCTAGTCTGTCCCGACAAAAAACAAAAAAATGATTATACGAGGTGGTGTAAATTAATCAGCCAACTTCACTTTTAGATAACCTTTTTACTCAATAGAAAACAAATTTTGAGTGATGGAATAAATACTTCCATTACGACATTTACGCATCCCATTGCTTGTAGCTGCCCAGTTCATCAGAGTCAAATATGACGATACCATTAGCGGAAAATATATGTATATCTTCCGATAAGGTGATTAATTTTGCGCCACCTTGTATAAAACGAGATACTGTGGGCAAAAAGTAAGGTGAATTTATTTGTCAAACTTCGCGGGATTAAAATTTCGCTCTAGTTATTTTTTTCATGAGTTGGCAGCACTGTTAATAACATCTGGGTCAACTTTCATGTGAATGTCATTATCAGTAATATATTTACGCTTGCTTACCAAACGACCAACAGTGCATTTTTGGATTTTTACAATGTCTGATTTGATGGAGCAGAGAAGTGCCATCAAATTTTGTTTGCGGAATGAAATTTCCGCTGCGGAAACGTTTAGCATGTTGCAGAAGGCATTTGGTGATTCGACCATGTCGCCGAAAAATGTTTATAAGTGGCACAAAGACTTCAAAGAGGGTCGAGAACGTGTTGGTGACTTGGAGCGCTCCGGACGACCATCGACGTCAACAGATGACCAACACGTCAATAAAGTGAAGGAGTTAGTGCTCAAAAATCGACGGTTGACTGTTGAAGACCTCAAATCTCGTTTGGTTCCGAAAACTCTCAATTTATTGGAAAAAGTCGTTGCGTTGATGTGTGTGATGTGTGCTTTCAGACTATCAGGACAAGCTCAAATGCATCATTGCGGGAGATGAGACTTGGATTCATGTTTACGACCCTGAAACAACCGACCAATCAAGCGAATATCGTGCTAAAGGCGAGCACGTCAAAGTCGTTCAAAAATAAAGGTCATGATGACAGTTTTTTTCGATTTTCGTGGTATGGTGCACTGTGAATTCCTTCCACCTGGCCAAACTGTTAATAAGGAATATTATTTGAGCGTTATGCGTCGTTTACGTGAATCAATTCGTCTAAAAAGACCAGAATTATGGGCCAACAACTCTTGGTTTTTGCATCACGATAATGCACCGTCTCACACTGCACTCGTTCTTCGTGACCATTTCGCCAAAAATTCCACGCATATCGTTCCGCAACCACCGTATTCGCCTGATTTGGCTCCGTGTGACTTCTGGCTATTCCCAAAACTCAAGAGACCACTCCGGGGAACGCGTTTCGAGTCGATTGAGGAGATAAAAGCTGAATCGAAGAAGGTGCTCATGGCTATACCGGAAATGGACTATTTGGCATGTTTCGGGGAATGGAAAAATCGTTGGAATAAGTGTATTTCATCGAGAGGGGATTATTTTGAAGGCGATGAAATTGGTTTACAAGAATAAATACAGATTTTTCATTTTACAACCAAATTCACCTTACTTTTTGCCCACAGTAGAATTAAATACTAATTTTATAAAAAATAGCAGTTTGGCTTTTGGAAAACCGCCTCAGTTATGTGCTGCCTATGAAGATCAGATAGGTTTTATGGGAAGCTTTTCCATGCCACTATTACATTCCAAGGTTTTGCATCGTCATCCATTGGTCGACCATCCTGTGCAAACATGCGCGCACCTTTCTTCTTTACTTGATTTCATCCATCTGCAGTTGTCCAATTGAATTGTGAATTGCAGAGGACCACAGTGAAAATTGATATCAATCAGCAACGCACGTAATGCAATTTCCAGCCGCAACTTTTTTTTCATTTATACTAATATAAAACAACACTACAAATGCGTATGTGGCAATGTAAATGTTGGTTTTTTTTGTTTTTGTTAAATAGTGAATGCGAAATTTATGATATTGACTTCGCTTGATAATTAGGAAGTTTTAAAAAATGTGTTTTGCTATAAAATTCCAAACATTAACGAATAAAAAATTCGAATACAACTCCAGTTAAATAATACTGAAGCTCTTAGCTATAAAAGTTGAAATAAAAAAATCAATTAAACTTTTTACTATCACTTAATTTTGGAATTGTACATGCGAATACAGTGTCAATGAACTGGGAATGTTAAAATTTCGAAGGAGTTACAAATTCCGCTAGGATACAAAATTACTTGTACCAGAAAAAAGTACTAGTTAGTTTAAGATTTACGAATACACATAAGAAGTTACGTATGTGGTATAGCAATAAGTGCACGAGGTTACGCAAATATTTATGTGGTGTCTACCCTGCGCGAACAACGTAAACTAAGAAACAAATTTCTGGTTAAGACTGGTGTAATTACGCCAATTGCTAAGCACTTCGCTACTTTTGTGAGTTGTGAGCAGCGACTTGCGGTACGCGCTGGTGGTAGCAGAGGAAGGGGAAGACCTCCTCTGCGTTGGAAAGATCAGGTGGAGAAGAGCTGGGCTTCACTTGGTGTTTCCAACTGGCGCCGGTTAGCACGAGAAAGAAACGACTGGCGCGCTTTGTTAAGCTCGGCCAAAATCGCATAAGCGGTAGCGTAAGAAGAAGAAGAAGGGCAGCAACTTTTGTTTGTATGGGTAACAGTGTGAAAATCGAAAAGTAAACGCAAACTGTCATCCTTTCACGGCCGAAAGTACAACTCAATTTAAATGGTAAATTTCCAACACTTCGCGCTCTCTACAAGACTACTGATTTGATTTAATCTACCGCTCCACGTTATTGAGATTTTTTTTTTATATTCCCGCGCACTTTTCCCCAAAGGTGTTACAATTTCGTTGTCATAACGGTTGTTTACTACATGTATAGTACAAGAATAAATAAAGATTTTTCATTTTATAACTAAATTCACCTTACTTTTTGCCCACCGTAGTATGTAAATCAAACTCCATAAAATGAGGGGAAGGTGTCGCTTTAGCTATATGTATGTCCGTCCAGATTTCAATGAAACGAGCAATGTGAGTACTCTTTATCTAAGGCAGTGAAAATCGGTTACATTAGTCAATAACCCTGCTTACTTGCCATATAACGGTAATTTACAAAAAAGGGGGGAAAAGTGATATCTCTGATACATGTAGCCAAAATACTCAAATTTAGTAAAATGACGAACCTAAAAAAATAAATAGATAAAAATAACAAATTTTTTTTTAAATGTGCGGCCCCAGGGCTACTTTTGGGTAAGTGTGTGTATTTCTGTACCCACATATACCAAAAATGGAGGGACCTACAGTTTTAAGCCGACTCCGACCGCTATTAGAAAAAAACTTTTTCTTTATTTTGGTGTTTCACCGAGATTCGAACCTACGTTCTCTCCGAATTCCGAATGGTAATCACGCACCAACCCAATCGGCTACGGCAGCCGTCATATACATACATATACTTAGTCTTGCCATAAATTCTGTGACAAATTTTACAGCATGTACGGCGAAAACAAATTCCCAAAAAAAAAGTTCCGTTATTTGCACTTTTGTTCATATGCATTGTCTGCTCACAAATTAGACTCAGTTCCGTGGCAAATTTCGCTTGTCAGCAATGCACGGTTTGCTTTTTTGGTTTTAAATGGACGAAAATTGTACCTCAAATTTTTTTGTTGATTATAATAAAGTATGAAATTTGATGAATTTTCAGCCCAAAAAAAAAAGAAATTCTTAGAGCGCTTTTTGTAAAAAGTGAAAAAAAACGAAAGATAATGGAATAGTATAAAATAAGCAAGTAATTAACATGAAATAAAGTAAAAATGTGTTATTGTAGATATTTTTATTATGAATTTTTACATGAACATAAAATATATTTGATATTTTATTATTTTTTTACGAACTTTTGATCATAACCTATTCAAATATGATGACAATTGTATTCACAAACGGCACTTTGCAAATGCTTAGAATAATTTGGATGACTGTTTAATACCTTATAATTGTTCCAACTTGCACTAAAGTCATGATGCAAAGATTCTACAGCTTGTTCACTGTAAAACCCTAATCCGCATTTGTTTTTCAAACAAAATTGTGGCACATGATGAAACAAAGCGTGAATTTTTGGAGTTACTGAAGTACCAAGATCTAGGAAGCTTTTCTGGAATTCGTCGATATCATTTTGATACGTGTCCTTTAATACTGAAGAAAAGCAACTGTCAACAACTTTCTTTAAATTTTCAAAAGCTTTTACAAATTTAAGGCACTCCAAATTACATATAGCTCTTAGTTTATCGACACTATCCAAAAGTTTTTTGCATTGATTACCTTCAAAGGCAGGAGAACCGTAAGTTAGCGACCTTTCAACGTGACAATTTTTGGCCCACAGTAAACTTACTTCTTCAAATTTTATCATCATGTCATTGAATATAGTGTTTACTGCTCCAATCATCAAATGCAACTCGGGAGGCGGAATAATGTCTAAAATTTCTTTTCGTGAATCAAGCGATGAAAAAACTGGAAGATTAACACAATTTTTGTAATTTTTGGCTTTTTTATAGTTTTTACCTTCGTGAGTCCAGCATTCATAATTTCTTACACAGTTTCCAATACTTCTAGAGTTACCACAAAGATTTAATTTACCACTCTGAGCGTCGCACCATGTGCATGGATGTGTACTAGTATGAGTCATTAATCCAGTGATGATGTTTGCTAATTTAAGATCAGTTGCAACGGTGCCGAGAAGATCATTTATGTCCAAAGCTGACCAAATGAGTTTAACATTTGTAAAATTCTCTTGAACGTTAGGTGCAGCACATAGAAGTAAAACTTTTTTGACACCAGAAGATTTAAATTTTTTCGTAGAATTTTGAATTTTCATTGTTTTTGATTCTTCTTTAATCTGTAATGAGACACATATTTTTAAGAATCCACCTCCTCCATCGATGCCAAATTTAAAATGTAGTTCATCTGCGTTTTGCTCACGCTCTCCACATACGAAATTTATGAAACCTTTTGTATCTTTACAAATTATAACTCGCTCTGGTTCCTGAGTTACATTTTTAGCCTTCTCACGTATAAATGGAAAATCGCGTTCTTCAAAGAATGAATCTAGTTTGTGATTCTTTTCGACAATTTTGTTTCTCAAATGTGGTTCAATAATTCGATTACTGTTTGATCCTTTACGAACTGCTTTTGCTATCTTATAGATCGTATTATTGCTGCAATTTAAATCACTCTGTAATTTATATAGCTCATCATTAGAAATTTTTGAATTTTTTGTCATTTTTGGTTTAACATCCAAAATTAACGGCTTACCGCGAGTTTGTGACAATACAACCAGATTTTTATCTTCCGTCTTCTTTTTAGTGCTGGTATTTTTCTCATTTATAACACTCTTCAACAATGAACTAATTAACTGTTCTTTTTCTGTTACATTACAATTATTTTCAATTTTCTCTTTGACATTAGCGATTAAAATACTAGGAGTACACTTATGTCCTGATCGTAAATAACCTAGGCAGTTTTCACATTTTTTGTTATTATTTGTCGATTTTATTGTTTTTAGAGTATTATTTTTGTGAAAATTTGCGACAATTGTTGGCATTCTCACTAATTCACATAAACGACATTCGCATTTTTTTATGACAGAATTTCGAGTATTTCTTTGCAGCGGCATAAATTCAGAGTAATCAGGTAACTTCAATTTATATTTTTCTTCGTCACAGTTATTGTTAGATGAACGATATACTTTCAATTTGCAACTAGCACACACGACAGCTGGTAATCTCTCATCATTTGTATTGTAACCACTCAACAAATTTAAAATTTTTGTTTTTAGCACTCCTTTAACTTCAATAAGTACTTGAGCCTTTTTCAAACAAATTAAACATAATCTATAACGATTTTGTTCGTGAGTTCCAGCCTTCTTATACGATAACCGCGCCATTATAAAATAAAGAATGTCAACTTTTTTAACAATCGAAGAATATTGCAAAACTTAAAGGACATGTATTTTTCACCATAGCAAAAAACAAAATAAAATTTTACTGCTTAAAAGAATAAAATATCTTATGCAAGGAAGGTTCACTCAACAACATTAAAGATACCGACCGGGTGTCAACAGTGCATTGCATTGTTCTGCTTCCACGCGCATCACAATCATATGCAGAATTTTGAAAGTAAACAAAGAGCATGATGTCTTATATATAAACTTTTTAAATCTTTAGGATAAGACTATATTTTATGTAACGTTAATTATATGGATATTTTATATTATTCGATTTTTTCGTTTTTTTCACTTTTTTCAAAAAGCGCTCTAACAATGTCTTTTTTTTTGGGCTGAAAATTCATCAAATTTCATACTTTATTATAATCAACAAAAAAATTTGAGCTACAATTTTCGTCCATTTAAAACCAAAAAAGCAAACCGTGAATGGAGTGGGAAGCTAAAAAAGTGGAAGTGGGATTTACGAGTTGCTGAAAAAACTTAATATTTCGAGAATGTTTGCTTACCGCACGGTCAATCGGATTTTCCAAACGTCTGAAGTGACAGACAGAAAAAGAAGTCGTTGTCCTTGGGTGGTTCGAACCAGTGCAGCCGTAAAAGCCGTCCGGGAAAGAATTCGCAGAAATTCCTTTGGAAAGCCGAAAATCATGCCTAGGGAAATGCATGTACCGACCCGATCCATGTCAAGACCAATTAGAGATGGTTTCCACATGAAAGCCTTCGTTTTTTGACAAAGCGCTTGAAGAAAATTAGACTGGACAGATGCAAGCCGCGTCTTCGGTGGCACGCAGTCAACAGCCATAAAAATAATTAATAAATTATTTCCACAGATGAGAAAATTGTCATTGTTGAAGAAGTTTTTAATAAGCAAAACGACAAAATCTATGCTAAAATTTCTAAAGAAACAAAAAATATTGCTCGGAGGGTGTGGCGTCGCCATCACCCAGCCCTATAATGGTTTGGTAGGGAGTGTCTTGTACAGGCGTTACATCTCATTCTGCGAAAAAGGGGTTAAGACCGGGGCAAAAGTGTATCAGGAGGATGCCTTAGAGGGCGTGGTGAAGCAGTTGAGCAGTACTCTCTTCAATCGCGTGGATCTTCCAGCAAGATTCCGCTTCAGCCCATAAGTCAAAATCCACGCAGCAGTGGCTAAAAAACAATATAGCCTCAGAAAATTCACCGTCTGGAAGTCCAGATCTAAATACATTGATGCACAGTTTGCAGACAAATTTGGAGAACATGACCTGTCGAAGATCTCAGAGAAATTTGGAGAGCCTCAAACGAACTTTGGTTCGAGCAGTGACGTCAATATTCATGGAAACTGTGCGTGCTGCAATAGCTGAATGGCCTAATCGTTTGAAGGCTTTTCTAAATATTAAACTTGTTTTTGTTTAATATTTTCATAATTAAATAAAACTAAGTTCAATAAAAAAAGTGTTATAATTTCATATCTATAACGCACTTCAATTATAACAGAACTTATGGCTGGTCCAAGTATATCAAATGCAATAGCCGTTTTGTCTTACATTTTTATAAGGCTTAGTTATTGGTAAAATAGATTCAAGGAGAATAATTTATTATTATTCTTCTTCTTCTTTTCTCGATTTTGACCGAGTTTAACTAAGCGCGCCAGTCGCATCTTTCTGTTGCTAACCGGCACCAATTGGACACACCAAGTGAAGCCAAGTCCTTTTTCACTTGATCTTTCGAACGCAGAGGAGTCTTTCCTCTTTCTCTGCTACCAGCAGCTGGTACCGCATCGAGTATTTTCAGAGCCGGAGCGTTTGTATCCGTTCGGACGACATGACGCAGCCCACGTAGCCGCTGGTCTTTATTCCCTGCGATATGTCTATGTCGTCGGAAAGCTCATACAGCTCATTGTTCCATCGTCTGCGATATTCGCCGTTGCCAACGTGAAAAAGGTCCTAAAATCTTCCGCAGAGTCTTTCTCTCAAACACTCCAAGCGTCGCCTCATCGGATGTTGTCATCGTCCACGCTTCTGCGCCATACGTTAGACGGGCATGATGAAAGCCTTGTAGAGTGTGAGTTTTGTTCGTCGGGAGAGGACTTTACTGCTCAGTTGCCTACTTAGTCCAATGTAGCTCTTGTTGGCAAGAGAGATTCCACGTTTGATTTCTAGGCTGACATTCTTATTGGTGCCTGGATAACTGAAGTCTTTTTGGACCTCGAAATCATAACTGTCAACAGTGACGTGGGTGCCGATAAGCGAGTGCGCTGACTGTTTATTTGATGACAGGAGATACTTCGTATTGTCTTCATTCACCATCAGACCCATTCGCTTTGCTTCTTTATCCAGTTTGGAAAAGGCACAACTACCGTCTAATCCATGTAGTATAAAATTATTAAAAAAAAGTTTTCAGGTGTATTATAATTAAAAACAAAAAGAATTATGTAAGTTTTGAGAATTTTGGTTTTTTTTCTTTCATAAACACTTATAAATATGTTCCTTGCATAATTTGCAAATTTTTTCATATGTTTTTAACCACACCTGGCCTAATACAAGAATTTTAGGGTTCGAGGTAAAGGCATTTAAAAAAAAAAATAATAATTTTCACCGAAATTATTTAATTTTTTAAGTAAATCCCAAACATCATGACATGCCAGACATCTAGAATACCAGCCTAGAATAACAGTAATTTCTTGTCAGTATGGGCGATCATAAAACAAAAAATCTTGTTAACCCATATTCTGTCCTGTATACAACTTGCCACGCATTATGCAAATATATAAGACTTTACGTGTTGCAATTACTGTATTTTTGCTTTATTGTTGCTCGTGTTGCATTGAGTATCTTATTACTGTCAAGCACCAGTGAGGTTAATTCTTTCATTTACGAGTGTAAGCATGACCGCAGTCACCTCGTCAATGAATGAGAATCAGCAAAACTACAAACAAACAAAAAAATAAAAAATATGCACAAATGACACGAGAACACAGAATTGTATGATATTTTGTGTTGGTACTGTTGATACCACATACACATGCGCATGTGTGTGTGGATGTGTGCATGCAATGCAAGTGCCACAGTGAAATGTGGCGAGTGTTGCAGCAAGAGCAGCACAAGAATGCGTGCCAACTTTACATTTTAATTCTTCACAAACAAATAAAAACAAAAACTGGTAAAACAGAAGAGCCGCAAGAACTGAAGAGGTATGAATATGCTAAGCCACTTAAAAGCCAACACATGACCGAATTACCAATATTTGTATGCAGTAAGTAAAGAAGCGCAAAGACAAGCTAAGTAGCGGAGATGAGCAGAAGCACTGGTTGGTTGCACGCTGATATGCGGTATTCGGCATGCGGCATGCGGCGTGCGGCATGTGGCGTCTTGCCACCTCGGCCGTTTGTCATAGTGTAGCGTGGGGAGGAGTAGCTGTCGCAACAACAGCTAAACAACTACAGTTCATATGTTGCATGCAACTACGCTGCCGTAATTTATGATGTGCATTCTTGTGGCAATGTTATGCAAGTCAAGCAAACGGGCCAACAGGCGATAAATATTGCCATGTCTTTCACACGTCTTGTCGGGTTCACGTTTACATTATAAGGGCCAGCTACTTTGATTTTTACGAATATATGTGTGTAAGTATCTCTGGTTTCTTATAAGTAGATTTGGTTGTCAAGCATTCTTATGTGTGAGTGTGTATGTGTGGCCATATGATATTGAACTGCTGGTCAAACAAAAGTTGACACACTTTCGCGGTTCCTCATTCGGCAAGCAACTAGTGAACGAATTCGCAGGAAGGCACATGTGTGTGTAAGTACACACACACATACTTGTTCATATGTAATATACGGTAATTTTTTGGAACATAAGCAAAATTAACTTTTCAGCGCAATTTAAGCTCATCAACCAGCTTTGGTGCATTCTTTAGCTTTTCTTAATGCCCTGTGGTGCGGCAATGATAAGGATCGGTGTCAAGACAGGATGGTAAATGTACCTGCGTATGCTATTATATGTATGTGCGAATATATCATTTTTATGTCGTTTCGTACTGTATCGCATACACGCCTAATAAGTGCAATTATTCAGATTTTGCAATGCCTCGAGCGACCCAGTGATTGTTTTTTGCCAAATTAATACTTTGAAGCAACCGAATTAAAGAACAGCTCAAATATTTGTATGTTGATGAAAATATACAGTTCTTGAAAAAAAGAGCTTGATTTTGCTTTCTCCTTTTATTGGTCTAATAATATGATGGGCCACAAATAGGAGGAGGAGCTCGGCCTAACACCCAAAAGGGGTGTTCGAGCCAATTATATATATATATATACTATGGTGGGAAGTCCATAAGTTATGACCTTTTTTACTTCAAAAGCTATTTTAGAATTTAAAAGCAGGGTAGAAAGGAAGAAAAGTGTAACGCCAAGAAAGTATCATGCTTTGGACAGGCAAGAGAACTTTTTTATGGTACTAAACATCTACTACAGCCAGTACCATCCCCTGACATACGGTTCTACGTTACCGGAAAGATCCACATTTATGTATAAGCGACCAAGAACAGTCACTTCAACGGCTTTCTCCAACAATTTATTGAGAATGTTTTATGCTACTGTATAGAAGAAATTTCCCCTAAAAATACCTTTAAAGGACGACTGTGTGTGTGCTAATAGAGAATAAAAAAAATCTCTATAAACACATTGCTGAGCACTTTAGAAACTGAGGTGCTTGTGTTAACCGCAATGAGCAGTTTTAGTCAGCTATAATTGCATGTTAAGCATAAATAAAAATATAGCCCTTGCCTTTTTAGAGCAATGTGATATATTTTTCACTTATATGAAATTAATACAAGAGGAAAATGTAAGTACTATAAGAAGGGGAACTTAAAAAAAGAATTCACTACATTTTCCACCGCGAATGAAGGAAAGTGGAGGGGATTGATAGATTAGCCATCTACTTGGTAGATTCGCCATCATCTTCACTGACGGTTCAAAGATGAGCTGTGGTCTGGGAGCTGCCCTCTATTTGGAACCCCTCAAATTGTCCAAATCAATTCGACTTCCTGACTATGCCAACGTGTTCCAGGCATAACTATTTATTATTATTTTTTCTATTAACCAATCAGAGAAGCATGCAAATCACTAAAACACTTCAAATAAATGAATGTAGCAGTAGCTACCTTTTCAGAGAGTCAAACAGCTATCAACATCCTTAGATTGCAACTCCATTTCATCGAAGCTTTCCTTAGATTGCAACTCCATTTCATCTTACGTTTCACTTCAACCCTCACAGGTCACTTAAAGGTAGGGGACTTAACCTTCCTTAATCCCATCTGCAGAAGCTGGTGGAGAAAGCTGATAGAGATAGAAAGTTTGCTGCTAGACATGGATCTCACGAAATTAATCTGATCACTTTTGTGATGAATGATAATGATAATATAAGCACTTATTTACCAAATAGTCCTACTGTATATTCCTATGAGTGTTCCATAGAGTAATCTGAGGCCCTTTTTGTCTACGATTAAAGTTTTGGAGTGCCGTTCCAGTATTCCTTGGTTTTTTTGGATCCTGTTTTAGGCTGCATATCGTTTCTTTTAAGCCGAAAAATGGGGTTGGTCCAATAAATGACTCTTCCGCCCTTTTTCGGCGAGCCTGCTTTCTCGTTTCCTTTGTGCCTCTCATGTCTTTGTACCCAAATCAGGGAAATCTGATTATGTTTCGCCAGTTTGTTGAGTGGATTGTTACAATTTACAAAAGTTATTCAATTGAAGCTATTTAAGGCTTTAAGGACTTATTAACTGTTAGAAAGAATTTTAATTTTTACTTTTTCGAACCCTCTTTTGGATACGATTTCCATTACGGCGAAAAGTTTCGCATGCTCCTACCTGCTGTTGCGTTTTGGACCCATCTGTGAATAAGGTGCATAATCTAACACTGCGATGCTCTATTTTGCCAAAAACTTCTAAACAGTTAGTACGGAATTAGTCCGTGCATTACCTGGTGAAGAGCACATGCGAACTCATAGCTTAAACTGGTTCTCGGTTGTTTTTCTGATTTTCTTAATGAGTTTATTAAGAGCATGAAGGTAATAATGTTGGTTAGGGGGTTACATACGTTCAGAATTTTCAAAAAATCGATTTTTTCGATATTTCCAAAGTATAGTATCTTAAGAATATACTGTGCAAATTTCATGCCTAAATTCTCAATATTCTAGCTTCTACACCCCATTAACTAGGTAGAGAGCGGTCCGCGCGCTCCTGTATGTCAAACTTTGAACTCTTTTTTCGCGAAACTACTTTTTCCGGCACGGTCTGCGTGAAAACTCGTACAGTTTTTAATATTTTTTGATGCGGTAATTTTTTAAATATTCGAAAGTGTTTTCTCTATAGATTTGATTTTTGATATTCTTATTTTTATTAAAAAAACTTATAAAAATAATTAAAGTGTGACATTTATGGCGTAAAACGCATACTTTTTTTAAAATGCCGTAAATTGCAAAATTTTTCGAAATTCAAGAACTACACAAGAAGTTTTTACTTTGTACAGATCCATCAACAGTTCAAGGAAAAATGATGTAGTCCGTGGAGCAACTTTTTGTTCATTGTATGTACTTTGGGTCACATGATTTTTTTATATACTAATGTAAAGAAAAATTAAAATAATTTTTTTATAACGTTTAGGTACTAATAAACAATACATACAATTTTTCAATATTTATTTCTATTGTTATCCCTTCTAAAAACAGTTTTTCTTTTAGCGCAATTTTGGTGCTGCTGGACGTATGCAATCCCTTAGGTAGGTGAAATGGTTGAAGTGCCAGTCTGGCACTCCAGAAGTAGCACTAAAGCGCCGTTTTGATACCATTATGAAACATCCAACAGGCTGATATCTACAGCCAGTCAGAGCTGTTCATTTAATGGAGGAGATTGATTAGATTTAGGTTGGCGCACTGCCCCAGGTTGTCGAAGAAAGGAGCGCCCAGTGTCTAGCTGCCAAAACCGGACATTTACAGAGAAAGTGCTCTACAGTCTCTTTCTCTGAAAGCTTCCCACAGCTTCTGCAATGGGAGTTAAATGGTAACCCTAGCTTTTCCACGTGTGTGCCGATCATCTAGTGATCGGTAAACACAGCTAGGAGTTTGAAATTTGTATGGCGAGGAGTCCAAAGGATCGTATTGGGGCCAAATGCAATCCCTTAAAAGTTTGAAATTCAGAAATCTATTGAAGGCGCCATACGGAACCATACTACCTATCTTTTCCTTGCCTTTCTCTTCTTCCTCTTCCCATAGGGTTTACCAAAATCTTTACATAAAATGCATTGCAATGGGGACTGAGAGATTCTCAATCTTTGAAAGGTAGAATCGGCTGATATGGTGATATTTGTGTTCACTAACACAAGCAGCCGCCGTAGCCGAATGGGTTGGTGCGTGATTACCATTCGGAATTCACAGAGAGGTCGTTGGTTCGAATCTCGGTGAAAGCAAAATTAATAAAAAACATTTTTCTAATAGCGGTTGCCCCTCGGCAGGCAATGGCAAACCTCCGAGTGTATTTCTGCCATGAAAAAGCTCCTCATAAAATTATCTGCTGTTCGGAGTCGGCTTGAAACTGTAGGTCCCTCCATTTTTGGAAGAGCTCGGCCAAACACCTAACAGAAGTGTACGCGCCAATTATTTATTTTATTTTTAACACAAGCATACTCAATAGTGGATATATTGATTCGAATTTATAGTGACACGCACAACTAGCAATGGGACTAATGGGACTTATTCAAACGCCTTTAAGTTGCGGCAATCGACTCAGAATTTCATTAGTAATTTTTAATAGCTTCAAAATTTTGCTTGTTCGTAAATTTCACCATTTTAGCTGCTGTATAGTGTTGCTTAGAAGAGTCGACAGAAATATTAAATAATAAATTTTATTTTTTATTACTACTATTTTCTCCTTTCAAGCACTTGCTCAAAGCAATTTTCCTGTTTAATGTAATAAATATGTAAATTTACTAATTAATATTAAGAAATTCATGGTGACTCAAAGTCCCAAAAAATTATTAATGACCAACACTAAGCCGTAAGTTAAATGATAGTACACATAAAAACATTGAATTAAAAGTGAATAGATAAAATGGTTTGATAACTGCACAAGTTCAAGTTTTCGAAATTCATATGCTCAAATCCATACCAACATACGCGAGTAGATACGAGTGTGTCTCCAAATGTGTAGCTGCAAGATGAACATTGCGATATCAAATTCGTATCGGGCGATAGTCAAATACTCGTGCTCAAAGCTGTAATTGTCGTTGGCTTTTTGCTTTAACCACCACAGACATCACCGATAGCGACCAAATTGTACATCCGACGCCCATAGACTTACGAGGTATTTATACTTTCATTAGCAAAAAACAAAGACAGCATTAGGCGCTGCTCTTTGCTTACCATTGCTCCTGGCAAGAAACATTAAAAATGCTTAAACATTTATTTGCGGCGATACCAAATGCAAATGTAAATCTGTATGTATGTGTATGTATCAATTCGTATGAATGAACGCTGATTTGAACGCATTTGTCGCTGGCGATAAATGTTAGCCAACAGGTTGCACTAAATGCGCTGCTGCGGGGTATATGGCGTAAGTGTTGCCAACAGGAGTTAGCGGTTGGTGTGAGCAGTTGATGCCGAATTATTGAGAAGCTTTATGAAATATGTTTATAATTTATTTCACAATTTCTTATTTTCTTAAAAAGGAAAACCATTGGTTACAAAGTCATAAATGAAGCTATGATGCTCAAATAAAGGGTGATTAAGTTTCAAGGGCCGGTGTTGATTTTGAATAAAATACAATTTTTTTAGGAAATTATTGTTATTTCTCTTTATCATGATAATATTGATATGGCTCAACGACATATGGAACAAAATATTGGCCAAATGGCCACCGCGGCCTCGGCGGCACACCTCCATCTGATGGTCCAAATTTTCGATGACGCTCAGGCATAATTGAGGTTCTATGCCGTTAATGTGCCGAATTATCTCATCCTTTAGCTCTTGAATTGTTACTGGCTTATCGACAAACACCTTTTCTTTCAAATAACCCCAAAGAAAGAAGTCCAACGGTGTCAAATCACATGATCTTGGCGGCCAATTGACATCGCCGCGACGTGGGATTATTCGGCCATCAAATTTTTCGCGCAAAAGAGCCATTGTCTCGTTAGCTGTGTGACAAGTGGCACCGTCCTATTGAAACCACATATCGTCCACATCCATATCTTATTGACGAATCCACTGAGGTGAAAATGTGCCTCATCCCTGAAGATGATTTTCTTCACTAAGTGCACGATATGCATTTGGATTTGAATGCCCGTTTTCATAATAAGCCTGAATAACTTTAACGCGTTGCTCGATTATGTATCTTTCCATGATTCAAATTGAATTAGTCTAAAATTGAAAAATGTCAAATGAAATGCAGAAAAAAGTTTGACGTTTAAATGTGGTTGACATTCAATATGGGCCCTTGAAATTTAACTACCCTTTATAATAAAATATGACGAAAATTACGAAATATATTTTTGAAAGAAAAATAACTAAAAAAAAAAAAAAAATAATAAGTACTCTTAATGAGAATATTCTGATGAAGTAACTAAGGAGATTAAAGAATAAATCAGTTTAGGAAGTTTAAAGTGAACAAGTTTTGAGTTAGAAAAATCCGCTGCGATTTAGAATGTGATATTATTAAAGAGCTGCGCATAATTGTTATCAAGGGGATAGTGAAGAAATCGGTATAGTTCATCAGAATATCACCGTGATCAAGGTAGCCAGGTAGGTAGAAGTGGCAGTCGCTCTCTAAACCAAATCACTTAGACCGATCCTTATGATACCACAGTAACAGTAAATTTGATATTCCTCCTGATCTGGCTGACACTTATAACACTAATGTCATTGCTACCATTTAAGAACGATGAGCCAAAGTATCTAAACCTAGTGAC
Source organism: Anastrepha ludens (assembly GCF_028408465.1). NCBI lineage: Eukaryota > Metazoa > Arthropoda > Insecta > Diptera > Tephritidae > Anastrepha > Anastrepha ludens. Next base: position 31,694,575 of record NC_071500.1, read on the forward strand.
AGGCCACGCGGGACAGTAACACAGCAGATGTCTGATAGGCTTTTCCTCTTCCTCACTCTTGCATCTTCTGCAATAGTCAAAATGAAGTGCGTCCAATCTTAGAGTATGTCAACCTATGAGACAGTAGCCTGTGATAAAATCTACAAATAATTAAATATCGCCTTTGAGCGCCTGACGTCCGAATTCTTTTTGTGGCATTACTTGTCACACTATGAACTGCAGTTTGTAGGTTGAAAGAGGTATACCTACAATCTCTATACCAAGAGGGAGGCATGCGGCAGTTCCCTCGCTAATTTGTCTGCCTTGGAATTCTTTGGTATGTCACTATGCCCAGGCACCCATATCAAATGGATGCGAAAATATTCCGCCATCTCGTTAAAATCAAAAGTTCTCGAAATATATTCAGAAAATTCAAAATTAAAGTTCATTGCTCAAAAGTGATTTTATCGCCTTTAAAGTACTCCCCATCAACTGCAATGCACTTATGCCAGTGTTTGATTCAGCTCTCGAAACATTTCTGGAACTCTATTTGCGGTATAATCATCAGAGCTGTCTTCGATTTTCCGTCAATTTTTTTCGGCTGTTTCGATTGTTAAAACGTGTTCCCCGTAGTGGTTTTTTGACTCTATCAATAAGAAAAAGATCGCAGGAAGTCATATGTCGTTAATTCGATGGCTGTTCGATGGTATTCGTTTCGTTTTTGTTTGAAAATTCAGGGATAATGATGGCACTGTGCGATGGTGAGTTATCATGGTACATAATCCACAAATCAACTCGGCGAGGACCAGGCATTATTTTGACCGGATTCCTAAGCAATGTTCAAGTCCTTTGTCAGCTCTCTGATGGGTCATTTGTGGTTATTGATGAACTTTTCCTTCAATTTATTGTTGTTTTGATCAGTTTTCGATATCGACGTTCGTCATCTGAACAATCGATGGACACAATATATCTTCTATCTGCCGTTCGAAGTCGGCTTAAAACTGTAGGTCCCCCTATTTGTGGAACAACATCAAGCAGCATGCTATAAATACGAGGAGGAGTTCGATCAAAAGCCCAAAAAGGGTTTAAGAGCCAATTATAAATATTTATATATAAGTAAACTTAGTAATCGTGGTAATTAGTAGATCGCGCAAAAGCCACACCCACTTTTTATGAATGGGTGGATGCCCAACCGTCCGTCTCCTACTATAAGCCATAACTTGAAAAAGTTTCTCTTGAAAATTCACGAAATTGGTTACTAACCAGCTCTCATATAACGGTATTTTTAAACTGTTAAGAGTTAGTAGGTGGACGAGGGCAATACGATGTAACTCGTGCCATCACATAAAAAGCCAGCGCCTCAGCAACTACGTCACTGTTGGCAGTTATAAATTTGTAAGAAGTAGAGGACTTCGACTACTTGGGAACCAGCATCAATACTGCCAGATTTGAAATCCAATGGAGAAATCTCTTGCTATCTCCCAGTGGTGGGACATCGGAATGTTGACGAAAACGTAAAGCGGACGAACTGGCAAGAGAGGGATCTGCCTTGAGAAGCATTCTTGTAGAATCGGTATTCCCACCACTTCTGACCCAAAGGAGAGCAAATAGCCAAAATGAGCACCCTTAAAAATATATATTGCAAGTTGTAGTCAGCCGCAGTAAAATGAAACTATCTTCTACTTCTTCTGTGACTGCTCTGACGAATAGAAGGCAAGGAGGTTAGCGCTTGTAAACCTCGAAGAGCTGGCCGACATAAACGTAAACAATCTTATAATGTTTCTCAATCGCACAGAATGGATATATTCGTGAAGAAATAAATGGATAACTTATTGATAGCGAGGATGTGAGCGCAAAATGGCGCGGAAGCACTAATTGGATTCTTGGTGAATCACCACTTCAACCAACTAACCAACCAATTTCTTGCCAACAATTGCTACTTTGAACTGCCACGCTCGACCTGCGAGTATTTTATGGCTCAAAAACATGGACGATAAGCACAGCTGCTATTTTGGACTGAGCAGGCAATTGCATAGTAAAATTCTCTCTGAGCGACTTAAAACCACACATTATACTTCAATCATTATGTCCGACCTATGAGTATAATATGGCTCAGAAACAACAAATAATAACAAATGTCATTTTAGTAAAATATAAGTTGGACTGGCTATTAATTTTAGGAATCAAATAAATTCATTGACAACGAGAAATGTAAGCATTTTTCCTAATATTTATTACATCCACACCCAGTTTTTTTTTTGGTTTTAATGTGCACGGGTATAAAATGTGCGGTCCGGATTAAATTTGGCACTGCCGTACTTATTTTTTATTTCAGAAATGTCATTTATTTCTTTATAATTTGGTGTGGCAAACAGTGCCTAGGAGTCACGGCGACTAGAGCCGTTCCATAAAAAGAAAAGATTTATATTGCGTTTATCAAAAATTTACGAAGATTTGGAATGCTTTTGTTTTATGAAAGCTCCCATTTGGAAAATGTCCCTTTACAGTAACAGCGCTTGTTGCTAAGCATATTTACTTTGAATATATTTAGGTAAGGAGTAGCTAATGCGATTTGTTGCTCTGCGACGCAACCGCATCCAGCCGCTTATTTATCAGCAACAATGATCGATATCAGCACTAACACTCAGCAGCAATCGCGTCGCTGTCACTGCTTGTTTGAATGCATGGGGCAACGTCAACACTTCGAGGAGGTGGACTGCGCTAGCCAACGGGCTTGGTTTCTTTATCGTTGCAGTTGGCGAATTCGTGGTTAGGCAAATTACAAGTGCACAAATTAAAGGTGGTGAGACGAAATAAAAACATGAAAAATAAAATAAATTTTTATGGCGAATTTGATTCGGGCATTTTTGATTGATATTTTGACATTCGAAAACGGTGAGTTCACACAAAACTTCAAACAAACAGGTACAACTGAAGTTTATCGCACCCATTTTGTTGGCAGCGCAGCGCCTCAATGGAGATTGCCAGTTCATGGTCAGTGTCAAGCATTTTTTTAACTAATTTTTTTTTTTAATTTTGCAAAATTTGTTTTGTTTTTTTTTTTGCCTTTTAGTAATAAATAGCGTTGCCACATTTAGCCTTTACGACACTTTCGACTTGCCTCATCACAAGGCGGGATTGAGTGTCTGCGCGCGGTCACCGCATGAGTGATTAATTTGGTTGCTGTATGAGTTGACGATTTCAAAAATTTAAGCCATTTTTCATTTTTTCCCACCTCATGCGGAATTGCAATTTGTTTTGTTTTTGTTTTTGGAAATTTCGGTAGTCGTTGACATTTTACTTTTTATGAATGCAATTACCTTACCTTTACTTTCACTTTTTGGCATAATTAAAAATCAATTTTATCATACAACAAAGTTCGCCGCCACTTTGCCACCAAAGTAATGAATATGAAATAAAGTGTAAATAATAAAGTGGCACCCGGCAGCGTTGGCAAGCTGTAAGCAGGTGGCAGACGACAGACGAGTGGCGACAAACTTCACCCCATTTCCATCCTCAATTGATTGACAGCCTCTGGGCCGGCAAGTGCTGCATGTCAGTGGCATATTTCCGCGCCGGATGAACGCTTTTAAATACCAACATCAATAACGGTGGCCACTGTTGCATTAACAATGCTGCAACTCTAAATGCATACACTCGTATTTGTCTGTGTGTGCATTTGAAGTCCATAAGTGTGCGCTTGGTAGGCAACGCCTTTGTTGCCGGTTGCATTTAATTGCGGCAAAGATGAATTGCACTCGTTAATTTTGGCGGCACGAAACGCAAGCTTATACTATACATAAATATTAATATGTATTTATGTGTGTTTAAGTTTGGTGTGTTGGCTTTTGGCAGTTAAATAAATTTTATTCACTTTTCACTTGGGTATTTATTTCATCTGCGAATGTCGCGAAAAATTCAGCAAAATTCAGTGATGGTAATTAAATTACGCACAATAAGCCTTGTTGCAAGACATTTTGGGTGTGTTTGTGTGTGCTATTGCACTTGCTACTTTCTCACATTTGAGGTGGCATCAAAGTTAATGGGAAAGCTGATACTTTTTAATTAAAAAAAGTGATTTTTTTACATTTCACTTGATGATGAATAATTGCGATTAAATTTACTGTCAATGAGTTGAGTTATGTTTCTCTTTGTTTTTTAATTGAATTATTTACTTAAGATCCAGGCTGATATGTTGGCAGACAGACTTATATCAAGGAGTTCATGTCATATTTCTTTTAAGAATTTCACTTAATTCATTTGCGGTACACCAAAAGTTAAAACCATTTTTGCATTCTTCTAAAGGAGCGCAGGGAAGGTAGTTATTTATTTAGGCATTGTAGGATTTATTTTTAAATTTTGCAATAATATAGGGTAACCAGATGAGAAGGATGGGGAAATAAATTCAATTAACAATTTTGAGACATCAAATGAATTGTGGCTTATTTTGAAGCTGCATTTAAGCCACAGAATAGCACATCATTCGAATGGACGAATTGGCATCGCTGGCAGCCTAATTCGTGGTCGGTCTAACTTTGAAGGCTTGGCCGAACACATAGATATATGCGGCTTCTTTCCGGCAATAATCATTCAAGTGCTAAACACAAGCTCGTCCATAGAGGATAGTGTAGACTAAGCGCTCGATTGTGTGAACAATGGAGCAACCCAGAATTCATTCAGTGAGGTTTGACGGATATTTGCTTTACCGATGGCTCCAAGAATGAAAAGGGGCTGGAGCCGGATGGTACTTAAACGATAGTAATAAGTATCACTATGCTATGGGGAAAACGGCAACTGTTTTCCAAACGGAAATTTTTGCCATCCTGAAAGTAGCCGAATGGATAATCGAGAGGAGATGGCCCAGGAAACAGATTGTAGTTTTCGGTGACAGTCAAGCTGCACTCAATGCCCTGGAGAACGCGGAACAAACCTCAAAGACTGTTCAAGAATGTGAGTAGAAGCGTAATTTTCTTGCCAGACGGAATAAGCTTGTACTTATATGGATTGCAGGCCACTCCGGTGTTCAAGGAAACGAAATTGTCGATGAATTGGCAAACCGTGGATCAGCGGTTCCCCCACAAGGGCCAGAGCCAATAATCGGAATCAGTTCCGCGGTAATCATGAATTGGACCAGCGATTATGTAGGCAATCTACATAAAGATCGATAGTCCGGTTTAGAACGCTGCAGAATTGTAAGTGTTTTGTGAGAAGTACGAACAGAAAACTGTCAAATTTTCTACTAAAACTTTGAAGAAAAGACGTTCGGTTGATGATCGGTATTATTACAGGACACAGCGCATGGGGTCAGCATATGACCACCTTTGAAATCATTAAGAACCCAATGTGCCAGTCTTGCTTGGAGGAGGCGGATAGCACTGAGCACTTTCTCTGTAAGTGTTCTGCCTTTGCTAGAGCAAGACTACGAGTTTTGGGTTCCGATCTCGTGAGAATGAGTAATATTCGTTCTCTAAAACTGGAGGATGTTTGCAGAATCACCAAAGAATCTGAAAAATTCTCACAGGACTAACTACCTCTGTCTGTGTCTCTGTCTCTGTCTCTGTCTCTGTCTTTGTCTTTGTCTTTCTCTTTCTCTTTCTCTCTGTCTCTGTCTTTGTCTTTCTCTCTGCCTCTGTCTCTATTCTTTCCTATCACTTTCTCTGATACTTTTCTCTTTTCAATTTCAAAAATTTTTTCAAGCACTCGATGTAGCCACATAGAAACTCATCGACTGTAGCCAAGTCGCGTGATCGAGGCGGTTAATTGATGAACTCTTGTCATGAGATGACCCAGTATTCAAATTTCTTCTTCAGCGTTCGAGCGATGTGAGCGCCACTTGCAGAAAGCCCATGACGAGTTTGCTTTATCCAAAATACAGGTCTATGAGTGGTATAAGCTCGTTTGCTTAGGGCCGAGAAGTCGTGGAAGATTTGCCTCGATTTGGTCGCCCATCAATGTCTTCAACGGATGAACAAGTCGACAAAGTTAGAGAAATGGTGCTGGAAAACCATCATGCAAACCAGTCAACAGGCGGCTGAATGGCGCTATCCACATGAGCCGAAACCCAAAAAACCACGTCCAAGTCTGTCAAAAGTGAAAATCATGCTACTTCATGGTGCTGTGCACTCGGAATTCGATGCAAATGGTTCTACGGTATATAAAGAATATTATATGGAAGTTATGAGAGAGAATGCGTAGGAAACGGCGGAATTTATGGAAAGCAAACTCGTGGATCTTGCACCATGATAACACACCGTCTCACAAGGCTCTTATTGTGAACACTTGTTTGACTAAAAACTCAACAAATATTATCGAACAACCACCGTATTCACTGGATTTAGACCCCTGCGACATTTTCCTTTTCCCAAAACTTAAATTGCCCCTCTGCGAACGCCGCTTTGAGGCGATAAAGGCCATTGAGGAGAATTTGCTGAAGGAGCTGAAGAAGAACGCGTTTAAAAGATGCTTTGATGACTGGACTAATCGTTGGCATATGGGTATTGCTTCGCCTATTTTGAAGGCGACAAAATAGATTTTAATTAGAAAATAATTATTTTCCGTTTTATTGAACAATTTTTTGTACTTTTTTGACGTAATGTATGCTCGAATTTTGTATGTGCGATGGATCAAAAAAGTTTAAAAAAAAGTGCGTGTAGCGTACTACACATAACAGAAGTGAAACTTTCAAGGCAGACAAAGAAAGAGGGAAAGACCCGAGAGAGAATAAGAGAGAGAGAGAGAGAGAGAAAGAATATATACCTAAATAAATCCACAACATTTGCAGAGAATAAAAAAAATAAATAAATAATTGGCGCGTACACTTCTGTTAGGTGTTTGGCCGAGCTCCTCCTCCGATTTGTGGTGTGCGTCTTGATGTTGTTCCACAAATGGAGGGACCTACAGTTTCAAGCCGACTCCGAACGGCAGATATATATTTTTATGAGGAGCTTTTTCATGACACAATTACACTCGGAGGTTTGCCATTGCCTGCCGAGGGGCGACCGCTATTAGAAAAATGTTTTTATTACTTTTGCTTTCACCGAGATTCGAACCAACGACCTCTCTGTGAACTCCGAATGGTAATCACGCACCAACCCATTCGGCTACGGCGGCCGAAGAGAATACAAATAGACAAAATTTACAAAAAACGAAGAAGGGTCGACCGGTGTAGGTAAACGCCGGACACAAACCGTGGCAACAACGCGCACCACTCCGAGCGTTTATCACCCGCACAAATGCAGCGATTCCAGGACCGCAGCAACGGCACAAATTACCACAAGGCAATACTAATGAATCCGACGCCGGAGTGGATAGCACTTTATATGTAGTACGCACAAGCACTAGCCAGGAAACGGAAATAAGCGCCAAAGAGTAGGCACAAAAAAAAAAACGTCCAAAAAATTGGGACCAAAAAACGCCCCAAACAGTAGGCACCAAGGAAATATACTGCCAAAAAGTAGGCACGAAAAATATATTTCCTACAAGTTTGCACCAACAAACAAGCGACAAAAAGTAGGCAGTGTTATTTCTCACTAGAAATGCCTAAAGTGTATCTAAGATATATACAAGCTATAGCTCTCTCTGTCCTTTTCCTCTACGTTATATCTTTTTTCTCTCTCGCGGAACGAAAATGTCCAAAACGTTGCATGGCCTTGAAATTTTACTCTCCATTCTCGCTCGTCTATCGACGCCTTAAAAATTTCACTTCCAAAAAAAAAATGTATATACATCTGCAATGAATAGCTCTGAAGAAAAAGCTTTGTAAAACCCTAATTAAGTTTTGTGTGTAATTCTTTATCGGAGTGTTTTTAATAAGTCACAAGAAAAAACATCAAAGGTATGCCAGATGTAATAATACACAGATTCTTTCCGCCTTTGCGGCATTGTTTTAAGGCAATCATACATAGGATTGATTGAACCACAACAATCATTACAGATTCAATTGCTATGAGGTCTTCTACTCGGCTATTGCCTTCTCAGTGCTTCGCCTTTGTGCGCTGGCCCCTTCGTCTTTATCTGCTTACTTAACTGCTTAGTAGGCTTGCGTAATTGTGCGAGTTTTTAGGCGCCGTTACTATTTTCTTAATTGCACAGAGATGCAATAATTGATAAGTAAGCAACAAGCAGCAGAGCGACTATCACACACACACACACGCACACACCCGTCGTTCTACTAAAACATCACAGCATCGTCAAGCATAACTTAAAAGCGTCTGCTAAAGTAATTATCGTTACACTCGCATCGTAATACGGGTTAGACAAGTTCTTGAATTGTTGATGCGCAAACATAACGAAATAATGACAGAATGGCAAAGCTTCATTAGTGACCAAGTGATTGCCACCACAACACAAAATTGCTTCTAGCTGTAGTTCAGAAACCACAGCAGGCAGCCACATGCACATCTACATATACGTACATATGAATATACTCGTATGCATGTACATACATAGATGCATAAGTGTGCATTTGTTTAATTACATATGTATGTACATGCACGGACATAACGGCTGCGAAGGCGTTTCAACACAAATGAAGACATTTCTAAGAAACCGCTAATGCAAAGTATTTGCTCAAGCCCATTCATCTAATGCTTAAAGTAATGACACGCAACGCACGAAAAAATGTGACCTTACAGCGCGACGTGTTAGGAATTTTGTGTGCACCTTTTGACCGACAAGTGGCATTGAAAACTTGAGGTCGGCCTAAATGCATTTATATATTAGTTGTATGCGCTAGGCGGCGGTTGTTTGCGAGTGGGTATGAGCGTGATAATTACGCGGTCGATCTCGTGTTCATTACTAACTCAGAACATTGGACATCAAATGAGTTTTGTTGAATAGTGGCCACCCCTCGGCAGGCAATGTTAAGGGGTTAGGGGTAGTCAGAATTTTCAAAACATTGGATTTTCTTTTTGCATTTTTTTAAGTATAATATCTTAAAAATATTGTGTGAAAATTTGGAGTGAATTCGCCAAATACTTTTTGAGTTATTCAACAATTAACAAAGGGCGCGCTGGCGCTTCGGAACCAATAGCAAAACTTTAAATGCGTTTTTCTCAAAACTATGTTTTTGAACTGGTGATCACTGCAACTTAAAAACCGCTTGCTAGATTTTAATAAAATTTATACTGTCTTTGAAAAACATAAAAAACTCGTGCTTGATCGAAAAAAAAATGTTTCCCCAAAAATTTAGATTTTTTTAAAGAGTTAATTATCGGTTATTTTTCTCGAAAATTTGAAAAATATTTCCTAAAGCCGTCATATTGTTCAGACACAAGATTATCTATTAACAAAACTAATGTCTCTTGTACGATTGATTTTAGATGAATCTACAAGCACTTTTGATGATCACCGCAAGGCACTTCGGGAGAAACGGGCTCCACACAAACATCGATAACTTTTACAATTATTAATCTCTCTTTTTTTGAAATTTTGGTAAAGTCAAGTCGAAACAGGATGTATTAATGCTATGTTTTTATTTTTCTAAAATAAAGCAACTGACTAGCAAAAAAAAAACATGTTGAAAATCATCATTTTTTCGGGCCTCTGACTAACCCTAACTCCTTAAAACTCTGAGTGCTTGGGGAAGTTTTCCAATAAATAATATAATAAATAAATAATAAAATACCGTCCACTATTTGGTGGTGGCATAAAACTGGCCGAGTACCTCCATTTGAATGCCAACTTCACGACGCCACACTACAAATTGGAGGGAAGCTGGGCCAAACTCCTAATGAAGCTAAGTAAGAGCAAGTGGGTGTACATATATATGGATACACACATACACATATTTATATATATGTACTAGGCCGGGTCGATTTGTGGGGAGGCAAAAAAATCGCCCATTGCTCTGTGAAAATCATATTCTAGGGATCAAAATAAGGAACTTTGCCGAAGGAACCATACCTCTAAAACGAATTCTGATGTCCCCCAATTTGGGTCGAACTTTTTAGTTTCTTTTCTAATGTAAAGACCAAAAATGGTGATATTTTGAAATGATTGTATGGGAAACCCCCCAGGGGAGTTCCAGGGGTGTGCCACTGGCATGGGTGGATCGGCCTTCCAAAGTTAGTGGGGGTCGGTCATACATTTGGACTCGATTGGAGCACTCTAAATGGGTCAAAGTGGGATTTTTCGTTCGACCCAAATTGGGGTACATCAGAATTCGTTTTAGAGGCATGGTTCCTTCGGCAAAGTTTCTTATTTTGATCCCTAGAATACGATTTTCACAGAGCAAGGAGCGATTTTTAAATCGACCCGCCCTAATATATATGCATATGCACACATTATTACACAGCTGTAGTAAGCCACAATTATTTGCAGTACCGTCACTCACATCGCACATCGCACATACATACATACATGGGTCATATAAAAATATGCGCGCAGATGCGTTGCATGCAACATTAGTTTATTATCGCTTGCAATTTATATCGTGCTACAGCATGGTTGCGCCTGCGCACACACGCGAATGTTAGCTCGATTCACGCACAAACATACATATATAAATACAGCATCTCCACCAGTAATTTAACGTTTATATATACGCACACATGTTTGTGGCAGGGATATACATTTTTTTCGATTTGTATGATGTTGAGATTTTCGGGGTCCCTTTTTTACAACTCCGGGATCCCGGGATTAGTTCCAGCATTTGTGCATAAGGTTTTGCTATTTATTATTTTGCAACAATATAATTCGTTTGCTTGAGAAGCTCTTCTACCATTAATTAATGAGTTTTATGCATATTTCTTATTTAAGGGGGTCTTCTGGTCTCCAGCGAAAAAAAAATCGATTTTTTTTTTTGCATAATTTTGTTGTATGTGTATGTGAGAATACGCCACAGAAAGGATTTTTTGAAAATCGCATTTTTTCACATTTTTCTGGGCACCGAAGTGTACCCTCCTCCGGCCGTTTTCATCATAAACTTTATCTTTAAACGCGTTTCCCCGAAAATCGTGTTTTTTAAGCATTTTGGTCACACTTTTCATAGTAGTTATACTCCGATTTCAATGGTTTTGGTCTTGAAAGGTTCGGGAAACTTACCGCTAAGTTTCCCCGTGTACGATTTTTGAATTTTTTTTTCATTCCATTTTTATAACATTTTAAAGTTCAAAAAATGAGCAAAAAAAATTTTTTTTTGCAAATTGTTGCATAACTTTTGAAAAAAATTTAAAAAAAAAAATCTGTCACGGGAAAACTTAACCGGGGCAACTCTGAAGACAACGCATATCTAATTTTTGCTTTCTGATTACCCAGGTGGAAAAACCGTTACCAAAATGGAGATCTGTTTCGTTTGGAGGTGGACGTCTTCAGCGCCATTTCAAGGTCGCGGGTGTTAATTTTTTTCAAAGTCAAAATCATTTTTTAAAAGCCAAGACATGTACCTTTAAAATAAAAAAAAAATTTTTTTTAAATATTCACAGGATTTGTCACAATCAATCCCCAAAAAAACCCTTCATTTCAGGGCCTCGAGACCAGAAGACCCCCTTAAATTGAAAAATATTTTATTTGTAACAAAACAAAAAAAATATAAGAGTTAAATTTATGCACAAATGCAACTGCTTTTCTTAGTGGAAGGTCTAGGGCGCCTTACTTTATAAGTTTTATCTTTTATTCTATTTGCTTTTATAAGTATTTTGAAGACCCTATGTACTTCCTATATTGGAAGTTCCCGCTGAGATAATCCGCCTCTTCTGAGCCCTTTTGAGAACCCTGAACTGGAAGTGTTTCACAATGTGAATATCAATGACCCATTCACCACCAACGCAAGCGTAAGGTCCCCTGGGTGCCTCTTCTGGTCGCCATCGTCCTGGACGACGTCAATTTATCCTGCACAAAGGAGGCATCGTATGTAGTTTCAGCATACATCTAGAGGACCTACACTCAGCCGATGACATCTGCTACCTCTATCACAAACTCAGTGATGTGCAAGCGAAGGCTAACAGAAAAGTCACGCTGGTACGCACTCTCGGACTGGAGGCCAACATCGCCAAGACCAAGGCTATGAAAGTCAACAACAATAAGCAAGACAGGCGGGTGCTTGGCCTAAAGCTTCTGCTACCTCGGCTGCACTATCACGGCTGATTATGGAGCAGATAGAGATGCCAACGTCAGACTAAACAATGCAAGGGTGGTGTTCGGGTGAATGCATGCAGTATTGTCGAGTTCGCAAATCTCCAGACACTCTAAACTGCGAATATTCAGCTCATGTATGAAGTCAGTATTGTTGTACGAAAGTGAAGCATGGCTGGTTCCTAACATCATCCCACAGAGGCTACAATCTTTTGTCATCAAATGCCTCCACATCATCTGTAGAATATTTTGGCAGAACACTATTTGCAACGACGATTGAGTAACAAATCCTATAGAAAATCAAAAGCAGAAAGTGACGATGGATAGACCACATGCTTAGAAAACCTCCAGATAGCATCACGAGAATGATACTGGACTTCAACTTACAATACAAGGGAGCAAAAGCCGCGGTCGGTAGACATCATATGGGAAGCCGCAAAAATAATATCGCAGAACCATGTACTATAGAAGAGCCTTGCCCTATGTTCCCGAGCGAAGTGATCTAAAAATATTGGCAGCAATTACCTGGTAGGAAGAACACAAAAATAGAATTTTCCGTCCTTTTCGGATATCGGTTGGTATTCCCCAATGCGGTATTCCAAGCACATTTTTTTTTATAACCTTTATTAATGATATTCGTATAAGTTCATATTTTCTCTTTCAGATTTTTCTGATCTTAAAATTTAGTCCGTCATAAGGAATGGTAACAATTTAGTTCTATTGCAATCTGGCATAGGCACAATGTATTCTTGGTGCGAGAAAAATCGTTTACATTTGAATACGGACAAATACTTTCAGGTAGTTTTTTCAAGAAAAGTAAATGCCATGTAAAATACCTCTCATATTTCATGGTCGAAACTGAAAACTGTAGACCAAACTGGAGTGTATTTTTCGACTCTAAACTCACATTGAGTAACCATTGGGAATTAAGAACTCTATACTTAATTCCGAATGCATACGCCTTTGTCCGTCATAATTGTACATTTTTCAGATCCTTATACTCCCAAAACGTTATAAACAATATTTGGAACGACCCATTCATAATATGCTTCATTTACCTGGTGGCTTTTCCAAGTTACTCAAAGCAAAATAATTGAGTGAACCTTTATAAACAGCTTCTATAAACTTTGCGGTACGGCCGCTACTGCCTTCATACGATTCCCGATGTCAGCTTTTGACTTTATCATCACAGCACAGTAGAAGAATACTTTTGTTGTGTTCCTTTGTCCTAAATGTGCTAACAAGTGACTTAATTGTACTGATACCTACGTAGATTACCTTTCAATATTTGATAAAAAGTTAAAATAAAAGTTCGTTCTTTGCTGTAAGAGCGGATTTTTCTATCTTCCTTAAAAAATACCAGCGTTCCCAAATTACGGGATCCTTGGATTGGCATCACTAGTATGTAGGCAAGCTAATGAGCACTCAGTTAACATTCTCAGGTGAATGAAAGTTGCACTACAGCAGCAGGAAAAGCAGTAATTGTTGCTTCTGAAACACCCGCATATGCGAGTACTTGTTCACCTTTGCTGCTGAGGTTACCACGTTGCAACTAATTGCTTGCGCACGCAAATATTCACACATTTTTGTATGTGCATTTGTATGTACGCATATGCGTCACCCGCATTGTTGCGTTACTGCACATAAATTGCTTCTGCCGCTAATTTATTTTCAAATTTCATCCATTGTGCGGATCATTGGAAGTGTTCATAGACTCAACAATTTATGTGGGCTGGGCGCTAAGTGATTGGCCGATATGAGGGAAGCAGCAATCGTAGCTGACAATGGCGTCAACTCCCCGAAAAACTTTGAAATGTTCCTATGTTGGTAGGCCGATAACTTCGATAGTGAGCAAATGTGGACTTTCTAACTTAGGTGTGTAAATTGAGAGGTCTCACACTGCATATAACAAAAAAAAAAAAGAAAAAAAAAAAAACGCAAACAAAGTAGTGCTGATTTTCAAACGAATCATAAAGGCTGGTATATTTCATAATTTGTACCAAATTTTTTATGTTGAATAACCCGTGAGTTGGACCATTATAGGTAGTCCATGTTGAGCCTAAAAAATAATTTAATGCAAATCACAAAATGTTTCATGTGCAACATATTCCCAATTTTATGGCTGAGATGGAAAAAGACATCTTTTTGGCAGGCATCTGTTGCAGAGAGAAAAGTTACCATATTATTTTGGGTTTTTTTTTCAGCGGAAAAATGAAATGAATGGAAATTTTGAAAAAGGCCCGTTTTTTTTCTCTTCAATATAATATAATATAAAAGAAAATGCTAGTTATACAGCTTTCCTTCGGTGAAGCTTTGTTTTACAAGGCGTGAGACCGTACAAACAGCTTCAGAAATGTTTCAATGGTGAACAAGAGATATTTCGATTACGCAACTGAAAAGCGATCGAAGTGTTATTGAATCTTGTAATTATTGCGTTGTTTTTTAGCTCAAAGTTAAAAACAAAATCTAACAAATTTTATTTTATATAAAAAATATAAAATATTAGTCTGAGGAAAAGTTAAAGTTTCAGTTGAATCTCGAGTCGAGATCTGTTAGATTTATGCGTCAGGCGGGCTTGAAAAATGTAGTTTCGGGACAAACGCATTTCAACTTTTCAGTGTGGTAGGCATTGGTTGGTTGGTTGGTTTGAATGGTGATTCTTCCAGAATCCAACTAACGCTTCCGCTCCATTTTGTTGCCACATCCTCATTATCAACTTGTTTACCAGTTATTTACGGCATGACTATACCCAGTCTGTGCAGTTTAAGAACCTTATTAGATTGTTGACATCTAAGCCAGGCAGTTGATCGAGACTCTCGAACAGCGATTTGCCCAGGGTTAACATTCTGTCCTTCCATAGGGCAGGGTATTCACAGAGAAAATGGAAGATTGCTTCCTTTTTCTCTGGTTGTTTGCAGCTGTGTCAGTATGTGTTGTGAGGGATGCCCATTTTGGCTGCTTGTTCTTCGACAGACCAAAAGCAAGTTATGACTGCCGTGATTGTCCAGGCGTCCCGTCGTTCCATGTTTATCAGTGTTGGCGTATATTTTAAGTTGCAGGTGGACCATAACGTTCTGTTGATTTTGCATTTCGTTTGGCCTCTCCATCTACAATCCGCGATTCGGAGGTATTTTAGGGAAATTGTACTCTTGACTGCACCTAATGGTGTGAATACCGATTCTGCAAGAGCGTTATTTATGGCAGATCCACCTCTTGCCAGTTCACCTGCATTTCGTTACCTTCAGTATTCCGATGTCCCGGGTCCCAGATGGTTTTCACTCAAGGTAGAAAGGCTATTCTACTTTGCTCCACCACCATAGAGGTTGTTGTAGCTGAATCCAGTGCTAGGATTGCAGCTTGGCTATCCGAAATAATAGCGATTTTGCCCTTAAAAGAGTGATCTGCGATTAGTAGCCTACAGGCTGTCCGAATTGCCAGTACTTCCGCCTGGAAGACACTGCAGGCATTGGAGAGACGCACAGATTTTTCAATTTTAAGTTTGTGAGAATATATACTCCAGGCTCTGTTGATAGATTCTAACGACAAAAAATATCCCACATTTTTCGAAATGTAGATTTCCATGGTCCACCATTTTCGTGGGAGTTTTAATTATTTTTAATTTTTTTATTTGTATCAAGCGAAATTGATTAAAAATTTTGGATCAGCTACTTAGCATCTGGTGAAAGACCGTGTACAAATTTATAAAAACACCTCCTGAAATATGTCACATTGTTGCTTTAATTTTTTGCATGAAAAGAAATTTTTGTCACCTAAATTCCAAAAAAAAAGGTTTCGTATGCTTCCATTCTGTCTGAAGCCAAGTCTCTTCAAAATGTCTTTTCATCATATTGAATTATCTAAACTTCGGCGATGTTGGTGAGACATTGGGACTTGACTTAACTGGGACACTCTAACTGACGCCGATTGATAAGAAGAAGAAACCACTGTCGCACTTTGCTTAACTAGGAAGCAATCGTTTAGAATTCAAACCTTAGATCGCTACTACGCTAATGAAGAAGAAGAAAGATAATACCACAAAAATGAATGTGCCATGAAATCGCTCCGAATGTTTGCCGTTATCTGCACTTATTTTAAGATCAAACAGCTAATAAAAATAAGGCTAGGTTGAAATAATCTGTAAAAAATACCTATTGATCGCAGGATGCTGATCAGAAAGATGCTGAAACCGTAGGACTCAAAATAAATGCAGAAAAAACCAAATATCTGATGATTTCGCGCAAGGTGGAGAGAAGACTGCCCGAAAGACATGGCAATTGGCACTTACTAATATACTTTGAGAGTGAACAATCGTTTAGGTATCTGGGTGTCATGATACAAAACGACAATAGCTCACACGACACAATACAAAGCGGGATTGCAGTAGGAAACAGAGCATATTTCGCGCATATCAAACTATTAAAATCTAAACTTCTTACGAGAGATTGCAAACTAGATCGATACCAATCCAGTTCCATCGGCCAGTTCTTGCATACGGTTGTGAGCGGAGAGTGCTGCGAAGGGTGGTTGGTCCCCTACGAATGAAAGACGGTATCTACCGGATACGCTACAATGAAGAATTCCTACAGCTATGTAATGGCGAGGATAGTGTGAAATACGTCAAGTCCCAAAGACTACGATGGTTGAGTCATACTAGGCGCATGAGAGATGAACGCCCCCAAAAATCAAACGTGCCATACAACCCCGTAGCGCCTAAAGAACAAGGACGTCCAAGACTAACATGTTTTGAACAAGCTCTAATGGACATTGGAACAGTGGGTGTTAGAAACTGCAGAACTGTTACCGAGCATCGCGATGCATGGAAACGAATTGTGAACGAAGCTAAAACTCACTCCGAGCTGTAAAGCTGCTCAATGATGATGATTATTTGGGATTCTTATTTTTTCTATACAAAAACAACAATAACGGAATAGTACCTTTTCCATGCTTCGTCAAGAGAAAACACTGGTGATTTCTAAGACTGATTTTAAAGAGCCTAGTTTTTATCGGCTGACGCAGTGAGATGTGCCACCAACGGACAGCAGTTTGCATAAGTGGCGCAATAGAAGAGAGTTATGTGTGAAGTTAAGTGGTTGCCAACTGGAATGCGTTTAACAAGCCATTGCAAATTTGCCACCCAAAAAGACTTAAAAGCTTTTATAGCAAATGATTTCTAGTTACAAGCTAAAGAGCCATCAAAACCGCGCAAAAGCAATTAATCACCGAAGAGAAATGAAGTCAAATAGGCGACAGTGCAGAAAATCAACTGTCACATCAAGCACCAAGGTCCGAGAAAGCAATGGAATTATGAAAATCATATACTTATGTACAAACATACAAATAAGCACCAAAGCCATGCGGTTGGCGCAGGCTGCAAACTCTCCACAAAAGACGGCC
Organism: Anastrepha ludens; assembly: GCF_028408465.1. NCBI lineage: Eukaryota > Metazoa > Arthropoda > Insecta > Diptera > Tephritidae > Anastrepha > Anastrepha ludens. The sequence continues at coordinate 31,712,020 of NC_071500.1, forward strand.
ACCGTGCAACATCAGGTGGCATTTGTAGTAGCAGCAATAATGGTGAGTGCCATCGAAGGGGCGGGGAGCGCGAAATGCAGTGCGGGAGAATGAACCAAATGCATGCGACATTTAGCGGATGCGCGTGATAAATCACAGCCGCCACATTGCATTAAATGAAACTCAGATTCAATTATTAAATGCCAACTGCTGGGAGAAGCATAAAATACTGGTGTACAGTGAATGTGAGTTCGTGCCGGTGTCGGTGTGTACCAGATAGATATATATATAAGGAAATGTAGTCAAATATTTATATGTAAATATTGGGAGCAACAGCGATACGCATGCCACAAATAGGAGGAAGAGCTCGGCCTAACACCCAAAAAGGCTGCAAGCGCCAATTATATACAATAAATATATAAATATTGGGTTGGGGAATAGGTTCATAGCGTTTTTTTATTTTCGCCTAGGCAGAAATCAGGAGGCAGAAATCAAAATTTTCGTCGCCTGCTCTTTTTGCATTTCATCGAGGTCAAGAAGTTGCCGAAGCTGTCAAAGCAGCCCGGGACATTTGCGACGTGTATGGAGAAGATGTCATAGGCGAGTCTACAGCAATGTTCAAAAATGGCGGTTTTGACGTCAATGACACGTCCCGCAGCGGAAGTCCTTTTGAATTCAATGAAGAACGTCTCAAATAACTTTTGAAGAAGAAATAAAGTGGAAACCCGTAGTGAACTGACGAGAAAAATGAACTGCGATCACAAAACGATTCTCAATTACTTTTATTCAATTACATTTACTGAAAAATTGGGGACCTTAATTCCTCACGAGCTCAACGAAAAAAAAAAAAAAAAAATGGTCGCCTTCAAATCGCTTCTCAGCATCCCGCCCGCCATCGCGCAACACGCGGCCATAAGCAGTGCTTTTTGTACCGAATCGTAACGGGAGATGAGAAATGGTGCCTATACGAGTACATGAATATGAAGCAAAAAAAAAGTGTGGGGAGTGGGTGGCTCCAGAAGATACGCCAAAAGCCAATAGTTAAGCCGGATCTTCATCCAAAGCATCATCATGATATGAGTTTGGTGGGACCGGGAGGGCTGGGAAATGCTCGAAAAGAATGACACGATCAATAAGGAGCTCTACATTGCCCAGCTACACCGCGTGAATGAGGCTATTCGACTGAAAATACTTGATCGGCCATACTCTTTCAGGACAACGCCAGGCCCCATGTTGCACAAGTCGTCAAAGCACCACTCTAAAAGTTCGAATGGGAGGTCAATCAGCATCCATCGTATTCTCTGACTACCATCTTTTCCATATGAAGGGCGCTACCTTCGATAACAAAGAGGCCCTTAAAAACTGGCTCAACAACTTCTTTGACCCAGATCAGGCGATTTTTGGCGGAACGGCATCAACAAATTGGTCAAGAGGTGGGTAGAGGTTGTAAACAGCAACGGCGAATAAATAATTGATTAGCTTATTGATGTAATTAATGTTTTTTGTTTAAATAAAAGTCTTCGGTAAAAATGCTACGAGTTTATTCTTTAAACTTATTTATGTACTTCTGTATGATCGGCACGTGCATCCTGAGCTAAGTGTTTGACCGAGTTTCTCCTCTAACTTTTGTTCGGCGGCTTGATGTAGTTTCCCAAATAGAGGGTTTTACAGTTTTATGCCTACCCCGAATGGCAGATGGTTTTTTATGAGTGACTTTTCTATAGCAGCAATGCACTCGAACGTGAGCTATTGCCAGCTGAAGGGCAACTGTTACTACCCACCCATTTGGCTATAGGAGCCGCGGCTGATGTATCTACATTTAATAAGAATACAACAAGGTGTCCAACAAAAGTTTCATTGTTTTCATTTCAATTGTTTTCACTCTAAATGTTAGTAATTAGGCGCTCAACATTTTCAGTGCCGCCACCGATAGTACTGTCTGGCAGCTGCAGATAGTTCATGTTAGCCTACGCACATAAAGATACTCGGATGCACGAGTATAAGTATGTGGGTACATACAAACACACTTGCACTTGTGCAAACTTTTAATTGCAGTTAGTGAAATATTTTTGAACACAAGTGTGATTGTTGCAGCTGCTTCGTAGCAGCAACTGGTTCAGGCGCAAGCGTCGCAGCCGCAACTGATAGCTACGTAAGCCTTCATTTAATTGCGCATCACGTTGGCTACTACACTACCGTTGTGGCTTAATACTCGCATGAGAGAGTGTGGTAACGGTAATTTTGCAAAATATCTCGGTAATAATAACAACAGAAACAACACTCGCGCAAAATTGGTGCGCGGAATGCCTTTGAATTGCCTTTCAGTTATTTATTAATTCACATTGCAACAGCTTTGAATCGCCGTGTCGCGGCCTTGCCTAGCATTCGTGGACACTTTGCACACTGCAACATGTGTTGTGTGGCATACAACGGGCATGTGTGCTGCCCGCTGGGACCGCGCACAAGTGCTTTAAGTCTTTCGTTCGTCTTTATCTTGCGCCTTCCTTTTCGGCTTTGATTTGGATTAATTTTTTCCCCGTTTGTCTGCCAAACGATCGGTCTTATCTGCGAAATGCAAAGAAAGCGCCGTCTGCCGTTTAAGAATAACGACTAAGTGCGCGTGCGCAACGATTCACTGCGCTTACGCGGCGTGGCATAATATACTTGTGCATACATATGTACATATATTTGGCGTACTTGGCAAAAAATTGTGGCCATCGTGAAGTAGCATTGCAACAAGCATAATTCAATATTTTATGTAATCCAATAAGAAGATTTTGAGATTATAAGGTAAATGTGATTTTCATATTTGCATTTTAGTTCCAGAAGGTGTTTTTAATATTTATAAAAATGCGATTCGAATTTAAAATGAATGTGAATTTAAATAAGAATCAATTTGAGGTTTAAATAAAAATTGTGATCTGAGTTCAATTGTTTTAATGTATTCATATTTTTAATGCAGTAGACGCCAGTTATAAGCGCCGTCTAAAATGCACCAGATTCGATGCTTCTAAGCGGGAAGTGCATATAAGAAAATCCCGCTCATAAGATTCTCGGTTATAGATTTTCCGGTGCATCTAATGGAGTGAAACACTCGACTACTTCTATTAAAGTAAATGAATTTCCATTTACAAGAAGATCAAATTAAGATTTCATTTATTTAAAAGAAATATACATGTACGCTTTAGGTAGCTGAGGACATGCATATACAGGCTAAAAAATTACACCATTATTTTTCTTTTAACTTTTTTCAATGAAGAAATGGATGACTACATCTTAACTGAATTCAAGAAATGAAGAGTCATGCAAATCACTCCGATACGCCCGAGCTGGAAACATCAGGTGACGATGCAGAATCTGTGGCGAAATGCAAAAAACACGAGGAACGTTCTGAAACTGTCCGATCTGCAGGAATTTATTCAACAAGTGCAAGCGATCATTGACGAGGACCCTTCAAAATCAATGAGGCTCCTTGCGAGGGAGCTTTGTGCCTCTGATGGTCCGGCTTTATCCGTCGAGTTGTCAATGAAGATCTGCGGCATAAATTCTGCATTATGCGCAGAAGACAGTTTATGTCGGAGCAAACACGAGGGCAGTGAGTTCTCCCATTAAGGCGGGAGCCTGGTTTATGAGGTCTAAAAATTGCATTTCTTTGCGATTTTTTTTTAAGGAAAAAATTTATTTAGCACTCCACAGTTTTTTCTATCTTTTAATGAACATTTAAAAAGTATAAAAAATTTTTGTACTGGATAAAATAAGTTGAAAAAATGTTTTACATAGAAATTAGTAGAGCGCTGCAACGCTGTAGTTTCCAACTGGCGTACAAGATACAGCTCGTAATTATTATCCAAAGCAAAAAATTCAAATGGATTTCTAATTATCATGATTTTTTATTCTTTCTATAAAAAAAAAATTCACTTCAACTTGATATAAAAATCTTGAAAAAATTTTTTTTATCTATTTTGTTAGTTCAAATAGAAGAGAATTTAATACTGAAGGGAACAAGCTATGAATCATTTCAAAAGGTTCATTAGTTTTTTTTCATTCATGCATGCCAATTCAAAGAAATCAAAAAAATGAAAAGTCGAGAAAAGAAGATAAAGTTTGTACTATAGCTGTCCGGTCACAGCGTAACTACCTAACGCTCGCCTACCTTTGGCTTTGTATCTACGGAAATATTGAGAATAAGGCTCTGTAACTTTGTGTGAATATTCTGAAATATATTAGGAATCGCTTAAAACGAAAAAAAAAAATTGATTTTTTTGACATTATAAACCAGGCTCCCCCCTTAAAAAGCCTTCTAAACACCCTGACGCGCCTGAGATGTCATGATTTTTTCTGACGGCAACAATATCCTGACCAATACCAAAAGATCAAGCGCATAAAATTACAAGTGCTTATACTCCAATCCTACAAAGGCTTCTTTTGTCATGCACACGAAGTTTCCTGAGCAATAAAGGACATGCCATGCCACCACACTTCCTCACTCAAGGATGTGTAGTGAATTCTCCCGCAAACATTGAGGTTCTACAGACTGTAGTGAAACTCAGGATTGATAGTGTACGCGGCGACAGCCCATACATCTTTTAGCACAACTCTGCTCCTTCATACAAAGCGTTGGCGCCAGAGGATTGGATGACTGAAAATTTCTATAACACTGAACTTATGGCCGCCTAACTCCCCAGCCCTTAATCTCCTGGATTATTACGTATGGGGTGTCGGTGAGCCTGAAACCAATAAGCAGCCTCACAACACAATTTTTTCTCTGAAGACTGAAATACAATTATTACCGTTATGGCCAATATAAATAACGAGCAATTGATTCGGGCATGCAATCGTTTCCGAGCGCGGATCGACGAGGTTATTGCAGCTAAGAGAAATTTTATTGAATGATTTGACAACTCTCAAGTTGTACTCAAATACCGTGCGCTCTCTATATGTTTATATATGCAACAAATATAAAGTGCAAATATATCAGTAAACGGTTATACCGAATTTGATTCCTTTCTTGGGCTCTACATATCATATTTGTACTAGGTAATTAGAGTTAGTTAGGAGTTTTAGCTTGAATTTTGACTTTAATTTTAACTTAAATTTTTATCTTGACTTTAATTTTAATTGTATTTTAAATTTTAATTTTGACTTTAATTTTAATTTTCAATTTTAAAATTTCAATTCTAATGTTAATTTTAATTTCAATTGGATTTTAAATTTTAATTTTAATATTAACTTTAATTTTAATTTTAATATTAACCTTAATTTTAATTTTAATTTTAATTTAATTTTAGTTTAACTTTAATTTTAATTTTAATTTTAATTTTGGTTTTGATTTTAATTTTAATTTTAATTTGAATTTGAATTTGAATTTGAATTTTAATTTTAATTTTAATTTTAATTTTAATTTTAATTTAATTTAATTTTAAGTTCAATTTTAATTTTAATTTTAGTTTTAATTTTAAATTTAATTTCAATTTCAATTATAGTTTTAGTTTAATTTTAATTTGGTTGGTTGATTCGTTGGTTGGTTTAAGGGTGACCCCGCATCGGAGTGCCACATAGACCGGAAGTTGGGTCCGTTGTGCTGCCCTAGAGCTCATTATGTTATATGATTTCCCCACCTAACCGAGATTTTTATTGTAGATTTTGGTCAAAGATATTAATTCGTTTCGAGAATTTGATGAGAGATTCGATTTTCAGGTTCGAGAGTACTGAAACGTTGTCAATTGTTGGAGAGCCTAGAAGAGCGAGTCGACTTCTGGCTAGACTGGGACAACTGCACAGTAAATGCCTGCTCGATACTTCCTCATCTTCGTCCTCGCAGTATCTGCACAGGTCGTTTTGAGGAACCCCGAGCCGACGTGCGGGAGTGCCCAAAAGGCAGTGGCCGGTGATAAGAGATATTATATGCCTTAGTTCGTGTTTCGAAAGACTTATAAGGGTTTTTGTCTGTTTCAGATTGTAGGATGGCCAGATTTGTCTGGTCGTAACGCAAGTAGTTTCCACTCGCCACCTCCGATCAGCAATGCTGTGAAATTCTCTATCAATGAGCATTTTGCATGTTGAGAGCGGAATGTGGATTGTGGGTAAGTTACTAACATTTGATTGCGCAGCTCCAGCTCTTGCGAGCTCATCAGCTTTGCAGTTTTAATTTTATTTTTAATTTTAGTTTAATTTTTATTTTAATTTTGAATTTTAAAATTTCATTCCTAATTTTAATTGTAATTTTAACTTTAGTTTTAATTTGAATTTGAATTTAATTTAATTTTAAGTTTCATTTTAATTTTAATTTTAGTTTTAATTTTAAATTTAATTTCAATTTCAATTATAATTTTAGTTTAATGTTAATTTTAATTTTCAATTTAATTTTAATTTTTAATTTCATTTTAATTTGAATTTTTACTGTTCATACTAATCCTATTGAGTTGTATTTCTCAGTGCACTGCAATACTGTAAAACTGGTCAAAATGAAGTTGTCTGCCTGGGAAAGTGTGAATAAATCAAAATATGCAAATCATTTAGAAATTCGCCGATAATTCATTAGTGTATAAATAGTTGCGACTGGCAAAAAATGCGTTGAAATGCAGTCGCTACTAATTGCTACCAGATTTATTGCAAAGATTTTCACTTTTCAATATGAAAATAAATTTAACGCTAACAAGAAAATGCAAATTAAGCGGAAAGTGCGGGAAAATAAAGCGACTTCCGCAATGGCATGAGGCTGAGTGAAGCGGATACTACTTGCATATGTATAGGTGTATATGAAAATGTGGCTCGTTGAGATGTACACCGATCGGAGAAAAACTATGTAAGCGAAATTTTCTAATTTTAACAGAACTTTATCGTAGCTACAGATGTTAAGTTAAAAAAAAAAAAAAAAATTAGTTAATAGTTCATTCAACTTTCCTACCAGCGACCCTTTCGTGGTATTAGAGTGCAAACGTATTCACACATTTATTATTAATATGTGAAATTACATACATACATTAACTATCCTCTTGCAAAATTTTTGATTAATCGAAGATGCAATTTCATAATCACCATATCGTAGCTTCAAGGCTTGAGAATACAGATTTTTGTGCACCACAGTTATCTTTGTATTTTGACTTGAAAAAAGCAAACTCATGGCTAACAAATTGATAAATCGTGCACCGCGTATTCGCTTCAGGCGCTCTGTTACCACTTCGTTTTGCAACGATGAAACAAAACCGAAACATGTACCTACACCAAAATCAACACAATGGCATTAGTTTATATACGAGTACATATTTGTGTTGGTATGTATGCATACATTTACGTAGCTTTGTATGGCCACAGGTAATCATTAATGGACAAGAGTTGAAAAGTCAAAGAGTGTCAAGTGACAAAAAAGAGGCGACAAAGCCGATTTGGTGAGAAAGAGGAACGTGTCTCTGCTAACGTGTACTTGTAAAGCAAATGAATACGCGAATACCAACAAAAAGTACAATACTTACTACGAAAGTATACCTATGTCATATTTACTATAAATATTATATATACAGGTTTGTGCATTTGGGGTTTAGTGAGGATCATTTGTTAAATTTATAAATTGGCAAATTGTAATTTTGTAGGTATTTTTTATTTGTTGCTGGTTTTTGCTGATGTTAACGAACTTTACAGCTTCTCAAATCACGCACCACAGCTATGCTAGTTCACCATGGGCATTGCTTCGGATGATCAGTGCGCAATGTTGCGTCAGAGAGAGTAAGTAACCAATAAAGGTAAATATAGTAAAGCGCAATAACAATTCGCAATTTGTCGTAAGTTAAAAAAACAAAGCGATGAGCGAGAAAATCAGTGCGTATATGGGCGAAGTGAGCGCCATGGTGTGAATTAAAATAAATAATGCTAATGATTGGGATTTTATTTATGAACGATTTAGAAGAAAGAATATGTTTGGAATTACACCGTGCTATAAAATTTAAATATTTTTGTCACGCTTTAGAAAATCGATATACAATTCCGTTTTTAGTTTTTCCAAAACAAAAAAAAAAAACAGACTAAAAACTTTAAAGCTGCAACAAGAATGGTGATTTAGAAAATTATATTATAAACTTAAAAGTATAAAAGCTATGGGTATATGGGTATTAAATGAAGGAGGGTATTGCACACAAATTTAGGAATTTGTTTTCATAGTTATCCTGTGGTAAAACATCTGAAAAATGTTCTCTCAAGCTTTTATGCGCGAATAACTTTGACTATTTTATTAAAATCCTTTTTTCAAAAATATTCTATAATTACATTTTTTTAAATTTCATATGCACTATTATCAAATTTGAAGCTTCTAGTTTCATTTGCCCTGGATATGTAGGATACAGAGTATTTTTCTACTTACGAGAAAATCGGTATATGTGCGAAATAGGAGTTCAAATATAATAACTTTGCGTTATTAGTTTTTTTCGCAGAATTTCAGATTCTTTTTTTTTTCTTAGTTCACCATCGAGCGCTAACGGCAGACGTGCGTTACCAAACATATCATAACGACAGCATACCGTTATGATCGAAATAAAATATGCAGCCACTAAGCATTTAACTGACATCACAGGAAATGTCAATTATTCAAGAAAAAGCTCAAAGAAACTTTTCGCTAACACTTTCTCCCACTAAGCATCCGAACTTTATCAGACACTTACCTCGTTTATTTCATCCTCCAACGCTCGCTGACGCGTCAACTCACGCAATCGCTCACGACGTTGCTCCGTGAGCTGTTCCAGACGTTTGGCCGCGCGATCGACCTCATTGAATAGTAATGTCACCTTGTGTAGTCTAATTGCCACATCCATGTTGCCGACACTGCTACTGCAATCGCCTCCTACTGCATTAGCTACCGTTATTGTGGCTGCTACTGTGGCAGTGTTGCTGCCATCACATGACGTCACTGCGCTATACTTTGACACAGCGGGACAATTTTGTGACTGGTTGATTTGGTTGTGTTGTTGATGCTGTTGCTGTTGCTGCTGGTGCGACATGGTAAAGCTATAACTGCCACCGAATCCCAGGTGGCTGATGGATGAAATGGTGGACAATAGTTTGCTGCCACTATTGCTGGGCCGATTGCTATTGCCGCCGCCACTACAGCCGTTGCTGCTGCCATAGTAATAACGAGTGTTGTTATTATTGTTATTGTTGTTGCTGCCGCTGCCATTTGAGTTGATTTTGCCATTATGATTATGATTATTTTCACCATTGCTGCTACTTGTCATTGTCGCCGTTGTCGTTGCTACAAAGCATTTGGCCAGCTCCTGTAGACGTGCCAATTGCAGTGCGCCCCGCTTGCGCAAATTATGCAACTCAGAATCCATGAGCGCGCGACTTAACGCCCGATGTTGCGCGTATAGTTGGCGTCGTGTCGGCAACCCTTGCAGGTCGGCAGAGCGTATGTCACTCATGGCGGCCACTAGCCGTTGGCCCGCTGCTGCACATTGTCGCTGAAAGGGTTCGAGTGCGGTGAAGAATTCGCGCCACTTCCGCGCGTCGTGATGATGCAAACCTTGCAATTTGCCGAACGGTATTTGCGATGGTGCAACACTTGTCGTGACTTCATTGACGCTAATGAATTTCAGCGTGTGTTGCTGTTGTAGTGATGGTTGCATTTGTAGTTGCTGTTCCTGTTAATGAGAGCAAGGAGAAAAACAAATCAAATAAATGTTTATGTATTGTTAGTTGGTATTGTAAGTTTTGTTGTTGATATTTCTACGTTCAATCATTTCGATTGTCCATTGGTTCAGTCGTTGGTCTGTTTCTCCGTTTTTCCTCTCCGTTCCCCTGTTTGTATTGCTGTACTCGTACATTTGTTTGTGCGATTGTTTCGGGTATGTCTTTCTATTTGTGTTTACTCTTGTAAGTGCTGTTATTTTTGTTGTTGTGGTGGTTCTTGTTAAAAATCGGGTTAATTGGGTGTTATGTCGGGGCGTTAACCGCGTGCTCAGATGTTGATCATTTGTTTGCGAGCTTTTTGTGCGATTTGTTGTTGGTAATGTTTTTTTTCCTTCTCACTTCTGGTCAAATGCTTCTTTGGCTCAACTCATAGCCTACATTGCCTCAATGTGCATACTTTATTTTATTTCCTGTACTGCTAGCGCTGTTGTTGTTGTGCTTTCAATACCTTGTTATTTGCTACTCATTGCTACTCATTCAATTGTTAACGAATCAACATCAAGACATTTACCTCATTTTATATTACAAGTAACTACAGCTTTGCCATGTTTTTTGACTTGCCCTGGCCCCGAAAGGAGTTACTCTAAGTTCAGCGGATCACAGTCGATTTATTTTTGGGAATTTTTTTCGGTCCGAAATATTTATTTTCACTTGATTTTCGTTTTTATGCTATTCTCTAAAAATGTATGCGGTAATAATTGTGCTAGGCGGACAGTAAGCTGGGGGGCGGCGCGCACAACTACAGTGGAACAAAGCAGTTGAACTTGAGAGCGAGGAGACAGGAGTTATTATTAAGGTATTATTTCAGTTTGGCTCTTAAATAACCTATATTTTCAGCGGCATGCCATTGTGTGTAAATGCCGGTGATGCATCACATTGCTCTGCATCGGATAAGGCTGTCTACGGAGTCGATCACTTCGTCGGAACCTAATGCGCGTCCTATCTTTCACCTAACGTAACCGAGAGACGTGTTGCACGGATTAGCGGAAAAAGCGATAAACTGAGCTTCAAGAACGATAGGAGTTCGCACTGCTTTGTAACCTTTGCCTTGTTTGCTTTGACGGAATATCAAACTCCACAGCCACAGAATACTGCAGAATATCCATCAAATGCCGTAGTCAATGTAAATGAGTTTTCCAATAACAGGTGTTAACGGTGAATGGATTGCGTTATCGAGAGATGATTAACGATTTTTTATGGCCGGAATTGGATGGTATTGATCTGGATAACGTTTATTTTTCAACAAGACAGCGGTTGTGTCGCAAAAGCAACGAACCCTTGATCTTTTACGGGAAAAGTTTCCGGACCGTGTTATCTCTCGACGAGGTGATCACAATTGGCCACCAAGATCTTGTGATTTAACAACTTGTGACTTTTTTCTTTGGGGCCACGTGAAAGAGAAACTCTACACCAACAGCCCAGGGACAATTCAAGACCTCAAAGATGGAATTCGTGAGGCTATCGAGGACATAGGGCAGCCACTTTGCAATTCGGTTATGGAAAATTTCATGAAAAGAATATTGTCCTGTAAGCGTGATCCTGGTGGTCATTTGCCTGATGTTATTTTCCACTAGTAACTAATACCTTTTTTTCTTTATAATGAAATAAACTCTCGATCATTTACATTAAAAAATAGCATTTTTCTTTGAATATCAAGATAACACCTCTTATTGAAAAACCCTTTATTATATTATACAAATTTAGTTAATGCTGCCTATCTAGCGAAAAGAAAATTGTTTGCAAGGCGATTTTGTACATAAAAATCAAGTGAACTATCATGACAAGTTCTAATACCGAAAATAATCTTTAAGTTCATAATTTATTTTGCAAAGGTTTAAGCTCAGGATCTTGACTCACGAAATTACTTAAAATCAATTTGCTCAATAATAACACATGGGCTGAAAAGTCCCGGGTCTAATTATGGAAGATGGAATTAGTTTTATTGCGTCCACCTTTATTTCAGTTACTATTAACCTAAAAAAGACAGTTGCTAAAATTTAAAGATATTCTATTCATTAGTGAGTTGTTATTGAGCTAAGAGCGACGCTACTTTTCTTATTTTCAAAACAATAGATCAAAAAGAAATTCCTTTTCAAAATTTACACTGCTTTTTGATGGGGAAAAACCGTCCAGGCAAAGCAATGTCTTGAAAAGTGACTGGTGATGGTGACTCCGGTCCATCAGAAGGAGCAATAAAACGATGGTTTGCTCACTTCAAACGTGGTTGTAGAGACATCGATGACGTCCAAATGAGGCGGTAACACCGGAAAACATCAAAAAATCCACAAAATTGTTTTGAATGATTGAAAAGTAAAGTTGCTTGAGTTAGCTGATAAGCTAATTTTGAACAAAACAAAAAAAAAAAAAAAAAAATACGTATTTTCTCTGCTAAGCCCGGCACTTTTCAACCCATGTGTTATAATATACCTATGCACATACGAGGGACGGCTGATAAGTTCGCGACCTATGATAGTTAGCGATAAACCATAATCTCCTTATTGTTAGTATAAACAACACCACCTTTTTATTTGGTTCAACACAGTTATATTTGAGCAAGTAACAACCGAAAATGGAAGTTTTCGCAATTTCGAGACAAAATTGTGCGGTTATTAGAGACAAATATGCAGAAAATATAGATTTCCCACCTCCCCTTTACACCGTTCGGGTTGCAAGGAATGACTTATGGGCCATACGATCTTCATAGATTAACCAGTCACCGTAAATTCCGGACACGACTCCCAGTGACTTTTTCCTTTTTTTCAAAATTAGTGATTTGAAAGGGAAGGCAAATCCAAAGAATATCTTCTCAGGGGTATAAATGCATTAGACTCGGTAGGTGGAAAGATAAAAATATAGAATAATGAGTCCTTCATGTCTAACACCAGGCGCGACTTGCTTCACTTATAACGGTCTCGATTTCTAGAGCTTTAGAGATAGGAGAGAGTTGAGTCCCCTCAGCATATGCGAATATCCTGCATTTCGAAAACATTTTGGAAACAACTTCTTCGAGGTTCTATACAGTTTAGATACAGTCTTCCGGGAGCGGCTAATTGAGTTCACAAAAATACCGGAAATGTTGGGTCACTAGTGAGTAAATCTTTCCTGCAGGCCACAATGGACCTCTGTGGCCACCGAGATGAACTATTTTTTCTAGAGCAGCCCATCTAACTGAGGCTATAATGTAATTCTTTTTTTTTTTATAACTGCATATGTGGGCGCAACTCACCTTTATGCAACTTTCGTTGTTCTCGCCGCAGCCACTATTGCTGACAGCTACATTGTTGAATGCATACGAGTGCTGTTGTTGCAATATGTTGCGTTCGAGGCAAACTGCAAGAATTTCGCAATATGCAATTTGCCTTGTCAGCAGACGTAGACTTTGGCAAATTAAGTCGATTACGCACATTTGGCTCGACTTTGCGATGGCAATTAGAATGGTGAACGTTGGTGTTGCAGCATTGTTGTAGCCGCTGCCGCTGGTATTGCTGTCAGTAGTTATGGCCATAGCTGTAGCATTCGTATGGGCGGGTGATTTAACGGCTGTGTCTGTTGTGGCATTTGAGGTGACTGGCACAGTTGTGGAGTTGCCAGAAACTGGCAAAACTTCTGCCGCTCTGACCATTTTCGGTGTCGATGGACGGCTGATGGATGGTTGTTGTGACTGCTGGTGGCTCTGTTCTGTCTGCAGTTGCACTGAAGGTTGCTGCTGCTGTTGCAGTGTGGTACGGTCATTAGCATTCACAGTTGAAATTCTGCAATTGAAAATGAAAAGTAGAAAAAAATATAACAAAAAAGATAAAAACAATTAAATGCGTGACGGATTATTAAAAGTAAAATAAAATGAAATCTTGTTAAAATGTGTGCATGCGTGTGTTTGTAATGTTATGAGTTGCCGATAGTATCTTGGATTTTACCGGCTACACCAATAAAATGTACATAAAAGCTTTTGTGCGTATTTTGAAAAGTGTCCCGAAAGCCAGATAAATGGTCGATCATTAGGCGATCTATGAATAAATGTGTGAATAGCAACAACCCTGCTGGGAAAACTTGAGCTTGCATAAGTTTTGGTAGTAAGTTTAACGCAACAATTGTAAAAATGATAATTTTTCTGAGTAGTTTATGCCCGCACCTTTTAAAGTTAATATCATATTGATGTGGTTGGAGGGCTGTCTAAGGCCATAAGCGCAGCTGGGCTGTCGCTGCAAACACATATACTGCCTCTCCATCGTTTTTCCACAACAAAGTTCATCGCTTCTTGAACTGCATACACCTCCGCTTGAAACACAGATACATGCATTCCAAGAGCAAAGTGCAGTTTTCTCCCGCTGGATTCCATGTAGATCCCAGAGCCGGAGCCATGCTCGGTCCTGGAGCCATCCGTAAAAATGCGAAAACAGTGTTTGCCGAGCTCATTTTCTGAGTCTTCCCACAACTGAGCCTCTGGTAGCACTAAACTGTATCTCTTTTCAAGTACAACTCTTGATGGCATGGAGTTAAGGGGCATGGAGAGAAACGTTGGTTCGAGGTCCATGCCTTCTCTGTGTTCCAATGCCGGACAGGGGCCGCACCAGTTCCCATTGTGTTTCAGTCTGCAGATGGCCTTCAAGGCCTCTCCTTGGATGAAAGCATCAAGTGGTGGTAAACCAATCAGAGCATCTAATGCCGGGTATCTAATGAAGTAGTCGGAAAAGCTCCGGTGCAACAGATGGCAACAGATGGCCACAGTGCGTTGTAGTCTCGATAAGGTCCTCCTGACTCCCACTAGAGAGAGTCTACTCATCCAGACCACTGGTGCATAGGATATAATGGGTCTTATCATAGCCGTGTAGATCCATAGGGTTGCTAAGTCTTTAGACAGGCAAGTAAAAATTAATGTTCATAATCGAAAATTGCCTTATTTATTTCTTTTTCAAAATATTGTTCATGAGGATCATTGCGCTTTTGTATGCCAGTTCAAATGCGGAAATAGACGAACACATCTTTTTACGGATAAATGTTCTTATACAAATATATACCTATGTACAAATTCAGATATTGAATAAGCAGGGTGGTCCATGGAGTGGTTCTTTTTCCTCATATTTCAATCATATGCTATTTTACAGTGACGGCTCTGCGCCCTTGGAAATCTCCATGGAAAGTCAGTATCGTATATCCGAGTAGCGAAATTAATCGCTTTACGCTTGAACAAATAAAAAAATAAATAAATAATAAGCGCGTACACTTCTGTTAGGTATTTGACCGAGCTCCTTCTCCTATTTGTCGCGTGCGTCTTGATGTTGTTCCACAAATGGAGGGATCTACAGTTTCAAGCCAACGCCGAACGGCAGATATTTTTTCATGAGGCAGTTTTTGATGATAGAAACACACTTGGAGGTTTGCTATTGCCTGCCGAGGGGTGACCGCTATTAAGAAAAACTGTTTCTATTATTTGCTGTGCATGCACTGAGATTCGAACCTATGCACTCCCGAATGGTAGTCACACACCAACCCATTCGACTACGGCGGCCGGTTGAAAACATTGCGAAGTATTCCAAATATTGATTGTCGAGCATGTATCTTCAGATAGTGAACAATTTTTTGGAGATTTTGGAGCGGTGGAATTATTAGCTCATTTCTCTTTAAAAAATGCTGCTGGAAATGTCATTTCTGTCAACGGTGAGTGGGACAGAGAGATGATAAACGATTTTTTGTGGTCGGAAATTGAATTGAATTGAGTGATTTTGGTTCTTGAAGGATGGCGCGTCATGCCACGTAGCCCATGCCACAATCGATCTTTTGCGTGCCAGATTCATTAATTGTTTAGCAGTCGTCTTATTAATGCCAACTGGCCACCTCGGAGCTGCAATTTGACACCGATAAACTTTTTTGTGGGGTGTCATAAAGAATCAATATTATACGAAAAATTAATGGTTGCGCAAAAATATATAAATTCAAAATTAGTCGAAAATCGGATTCCAAATAAGGTAGGAAGGTACTATACAAAATAATTCACATTTTCTATTTCCACACTAAAGCCTGAGGGTGGGAACGAAATATAGTTTTAGTGCCTTAGAGTTCGGATGACCAGCCGGGGGTGATTAGGTGGCGATGACAATCATTTGGTTGGTAAGAAAAGTAAAACATCAGATGAAAGTGGCCACCCCACAACAGCCAATGGCAATCTGTCGAGCGCATTTATACCATGAAAAGGTTAAATTCGATTATACTGGCTGACCAAAGCCACACAGAGATTAGATTAGAGTTCTATTTTTAGTAAAAATATGTATCGCTCAAGATGCGCGTACTATGTATTCGCCCACTTAAGGAGTCACTCAAGCTCCAGTTTAGGGATACATTCTAGTTTTTCAAATTTGAAAGCACTCAGGTAGTACAGTCTAGTTTTTGAGAAAACCGAGCAGCAGGAATGCTCGAGGGTTTCTTTTGTGCCCGGTTCCTTGCGTTTCCTACAAGTATCGTTAAGGGCTAGATTTAGCTTGCAAGCATGCGCTGCAACTAGGCAGTGCCCTATTAATACACCAATTAAGGTTCTATAGTTCCTGATGTCGAACTATGCGCGTGTAGACATCAATCCTAGTTACACTAGTGCTTCTCTCGTTCTTTTTGAATTGTACGCGGGAGCTTATGTAAGTACCTGATTTATTTGATCCTCTGTAGGTCTCGGGTCTTCCTTTGCTATTTCGTCCGCTATCACATTTACCTCTATGGTTTTATGCTCCGGATCCCAATAGACACAAATCCTGCGATTATGAGCAAGCTTCCTTGCATTCATGGACATTTTTGGATGACAGACACTATGAACTGATCGTTTTTATAGCCGCTTGGCTATCCACGTAGAAGTTTATTGCGCAGTTAATTATTATTTCTGTACATACACACACTGCAGCTTTCTTTACGGCAAAGACCTCAGCGTGGAACACAGTGCAATAGTAAAATAGCTAAATTGCTTCTCAACATCTCGCGCGCTATTGAGCAACATGCGGTCATAATCAGCGCTTTTTGTACCGAACCGTCACGGAAGATGAGAAATGGTTCTTATACATCAATATGAAGCGAAGAAAGGTGGGTGGGTGGCTGCATGAGATACGCCGAAGCCGAGTGCCAAGCCGGACCTTCATCCAAAATGTGTTTGGTGGGATTGGAAGGACATGGTGCACTGGGAACTGCTCGAAAAGAATGCTACGGCCGACAAGGAGCTCTACATTACCCAGCTACACCACGTGAATGAGGCTATTCGATTGAAAATACTTGATCGGCCATACTCCTTCACGACAACGCCAGGCCCCATGCTGCATAAGTCGTCAAAGCACCATTCCAAGAGTACGAATGCAAGGACCGTCAGCATTGGCTGTATTCTCTGATTAGCATCTTTTCCGCTCCCTGTCGATTCATATCAAATGCGTTACGTTCGACAACAAAGGAGTCCTTAAAAACTCGCTCAAAAACTTGTTTGACATCATACCGAACGATTTTTGGCGGAACAGCATCAACAAATTGGTTGAGAGGTGGGAAAAGGTTGTAAACAGCAACAGCGAATAAATAATTGATTAGCTTATTGATGTAATTAATGTTTTTTGTTTAAATAAAAGTCTTCGGTAAAAATGCTACGAACTTATTGCCCAACTCAATAATTTACAATAACAAGCAGGTTCAGAACTTAACCTCATATTTTTGGCTATCCCGGGGAACTCTACCAAGTGCATGCTTTTAGTATATAAAAACGCCTATTACCGTCAGCACAAAAAAAAAAAACAAAGATTGCCAAAAATCAATCAAAAATCAAGCATTTTGTAGTCATTTGTCAAATTTGCAGTTTAATCTACAAAAATGGCTGTAAAACTGCATACCTAAGAAAATTCTAAAAATATTGCTTAAAAAGCTGGAAAATTTGATGAAATTTTATAAATATTTTTTTAAGTTTAAGTTTGTTGTATTATGAACTATATATCGGTGTCCCCTTGAAAGTTTTTAAAGGGAAACTGCACAATTTCTTTCTAAAAAAAGCGCAAGACAGATGGAGGTCTCTCTCATCGTGCGCTATTTCGAAAACACTATGACCCCAATACGATAGAAACAGAACGCTTAAGGTGATGGGAATCCCCCGCCATTTAATTTCCAACTCATTGCGGTGTTCACCGGTAAATGGGTGATCGGTACTCATGCGGAGAAGCGTGGAATTCCCCCATTGCAGAAGGTCTAGGGATCCTGCAGAGAAAGATACTGTTGAGCGCTTTCTCTGCAAATGCCTGGCTCTGGGGCTAGGCGCTTGCGATTGCTTAGCGTGCCCTTTGGGGATGACTTGAGGAAATTCTCCAACATAGATCCCTTTTCTCTGGATGGATGGATGGTTCCATGTGTAGAAGTCCACGCAAGTGGGGAAAGTTACTGATCGCCATTCACTTGGGAATGGCCAGGACGATTCTTCTGCATATGGTTCAAGCAGCTCACAACGGCCGGGATTAGCCCACGTATCCTCTGGGTAGCTTCCGAACACCCGTTCGGGAGTGAGCTAACGTGAGAAGGCGAAACATTCCAGGATAGCTGGTTGTGCGTTGGGTTTGGGACCCGCCACTTAAAAATCCACCCCCAATGAAAAGTTTGAAAAAGCCTCGGATGAGACCTCCCTATACTGATGACGACCCCTGCAAACGAAATAAGGAATATGATTTGAGGGCATGCACCTGGAATGTCCGATCCCTTAATGGGGAAGGTGCCTCTGCCCGGCTGGTTGATGTCCTCGTGAGAGTAAAGGCTGACATCACTGCCATCCAAGAGATGCGATGGACGGGGCAAGGTAAGAAAACTATAGGACCTTGCGACGTCTACTACAGCTGCCATGTAAAGGAGCGCAAATTCGGTGTCGGATTTGTTGTGGGAGAGAGACTTCGTCGCCAAGTACTGTCGTTCACTCCGGTGGACGAGCGTCTCGCAACAATCCGCATCAAAGCCCGTTTTTTTAACATATCGCTAATTTGCGCCCACGCCCCGGCGGAAGAGAAGGACGATGTGACCAAAGATTCTTTCTATGAGCGCCTGGAACGCTCCTATGAGCGCTGCCCCCGCCACGACATAAAAATCGTGCTTGGCGACTTCAACGCCAGGGTGGGCAAGGAGGGAATTTTTGGTCCCACAGTCGGAAAATTCAGCCTGCACAACGAAACATCCGGTAACGGACAGAGGCTGATCGACTTCGCCGGGGCCCGAAACATGGTAGTCTGCAGCACCAGATTCCAGCATAAAAAGATTCACCAAGCCACCTGGCTGTCTCCTGATCGAAAAACACGAAACCAGATCGATCATGTTGTGATAGATGGAAGACACGCTTCTAGTGTATTAGATGTACGTACGATCCGAGGACCGACATCGAAAAGCTGCAATCACAACAGACAGCCAGAAGATACGCCACTCGACTCTCACTCCTGCTCTCAGAGAGTACTGCCCAACAAACCGGCATCCACGAACAATGGAGCAACATTTCTCGTTCCCTACGTACCGCCGCCGAAGAAGAAATCGGATTCCGGCGAGCCCGAAAAAACAATTGGTACGACGAGGAATGTCATGCTGCCGCAGAAAGAAAGGATGCCGCCTATAGAGCCACGCTGCGATCGGGCGCAACGCGAGCCATGTGGGATCGCTACAGAGAGCTGAAAAAGGAAGAGAGACGTATTATCCGAAAGAAGAAACGAGAGGCCGAAATACGTGAGTGCGAAGAGCTTGAGATGCTGGCCAACAGGAACAACGCCCGAAAATTCTACCAGAAAGTTCGGCGGCTTACAGAAGGTTTTAAGACCGGGGCGTTTTCCTGTAAGAACAAAAACGGCGAGCTGGTGACTGACGTACAGAGCAATCTTAAATTATGGAGGGAACACTTCTCGAACTTATTAAACAGTGACAGCTGCGCATGCCACCGAGAAAGTGAAGATCACGATACCCCAATCGTTAACGACGGAATTGTCGTTCCGCTACCCGACCATGACGAGGTGAGAATAGCGATAACGCGACTAAAGAACAACAAAGCCGCGGGCGCCGACGGACTGCCGGGTGAGCTATTCAAACATGGCGGCGAGGAGCTGGAAAGGTGCATGCATCAGCTCCTATGCAAAATATGGTCGGATGAAAGCATGCCTGCCGATTGGAATTTAAGTGTGCTCTGCCCAATCCATAAGAAGGGCGATCCTGCAATTTGTGCCAATTACCGCGGGATTAGTCTTCTAAATATCGCCTATAAGGTTCTAGCGAGCGTATTGTGTGAAAGGCTGAAGCCCACCGTCAACCAACTGATTGGACCTTATCAGTGTGGCTTCAGACCTGGAAAGTCTACCATCGACCAAATATTCTCAATACGCCAAATCTTGGAAAAGACCCATGAAAGGAGAATCGACACACACCATCTTTTCGTCGACTTCAAAGCTGCATTCGACAGTACGGAAAGGAGTTACCTGTATGCCGCGATGTCTGAATTTGGTATCCCCGCAAAACTAATACGGCTATGTAAGATGACGTTGCTCAACACCAGCAGCGCCGTCAGAATTGGGAAGGACCTCTCCGAGCCGTTTGATACCAAACGAGGTTTCAGACAGGGTGACTCGCTGTCGTGTGACTTCTTTAACCTGATGTTGGAGAGCATCGTACGAGCCGCAGAACTTAATCGCTCAGGCACAATATTTTATAAGAGCGTACAATTGTTGGCGTATGCCGATGATATTGACATCATCGGCCTTAACAACCGCGCTGTTAGTTCTGCCTTCTCCAAACTGGACAAAGAGGCAAAGCGAATGGGTCTGGTGGTGAACGAGGACAAAACGAAGTACCTCCTGTCTTCAAACAAACAGTCGGCGCACTCGCGTATCGGCACCCACGTCACTGTAGACAGTTATAATTTCGAGGTTGTAAAAGACTTCGTCTATTTAGGAACCAGCATTAACACCGATAACAATGTCAGCCTTGAAATCCAACGTAGAATCTCTCTTGCCAACAAGTGCTACTTTGGACTAAGTAGGCAACTGAGCAGTAAAGTCCTCTCTCGACGAACAAAACTAACGCTCTACAAGACTCTCATCATGCCCGTCCTAACGTATGGCGCAGAAGCTTGGACGATGACAACATCCGATGAAGCGACGCTGGGAGTGTTCGAGAGAAAGATTCTGCGTAAGATTTTTGGACCTTTGCACGTTGGCAATGGCGAATATCGCAGACGATGGAACGATGAGCTGTATGAGCTTTACGACGACATAGACATAGCGCAGCGAATAAAGATCCAGCGGCTACGTTGGCTGGGTCATGTCGTCCGAATGGATACAAACGCTCCGGCTTTGAAAGTATTCGATGCGGTACCAGCTGGTGGTAGCAGAGGAAGAGGGCGGCCTCCTCTGCGTTGGAAAGATCAGGTGGAGAAGGACTTGGCTTCACTTGGTGTGTCCAACTGGCGCCGGTTAGCACGAGAAAGAAACGACTGGCGCGCTTTGCTAAACTCGGCCAAAATCGCGTAAGCGGTTGTAGCGCCAATTAAGAAGAAGAAGAAGATCCCTTTTCTCTCCTCCACTACATCAACAGTACTGGATGGCTGTAGATGGTTTTCTCTTCCCTAAATTTTTTCGAAGGTAGTGGTCCACATTATGGTATCAAACCCGCACGTAAGTGCTACTTGAAGTGTACCTGGGCTACTCTTGCCATCTAACGTACCTACATACCAATGAACCATATAGATATAAAAATAGTCACACGTTTTTTAATTTTGCAACGGAAGGTATATGTCAAAAAATCGAAGGCAAACAAGTTACTTAATAGAGGTTAGTGGCTTCAATTGAAATATATGTTTTAGCGAGCTTCCCCCGAAAATAGCCCGAACATTTCTGGGTATTTGCTATATTTGAGTTTTTGTTCTCTAACCACGCACAAAATCGGATTTAAAAGAAAATTTAGGTTTAGATGAAAAAAAAAACGGTCTAGAAGTGAATAGAGACTTGTAGAGAAAAGACGTTGATTTTGAAATAGTTATGGCTTGAAATTAATCAGAAATGCAACAGATTGGAGACACCAGATTTCTCTACAGGGAATAAATTGAGGCGCATTTATTTTGTTCATATTACCAGCAATGCACAGCAAAATCCGTGAATATGAGTGTCTACGCATTTATAGCCAGCATTTTTTACAACCGAACCCTGACACAGAAAATATCTTTTATTTATTATTAGTCGTTTTTTTGTTTTGGTTTTGGTGGAACGAGAATTGCATTCACTATTAGTTCACTGCTAAAGGTGCTGCTGCTGCTGCTGCTGCTGCTGCTGTTGTTGTTGCAGCATCCGGCACAATCATTTATTTATTATCGCTCATTTGTGCCACTAACAGCATGCATAAATATTGTAAATGAGAATAAATTCTAGAAGCAGAACAACCTGGGGCTATGAGGCGCCGGAGGTGCGAGGTAAGCCCCTTGTCGCAGCTTACAATACGCTCGCCATTTAATTGAAATGACGCCGCATGTGGTCAGCATTATCAGCAACTACTTTGTCAGTCCATGTTGGCTATAGCACATAGCCAATGACATTCACACTCGGCAACGACCGAATGGAGTGGCTCAAGGCGTAGCGCGCTTCTTCAGATCAACCTACGCATTTGTGTTGTTGTCGCCAAAACCTAATAAGTAGCATCGCGTGTAAATCTCTGTTGCTGACATACAAGTTGAAGTTTTTAATTTTGCGTGTAGTTGTTATTGTCATGCAATAATCGCAAATATATTATTTTTGCGAAACTTACAAACGTTGCGCGGATTTATTCAAATGAGCTCAAGAGTCTTGAAGAATGTAGTTGTGTATGTACATATAAATTTTTGTATCGTCTTAAATGCTCCTATGTACATACATACATATATTTGTAAATAAAGGGTGATGAGTTTAGAGATATCGGATTATGAATTGAAATAAAATATTTAAAAAGTTTTAACCATTCATGGCATTTATTTTTTAAGATATTCCCTTTCAAATGTTGGCTGCATCCATAACTACCAATTTTTAATGAGTCGCGACTCGCTGGAGGACTTCGGTTGGCATCTCATGCATAACTTTAATAAATTGGTTTCCAATACTTCAATCGAAGCTGGTTTACCCACAAAGTATCTAGACTTTGAATACCCCGACAAATAGAAGTCCAAAGGTGTGATATCAGACGATCTTCGTGGCCAACCCACTGGTCCGAGACGAGAGATAATTTGCCCACCGAAACGACGATGCAGTAAGTCAATTGTTCCACGGACTGTATGACAAGTCGTCTTGTTGTCACCAAGTGTTGTGGTGATCACGGGCTTTAATTTCCGGCATCAAAAAGTCGTTTATCGTGGCGCGATGACGTTCGCCATTCACTGTTACATTGATGCCACTCTCGTCTTTGAAGAAATAAGGGCCGATGATTCCTCCAATCCATAAGCCGCTCCAAACAGTTATTCAATGGTTGTAATGGCTGTTCATGAATAACTTCGGGCTGCTATTTAGCCCCAAAAGGCCAGTTTTGCATATTGATGAAGTCGTTAAACCAAAAAGGGCCTCATTGCTGAACGAAATTCGGGTCCTGAGCCCGCGATGGAAACTTTTCACAGTGCGGCGTAAGTATTTTCATGTTGAAATGTCAATGAATATTGAAAAAAAATTATGAAATTATATTAGTTTGACCGTGACTACTGTGATCTGTCAAAAAAACTCAATTGGAAAAAGTAACCTCAATCTGAGGGTTGCTTGAATCGTCGTTGGTGCTCAGCGTCAGCTCGAGTACTATGTAAGATGTGCTTTTGTTTGAGAAGTCTCGTAATTGAACAACACTCATGCTTCTGACATTTATTCTGCGTATACTTTGGAGAATTACCACGCAAAGACTCCCACCCAACGGTTAGAAATTTAGGCAAAATAATTCCAAAGCGCTTCCTCGGGTGCAAATGTTTCAACAGCTTGGAGTGATTTCGGCCTACGTTCATTCCTATCTTTCGCTTCCAATACGAGGTCACGATGTGCGTACCAAAGAAGATATTATTGCCGAACACTAAACTCTTCTGTTTCGACGACGTGTTCAACAAAAGCGCTCCTGTCTGACTACTACGTGAGATATTTTGAGAAAAGATCTGAGCCGACAGTCAATTAAGGCGAAATTGTTGCAAAAATTGAATCCAGTGAAATGTTGTTGGTGTTACAGGTTTGGTGAATGAGCTGAAAATTAACTGGAATATGAAGCCAGGTTTTACTGAGAAGTTTTAGAGCTTAATATTTGGCTCTGCGGCTTTTCGAATAAGCAAAATTTCGCCAGTGAGTTTTTTCGCCTCATTTCAATATTAATTAGCTGGGTGATAAATAGTTCTACCAGGGCGGTGGAACCCGCTATATAGCGCGCGAGACCATCACTTTATTCGGACGAGCATCTGGTGAATGAATTGTCTCAAGAATTGGGCGCCTAGGCCATAGAATGCGACGCGTTTATATTACATTTTGAATTAAATCTCACACTGGTCTCTGCTGATCAGTCAGCTATGGTTGTGCTGAAATATATTGATCAAAATTGTAAAGGCCTTCATAATGCGTCATGCCATTTCTAGGCTGTTAAATCGTTTTTTGGTTTTTTTGTTTTGAGAAAAAAGTTCTGTACCCCCCAGTCAATACTGTTTTTAAAATTGCTGCCATAATATGGGTTAATGGCGTGTGTTTCTCAACGAATATATTTGCCTAATCTACCCCTGCTGGAAAAACATAAACCAGTGAAACGAATTTCTGGCACAGAATTTGCGACATCTGACGCAAAAGTGTGATATTACTAAGACCAAATTAAGCACAAACATCGCCCCTCGCGCGATCAAGTTACCACGGTTTCTACTGTGTGCGTGAGTGAATTTTGGCTACTGAATTAAAAAGTTGCTGGTCCGAGTTGTACCGAACCAATGTTGGGATTTTCAAAATTAGTTATAAGTTTTGTATCGATTTTTAATTTGAATAGGAAAAAATATTAAAATTATCCTAAATAAGTTTGCCTTTCCAAAGAATTGAGTCATCGACCACTGCTACAGTTGGCTTGCAGTTTTTTCCTTATAGAAATAATAAAATATGTAATTTGTTAAATTTAAAACTGGCACTGCCACAAGAACAATTCACACCTGCAAAGACAGCTCTATGCAGCATTCAGCAGTGGCCTTTATGAGGAATAGAAGAAACGCCAACTAATTTTTGTATAAAGTTCTGAATTTACTAACAGATTTTCTTTTAGGGTATACACCAGAGTAGGTTATTTATATGCGTTTGTGTACGCGTAAAAAATGTTAACAAGCAACTTGTCTAAACTGCTTTCTTAATGTTGTTGAAATTTCAAAATAAAGATCTCAGACATGAGCGCCCATTAGCATGAATGCTGGGGACAGTGTGAGCTTAGTAGATTTTGTTAACTACTCAGCCAACTTAGTAAAAAATTAGAATCAAATATATTTATTAAATCTTACATAAAATCTCGTGTTCCCTAAACACGTTTAAGCATAATAAAGTAGCTTAGGTTGTTTTTAGCAATTAACCACAATTGCGATTAGCTATTGCTCTCCCCTTCTGCCTTGCTAAGAAAAGTTTGAGGGTCGATAGCGCTCCAGGGAAAATTGGGGACAGCCACGTATAATCTGGGAGATTGTGAAATTCAGAAAGTTGTTTATATGTAGCGTTTGACAACTTTTTTGGAGTGCTCAGTTCAGAGTTGTTTCGCAAATTCTGTGTTCACTATTGCAGGAAAGGTTTTAGATATGGTTGTTCTTATCACAAGGGCCGCGAGCACAGCTTAAGGCTTGGAGTCTGTGCCAAATTTTGTTGACTTTCTAAAGACACTTCCAGTATAATCCTGCTTAAATAAAATGAAATATAGGTTGAAATTATGTATTCTGATGAAGAAAGTGGCAGTAGATTAAAAGTTGAGTGAGACAGATGGGCCCGAACTATTTAGAAAAATACGCCTTGTACAGAGAGCATATAATTTTACCAAGAAACTGTTTTTCCACTGCAAATGCCTTACCTTTAATCGCAGTTTCTTATACCGGATCGGAGATTTACGATTATTATTATTATTATAGATTGGCTGTTTGTGTACTGCGACCTGAAGAGATCTATTGTGCAGCCATGTAGCCTACTCAACCAGTTTTAGGCTGTTAATAAATCCTAAAACTGCTGTAGTCTTAACTTCTACCAGGAGGTTTGGATCTATAGCCCCATATCCCTGGTAATTTATTCTGCGTCGTGCCATTGCTAGGCAGTCGCATAAAATGTGTTCTGCTGTTTCTTGTGCCTTTTTGCAGAGTGTACAGGAATCGTTTTCTATCGCACATATCTTTTTATGTGATAATTAAGTTTAGAGTGTCCTGTTAATAGTTCAGTGTAAAGTTTTATGTCCTTTCTGCTCATGGTAAGAATTGCTTCTGCTTATATCCGTTCTGGATTTATGAGTCTTTTCGATTGCCGCATGACCGATTGGGCTCTCCAGTAATCGATTAGGGCTCACGTAGAGAAGCACTTTTGAAGCTGATATTTACCCCGCAGAAAGGTTCACGAGCTATGTAGGGAGTGTTTGCCCTCTTTTTCGCTAAAGTATCCGCAATTTCATTCCCTCATGTCTCGGAATCCACATCAAGGCAACAAAGTTTCTTGATGCTAGGGTGTTGAGGTTTTTAAAACATTCCCAGACCAACCGTGATTGAAATGTGAAGCTATCCAGCGATTTTAGAGCTACTTGACTCTCAGATAGAATGTTAATATTGGTACCGCGCATGCCTCTGCATATACATTCTCTGACTCGCGGCTTTAGGGCGTGAACCTCCGCCTGTTTTAGTTTCCTTTTTATCTTGTCGGGAACTGGAATTAACACTAATCGACAGGTTTTCCCGCGCAGATTCTGCAAGCTAATTAGGACTTTACTGCTTACCCTCATAACGAAACAGAAGTTATTACTTTTCTTTCATCCACTGATTTGTTATGACTTAAGATTTTTATTTATTTATTTAGTAGTTCAGAAGTAAAAACCAGTAAAATTGCCTCACAGACTATTAAAAATGTTTTGATAAAAAATATAATAATAATTTTAAAGAGTAAGAAAATTGAAAATTGTAAATCAATTATTTATAAGAACAATTAAAAAGTCTAATCAGAGACCAATTTTTAATTTCCTTTCATTTCAGTCTATTCCCGATACTTTTTATGCCTTTTTTCTGATTAAAAACGTAAGCAGCCTCGGTAGTTTAGCGTAAATGTGTGATCTGTGTAATTTTTCTGGCAGAAAAATGTGAAACACAGATGCGCTCAAAGCAGTAAGAAGGCGTTGTTCCTAAGCAACGACAGATGGGCATTCCCACTATTTAGGACTGGTAGCGGCAGGCTAGTCACCTACCCTATCAGAAATCAAAATAGATTAACGAAACTAACGCAAGACTGAGTCTGCGACACAAAATTCGCGATACTTTTTGAACGCATCTCGTATGAAGTATGCAATCAAAATAAAGTGTTTTCCAGCGTTAGTCTCGTTGTTTAATAACCACTACTTTTCTTTATTGTAAGTAAATAAATTAATAATATAAAAAAAAGTAAGTAATTCTCATTGAATAACAAATTGAATATCATTGAAATAGGGTTTGAATTTGATACTCTGCTTGGACTATGAATTTCTTTACTGATAAATAGACGATTCCCAAAGTCAGTGGTGTAAGCGCGGAAATGGAAATATAAGGTGGAGCAGAATTAATCACCCTATACAAAGATTTATAATTTTGGCAAATGGCGGTATACGGCAGTCACACATATTTGGCAAGCAGTGGAAGGCATAAAAGTTAAAATAAAGGTCCCTCAAAATCATTTTTTTTATTGTATTTATTGAAAAAGTTATGCAAAAATAAAATTGGATGATTAATTTTGCGCCACCTTGTACTACGTGCATGTAGCACTACGCTCTGATGTATTCTAAAAACAAACTTGGCTTAAACCCAAAATTCTGATGAACATTAAAAATTACCTTAGTAGTTCTTTAATGGCTCATAAAAGCTCTATTTAGAGTTCGTATCACCTAGAATTTTATGACACGTTAAGTATAAGAAGAATCTGAGTGCAAAGCACACGAAGGCCACAGCGGCTGAGCTTTACTTGGCATTGTAAATGGTTTCAAGTATACATTTAAGAACTAAGTATTACCATTTCACTTTTTTCAACACGCAAAAGTAAGTGCAGAAACAAGTTTTGACGTCATTCATACTGCAATAGTATTTCCAATTGCCAATCGAGAGTGAATGAAATAAAATATGCTGTTTCAAATTTTTTTTTTTGTAACTGTGCTGGTGATATTTCAGCTCGTTGCATTCTTGAAACCATCTTAGCCCACGTCAAGCCCCTGTTGCACAGTGCAGAGGGAGGAAATGGGTTGCCGTTTTAAGTTTTGCATATTGGATTCACAATAGCAGATTATCGCATTCATGCCTGCATGCATGCAAGTTTATGGTTTTCGCAGAGAGATGGAAGAGTCTCTAGGAATAATCGATATTGGTTGCAATCAATGCCTTTTGCCTTGCTGGCGCATATTCAATCGCGTCGCATTCTTTCCTCGTTCCCATAGCAAGTTAAGCGAAATGAGAATTTTATTACGCCCGAGGTGTTGGCGTCAATGTTGATGATGACCGCTCGCGGTTGGCGTCACCTTTGTAATATTCCAAGCAATTGCTCTTGGCCAACTTTTTGAACTTATTGGCAATTAAAAGGTATTAGCTTTGGGTGGAGTTATGTGCTGGCGGCTGGCTAGTGATTGCAGCTGATTAATAAGCCAAAGGCTATACAATTATTTAACGAAGACAATTTTATGGCATTTCTGTTTAGATTTTTATTTATATTATTGGGCGTGATTTCTTTCAAAGCCAGTTCTAGCTAGGCCGCTCTTTTAAGTTTACCTGATTAGTTAACACACACACACGTACTGCATCGTATCCAGAATGCCTTTAAGAGTTTTATTATTATGTTAATTTATTTTTATAGACCATCGAAAGGGCATTAAAAAGGGTTCCACTTAATCGCAAACGTGCGGCTCATTGAACAAGTCGAAGCGTTACAACTAAGCACTTAATCAAAGTCAACATCAAGCGAGCATTAATATCAGCTTTGTCGGATGAAAACGGCGAGAACCAAAGAACGAAAATAAAATAACAAAAAAAAAAAAAAAAATCATTAACTTCACAAAACTACTGACTTCTATGCAAACGAGGTCAAGATATGCGCTACGATAATTCAATTGCCCTTCATGCACCGCTGAAAGCTCTAAAAATACTTGAAGAGCATCCAGAGACTCACAGCTATCTTTAAATTGTTGCAGCTTCAGGATATATTCGTATGCTGATGGTCTTTATGAGGAATAGTTGAAGTATTCAGTGTAGACGCGATAGTCTCGCCGGCTTTGTACCGGCGTGGTGCGCATATACACATTAACTACTTTGCAACATTCTATATCTGCAAAGAATGCACTCAACTGCATTACTGGGTTTTGGCAAATTGCCACTTGCTTGCCATGCATGGCGTCCGTCGTTAAAGGACATTTAGAGCTTGGCGTATGGGAACTGGTGCACTACGGATTATGCTTATAAGTAGGCGAGATGGCGAGGGTGATGGGTAAGCTGATGTGGGAAAAGATATGGGCTGTGATAGCAGTGATGTTGAAAGATGACGTTGGCGATGATGATGTCGTTATTTGTGCGGCAGATGCCGATCAACTTGCCACTCTGCTTAGCAGGGGATCACTGCGGCTGTTATGTACACTGCAAAGTTAGAAGGAGATAGGGGAAGCAGCATTTAGTCTTTGAAACAGTATTTCCAGAACATAATTTTAAGCACTAAAACTTGGTAATTATCTTATCATAAAGCAACAGAATGATGATCTGATCAGCATCAGAAGGTTAGGTTTCGTTACGATGGTTGCCACTCTACATATCGTCATATGAATTCAAAAAAGCCCTAAGTTACAAAAAATTCAAAATCGACTTTTTAGTTGATTATCATGTACCGTATCATAATACATGTTCCTTTAAAATTTTATAATCCAACAACCAATAATGACGTTGGTATAAACAAAATTCGAAAAGCCCTAAGTGCTAGCATAACAAATTTGCCAACCAAAACTGTAACTTACGCCTTTAGAGAAATAATAAACAACAAACACAAGAAGGCATAGCATGCCATGCCATTGTGTGTGTTCTTATTTATCAGTTACAGACGAAAAGTATTGACGATAAGGTTTTTTGCATCTCTGTATTAACAGTTAGTTTTTCTTTTGTATGTTTCTAAGAGGCCAAAAATTTTCATGACTCCCAATTTGCTCCATTACATACCAACAGATTAAATACCTCTGAAAAAAAGTGGGAACATCTTAACGATCTGAAGTCCTTTATACCAGCAGATTGTCATGATTTTTATACTAATATATATTAATTTACCCTATAAAAAGGAATAGCAAGATTTATGTAAAGTTTTCATCTTTTTACGAAATTAATTTCTTTTTGTTTAACTTTCTTTTTGAGAATTAATTTTTGTTTTGCTGGTTTGTTATCAAAATAAAAAATATATAATAATAAATTGGATAATATCCATTATAATATTATATTATAATATAATATTATATTATAATCAATTTAATGCAAGAAATAAGCAAAATATTTTGAGAAAATTACCAAAAAACAAACTTTCTATTTGAGTTACGCCCTTTTCGATTTCAGAAAAAACTAAATGCAGAAGGCGTAAGTTTCATATATCTGTAAGTAATATGAAAAGTAATATTTTTTCTTCAAATACTGATTCTTTTATGAAAAATAATCTTAACTTGAGAAAATATTGAAAAATTTTGCCTTATTTTTCATTCTAAAAGGTTTTTTGCTTCTCCTGTAAAATTTTTAAAATGTAACTTAGGTCTTTTTTGATTGTGGTATCATTTGTCTGGGCTCGAGCAAGGCGAATCTATTCAAAGTGGTAGCATTTGAGGAACAACAACATTTTTTAAATTAGAACTGTCAATGTATAATAATAATGGAATGACAAATACATAGATAAAATTAGTTTGTCGCGCATTCACAACACAACAACAACTTTCCGTCATTCCGTTTTACTGACATTTCGAAATTAAAGGCGAGTTAAAGAATCAATCAACTACTCTAATCACACCACCTTCTACAGATATACCTTGGGCTTACTAATTCCCAATGTGATTCAAAAACTTCTTCTAGCAAATTCGTCTATGAAATATTGTGGATGGATGTGGATTCTAAGTCTGTCACACATGCCAAGAAGTAAGAGTTTCGACAGTATCCAAACATTTTGGACATAAAAATAAAATAAATAGATGCTTAGCCAAGACCCTCCTCCTTTTTGTAGTGTGCGTCTAGATGTTGTTCCACAAATGGAGGGATGTACAGTTTTAAGCCCATTCCGAATGGCAAATGGTGGGCTTTATGAGGTGCTTTTTCATGGCAGAAATACAGCCGGAGGTTTGCCATTGCCTGCCGCGGGGCGACCGCTATTAGAAAACACTGTTTCTATTATTTGATGCATAGAGATTCGAACCGACACACTCCCGAATCGTAGTCACTTATCAACCCATTCTACGGTGGCAGCAGTATTTTGGACATGGTTTTTAATTTTTCTGAAAAATGGTTTATTTGTAAGCTTGAGTATAATTAGAAATAAACTGAAAAAATTAAAAAAAAAATTATATCAGTTTGAGATTTATTTAATGATGAGCTCAAAGTTCATGAGTTCAAAGGAACTTCCTTTTATGATTTTTATAATAATTATTTTTTTATACAAAAAACTTAATTTTTTAAAAACATCCTAAAAAAATCCTTACCAAATTTTGCAGCATTGAATGAATTTCAAAATTATATTGTAGAATTTTCTCCAAAATTTATTCAGTTTACTTCTTATTATACCCAAACCAGAGAAACTGAAGACCAAGTCCAAAATCGGATTTATATCCGGCCAAGGACTGTCACCCCAGCAGCATTTCCCGTATGTAAGTATGGGGAATGTCTATGTTACTACAACAACACCAAGTCCAAAATATCTGGATCACATGGTATGAGATCGCTCAGCGATGTCACGTTCTGGCAAGAACGGGATGGTGACAGATTCGTGCAGTTGTGACAGAAGTTCCTAGAGGGAAACGCCAGATTATTTCCATGCGTTGAAGCGCTGGGAAAGCTGGTCTAGATTGATCAAAGATCAACTAGTTCTATTGTGCTCCGTTCTGGTTCAAACTCATTTAGTTGCCTCACAAGGAAGCTCCATGATTATTGCAATATAGACCGATTTGATTCAAAGCTTGCTTGAGGGTAAAGAGTTGTTCACACATATTGAGAGAGTTGACTGATTTAAGATTAGTTCCTAGTCAGCTCAATGATGCTTCTGGGTTCAGGGAGACTACCGCCTTAAAGGTGGTTTGACAAAGATTTGCATCACTTTGCATTCGTTGCTTTTTGTGTTCGATTTGAGGAACCCAAATTTTTTTCTCTGAACTTTTTCGTCTCTTACAAACAAGTACTTTATCCATATATGATGCCAATTTAGTCACTGGGGCCTAGTAGTTCAGTTAACATAGTTACATACTAAAGTATTGCTTTCAAGATTACAAGATAATCTTTCCAACTCTTTCCAGTTCATATGAAAACTGGTGGTAGAATGCCTTGATCAGCTAAATATCTTAGGTCCAAACAACCGGGACTGTATCCTATGTATTCTAGTGTAGCTAGAAATTACTTGGAACGAAATGAAAGATAAATTATCCAGGAAAGGGGCGGCCACTTCATTTATAGGCGCAGAGCCATTTTGGATAACTTCTCTTCTCTTATTCAGCAAGTAGAAGAAGATCATAATGGGACCATCTTCCGGGTTTATCGCGATCAAAACTAGTTTAAAGATTGTATCGAATTATTGTGACTTTGGTGCCAGCCTTGTCTTTGAAGATTCTTCCCGCCCATAGGGCGCAACAAACAGTTGTTTTCAATGGATATAATGGCTGTTCTTGAATGGCTTCGAGTTGCTCTTTAGCTCAAATACTGCAATTTTGCTTATTGACTTAGCCATTAAGCTATAAATGGGAACAATTATACGATTTGTAAACGTTGTTGAGGCGTAAGTCTTTCCATGCTGAAATGTCAATGAATACTGAAAAATTATGTATTTAGTTTGACAGTAGTCACTCGTGATCTATCAAAAAGACTCTATTGGGAAAAGTACTTGCAATCTGACCACCCTTCACAATGGATTTTGCATCGAGGGAGGAAAATGAAACGCCCAAACTTGTGCTGACATCGTGCCTAGTACCTACTGGTGCATAAGTGTCACAAACACATGGGTAAATATATTTTACCAAAGGAGGAAATAAAACTCAATAAAATAGGACACACTCCAAAATTTATTGAGGAAGTTTGGCTCAGAGAAATACTTTGACTCCACTAACTGGGTACAATGGATCATTCAGGTCGCAGTGCTAAATTTCCTCATAATAATAATGAGTAACTGGCACAACTTCACAGCAAGGGGAGAGAAACAATAAGCGGTCGTTTCTGGTTTGTGGCACAAAATCAACGTACGATTGCAGAGTCGAATAAGAAATAGTGAATCGTAGTACTAAACAGTTAGAAAATTATGCATTTTTTTATTTAATTTTCATCAAAACCGAATTATATTGAATTAAATTCTAAAAAATATTTTTTCATATGTAAAATATTTTACTGTAAAAAAATTGCGAAAGAAGTTAAATGATAAGCCAAATTTTCTTAATGAATCGAGTATAACTCCAGAAGA
The DNA here is from genome assembly GCF_028408465.1 of Anastrepha ludens. NCBI lineage: Eukaryota > Metazoa > Arthropoda > Insecta > Diptera > Tephritidae > Anastrepha > Anastrepha ludens. The sequence continues at coordinate 31,745,490 of NC_071500.1, forward strand.
CTTAAAACATGAAATTTACGTTTCTAAGTAGTTTTTTGTTGAGTGCATGCGGACAAAAAAACTTTATTATTGAACACTGCAAACTACAAATTCTGCCATTCAATTCTGAAAGGCGCATGTGCTTGTACGGCTGTGCATATACGGTGAGATATAGAATTAGAATAAAAAGTCAGTGAGACCGAAAGAGAACTGCCATGATATGCCTCATTTTTATTTCACTTATTTTTCACCTATTTTTCACCTTTTCAATGTTATCGCTCAAAAGTTCTACAGTTGGCTGGGCCTGCAATTTTTTCATACTGCCGTTTCTTTCGAATTTCACTTAGGGCCATTTCAACTTGAACGACAGGATCAGCAATCAGTTATTAAAATTATAGGGAATTTTTTTATTTCACTTTGCACACACATACACTCGTATTAGTTAACAATAAGATCCAGTGCATGTACGTGCACATGTATGTATACTCGTAGAGCATGAATGGTGGTGGTTCATTCTAAGTCAGGCACGCCATTCAGTCATAAGGAGTCAGCCGTTGGGCATTCGCTCGTACTAAAAGTGACTTGGTGTTGTCGGTTTTAGCGATGGCGGCTTTTGACTTTGTTCTTTCGAACTCAATTTAAATGCGGTTGGACAGTCAGTCAGACAGACAGGCAAACGGACAGGCAGCAGGCGGACACGTTGTCCCAGGTTGTGTTGCTGCCGCTGGTGAGTGTCTGCCTTAAATCTGAATAAGAAAGAGCTGTTTTTTGACAGTTTCGTGACACGTTAATTTTACGTTTTTTGCAGGTACGTACATATGTATTTGCTGTGCTGATATACGTACAAGCATATGCACACAGCTCTGCCAAGTATCTGTGGCATAGGGCAGTTCACGCTATGAATGATGACGGTCTCAAATGATTCTGCTTTGGGTGTGCTCCCTTTTTTTGTATACAATTTGTACGAGAATTGATTGTCAAGAACCTGAAGTGTTGTTTGTGGAAAAAAGTAGTGTTAGCAGCGCAGCTGTTTAGCTTTCTAGGAAAAAGCTGACTGGCTGACCTGCATCCGCCATCCACTTGGCCAGTGAAACTGTGCCAGTGTGGCAGGCAAGCGGTCGCATAAATTTCTAAGCTGTTGCTGATGTTGCCGTAGCTGACACGGACGCTTCATGTGTGTCCTGGGGGGTAGTTCTACATTTTCGAGATTTTCTCACGACAAATTGAATTTTTACTACCCAGAAGGTTTTTATTTCTGAATTTTTAATTTCTTTCTTAATTTTTTGTTTGTTGGTGATTTATTAGTTGCGGCTTGTGAGGGTCAACGAAAAATTACTTTGTTTGAATTTATTTAACGATTTCTAAGAATGCTCGATTACAATATTGTTGCTGTGTGGATTTCTAATGTGCGACATCGAGGCCAGTTGCAATTAGTTAGTCACACTTGAGTATGGTTTTATTTGCCTTGGTACCCCTACAGTGGACTCCACTTAATCTTCACTATTTGCCAACAAACAGTAGTGTCGTGTCTATTGGCTTCTGCTACATTGCAAGCACATGCAAATAACAATTGGCAACTCCTTGTCAACACTTGAAAATTGAAGTGACATCCACATATGTGTGCGTGTGTATGTGTTTGCGGGCGTAGTAGGAGGTTGGAAAATGGCACACATGCGTAGTGAGTTTGTGGCACAGTGGGGCTATAGTATTAACGGTAAAATTTTACTAGAAATAGTTTAGCTCATGCAGAACTTTGGGGCTGTAGGCCGCGTTTCTAAAATATCTTACTTTGCTGCTAAGGGGTTGACCAACAGATTTATATTACATTTGAATGAGCGAGCTGAATGTTTTTATGAAAGGCAGAACTACTTTTACGCTATTTCCATCGCTGCTGAAAGCAATCAGGTTGAAGGAGGTAGGGCTCTGGAGGCAATCTCTCAAGGGACATAGTAGCATTTTTGGTCAGTTAACACCGTATTTCCCTGAACTTCGTACAGATTTCTCTATCCGCAAACTGGAGTTTGAGGGTCGTGCCAGAGCAATCTCTCCAAGTAGGCGGAATTGAAATGAGGGGCAGATAAGTACCTCTGCCTTCACTGACGGCTCCAAGATGAAATCGGGAGCCGGATCAGTGGTTTTCTCTAAATCAGCCAAGCTATTTAATTCCTTAAAACTGCCGAAAAATGCTGAAGTCTTTACGATCCTACAGGCACACAGAATGCTTAGAGAACGCGGGAGCGATGTAGATATTCAATTTTTTTCTAATAGTCAAGTCGCAATCAAGGCTCTGACGACGCCATAGTGCAGATCAAACTGGTCAACTTCTGTGAGGATCTCTCGGATCGGAGTTCCACGATATAGGAACATAGAGGGAAATAAAATTTCTGATAAGCTTGCCAAGAACGGGTCGACTGAATTGATCTCGGAAGTCCCCTAACCAAACATTAGCATCTCTTTAACTGTTGTTAAACGTGAATTGCCCTTCATATGTCTCAGGAAAATGCAGAAAAGATGGAGCTCCGCTTCTTCATGTGCTACCTCAAAAATCCTTTGGCCCCACTACAATAGACGGGCGGCTCAGAACGTTCTGAGGACTCCCCGCTATTGAATTTTCACACTAGGAACTATGTTTACCGTCTTGTTTCTTTCATGTTTTAAGATATCGCCAAATAATGGTTTTGATTTACAGAAAGGTCAAGGAAAAAGATCATACAAAATTCTAATGCTATTAAAGGTTTGACTTATACTTCACTTTCTAATAAAATCAAACAGTGTGAAGATCTTTACCAAGGTGAATTCATCGACTTCTAAATTCGCTGAAAACTATCGAGGGTATTTCTACCATGGAAAAGCTCCTCATAAAAAATATCTGTCGGTCGGAGTCGGTTTAAAACTGTAGGCCCCTCCATTAGTGGAACAACATCAAAACGCACGCCACAAATAGGAGGAGGAGAAGCTCGGCCAAACACCCAAAAAGGGCGTCAGGGTCAATTATATATAACAGGTGGCGCTAAAGTAATCCTCCTATCAGAAAATGCTATACATTTGGTATGTTGAAACACTGCGACGTTTAGCCGCTCGCCTCGAAGAGAGTGGCACAACACGAGATGCTGCCAGGCGTGGCAGACCCCGGAGTAGCCGTCCTGCTGAGAATATTGCCACGCAAATGGGTATCAGTCGACGGTCTTTACAGCGAATTTTGGTACAAGATTTGAAGATGTTTCCGTACAAAGTCCAGACGGTGCATCAGCTGTTAGCTGCTGACCGCCAATCGCGTCTAACATATGCTCAAGCCATCCTTAATCACCATCAAGAGGAAGATGATTTTTCATCAAAGATAATCATGAGTGATGAGGCCCATTTCCATCTTAGCGGGTACGTAAATAAGTAAAATTTACGCTTCTAGGGCACTGAAAATCCGCGTGTAACCCCACGAAGAGCCATTACACCCGCTCAAAGTCACTGTATGGTGTGCTGTTTTCGCTGGAGGAGTCATCGGACCTTTTTTCTTCGAAGACGTCGCGGGCCAAACGGTTACTGTGAATGGTGAGCGCTACAGAGCAATGATCAACGAGTTCTTTTTGCCGCAACTTGATGAATTGGGATTGGAAAACATGTGGTTCCAACAGGACGGTGCAACGGCACACACTGCACGTGCCACAACCGATATGCTGAAGGATGCATTTCCCGGGCGCCTAATCTCCCGTTTTGGCGATTTGCACTGGCCAGCAAGATCGCCTGATTTGACCGCTGCAGACTTCTTTTTGTGGGGCTTTTTGAAGTCGCGGGTTTATGTCAACAAGCCTCAGACTCTTGCAGCTCTTAAAGACAATATCCGTCAAGAATGTGAGGACCTATCGCCGGAAGTGATGGAAAATGCCATAAAAAGGGCTCAAATGGCAATCAACTGTGGCGGCGGCCATTTACATGTGATCATATTCTCGACTTGATGTAAAAAAAATTAAAAGGCCAAATAAAAATAATCCACAAGAAGAATCAAAGTTTTTCATTTTTTTTTTAATTACAGCCAAAAAATATCGCAAGGTTACTTTTGCGCCACCTTGTATATATATATATATTTAAGCGCCGTCGTAAGCGATTGATTTGGTGCTTGACTACCATTTCGGGTTCGAATTTCTAGTCCGAACGATAGAAACAGTTTTTTCTTTCATTTCACTGCTGTCATCAAAAATCTTCTGACCAAAAACCATTTGCCTTTCGGAGGCAATCTGACATTTCTGAATTTTCGAATTTTCTTTGCTGCTTTGAGTTCGAAAACACTGTATACGATTGTACGTATACGGTGTATACGATTCGAATGGGTGTGCCATGCGTTTCATAGTATGCGGCCTCGGGCGGACAGTAGCACTGAGCAAATAAACGCATGTCAGTAAGTTGGCTAAAGTTCCAGCACCTACGGTTCTAACCGTAGACTTAACTGCACGTCCTCCTCCTCCTCCAACTACCTACAACCACGTTCATACCTAGGCACCTACCAAAATGTTTTTGCAAAGAGCTACATAAGTACAGTTATGCAAATAACTAAATGAGATTCGTATTTGCGCAAACGCATGCGCGTCAATATTTAAACAGTCGCCAATGGTGCGTCGCTTTGTTGAAGCGTGTGACCGTCATCAGTGCCATAGCGATCGTTGTCAATAACACGACGTTGTTGACGTCAAAAAATGCAGTCATAAAATTAACTTTGCCACACACATTAAGTAAACAACACACAAACTAGCCTACATCGTGGCAGTACTGAGTTGCAAGCGCACAACAAACAAACTAAGCAATCGCATTGTAAATTTCACTGCAACACTAAATACGCAGACTCGAGTGTGAAATTACAAACAGTCCAACCGCACAAACCGATCGAATTGTCGAATGCTGGGCCCGGCCGCGTGAGTGTGGCTGGGCGAAAATTCGAATGCGAATGCGAACGGTAACGCAAAGCCGATGTGGCACTGCTGATAAGCGGAAAGAAAGCTATTGTACATCAAACTATGCCACGTTGTAATTGCGCAGCACTACTTTGAGGCATTAATGCTAGGTATGTTGGGATATTTTGGTGTGTACAGATGCAGTACGAGTACTTGTATTAGTACCTACTTTGTGACGGCAGCAGCGTGCAATGTGGCGTGCGTATCCAATCAGCGATCTGCGCTTGAAAGCGAGTTGATTTCATTTGATTTGAATTTTTCCCAAAGGCGCACAAATTTTCGCAGCAAGCGGCCATTTGAGTTGTACTTGAACACTCACACACACAGCCACATACATATAAAAAAACAAGCCAAAGAACCACTGCTAGTGGCATGCAACACTGATTTGCAGTTAGTTAAATGCGTTTCTTTGACTTCCTTGTCGCGCATTTCGTCGAAATCGTAATTGCTAACTGCGGTAGCAAATAATTTTGCACTTTATGTAGTGCTAAGAGTTTCTTTCCTCAAATTGCTGCTTTTGATTCGATTCGTATTTTCGTTTTTGTTTTTTGTTAAAGCTCGACAATCAACAAAATTATTGGCGCCAGTCAGTTGTGAACATGAATTTTGCGTGCGCATGCGCAGTTTTTGGCAGGCAACATATCACCTCACCTTACTTAAGCATTGCTACGCCTTTGCTCACTTTGTTGTGCATTTAATTTTTTTTTTTTTGTTTTTTGGTTTTTTTTTTATGATTCGCTGCACATTGTAATGCCCACGGAATTGCGAAAAATTTACTTCCCATTTAATGGGAATTTTATTTCAAGTTAATTGCAATCGATTTTCTTGCCATCAATTTTCCTACAACTTTGAGTTGACATTTTTTTGCAGCGCACCCGGGTGAGTACTCGTATGTAGCAGCGCCCTTTGCAAGTGTGTTAGTTAATAGCGAAAAATTATTTCGACACAATATAATGTTACAAAAAATATGGGTGTGGGTGTAGGCATTTAGTTTAGTACTCACCCTTCAGGTATCGTGCTGTAGTAGAGCAGCACCGTTGCAATTTCGTAACAATTCAGGCCGGCTGCAAGCACACATTCCGCATCGACAGTGACAATCGGTTGGCCTTTAAGATCACTGGTACCTAAAATAGAAAACCAAAATTAATAAAATAAAAAAATTATAGACATTTATTTTTCGCTTTTTACACAAAATACAAAGCGTTTAATTGGGTAACAGAGGTCGTGGGAAATATAGATTTCAATTAAAAAAAATAAAACCCAAAATCCTAATGCAGGAAAAGCGATAATACAAATAAAAATTAATCAAAATGAATCATCCTATCGGCAGATGTTATAATTTTTGTAAGTGTCCGTCAATTATAATATATAAAGGGTGGTTAAATTTCAAGGGCCGATATTGAATATAAATCACACCTAAGCGTCAAGTTTTTTCTGCATTTCATTTGACATTTTTCAATTTCAGACTAATTCAATTTCATCCATGGAAAGATACCCAATCGGGCATAGTGGCAGGAAATGGCAATGGCAAATTTTCGAAGAAAATCATCTTCAGTGATGAGGCACATTTTCACCTCAGTGGATTCGTCAATAAGCAGAATTGCCGCATTTGGGCGAATGATAATCCAAGAGTGATTGCCGAAAAACCAATGCACCCACAAAGAGTGACTGTTTGGTACGGTTTATAGGCCGGCGGCATCATTGGGCCGTATTTTTTCCAAAATGAGGCCGGTCAGGCAGTTACTGTGAATAGTGTTCGCTATCGTGAGATGATAACGAACTTTTTATGGCCCTAATTGGAAGATATGGGTGTGGGCGATATGTGGTTTCAACAGGACGGTGCCACTTGTCACAGAGCTAACGAAACAATGGCTCTTTTGCGCGAAAAATTTGATGGCCGAATAATCTCACGTCGCGGCGATGTCAATTGGCCGCCAAGATCATGTGATTTGACACCGTTGGACTTCTTTCTTTGGAGTTATTTGAAAGAAAATATGTACGTCGATAAGCCATCAACAATTGAAGAGCTAAAGGATGAGATAATTCGACACATTAACGGCATAGAACCTCAACTATGCCTCAGCGTCATCGAAAATGTGGACCATCGGATGGAGGTGCGCCGCCGAGGCCGCAGCCGCTATTTTGCCAATATTTTCTTCTATACGTAATTGAGCCATACCAATATTATCATAATAAAGAGAAATGACAATAATTTTCTAAAAAATTGTATTTTATTCAAAAGCAACATCGGCCCTTGAAACTTAACCACCCTTTATAAATAATTGGCGCGTACACCCATTCTGGGTGTTTGGCCGAGCTCCTTCTCCATTTGTGGTGTGCGCCTTGATGTTGTTCCACAAATGGGGGCACCTACAGTTTTTATTTGTGCTTAAAATCTTTACATAAATAGTTTGAAACTGTTTTATGGTCGATCCTTAGCTCCTGGGCTAAGCTGCGACTACTAATATGGCGGTCAACTTCGCTTATTTCTGTGATTTTATCGACATTTCCGACATTATCAACATTTCCTTTCACATTAAAAGGGCCTGAACGGAATCTCCGAAACCAAAATTGCAGGCATTTGACCAAATAGCCAATGCCCAGTTATACAAGCCACGACCTTGGAGATATCCTTCTTTGAAAAGCTAAGCAGTTCCTTTGACTCTGTTTTTACCATACTTATTTGAGACTATAGTAACCAAGCTGTTACGCATGTGTCCATAGCTTTCATCTCTCCGTGTCCTATTGGTCTCTTGATTATGGATAAAGATAAAGGATAATGTTATTCTTAATTAGTAATTTTCTCGTGGCCATAGGTATCCCAATAGTACTTTTATCATCTTCACTAGTATCTTTCCTGGCTAGCTCATCGGCTTTACAATTTCCCTCAATATCTCTCTGTGCCCCGGGTCCCAAATAGGGCTGATCTTGAATACGGCACTAATATCATTAAGGGCTGCCCGACATTCCTGTGCAACCTTTGATCTTAGTATTGCCACATTCATTGATTTAATAGCCGCCTGGCTTTCGAAGAATAAATTTGCAGTAATTTTTGCTACGCCATGCGTATTTAGATATGTAGCCACTTCTTTTACAGCTAGAACTTCTGCTCGATAAAAGCCTCAGTAGTCAGGTAATCGAACGGATATTTTCAGTCCTAATTTCTTCGAAAACACGAAGCTTGGAGTCATCTGTATAGAAATTTAGTTTCCGTTCTCTGTGGTCTTGGGGCCTGTCCCTCTCGTCTTGACGGTATGCTCGTCTTGAAGAGTCTGTTGAAGGTTAGTATAGGAATAGAATAGTTTATTTCTTGTTTGTGGCTATTCTATTGCGCCATACTTTTAAGTATAAGCGCCGAGGCGGCGGCCACGTGTTTCCCTGCAAGATTTAGTGCAGGCAAGTTGATTAGCATTTCCAGTACTTTGCTTGGGGTAGACCTCAAAGCACCAAAGATGCAGAAGCAAAAAGCTGTTATTTGTACTTCACTAATGATTTTAGCGTAACTCGTCTTTAGAGCAGATGGCTACCAGGTACGAGGTATTAGTCCTCATTTAATACCATACCACATATCCAGATTCCAGTAATCTACTTCAACTTCTTCTTGGGACGCAAGTTGTTGTGCCCACACTTCTTCTTGCGGCAATTGGTCGCACGTGGAGGCAGACGAGCGTAGCACTTGCGGCAGATCATCTTATCGGAATTGTATTTTTGCGCCAAGATACGCAATGAAGGTTCAATGATACCACCACGTAGACGCAACACCAATTGAAGGGTTGACTTCTTCTGGATGTTGTAGTCGGACAAAATGTGACCATCCTCCAATTGCTTGCCAGCGAAGATCAAATGTTGTTGATCTGGTGGGATACCCTCTTTATCTTGGATCTTAGCCTTAACATTTTCGATGATGTCAGAGAGTTCGACCTCCAAAGTAATGGTCTTACCAGTGAGTGTTTTGACAAAAATCTGCATTTTGTCGCCTTCCTCTATTAACGTGCAGAGAAATTTTAGAAAAAGCGCTTTTATGCAAGTATATAATGCAATATTGGCCTTCTATACTTTACTCCACTTGAGTTTCCTATCTAACATGAGTCCTACGGAGACTGTTGAGCACTTTCTCTGTAAATGTCCGGGTTTCGCAGCTAGACCATTAAGACACTGGGTGATCCTTTCTTCGTCTGGGGCAGTGTGCTCTCGCTGGCTGTAGATATGTTGAAGGTCTCATATATATATAATTGGCGCATACACCCTTTATGGCCGAGCTCCTCCTCTTATTTGTGGTGTGCGTCTTGATGTTGTTCCACAAATGGAGGAACCTACATTTTCAAGCCGACTCCGAACGGCAGATATTTTTTATGAGGAGCAGAGATACTCTCGAAGGTTTGCCATTGCCTGCCGAGGGGCGATCGCTATTAGAAAAATGTTTCTCTTAATTTTGGTATTTTCACCGAGATTCGAACCAACGTTCTCTCTGTGAATTCCGAATGGAAATCACGCACCAACCCATTCGGCTACGGCGGTCTCATAATGGTATCAAAACGGCGCTCTAGTTCCTCTTGGGGAGTCCTAGACCGGCACTTCAACCATTTCACCAACCTATCTATGAGTCCTAAGTATTCGACATTCTCCCTCAAAGGAATCTCCACACCCTAAAAAGCTAGCGGGGAGATTTTAGGAAATCTATGCTTCTTTGTAAAGTGATAGATCTACCATACATCATCACTCAACTCGTGGGCTACTTGTGCCACCTAAGCGCGGATGCATTTACTACATCAAGAATTCTATATCAACTACAAATTAAGATTCCCCGAAGCTCGTAGTGAGCATGGAATGGAAAGTTGTGTTACTTTATTAAATCTTTTGTTCTTATAGCTAATCAGCAAACAATACCTGGCGTTATCACTGTTTTCGTAAGCCTAGAAAATCTAGCCCGAATCTATGTTTTAAGAGTTTTCATTTTAAAACACTTTTGTATCCAGAAACCTATAGTACTTATGTAGAGCAAGTTGAATCAACATGGGTGAGCAGTGGCTTGTAATGCCAAACTAGTTACGAAGAAGTTAGAGGGTTGTCCAACGAAATGAGGGCAAGTTGCATGCCACTGTCTAGTATATGTAGATAAGAATACAGCTGTGCCCTAGCTCTTTCCCACAATTTGGTCACTGACTATCTTTTTCGGGCCTAGGAATGTTTTTATGCCCACTTAACACCACTTAACACCCAAGCATTGTATTGACAAGGCAAAGTACAGTTCTTTATTAAACCAATTCTTTATTAAACCAATTATTTGATTACTTTCTTGTGTAATTTTTTATGTACGTCTTTAGAGATTACGGTTTTCAGCGTCTGATCTATGATATTATTTTTGCACACACATGAGTATGCATGTCTTTTGATCCAACTGAATGCGCCATTTCTTCCTTAAGTTGGAGTGCAAACGTATCTTTGTTGCACCTGAGATATGGAACTTCAGTTTTTGTGCTCAGCTGGTTTGGATGATGAGTTTTTATTTCTAATATATATCGATAATTTCGCCATCCGATTTTTTATTATACGTATTAATTTTTACTTTCAAATTTGTTATATTTGTAATACACAGTCAATCAAAGTTTTAGAGTTGGCGGATGTTCTCGAATAATCGATACTATTTGGCTTAGGCCATTATCATTTAAAATATTTTTTGAACATTTAATATAGCTTATATACACCGCGTTTCTTCTAATATACATTAAAATCCTGTGCGACTACGATATCAGTAGCTGTATACAATAGTATTTTAATATTATCTTGGAAGAAACCACAAAATTCACTCTTAGAACTGCTTGAGGATCTATATTTTGCCACCAGCAGCACATTTACTTCTTCATATTTACTGTCCGTGTCAGAAAAAAAAGGAACTGCGATTATTAATGAAGTATAAAAGATATATATTTAATTTTTTTTTTTACATAAAAGGATGTACAAAATTACTAGTCGTATTTACTCAATAAGCCGTTTAGTCTTCATCGTTGTCGAGTATAGCCTGGCATCTTCTTTAGGCTTTGAACTAGCTTTTCTGCGAAGCTCGTCGACAAACCGGACTAGATTTTGCGAACTTGATGCACATTTTCAATGCGGTTGCCGTCTGGGGACTGGGAAGGTCAGTCCAATACTGTGACGCCATTCTCTTGTTTCCCAATGTGGTTTGCTGAGAGCAGTGGTTTTGATGATGTGGGACGGTAGGATATGCTCGCCTCCTTCAGTCGTCGTTCGATGAAGTTGCTACTCACATCTATTCCCTTTTTAGCAAGAACTGAGAACGAGAAACTGGTTGGCGTAGTCACAAAGAATACCTTATACCGCTGATTCCACTTTTGCACCACGGCGTAAGATAATTTTGGCCCTTTCGAATGGGTGCATAAAAACACCGCCTCAAAAGGCTTCGCGTATTTCTCACTCATTTTTGTTTGGTTGCGTTTACGGGAAAGTTTCGAACGACACTAACCTGAGTTAGCACTGGCGTCGTAGACCTTGAGTAGGACTATTATGCAGCAAAAGGCAAAACGAAATATATCTTGAAGTTACATGAAAAAACCGGTTCTTTTCTTCTAACACACTGTAAGATTGTTGATGTGTGCGGGGAACTTTTGATGAAGTACATATAAAATAATTCTCCTCCAGATCTAGCTTTAGTTTTATATTTGCTCTGGCATAATTTATACACTTTTTTTAGCACTTTTTGACATTGGCTTGTTCTAAGATTTTCCAGACACTTAGCGCAAATTTCTTTGTTTTTACAATCAGAGGCCTTATGATTGAAATCCTTGTATTCAAAACAACATAAAATGTATGTACAGGGTTGCCCATATTCGACGGACCCATCTGGCAACCCTGTATCTTAACATACCGCGTTGGAAGCGTCAGTCCAAGCAGATTTTTACCATGGAACAGTGCACGCCACGCCCCCAAATTGTTGAAATTTACATTCAACAAAAGAAGTCAATTGTGAAAACTCAACGTGCGTATTAAAAATTAAATAATGTGAAAAGTGTGCCTTCTAAGTACACCGTTAAACGTTTGTACGAAAGATTTTCGACTGGTTGTGCTCTTTCTAATCCAAAGAGGCCAAATCAAAACCGACCAAGGCGTTTGTACGGGCCAGTGTTGAGACGTCACCAAGGACATCCCAAAATCGCCGTTTTCAGCAGTTGGGCATTGCTCGGACCACTTTACAACGAATTATCCGCATTGATTTGCATTTATTCCCCTATAAGATTCAATTGACGCAAAGATTGTTGGCTGCGGACAAGCCTCGTTGATTGGAATGGGCTCAAAGAGTCATCGAAATGGCTAAAGATGACTAGCAATTTTGGAACAAAATCATCATGTCCGATGAGGCTCATGTCTTATTGAATGGGACGGTAAACAAGGAAAATTGCCGTATTACGCCACTGAAAATCCTCACGAAATTCAAGAGGTACCTCTTTACGACGAAAAAGTCACTGTTTGGTGCGGCGTTAGTGCGAAAACGATTATTGGGCCGTTTTCTTCGAAAATGAAGATGGTCAAGCTGTTACCGTCAATCAGGAGCGTTATCGGGATATAACAACCGCTTTTGTGATGCCAATTATTCGACGAAAGCGTATGAGGCAGTTCTGGTTTCAACAAGACGGCGCTCAATCACACACAGCTCGCACCACAATCGAGTTTTTGAAAAAATTGTTTCCTCGTCGCTTGATGTCGAAAAATGGCGATTTTGACTGGCCACCGCGTTCGCCCGATTTAACGCCACCTGACTTCATCTTGTGGGGATATTTAAAATCAAAGGTTTATATTAATAAGCCAAAGACCATAGAAGAGCTCAAGAACAACATCCGTGAGGAAATAGCCGATATTCCAGCAGAAATGTTAGCTAAAACTATGGAAAATGCTGCAAAACGGGAACAATACACCGTACAGGCTCACGGTGGCCATTTGAGAGATATCATATTCAAAAAGTGATGTCAACAAATCTACTTGAATCAAATAAAATGATTATTATCATCAACATCAAAAAAATTGTGTTTTTCTTTGATTTAAAAAAAACTCATGGGTCCGTCGAATATGGTCAACCCCGTACTATCAAATACTTGACATTGCTCCCTTTCAGATGTGCAGTGTCTTCTTAGTGAAGTTGGGAATTATTTTCTTATCAGCGGTACTCTTTGTGACTCAAGCGCATCCTTTTGGTGATAACGTGAATGAGTTTAAATGAGCGTAAACGCGAGGCATGTCTTAAGTATTCTTTGACATTATATATTATATATACAATAGCCTTAACGCTGTGATGCCTGTTTATTCTTTTCAAGAGTGACCCAAAGACCTGCTTTCCTACGCTTTAATTACATTTTCATGCCGTTTAAATCTGCCACTTTTCATAACGTCTGAGCATTATTGATTAAAAGTGAAAAGTTTTAATACCTGTAGCTAAAACTTGCATCGCCGAACTAATTTGCATGTCAATTAAATTTATTTCATTCATACCGCAAATGAACTTGACACAATTGCCGTAGCCAGACGGCACGATATCACAGCATTCACCCAGTCGCCCAGCATTCACCTAACTGCCTAGCCACATAACCACAACTAGACGGGCAATCAACCAATAACAAATACACATACACATGCAGTTACACTAACACAGATCACTAAGATCACATGCCACATGCGGCATGCTACGTACATACGACACACCTGTGTGCATTCTACATACATCCAATTTCTTACACGTTGGGTGGTCAATTAAATGTTAATGTGTTAAAATGTATATGAAACAACAGCGACTACTGTGAACCGATGGATGAGCACACACAGATGCAAACAGGCGCTGAAGAAAAGTTAAATTAAGCACAGTGAGGTCTTCAGCGGGAAACGTGTTGACGCGCATGGCGACTGAATTTTAAATTGATTTTATTAAGTGTTGCAAGTGTGCGAAATTGAACGACACTAATGAAAATGAAACGCCAGTCAATGTGACGGATACGCTGGTGGTATTCGTAGGCGCAAAGGCTGATATTTAAGAATTTCACTTCCACTTCACACAAACCGTCAAATTTATGATAAGGCCACATTGGATGCGTGGATATTTGGTGGAATGTAATGGGAAGTGATGGGAGCGCGTGATCATCACACGATCGCTATCAGCAACAGCATCAACTTCATCAACTGCTGGGCCGGTAAAAACACATACACATCAACATTCGCGAACATGCGTGCTTATGATGGCTTGACGTGAAAGAAAATGAAATACAAATCAATTCGCGTCAGTGTTAGGAGCGTGCGAGCGAGCGCATGAATGAGCGAGCCAATTTCTAACAAATTTAGTTTAATAGTTTAGTGGAACAATTTAGATGCCAAATTTATAGCGAAAGTTCAATTCAGAATATTTAAAATGCCGTAAACAAATGTAAGACGCTAATGAGAAATATGCAAAATAAGTGAAGCAGGAAAGCTGTCGAGTCCAACTGATCGACGAAAAAACATATAAAGTAGTTTAATTTATTAGACCGGATGGTTTTGAAAATCAAACTTACCTGGCAGATAAATACCCGATGTGGTTAAAAGCTTCTCAGGGATTTCATTGATCGAAGCAGGTGGCACAATTTCGCACTCAAATTGATCTGTAATTTAGATAAGAAAATTTGATTGGTTGGTATTTTGCTTTGCCGTGAATGTATGTATGTGTGTGTGTATTTATGCATGTGTGTGTATATGCATGTATGTAAGTGGTACTTGTACTATGTGGTATTGATATTTTTATGCACTAACAGTTAAATAATTGAGAATATTTCGAAATGAATGGCAAGCTGAAAGGTACAAATTGTGCAGAATTATAGCTTTGCACATTAAGGTGCCGCAAACGCTATAGAAAAATGCAAAAAAGTTTAAAATTCACAATAAAGCAAGTAAGAAAAGGTTAAATTCGGTTCGGACGCCTATTAGTAAAATTTAATTTGGGCTCACTTGTAATTTTGGTATTCAAACAAACTCACAGGCAACGAGAGTTGTGGTCAGTAACATCAGATGGGGGCACGGAAATTTCGTCTCAACATATAAAAAGAGGAGGCGTGGTTTTTTTTGGCCCCAATAAGATTTATGGCGGTAGGAAAATGAGGTGGGACGATATACATGCGCTTGGAAATGAAATTGCCGAGGAATTGGCCAACTGTAGATAAGTGGTT
The DNA here is from genome assembly GCF_028408465.1 of Anastrepha ludens. Classification (NCBI taxonomy): domain Eukaryota; kingdom Metazoa; phylum Arthropoda; class Insecta; order Diptera; family Tephritidae; genus Anastrepha; species Anastrepha ludens. Next base: position 31,760,605 of record NC_071500.1, read on the forward strand.
ACTCCACAGGGACCAGTCCCAATAATCGGAATCAGTTATACAGGAATCATGAATTGGATCAGCGATTATGTTTGCAATTTACATAAAGAGCGATCAGTCTAGAACTGCAAAGTGTTTTGTGACAAGCCCAAACAGAAAACTATCAAACTCTCCACTAAAACTTGGAAGGAAAGACGTTCGGTTGATGGTATGTATTATTACAGGACACAACCCGTGAGGTAAGCATAAGACCTCCATTGGAATCATTGAGGACTCGCTTAGAGGATAGAACTGAGCATTTTATCTATCAGTGGCCCGCCCTTCCTAGAGCAAGGCTACACATTTTGGATTCCGCTATCATGACAACGAGTACTATTCGTTCTCTTAAACTGGAGGATATTTTCAGCTTTACTAAAGAATCTGGAAAATTCTCACAGGACCTATCTCCGTCCCTGTGTCAATTCTATCCTATCTCTTTTTTCTATTACTTCTCTTCTTTACTTCTTGACTATCTACCCTTTTAATTTCCAGAGCTTTGAATACAATGGGCCTTTTCACCCGAGTGTTCACTCCTCTCGGAAGCCTAGGGCTTCGACAAGACTCAGTCTTGCGTTGGTTTCTTTAATATATTTTGATTTCTGACAGGGTAGGTGATTAGCCTGCCGCTACCAGTTCTAAATAGTGGGAATGCCCCCCTGTCGTTGCTTAGGAACAACATCTTCTGACTGCTTGGAGCGCCATCTGTGTTTCACATTTTTCTACCAGAAGGATCGCACAGATGGTTTAAGACTAAATTTCGTGTGTCTGCGCTATTATTGCGGTTGCCCGCTTCCTGGCGCCACTGATGCATTGTGTAACAGTGGGATTTTCTTTTTTTTTGCTTGTTTTAGCAGCCACAATGCAAATCGGGCTAGTCAAAAATGATTACAATTTTAACATATACAGTCGAACTTCCATATAGTGAATTCGCACGGGACCTGAAAATCACTTCACTATATAGAAACTTCATTATAAAGAAACATTGATTTTTTATGTAATTTTATTTAAAATAATCAGTGAGTTTGGTTTGAATTACAGTCTTCCATTTTTCATTTTCAATAAAAGCTTCCAAATCATGTAGAGAGTTGAAAACATTAATCGGCACGTCACTCCTCATTTCCACAAAGGTTCTAATTACGCTAAAGGATGAAGCAGCTTGTATCAACGTAGGTAATGCCTCCTCAGTTTCTGCCAATTCTTCAACGGTCAAATCGTGTTCATCGTTGTCTGAAATAATATTTACATATTAAATTTTTGTTTGACTATAAAAAGATAAATGCTTACCAGGTTCAGCTGGAACTCCGCGACTTTCAAAAATGCTGTTGAGAATATCTTCTTCGGATGGGTTGTCCCAAGTCTGCACACCATTATCAACATTTTCGTAGTCATCAAACGATGCTTCGATATTTGCTACTTTTTTAAATGAAGACTGTAAAGCAGCCAAATCTGATATTGAAAGAAGGTCCTCTTCATCCCAATGCTCAAATGGAATCTGCATAGCATCTTTTGAAAATCCAGCCTTTTTAAAACAGTTGGCAATTGTTTCTGGTTTAACATAGACATTCCATACATTGCTAAGATTTCGAACTGCTTGCAGCAAGTCTATGGCCACAACAGAATTTCCCTCATCCACTTAGTCACTATATTCGTTAAAATTCGTTTTCTGTAATGTTGTGAAGGCATGTTGGGAGGAAAATAAGCGAGATGAATGTTTCTCAACTTGTCTCTTACATCTTTAGGGTGGGCAGTGCAGTTATCAACAAAAAACAACACCTTTCTGTTTTGATCACAAAATTTTTTGTCGAGTTTTACAATCCATGCTTTTTTGTTAAACTCATAATCGACACCTAAAGATTTTATTCCCCTGAAGCACCTCGGATTTTTGGCCTTTCCGATTACCAGCAATTTTAGCTTTTCTGATCCAGTCATATTGCTTCCCACCAGGACAGTTATTCTCTCCTTGCTTTGCTTCCCACCAAAGCATTTTTCATTTTTGAATGCCAGTGTTTTAGTTGGCAAGCATTTGAAAAACAAAGCAGTCTCGTCGGCATTAAAATGTCGTTAATGTTGTAATTTTCAATTAATTTCGGTAAGACGTTCGTTACCCATTCATCATGGTTTTCTATGTTGGCGTCAGCACTTTCCCCACATAATGTCTTTTGAATAACGCCATGCCGACTTTTGAACTTGTCTAACCAACCTGTACTTGCCTCAAATTCGTGGTGTCCTAGTGCTTCCGCAAAATCTTTGGCCTTTTGCTTCAATAATGGTCCAGATAAAGGGAGATTCTTACCACGTGCAACGAGTAACCATTTCAGCATTGCTTCGTCAATATCCTCAAAATGACAAGGTCGAAGTCTTTTGCGTTTGGTATTTACTGCCAAATCCTCCGCATTTTTTAAAATCACTTCCTTATTTTTTAAAATATTTGATAAAGTGCTGGGAAGAACTCCGAATTCATTGGCAATATCTTTTTTTTTTTTTCTTTCCTTCATTAACTTTGTTAATCATTAATAACTTTTTTTCAAGCGAAATGCTGCTTCGATGCGTCATTTTAACTTCAATCACTGAATAAAACTGTAATAGCTCAGCTCTTTCTGTTTTAATTTTGGGATTCCCCTCATTACAGTTTGCCCACATCTAACTGTAATTTTTTGCAACAGAAAACTTTTGAAAAAATCCACTATATGGAGACAAAAACTTAGGACGCTTGAATTTCCAGCTGTAAAATTTGTTCATTATATAGAAAACTTCACTATATAGAAATTCATTATCAGGAGACAAAAATACACCGAAAGTAGAACGAAAAAGCAGTGTCTTCGAAACCAGTTCATTATAAGGAGAGCTTCATTATATGGAAGTTCACTGTAGAGAAGTTCGACTGTATTACCTTTAGCTCAATATGACCACCTATTGCCTTGACTATAGCCTTCAAACGGTCAAAAAATGAGTTGCATGCTGCACGAATAGATCTTGTGGTAGTTTGCCCCATTCTCGTATAATCGCTTTTTTCAGCGCATCCATACTGGCATATTTTTTAGTCCTCACCTTGCTCTCCAAAATGGGCCAGGTGGAATAGTCCATCGGATTTGCGTCACTGCGGCCCAAACCATTACTTGCGATGGGAAATTGCTTCGAGTGGCCACACGTAGGCTCAAATTCTAGTATGAGCGTTCGGTAAAGTAAACAGGATCGTTTCGAGCGTTTATGAACTGCTCAATTGGGAAATTTTTTTCATCAGAAAACTTAATGTTAGGAAATTCGCCACGTTCGTGCAAGCGCAACAACTCCTTTGCTCTTTCGCACCGAACTTGTTTTACTGCGGTGAATGATCGTGAGCTTTATGGAACTTGTAAGCCTTGATCTTGAGCTCATTTTGCAATATGCGCCGATATTTTCAGTTCTTTGGCCATTTTTCTTCCACTTCGACGTGGATTTCGTTCAAGTTGAGCCTTCACTTTCCAAACCATTTCTGGCGTTGTTGAGGTTTTTTTTTGGCCGACCTCCATAGCGTTTTGCAATGCTACCAGTATTATTGTAACGTTTTATAGTGCGATATACAAACATATTATTCACTTTGAGGTGACTGAGCTCACGAACAATGGCTGGTTGTGATTTTCCAGCCAAATATAACGCAATCACACTAGTAATACCTGTAGTTTGAGTTCCATCACAGAAAAAAAAAATTCAACAAAACTGAAACGCAAATGCTTTTGATGGCTTATAAACAATATATTGAACTGTCATTAGAACAATTTTGAAGTTAATGTCATAAGCTGCTTTACAGATACGAGCAGTGTAAAGTTGGTAACACTTAATATCGGTCACCCTGTATTATTGAGAGAGTCATAAAGCTTACAACATTTGACGATTCGGTTGAATAATAACCCTTTTTTGTAAGGTTGCACCTTAATGTAAAAAAGTACTACTGCAGTTATTTTTCTTAAGTCTACAAACTTGCATATGACAGCAGATTGAAGTTGAGCGAGTTAATGCAGGTATGAGCGAATGCATTTATACTCTTGTTAGCCGCGTTCTATTAAATTGCTGTTGCTCAGCCCACACATGCGCCGTTTTAAATTGCATGTTACTTATTTAGACTGGTGTTGTACTGATATAATAACATTTTTAATGCATAAATTGTGTAAACTTTTAGTTTGAAATGCTTTTTTACTAAAAACTTTTAGTTCAGCGATGGCAAAAAGAAACCTCAAAGTTACGCCGATACATACACATACATATTTACAGGCATATATATGTACGAGTACTTATATAGTATTCTATGTCTAACTGCAGTGCTTTTTTGCGACTCAAAAATGTCTCTTTGAGCAATACCAGCTGAAGTAGTGAGCAAACCCTTCCACGCACCCATAGCTGGTTGCTGGATAAACACCGCTTGGCTTGGGAGATTGGCTCATTCAAAACCTTCAAGTCTCCTCGTTCCGATGGCATTATTTCTGCTAAACTGCAGAAATCTTGTATTGCTATTTATGTGAGATAGGGGCTACACACCTAAATCTTGGAGGGATGTTAGGGTTGCCTTCATAACCAAGGCAGGTAAAAGCTCGCATGTATCTGTTTAGGATGTCAGGCCAATCAGTCTTTCATCGTTCTTGTTGAAGACCATCGACCGGCTTCTTGATCTGCATGTTAGGTGTTAAGGGAAGTTTTGTCAAACGAAAGGTTTTAGACACTCTGGTGGAATTGATGCAGGGCTAACTAAATGATGTTGTGAAATGAACCGCAGATTGCAGTCTTTCGGTAAATCCTCTGAAATAGAAAACACCTAGAGCTTAACTGCCATCGATAGTGGGTGTTCCGTTGGTGCTCTCCGGTAAAGTAAAGCCCCTGAGAGGACTAACGTGAAAGTCGAACGTTGAAGAGCCGAACGTTGTTGTATGAAGTCCTTGTCTGGTGCAGCTCGCTGGAAATGGGGACGTTGATTAAGAAGCTGGAGGGGGTCCAAAGGCTTGCTCCCATTGAAATTAGTGGGCATTTCGGACCGTTTCTGCACTAGTGGTTAACTCAATGCTGAATGTGGTGCCCATGGATATCGCAGGCAAAATCGCCGCCGCACGTACTGCAATCAGATTGAGATACTGGGTCCGAATGGTACTTTTCCATTCATATTCCCTCCAGGGAGGGGATTGGTTGCTTATATCTATAAGCGAGCTCATTTGCGATCCCGATCAAAGTGGTATAGCGGGAAACTTCTTCTTCTTAATTGGCGCGATAACCGCTTACGCGATTTTGGCCGAGTTTAACAAAGCGCGCCAGTCGTTTCTTTCTCGTGCTAACCGGCGCCAGTTGGACACACCAAGTGCAGCCAAGTCCTTCTCCACCTGATCTTTCCAACGCAGAGAAGGCCGCCCTCTTCCTCTACTACCACCAGCTGGTACCGCATCGAATACTTTCAAAGCCGGAGCGTTTGTATCCATTCGGACGACATGACCCAGCCAACGTAGCCGCTGGATCTTTATTCGCTGCGCTATGTCTATGTCGTCGTAAAGCTCATACAGCTCATCGTTCCATCGTCTGCGATATTCGCCATTGCCAACGTGCAAAGGTCCAAAAATCTTACGCAGAATCTTTCTCTCGAACACTCCAAGCGTCGCTTCATCGGATGTTGTCATCGTCCAAGCTTCTGCGCCATACGTTAGGACGGGCATGATGAGAGTCTTGTAGAGTGTTAGTTTTGTTCGTCGAGAGAGGACTTTACTGCTCAGTTGCCTACTTAGTCCAAAGTAGCACTTGTTGGCAAGAGAGATTCTACGTTGGATTTCAAGGCTGACATTGTTATCGGTGTTAATGCTGGTTCCTTAATAGACGAAGTCTTTTACAACCTCGAAATTATAACTGTCAACAGTGACGTGGGTGCCGATACGCGAGTGCGCCGACTGTTTGTTTGAAGACAGGAGGTACTTCGTTTTGTCCTCGTTCACCACCAGACCCATTCGCTTTGCCTCTTTATCCAGTTTGGAGAAGGCAGAACTAACAGCGCGGTTGTTAAGGCCGATGATGTCAATATCATCGGCATGCGCCAGCAATTGTACGCTCTTATAAAAAATTGTGCCTGAGCGATTAAGTTCTGCGGCTCGTACGATGCTCTCCAACATCAGGTTAAAGAAGTCACACGACAGCGACCTCGTTTGGTATCAAACGGCTCGGAGAGGTCCTTGCCAATTCAGACGGCGCTGCTGGTGTTGAGCAACGTCATCTTACATAGCCGTATTAGTTTTGCGGGGATACCAAATTCAGACATCGCGGCATACAGGTAACTCCTTTCCCTACTGTCGAATGCAGCTTTGAAGTCGACGAAAAGATGGTGTGTGTCGATTCTCCTTTCATGGGTCTTTTCCAAGATTTGGCGTATTGAGAATATTTGGTCGATGGTATACTTTCCAGGTCTGAAGCCACACTGATAAAGTCCAATCAGTTGGTTGACGGTGGGCTTCAGCCTTTCACACAATACGCTCGCTAGAACCTTATAGGCGATATTTAGAATACTAATCCCGCGGTAATTGGCACAAATTGCAGGATCGCCCTTCTTATGGATTGGGCAGAGCACACTAAAATTCCAATCGGCAGGCATACTTTCATCCGACCATATTTTGCATAGAAGCTGATGCATGCACCTTACCAGCTCCTCGCCGCCATGTTTGAATAGCTCACCCGGCAGTCCGTCGTGCCCGCGGCTTTGTTGCTCTTTAGCCGCGTTATCGTTATTCTCACCTCGTCATGATCGGGTAGCGGAACGACAATTCCGTCGTCAACGATTGGGGTATCGGGATCTTCACTTTCTCGGTGACATGCGCAGCTGTCACTGTTTAATAGGTTCGAGAAGTGTTCCCTCCATAATTTAAGATTGCTCTGTACGTCAGTCACCAGTTCGCCGTCTTTGTTCTTACAGGAAAACGCCCCGGTCTTAAAACCTTCTGTAAGCCGCCGAACTTTCTGGTAAAATTTTCGGGCGTTGTTCCTATTGGCCAGCATCTCAAGCTCCTCGCACTTACGTATTTCGGCCTCTCGTTTCTTCTGTCGGATAATCCGTCTCTCTTCCTTTTTCAGCTCTCTGTAGCGATCCCACATGGCTCGCGTTGCTCCCGATCGCAGCGTGGCTCTATAGGTGGCATCCTTTCTTTCTGCGGCAGCATGACATTCCTCGTCGTACCAATTGTTTTTTCGGGCTCGCCGGAGTCCGATTTCTTCTTCGGCGGCGGTACGTAGAGAACGAGAAATGTTGCTCCATTGTTCGTGGATGCCGGCAGTACTCTCTGAGAGCAGGAGTGAGAGTCGAGTGGCGAATCTTCTGGCTGTCTGTTGTGATTGCAGCTTTTCGATGTCGAACATTCTTTGCGTAGGTAGATGCACGTTTTTTGCTGCACAGAGGCGTGTGCGCAGTTTGGCTGCAACAAGGTAGTGATCCGAGTCGATGTTGGGTCCTCGGATCGTACGTACATCTAATACACTAGAAGCGTGTCTTCCATCTATCACAACATGATCGATCTGGTTTCGTGTTTTCGATCAGGAGACAGCCAGGTGGCTTGGTGAATCTTCTTATGCTGGAATCTGGTGCTGCAAACTACCATGTTTCGGGCCCGGGCGAAGTCCATCAGCCTCTGTCCGTTACCGGATGTTTCGTTGTGCAGGCTGAATTTTCCGACTGTGGGACCAAAAATTCCCTCCTTGCCCACCCTGGCTTTGAAGTCGCCAAGCACGATTTTTATGTCGTGGCGGGGGCAGCGCTCATAGGAGCGTTCCAGGCGCTCATAGAAAGAATCTTTGGTCGCATCGTCCTTCTCTTCCGTCGGGGCGTGGGCGCAAATTAGCGATATGTTAAAAAAACGGGCTTTGATGCGGATTGTTGCGAGACGCTCGTCCACCGGAGTGAACGACAGTACTTGGCGACGAAGTCTCTCTCCCACAACAAATCCGACACCGAATTTGCGCTCCTTTACATGGCAGCTGTAGTAGACGTCGAAAGGTCCTATGGTTTCCTTTCCTTGCCCTGTCCATCGCATCTCTTGGATGGCAGTGATGTCAGCCTTTACTCTCACGAGGACATCAACCAGCCGGGCAGAGGCACCTTCTCCATTAAGGGACCGGACATTCCAGGAGCATGCCCTCAAATCATAGTCCTTAGTTCGTTTGCAGGGGTCGTCATCAGTAAAGGGAGGTCTCATCCGAGGCTTTTTCAAACTTTTCATTGGGGGGATTTTTAAGTGGCGGGTCCCAAACCCAACGCACAACCAGCTATCCTGGTCGCCTTCTCAAGTTAGCTCACTGGGTGTTCGGCAGCTACCCAGAGGATACGTGGGCTAATCCCGGACGTTGTGAGCTGCTTGAACCATATGCAGAAGAATCGTCCTGGCCATTCCCAAGTGAATGGTGATCAGTAACTTTCCCCACTTGCGTGGACTTCCTCCATAGCGGGAAACTGCTGGGCCGATAATCTAGGTGGTCAGAGAACTCTCGAGATGATTTCCCCGTAAAATGAGTGAGGATTGAGGTACCCTCGAGAGCCTGCAGTCTAATCCTGGAAATATGAGCTTTGCAACAACTCAGCGAGCGCTGGTCTAGTGCAAAAACGTGCAAAGTCGCGAAAACCTTCTGGCCACGGAAAGATCGGGGTCTTTTTAGAAAATTTCTAAAGCTAACAAAGTCGCAGTTTTCAACTTTTGTAAGTAACCTTCCCGGATATTGTTTCTTAGGTACCCATGCGGAGAGACTTAGTATTGTTTCAAGTCCTCTCTGTAGCAGTTGCCTGGTCGAGCTAAGATTCAGATATCTTGGCTCTCATCTTTTTGCTACACCTGCGGATATGTATACCAGGTTCAAGTATCACACATTTGGTGAATTTTGTCAGTTGTTGTTGTTGTTGTAGCAGCTTACTAAATCCTGCCAGTGCGATATAGTTGTTGTTGCAGCTTACTAAACACCTGTAGCCTTCGTGTAACTTATCTAACGGTAGACCCAGAAAACTTTCTAACGAATTCTATCAGTAGGTTGAAGCGGTTAACGCAATTATAATGAGCCCCCGAGCCGACATTCAGCCTCCTCCTTCTTCCCCTTTGTTCTGATCTGCTGCCTCTGATTGTATTGCAAAGGACGATTTGGATTATTTGTCCAAGTAGGCTCTTACATGTCCAGCAATTTAGCCTAACCTAACCCAACCCAACACCAGCTATCGGATTCAGAGTTTACAATTTTATGTAACGAGTTATAGAACTCGTTAATACTTTAGTAAGAAATAATTTCTAATATTTTACAATATATTTATTAGTTATTTTCACTAAACTTCGTTTCCAATTCGTGGCGTGTGCTCTGTTGTTGCCGTATAAATGCTTTTATGGGAAGATTTTTTTTGTCATAAATGCACCATTGTCCGCTGAGAGGCAATCAATTTGAAAAAAAAAATATATATTTTTTTTTATAATTTGATGCCGTATGTCCACTTGGAAACCACCGAATAGTAGCCATGCACCTTATCCAGCAGCAGGCGGCAGGAGTTGCTGGTTTTTGCTGTTGTTTTCATTGATGCTAATATTGACATTATGTACGTGCATTATTGTTTTTGTTATCGGTAAGTCAGCCAATTTCGATAGATAAATGGTGGCAGTTTAATTGTATGATTTGCATAATAATTTCCGAATTACAAAATATTTTTTCATTTGAATAATTTTTGGTTTTTTCAACGTTCGCATATTTGCTTGTGGCATGTGTAGGTGTCAAGGTGCATTAATGAATTTAACACATCGAGGCACAAGTAGTACATTTTCACACATACCCACAAATATTTGCTGCTCCGTATACTGTGATACTCGTGTGTATGTGTGGGAAACTACTCTGTAGCACCACCTGCAACGACAATGTGGCGACACGGCGACATGCAACAAATGTGTGCTGCCACAAGGCAAGACAGTTAGTTGAAGTTGAGTGTTGCACGCCGCCGCGTTCCATGTGTGAATTTTCAAAGTTAATTTCAGTGGGCAGACTAAAAAATGTTGAACTGGTCGAACTTATTTTCAAACTATCTGAATTTTTTTTGTGTATTAATTTTTCGAGTATTGCGGGAGTTGCAAGCTGGTGCCTTTTGTGTGCAAATGTTTGCCTTTCTGGTATTTAGAGCAAATACCTATGGTATGCACCTATAAAAGTAATAAAAATGTGTACACATTAGGGTTGTGCGGTTATACGATTAATCGAGTAAGTTGAGTAATAGAGAGAGCCAGTTGATAGAGAATCAGTTATTCAATAATTCGAATATCCAAAGTTTTGATTACTTAAAAGAAGCAATATTTGATTAACTCGGAAAATGATTATTCAAAAAATATTAATTTTTTTTTGTATTGTATATTTACACGCAGTTTCATCTTAAATAATTTAAAAAAAAATACCTTAAAAAAGAGGTATTTTACTAGCCCTATGGATTGTGAAATACCAAGCCGACCTGGAATTCTTCAACTTGATAAAAGAGTTTTACCTAAAGCATGCCGACGTGACAAGAGAGCTTGGGTAGATGAACTTGCTGGAGAGAGAACTTGAGGAGAGAGAGCTGCTGCATCTGGGGACATGCAAAAATTGTATATTGTCTCGCGTCGTCTATGCGGTAAAGGTTCACAGCCAAAGCTGCCTGTTAAAATGAAAACTGGACAGATCCTAACAGACAGACAATACCAAGATCACGCGATGGGTTGAACACTATGAACAACTCCGAAAATCAGCTTTTACTCCCAACCTAAGCTCTGCACCCGAACAAAAACCTAAGGTTCCACGTATCGGGAAAACCAAGTAGCAATCGTAGCAATGAAATCTAACAAGGCTCCCATGATACACCAGATAACATCAGGAAATCTTAAAGCAAACCCGGAACTTTCAGCAGCAGTGCTACATAATTTGTTCGGGAAAATCTGGAATACTGGATCACTCCCAAAAGATTGGATGGAAGGTATCATAGTAAAGGTTCCAAAAAAAAGAGATTTGACTTTGTGTGATAACTGGAGAGGTATTATGCTCCTTTACGAAAATGTAAACGTTTTTCAATACCCTGAAAGCCAATTTACTGTGGAAAGCGGGTGCAAAAATTGATGTATCTACCAGATTGCAAAATTTAAGAGGTGCATTTGAAAATCTTCGTCCGATGTGACAGTCCAAGTAAATGCATATTACAACAAAAACACGGATTTTCTACATCAATGTTAAATCAGTTCTGTTCTACGCCTTTGAAACATAGTTTCCGTTTGTGGAAATTGTACAGAAGCTTCAAGTGTTCAAGAACCGCTGCTTGAGACGCATTCTACGTATCTGGTGGCCAGACAACTGGATATCTAATACCGAATTTCATCGACGTTGCCATCAAAACCGATCGCAACTGAAGTAAGAGAACGTAAATAGAGATGGATAGCCACACCCTACGAAAAGGTGGCACTGCGGTCAACACACAAGCGCTGGACTGGAACCTCCAAGGGCAGCACAGAACAGGCTCTTGGCGGCGCTGCATTGAAGAGAAGTAGAAAGCCGTGCACAAAACAATGACCTGGCAGCAAGTGAAAAATATATCCGTGAATCGTACAAAATGAAAAAATTTTACTTTGGCCCTATGCTACGCAACGAATACTAAGGAACGATGATGATGATGTCATTGGATTGGTATAGAAAACAAACTGCATCGAAGTGGCATTTGAATTTGAATTTGTTTAAATAAACATCGATATGATTAACCGAAAATTGACTATTCCAAAGTTTTTCTTCATTTTTGATTAATTTAAAGTAAAATTACTAGATTCACTTTTTGGTTATTAAAAAATTTAAATTAATTGCCTAATTAAGTGACTGCAGTAACAAACATTTTTTTGTAATCACTTAATCGCACAGCCCTAATATGTATGTATGTATGTATACATCCACACATACACACGCGCATATTTATCCACATATATGCACGATTTTCATTTTCTGTAGCCCAGTAATCGATCGTTTCCGTTTGCAGCAGCCAAACAAGATGGAGTAATTAAAAATGCGAGCTTACAACCAACGCAACTGCGGTGCGCACCTGCAACAATACTGGCTGCTGTGGCCAAGTAAATGCACACACACTTTTTGGAGTGCATGTCTTTGCGACTTATTGTTGTTTTTTTTTGCAGTGGATTTGCAATTTAATCCTTTCCATTAAGTGCCCCACAAAGTAATAACCGCAGCGGTAAGCTGCTGGCCGTGCAAACCCGAACAGAAATCGCCAGCTCCCACACTTGGATGCGAGCGCGTAAGCAATTCATTTGACTATGAATAGTTAAAGTTGTTTCTCTGTGCTTTTGCTTTTTTTATTTCTTTTTTTTATTGTGTTTTTGTGGTATGGGTTGCTGGGCCTGACACACTTCCCCATCAATGCCAAACGATTTTGATTGCAGGCGCGAAACGCCATTTACCAAATGCCGCAGGTGAGTGAGTATCCGTTCATATGAGTGTTGCATTCAAACATATACAGCCGTGGCCAAATAATTAGAAATGCGATATTTGGACCAGCTTTGATAATTTTTCTTTTTTTTTTGTTATTTAATTACCAAAAATTAACGAGGATTTTGAGCCACTTTGGACTACACTTTATTAGAATAAAATTTAATTGTCTTTGGAACTGTGTACTAAAATTTGTTTTTTAAATCTTGTTTATTGATGAAAAATTGTCGATGTTTTTCAATTCTTTTACAAATGTTACACTTCTATTTATATACTATTTGTTGTTGTATAAACTATATTTTTATAAAAAACGAATTAAGATTAAAAAACAAGACGAAATAAAGCTTTTGACTACCTGGTCAAAATGCGGCGCCTCTACCTTTGATAGTTTGCTCTCCTTCTCTGCGCAAATAACCGCAGTTGCTACTAAAATCCAAAACCGCAACAAGGACCTCAAATCGCTTGCCGGCAGTACTTGGGGCAACGACAAAGAAATGTTGTAGGCGGCATTTAAAGCAATTGACCGACCGGGAACGCTGCGTCTGTCTAGCCGCCTGGAACTAGTGATACGCAGTGGACGAAGCTTCAGACATGCCAAAACACTGCTATTCGGACAGCGACGGGATGCCGCCTGATGCCCCAACTCCCTGCTTCCTGTGAAGGAGCACAACAAACTGCCCAGCAAACAGTTTCTGCTAGGGTGCTATCGCAGGTTTCACTCATGCAGGCACCTGCTTAAACCAGAGTTGCCTCCTAGGCTCGTCAGGAGACACCTTTTCAATTACGCCAATCGGCAGTTACTGAACCGAAAAGTGTTTAGACAGACAATTAACGACATTCATCGGCAACACTTACTAGCTTCTTAAGCTCACGACCCTCGTATACCGTAATCGGAGTCCAACCACCACCCATAGCAGATGTAGCGCTCCAGCTATAGAGACCCGCGTAATCTTGTCACAACTATGTTCTGGATACTGCAACAAGTTAAGCTCCGATATATCCAGAATTGATCCCGACATACTAAAAATATGTCCAGCATTCGAAGGCAACCCGCACGACACTAAACACCTTTTCACATGCCACATCAAACACACTCGTCTTACACCCCTCTTCCTCTGGATCCAACCTGTCGAAACAGCAAGTTTCCTGGACCTATCGTTAGACGAGGTATACGAAAACGACCGGTGGTCTACATTACACTGACAGAGTTAAGTATATTGCTACAACAACAACAACTATATGACTACGAGTGTAAGTACACTTAGTAATAAAAATCTAAGAACAGGAAATAGGTAATACATAAATTTTAAATAAAATATTCAGTGTATGATTTCAAATTGTAAAAATGGCTGGTAGTATAAAGTTAGAATTATTAAAAGGCTAAACACAAAAGTGGTCACCTCTTGGCAGGCAATGGCAGTGTATTTCTGCCATGGAAAATCTCTTAATAAAAAACCTTTGCACAGTCAGCTTAAAACTGGAACAACATCAAAACGCACACCACAAATACAAGGAGGAGCGCGGCCAAGCATCTAACAGAAGTATACAGTAGGTTCTGTTTTTATGCGGCTTTTTTTTATGCGGTTTTGAAATAGTGCGGTTTTTTTTTTTAATTAAAAAATGCATGTCGACCTATCGGGAATTGTACATCAAAACAAGATTCTAAACCAGCTAAGCAAAAACTCGTCACAGATTACATCAGAAATGCTAACCCTACTAGTATGGAACCGTCTGCATAACCATCTAGATCAGACGTGTTCATTTCCTCAAGTGACGAAAGTGATTTTACGCCAAATCCTAAACGAATGCGCAACATGCGGGTATTGTCTGATTCTATTTCTGACGTAAATTTATTTTTCGATTCTGACGTTCCTTAAATAAAGATATAATTTTCAAAAATACAATATTTTGTTTGTGCGATTTTATTTAATTATTTCAGATTCATGCGGTCTATGGAACGTATCTATAGTAATAATAAGGAACTAGTGCCCTTTTTTATGCGATTTTATTACATTATTTCAGATTTATGCGGTTCTTAGCACTTTTGAAACGTATCTATAGTTTTACTATAAAACTGGTAGCTTTTTTTATGCTGTTTTTTTTTTATGCTGTTTCTTGCGGAGCGTATCTACCGCATAAAAACAGAATCCACTGTATGCGCCATTATTTTTTAAACATAAAAGTAAAAAAAACAAAACAGTTGAGATGAAATTATTTCTTAAATCATGTGGAAAAACGGGCTCGAAATTTATGTTCCGTTCTCCACATCTCGAGTATCTGCGAGGCTTATTAAGTTATTAAAATTGCTACAAACTACAGATTTTCTAGGTGAAATTGTTTTCTGCAACCACCCTAAAAAGTAAATAATGCTGAGACTATCACTTGCTATTCAAGTTTCCCAGAAGACGAGAAGCGTCTAGCATAGCAAAGGTCATTGCGTATACTACTCAGTACTAACGAGTGTCCAACCTAAATACAGGTTAGATTACTTACAGGCTCTAACTCCACAAAGTATCTCCTCTTGGCGATTCAGCAGTCCAGATCGGTGCACGACACTCAATCGTTTGTGTTAAGATTGCCAAAAATGTGCTGCTCAAAGTGACCAGTATTCATGAGGACCCTCTTGCGAATGAGCCTTATACGACCGAACGCTGCACATTTACTTATACATACACAAGTAATGGAAGGCACTTCTGTATTCACTTAGGCACATTTTAAATAGATCGCAGTCTCTTGGCCCAATTTTGTTTAATAGACGTTAAAGATCATAAATCTCGTGAAAAGTTCAAGAATAGTTCACAAGCCCCGTTTGCAGAATTTTAGCCATGCCATTGTGTTTAAGCCACATGAAACATCTTACGACTGCCAGCAGGTTGCCAAAATTCGTATATGGAGCCATGCCATATAAAATGAAATAAAATATGGTGATTTCCTGACATGATCTCCCATTTTACTCAAATTTTGATATGCAGTAAATTCATGCTCAAATTGATGGATATGGACTCAAAAAAAAAATTCACCGAGTTCGAGTGGCCAAAACTCAGAAGTCTCTAACAAGGAGCAAAACCTTATGTAAGTTTAAACTTTTTAATTCCAACTGCATCAATGGTATACCGCTGGAAAGATTAGAAATCATACAGCATTTAGATTTGATGATCTCCACAATTTTTCCAACAAAATATTTTTTGAAATGGACTACTTATTAATTTTCAAATTCTCGTTCCGTAGTCGCGAGTTATAAATATTAGGAAGACTGAAAAATTTCCTTCCAAACAGGATATTTTCTGAGAGGAAGTCTTAAAAGCTTTAGAAATTCTCATAACACAGTTTATGGTACTTTCAAACTAAAAAAAATAACGGAATTTAATGAAAATAATTGCCCAAGAAATTAAACTCTCAAAAGCCGGGTATGAAATACCAAATAATAGAAAGTATCGGTACTGCTCCGGCTCTGAAAGTATTCGATGCGGTATCAGCTGGCGGTAGCAGAGAAGCAGGAAGGCCTCCTCAAGAAGAAGAAGAAGAAGAAGAAGAAGAAGAAGAAGAAGAAGAAGAAGAAGAAGAAGACGAAGAAGAATAAAAAGAAGAATAAAAAGAAGAAGAAGAATAAAAAGAAGAAGAAGAAGAATAGAAAGTATTTTCTACTAGCGGTCGCCCCTCTGTCATTAAAAAACTCCTTTTGAAAAACCATTTGCAGTTCACAGGCGATTTGATACAGTAGGTCTCTCTATTTGTGGTCCCAAAACAAGGTTGTAAGCGTCTATGTACATATATAAAGTTTGATATGAGGTTTTGGCAGAGATTTGTTTCTAAATGTTTCTCTTTTGACTTTTTTTAATTCTTGCCACCTTCAGAATTTCTGTGAAATATGTAAAAAAATTTAAGTTACGCTTTTAAAACTGCCGGGTACCTTAGTCTCCATATGCACAGCCACGCCCACAGTTTTTCAGTAGACATCCGAGCAAGCCCTAACAGCAGTTTGGCTATCCGAGAAGGCATGTAACTCTCACTCTCTTTTTAGTAGCTCGACAAGAGCCATAGGTTTTGCGAAGATCTCAGCTTGGAGGACTGCCGAGTTACCGGTAAAGAGGAATGAGAGTTTTATGCGTTTCGTCTAGGAAAAACTTCATGCTCCAGAGTTCATATCCATTAGAGAGCTGCCCGACTTACTACCGGATGGGATATTGGCATGGGTACCCACCTCGTCCTTCAGAGCATTTTCGGGTTTAAACTTTCAAGTGACTTACAATTATGAGATTTTTAGAAAACAGAACTTTGAAAAAAAGGGATTTGAGTTGAATGAGTTAATTTTGTTTTCATGGTAATCCTAAACTTCGGCAATAATTCATAGACTATTTTAGTGGCGTCAAGTGGAGTTTATTTCCGTATACGAACTCAATCATCAAATGTATACAAAGTTTTGTTACTGAGTGTACGCCCGTTACACTTGCACATACAACTCACCTATCGATAAAGCGACATACTCACGCCAATATGCACGTAGTTGCTCAGAATGAAAAGTGAAATACAATTTTTTCTCATTTTGTTTTGTTCATTTTTTGACAAATTGCCGCAAATATCGCAGGTTTACCTATGCCACGATCGCCGTCATCATAATCAACAATAAATTTGCCTATCGAGATTTGGGATATTTCGTTCGATTGTCGGCAAGGCGATCACCAACTACCTGTGCCCTGTCTCTACCCGCCGTCTGCCTTTTACATCGCACAAGGTACCTGCCTGACGCGTCGACTGCTGCCCAACCAACTTGCGGTGCATTTGTGTGCAGGTGTAACAGCCACTGTTTGAGGCAGCCGCAAGCTGTCGCACAATAGCCGCCGTCATTTTGTGGTTTTGTGATCGTTTCGCTTATATAGCATTTTTTATGATTTTCAAAACAATTTTTTACTATGCAGTTATGGCAGAGTTTTGTAATGGTAAAACGCTCTAGATGTTTCTGTGGGTGCTATGTGTGCCAGTGCGCGTTTTAAAAAGTGTAATTAATTATCCGTGTGGGCGAAATTAGTGGCGATTTCGGTATTTGCAGGCGTAACGGTTTCCTTTGTAAATGGCCACATCGTTTAAGTTTTACTTTTGCTAAGAATTTATGGCTGCAAATCGTATGGGCAGCTCATATTCGTACATGGAATTTTTAGAGCCATTTTGAAAATATAATTTAGTTTTGGTTTGACGAGGCGTTTGCTAAAAACCATAGGGGTAAATCTCAACTGATTTTTTTTTTCGTGTGGTGTCAGAATTGTAAAGAAAGACAACTGTAAAAAATAGCCATATGTTTCACCCTTTAGGTACCGATTTATTTGATAGAAATTCTGCGTTTGGAGGACATTTAATTTCGTTGGCAATTAAAAACATTAGATTTTATGGCAGAATTGCAGGAATTAACTCCTCTTAAGGGGGCCCTAGAGGTGGGTGGCCTAGAACACGAAAATTTCACCTATTTTCACGATTTTTTTTGCCATTAAAAATTAAAAATACGATAAATCAACTTTTCGTGTTTATTACTACATCTATTGAGCATACAAAAAAATTTTTTTTTACTTTTGAAATAATATTAATTATTATAAACATGCCGCTGAAGATGACGCTCTCCAAAAGTCGGACCCGGACGACGTATGTGATTTCGAGACTTTTACTCATCTGAAACACAAAATTCAAGAAGATTCTTAATCAGAAAGAGTGCAGTGAAGGTCGAAACTAGAAAAAAAAAAATTACAAAGTGGCGCGCTTTTGAAAAAAACTTCATCAAATCGGGGTTTTTCACTAGTTTTTTGGTGAAAAAAAAGAAATTATTTAAATAAAATTATCATTCTAGTTCCAACGATAGCCAAACATGTTGAGAACAACATATTGAAATTTCAAGTGATTATGTTGCATATTTTGTTTTTATCCCCGCCGTGTCGAAAAACGTCGTTATAGAGGGGCTATAGAAGCTATAATATTGGGAATTACGGCATGGAAATTTCACAGTATATTTTTAAGATACTATACTTTTGAAATATTGAAAAAACAAAAAATTGATTTCTTGAAATTTCTGGACCACCGAGTCCCCTTAATACTCGGACAAACATTTTCATTGATAGTCAAGTTGCTATTTAAGCAATTATGGCTGCTTGAACTAACTCGGATTGTGTTCAACAGTGCTGATCCGAAATGGATGAACTCTGCGGATATGGGCAGGTCACTATTTACTGGTCACCAAAACACAAAGGAATAGAAGAAAAAGAGAGAGCTGATGAGCACTCTAAGGCAGGTATTTGCTTGGTGAGATTGAGCATGTCAGACATACACCCATTACTCTCGTTTCTGAGCACGGAACTAAATGAGGGGCTGGTTCTGGCAACTGAGTCGATAATGGAACATTCAACATCGTAAGAAATTGCAAAAATTATGCTAAGGACTTGAAATACGAATACTACAAACTTTATTCTATCACTCTCTAGAAAAGACTGCAAAATATTGATTGTAGTACTGACCAGATGCTATTTCACCCCACATCACGCAGCCAAAATTGGATTACTTATTTTTGAGTTATTTCAAACGTGCAAAGTGCAAAATGTGCATACCAAAATTTAATGAGATGTACAACTGAATACCCAAAATTGTTCTAAAAATTCAGATTAAAAACTAAAAATTGAAAAATATCAAAGTTTCTTAAATTTTTTTTTTTCTTAATTTGCAAAAAGTTTAAAACGTGGGTTTACATCGAATTTGTAAGAGAATGAACTTCAAACTGTAAAAAACAAACCAAAAAAAGAAATAAATTGTATCAGTAAGTGCTAGAGCTATAGTTATTTAACGTAAAGTCTATACTTTATGTTTTTTTTTTTTAACTTTTACGGAATTAATGATCTAGAAAATTAATCTACCGTCTGTTAAATTACCGTCAGCCTCTCATCGTCACCGCCAAAGTTAAAAACTAATTGCAGCACGCAAAGCGTTACTTAAATATGTTGCACCTCAGACACTACGTGCCACTTAGCTATTTAGTAAAGAAAAATAAAAAAAAGTCAATACTAAACAAATATTAGAAGCATAAAGTAGAGTATAAATTACGTTAGCGGTTTTGCCGATCGTATCAGGCACAGCAGCAACACCCTGCCACTTATCGCTAATGAAACAAAAAATTTACTAAATTTACTTAAAGTGACGCGTGGCTAAAGCACTCGATATACGAGTGTAAAGAAAAATAAATACTTACAAACATGCATACACGCATTCATAAGGACATACACATACACACATATATATGTAATATAATATAAATTATCGCAACGGTGGCAGCAACAAGTGCAACGATTGCCTTCAAATCACAAATTAAAAAAATATCAAACTGCACATACCATATCCTGATCAAAAAGTTCATGCAATATATTCAGAAAATTCGAAATACCCGTTTATCCCTCAAAAGTGATATTATCGCCATAAAAATAGTTCCTATTGCCTACCAAGCACTTATGAGGGCGGCTCAATAAGTACCCGTGTTTGATGACAGAGGGCATTCTTGAGCGAAGTTGGTATTAGTATCAAGCGCTGCCATCTATCAAACGATGGCAAAACAAATTTCAAACTGATTGATAGGTTAGTTTGGATTTGACAGCTATTCGAGTGAGACGTGTTTGGTGATTTTCGCTAAGATGGAAGAAGAGGAGTATCGTTCGGTAATTCGTTTTTTGTTTTTGAATGGGAAAAAATTCGAGGAGATAAAAGCAAAGTTGGATGCTGTCTATGAAGACGCTTCCCCATCTCTGTATGACCACAGTTAGATTTGGGTTGAACGAATTTAAACGTGGGCGAACATCCGTTTTTGATGAGGAGCGACCAGGACGCCGGGCAGATGTGGCTACCGAGGAATTCATTCAAAAAGTCCACGACATGATTCGCGCTGATAGACGACCCAAAGTGCGCGAACAGAGACAATAGGTGCGTCGACCGGATCGGCAATTAATATATATTTTATATGATAAGTTGACGATGAAAAAATTGTCGACCGCGATTGCTCAGAAGTAGCAACACCACATGGACGCGGCTGTTAAATTAGATCGGAAGTAATTTTTGGGTCGAATTGTCACCGTTGATGAAACCTTGGTTTTTCATTGCACACCAAAAACTAACCAATAATCAAAATAATGGATTTCTCTCGGTGAATCTAGTCCAAAGAAGGCGAAGACAGTCCGATCGGCCGAAAAGGTAATGGCGACGACTGTTTGGGGTGCGAACGGCGTTATTCTCATGGAGCTTTTAGAAAGAGGAAGAATGATCACTGGACAATACTGCAGTGACTTATTGGACTGCTTTCACAAAAAATTGAAGGAGACACGGCCACATTTGGCGAAAAAGAAGGTGCTGTTTCACCACGATAACGCAGCAGCACATTTATCCGGAGTTGTCGTCGCCAAACTGCATGAATTTCGCTATGAATTGCTGCCGCATCTCCCGTATTCACTCAATCTGGCTCCCTGCGACTTATTGCTGTTCCCTAATATAAAGAAATGGGTCGCGGGGAAAAAATTAGTTCAAACGAGGAAGTCATCGCCGAGACAGAGACGTATTTTGGAGAGTGCGACAAATGCTATTTTTGGGGGTGGTTAAAAAATTACCGGAACATTGGGAGCACATTTCTTAAACTGGTACTAATTGACCCACCTTCTATATCAGTGTTTGATCCAACTCTCGAAACATTTATGGAACTCTTTTCGGTATAGCCATCAGGACTGTTTTCCATTTTTACATTACTTCCTTTCGGCGTTCCTCGCAATAATGCGAACAAACAGCAAAAATACCAGGGAACCATATTACGTGAATTCCATGGCTGTCGGATGGTATTCTGTTCGTTCTTGGTTAAAAATTCACGGGTAATGATAGCATTGTGCGAGGATGCGTTATCATGGCGCAAATTTCAAGAATTGCGTTCCCAGAAATCCTTCACGTTAGCATCTCACAACGCCCAAATAATAGTCTTTATTAACTGACTGACCTTCCGCCAAAAATGCGTGGTATGCAATACTGCTGCAATGCATAAAAACTGTGTGCATCGTTTTCTTATTTGACTTTTTCTTTATTTTAGTTGATTCGAAGTTCACCACTCACTCGCCTGATGTCTAAATTGCGTGTTGTGCTTACAAATCTACGTCTCGTTTCCAGTAATGATGCGTTCGAGTAATGATCAATCGGATTCAGCCTTGGAAATCATGTCTTTTGCGGTAACAACGCGGTCTCTCTTTGGGGTAAAATGCAGAACCCAAGTCATTAACTACAATGTTCGGAACGGATCTCTAAGCAATGTTCAAGTGCATTGTTAGCACTCTGATGATTAATTTGAGGTTATTGACCAACTTTTCTTGCATTTTATTGATGCTTTCATCAGTTTTCGATGTCGACGTCCTGCCTCTACGTTCGTCATCCTCGTACTCAAGATTTTTTCTGAAGCGTTCATCCTTCGTAAATGGCTGCTTTCTTTAGAGTTTCATTAACAAAAACGTTTTCTAACATTTCTCCGGTTTTGGCCACATTGAATCCCTTTTTAACACAAAAGTTAATAAAAACTCGATTCAAATCCAATTCAGTACTGCTGAAATGTCGAGCAATCGCGATAAAATTTTGGTATGTATTTATATACCACAGACGTGGTAATCTTACGAAAGCAAACAACAGAACTCAAATCAGTTGACTGAGAGCGTCACCTGGCGCTAGTTCCGAGAACTTTTTGATCAAGGTGTTGTACATATATACTTATATGGTGTTCGTGACTGTCTGTCCCCAGCTGCATGAATACTTATATATGTACACTTGTATTTGTATGTAGTTTGTATGTTTGCATTCACAAAATGCTTGCTTGCACTCTTTGTTCGCTTTGGGCATTTAATTGAATATTGGCAAATTAAAGTCGTTAAAAGCTGTTGAGCTTATGCAGAAAATTTTGGCTGAAGAAGAAAAAATCATTGCCCCAAAAATACGAAAAAAGTAAAGCGCAAAATAAGGCTTACCAATACATGCACACTTCCCACTTGCCTTCGATTGCATTTTGTGCGGCACTTAACCAACAGCAACTATCGACATCGTAACAACAAGAAGTGACGCTCATAAAAGCAATAACAATAATAATAACAGTGTTTGAGAAATGATAATATTATTGATAATTGTACATCGTTGCCGCACTGTATCTCAATAAATATGGTGAATAAGTGAAAAAGAAAACATAAAATCAAGCGCCACCCTCCACAGCCGCCGATGGCAGGCAAAAAGCGAACGACAAACCAGGAGCTGCAGCCATTGCCGCTTTACGTAGATATTTGCTGTAGAAAAATAACTGCCACACCGATAGTACGCTGCGCTGTTTGTTGTTGTTGCGCTAATGTTAGAAACAACATCCGATAACAGCGGAAAATTTGTTAAACAACCCAAACAAACCGTGGCAACCGAATAGTTTGCATTTAATCATTTCAGTCACAACTGAAGTAAGACAGGGTGGCCATGTGGGAAGAATTTATTGTTTTTAATTTGAGTTGCATGAATATATTTAATGTTTTTTCTTGGTTAGTCCCATAAAAATATAGGGTTTTCCAATAACAGGTATTATTGGTGAATGGATTGCGCTATCGAGAGATGATTAACGATTTTTTATGGCCGGAATTGGATGGTATTGATCTGGACAACGTTTATTTTCAACACAAGCAACGAAACCATTGTTCTTTTGCGGGAAAAGTTTCCGGACCGTGTTATCTCTCGAAGAGGCGAAGAGGTGATCACAATTGGCCTCTGAGATCTTGTGATTTAACAACTTGCAACTTTTTTTTGTGGGCCACGTGAAAGCGAAGGTTTACACCAACAGCCCAGGGTCGATTCAAGACCTCAAAGATGGAATTCGTGAGGCTATCGAGGACATAGGGCAGCCACTTTGCAATTCAGTTATGGAAAATTTCATGAAAAGAATATTGCCCTGTAAGCGTGGTCGTGGTGGTCATTTGCCTGCTGTTATTTCCCACTATTAACGGCATACCTTCCTCTTTATAATGAAATAAACATTTGATCATTTATATTATATTAAAAAATAGCATTTTTCTTTGAATATCAAAATTACACCCCTTTTTGGAAAACCCTATAGTTTATTCTTATTCTTGATTGGCGCGAAACCGCTTACGCGATCCTGGCCGAGTTTAACAAAGCGTCCAGTGGTTTCTTTCTCGTGCTAACCGGCGCCATTCGGAACAACCAAGTGAAGCTAAGCCCCTCTCCACCTGATCTTTCCAACGCAGAGGAGGTCTTCCTCTTCCTCTGCTACCTCCAACTGGTACCGCATCGAATACTCTCAGAGCCGGAGCGTTTGCATCAATTCGGACGCAGCCGCTGGATCTTTATTCGCTGCGCTATGTCTATGTCGTCGTAAAGTGCACACTTGTTCCATCGCCTTCACCAACGAGGAAAAACCCAAAAATCTTCCAAAGAGTCTTTCTGTCAAACACTCCAAGTGACGCGGACATCGGATATTGTCATCGTCCAAGCTTCTGCGCCATACGAGAGGACTGGCATGATAAGAGCCTCATCGAATATTAGTTTTGTTCGTTGAGAGAGGACTTTACTACTCAATTGCCTATTTAAAAAATAATTAAATGAAATCTTTTTCTTCCTTTTATTAGGTGCGCAACTAAGTTCTTGGTGTTTTTTTGATGAAAACATAACTTTATTCTGAAAAAATGGTTACAAGTGAATCATTGAAAGTATTCCCCATCGCTGGCTACTACTTTTTCCCATCTTTCTGGTAGATCTCGTATAACGTCGCGGGAAAACTGTGCATCTTTTGAGGCTATCCACGGATCAAGACTTTTTTTGATGTCTTCATATGAATGGAACTGCTGGTTAGCTAGACCATGAGCCATCGATCGGAACAGGTGATAATCGAACGGCGCAATATCTGGAGAATATGGCGGGTGGGGTAGGATTTCCCATTTTAGTGTTTCTAGGTAGGTTTTAACGGGTTTGGCAGCGTGAGGCCGAGTATTGTTATGCTGTATAATCGCTTGTTCATGCCTCTCCGCGTATTGCGGCCGTTTCTCGCGCAGTGCATCAATTGAAGTCGATACCGATCCCCAGTGATGGTTTCGCTTGGTTTTAATAGTTCATAATAAATAACAGCAACTTGGTCCCACCAAGTACATAGCATAACCTTCGCAGAGTGAATATTCGGCCGAGGCGATGACGTAGAAGCATGACCAAGCAGTACCCATGACTTTATTTTCTTTGCATTGCTGTAATGAATCCATTTTTCATCACCAGTCACGATGCGATGAAGAAACACCTTCCTTTTTTACCGCTGGAGCAGTTGTTCACAGACGTAAAATCGACTTTTCTTTAACTCATAAAGAACCCAATTCCCCTGTTTCTGAATCATTCCCAAAGCATGAAATTGCTTGGAAATCGATTGGCGGGTAACTCCTAATACTGAACCAAGCTCTTCTTGCGTTTGACACGGATCCTCATTGAGCAATGCCTCCAATTCAGCTTCTTCGAAGGTTTTTGGCCTTCCTTCACGCGGACGGTCGTCAACATTAAAATCACCGTCTTTGAAGCGACGGAACCAATCTCGGCACGTTGTTTCACTTAAAGCAGCATCTTCATAAATTTTTTGTAGCTCTCGACGCGCTTCATCCACCATTTTTTTCGAATGAAAGGGGGAAATCAACTTTTCCCCCAAATCACGATTATTCGGCACAAAATCAGACATTTTCACAAAACCAAAAGTATATGATACCAAAACAAAATCACTAATGTATCGAAGCAGTTTGTTTACCGTATGTCTAAGCTTGGTTTATGACGTTTAGGTTATGTTAATATAGATCGACTAGCACACACGGCTGGCGGCATCTATTGACAAACAGCGGCTGCGTACCTAATTCTACAATTCTAAATCTGAAATTATTAGTACGATATTCATTGAGGACTTTCCTCATTAAAAAACATTTAATTAATAATTTGCGCGTATACTTTTGTTGCGTGTTTACCCGAGCTCCTCCTCCTATTTGTGGTGTGCGTCTTAATGCTGTTCCACAAATGGAATGAATTACAGTTTCAAACTGACTCCGAATGGCAAATGGTTTTTTCCTATTAGAAGCTTTTTCATGGCAGAAATTCACTCTGAGGTTGGCCATTGCCTGCTGAGGGGCGACCGCTATAAGAAAAATATTTTTCTTTTAATTAGCTGTTTCATGCACGAAAATTCGAACCTATGCACTCCAGAATGATGGTCTCGGACCAACCCATTCTGATACGGCGGCCTCGCATTTTTAGTTTTTTTAAATTTCTAATTCAAAATTTTCTTTTTTTGCTATTTGAGCTTTAAACATTTTTGGTTCCGACTTTTCCATTCTCGACTTATCGCACCAGATCTTTATTTGTTATGCATTTGGTAGGCTTGCGTAGAGAAATTGCCACTGTATTGCGCTGCAACACCAGACACCGACACCATTGCGTAAAATTTGCCAATTGTAGTTGCTTTTGGTCAAATGGTTGTTATGATACGTTTGCCTTTTTTATATTTTGCACTTTTAATGTACTCTTAGTTGTTGTTGCTTTTATTGTTGCTTATCGCTGTATTGTGGCGCTGCATAGATTTATTGACTGCTAATAAAATTAATGCGCTGATTTGATGCTCTGCAGCAGTTTTATGAGCTTTTCGTGCCACACAGCAAACCCAGCGTTTCGGGCAATATTTGGATATGAAAGCGATGCACAAAATTTCAAGATAAAGATAGGAAAAGTGTGCAGTAAAGTGGTAAAGTGGTAAAGGGAGGCATGGTGAAGCCATTAGTGGCGGTGTTGGTGGTTGGTAGCGGTATTGTGGATGGCGTTGCAATCTCGATGTGCGTCGAGCGATAGGCACAAAATGAATGGGCAAAATAAAAATAATAGAAAAGCAAATACGAAGAAAAACATGGGCGTTGGAAAAGCGAATATGAAAAAAGTTAAAAAAAGCTGAAAAATAACATTACTAAAATTACAAAAACTATACAAAAACAATACAAAATTATGATAACAATAATTGTAAGCGCCAGGTCATGCCACAATAAGTGTGGCAGTTGAGGAAAAGAGCGCTCTTCGAGGTAGACGGACGTTGGTGTCGGTTGATGGAGAGTGAGACGCTTAAATGCGCTGCGGAAATGGAATCAATGAATGGGGTAAGGCTTATTTATTTTTGAATGGAGTTTTTTATTTTACTTTTACAACTAAATGTTTGTTTTAGTTCTTACATTGTTTTGTTTTTTGTTTTGTTTTTACATCAACATGTTTTTCTTTGCTATTTTCAATATCTTAACTTCACAGGAAAATATTTTTCCTTTCACTTTATGAATCAAACTTAAGTGAGCGCATTTTGTTCATTTCTATTTCACTTACGAGGATCGATCAATAAGTACAGACAAAAATTGGAAAGTGTCAGATTTAATTATGTCGCTGTAGAGGTGGCAGTGGGCTCGTGAAAATCCTCCACTGAACACTCCGCGAGGGTGTCGGCTGGTAATAGGTACCACAGTTGTCCTGAATAAGGAGGTACTTCACTAAGCCAACAATTCCTGGTATGGTGTTCGCTACTCTTTAATAGTACGGCATCATTCAGAGTGTCTTTAGTATGTTCGGGAATAAAGAGCTGGATCAAGGTGTAATGCGACATGTGCCGAGGATTAGTCGGGCTGAGGGCATTTTTCAAAAATAACTCAGTCGCAAACGGAGCTTACGGATATTTGATGTTTGAGCTATGCGTGGGCGGACTTCTTCTTCTCTGTCTCTCTGTCTCACTCGTGAGTCCAAAATAAATGCTACAACCATTAATAATACCAAACTCTTGATGGAGACCTGTTCCTTTGCTAAAGGAATGGAAGGAACTTCCAGCTCTACAAAAAGGGACATCGTCTTTGACGACCCTCTCTTCAGCCTCTATTGCGACTGAGGCCAATCCTACTCAAAATTTGGGGGCTACTAAATCCACGGCTGGTAATCTGGCAACAATTGTTGCGATAACCGAAGGTTTGTCTTCAAATGGAGGTGACTGCAACCTCTGCCAGCAGTAACAACATTTCTCAGATCTGGAAATGGCCTACTATTAAAATTTCCGACACGTCACAAGCTGGGTACCAGGAGGCGAGAGGCAATTCATTGGGTGAAGGTGGTACTACACAATTTCCAAATTAAGCGTTTGGATACTTCTAAGCACCAAAGATCAGCCGAAGGAGACAGCTCGTAGGCAAATAAACAGAAGACACATAATGTCACGCCACATTAGTCTTTGCGGAGGTTGCGAAAATCCGTATTATAATACGCGTTCTCGAAGAAAAGGAGTCAGTAGGTAAAGTCATCAACAAATAGTGGAAGTGTGTGAATGCTGCGCTGACTAAAGTAGCTATGAAGGTAATAAGTATCATACCAACCTAGAACTTCTCCTTTCCTATACAGATGCAGGTTGGCATCAGGACCAGATCAAAATTGTGGCATGCGACGACGAAAGGTCGATGCAGCTGTATGAAATCGCCATCTCCGAACTTGGCGCAGTTTATCCCGGCGTCAAATTGGCGGTGGTCGAGGTATAAGATATCCTGTCTCGCCCTAGAGCAAGCGTTTGGATCCCAAACAGAGCCTGAGGTAATCATGGAAGTTTAGTAGGAGAGTTACCTGCCAAATTTTTTTCTGGGTTCGCCCTTCCGACAGCACATATTTTCCAGCTCTGCTGTGCACGCTTAGTGAAGTTCGACACAGACCGAACGTACACATAAGCAGCATTTTTTTGTTAGTTTTTGACTATCGTTTCAGCTATTATTCCAAGTATAGAGGTAACAACCAAACACCTGTTTAAGGTGAGCTAAATTGAAAAGGTGCACCTTGAGAGGGACATTCCGACGTACTCGGTTTAAGGGCCCGTAAGGGTCAATAGCGTACACTTCTTAGCAGATACAACAGCAAGTTACCGTCTGTGTCGGAGCAAAAGATGCGCTTTGTAAAAGTTTTAGATAGTAGTAGAAGAGCTTGCGCCGCCAAGTATTTAGGTTCACTACAGTTGATAGAGCCCTCGCAGCAAAACGCGATTATTTACCTTTCAACTCATTTGCAATCACTTCCCCAAAGGTTTTCGTAATCAAAGACCACTTCTTGGAGCGTTCGAAATGCAAATAGCAGCTCTGTCACTTTGCAATACTGCATCGATCGGAAAATTCAGCCTCTAAGACGAAACAACATCTAATGAAATGAAGCTGATCGACTTCGTTGGATATTGTAGCATTCCAACACGAAAATATCAATCAAAGTAAGTATGCAAAGAAAGCAAGCTGCTGAATCAAAAAAACTCAAAATTTTGCTAAGTCGTACTTAACTAAACAATTTAACTTTCCCTTGGGTTTCACTGGATTTCATCATAGTCAATTGCCTTGCAGGTGAAGCAGGAAAATGCAACCGATATTTTTGGTATAGTTTGGTGAAGGTGACGTTTCAATTTTTTCGACCCCAGCGTCATCTACGGGGTTTGGGATAAAAAAGTTACCAGTGAAGCAATACATCAGAGAGAAAAGTGTGCTGAGTTTCGATGAAATAACAAATGAACGAAAAAAGGACTTACTGAGCAACCATCGTTGCTTTCCCATTTCCCTTTCAATGATATTGATTTACAAGCGCTTTGTGTGTTAATGTTTAATTTTTTTTTCTTTCCTTGGTTGGTCGTTGGCGGAGTATATGGCTTTCCATACCTTTTTGCTTAACAATATTTTGCACTCTGCCATAGGCCTGCTCTTAATTGTTGTTACAAGAAAATTTATTTACTCGTATGCAGGCACATAAAATTGCGATTATACTTCCATTTCCACCATTTACATAAGGTCAGTCTTGCACAGGTGCTTTTTTGTAAGTGAAGTGAAGTCGCTTAGAAAAATTTAAGCATATTTAAATTATGGCGGAAGTAAGTACTCAAGCAATATTCATTAAGGTGATCCTTATTACCTAACGGCGGGCGCTGTAGTCGAATGCGTTGGTGCGTGACTACTATTTAGAAGTGCATAGGTTCGAAGCCCCGCCCGCGAAACACCAATTGCTAGAAATAGTAGGTAGTAAATAGGTGGTAGGTAGTAACAGTAAAAAATAAGTAGGCCATTTTCAGTTTTCAACTTCCTGCTTGCTAGATCTTCTACTTTTTCGAGCTTAACTCTCAATTCCTAATTAAAAAGCGAGATTACAAACTTCCTTTCCCGAAATCCGAAATATAAAATAGATTACAAGTATTTTCTGTGTTATCGATAATCAATATTGCGAACGTAAGGAGAAACGTCTATGCAAAAACTAAATTAAATGGACATCGGAAAAGAAAGAAAAGATTTGTAGACATAATTTTAATCAAATTTTTGGTATATATTATAAATTATGCTTTCATATTACAGAAAAAAGTGTGTGTTCATAGACGCTTTGGTCGTTATTGCTTATTATAAAATGAATTTTCGATATTCGCATGCGTATGGCTGCCATAATTTTTTGAAACCTCAGTAGACGTCGTTTACGGATTTCCTCTAACTGCCGATTACTAGCAGCAAATTGCACAATTAAATTAACCAATGCTCCTCTTTCCCTTTTCTTCGTGTCGTTAATAATAAATAAATAAGCCAAAAGCACTAAAATACTCCATCAAGAAAATTTCCATGAAGAAAAACTTTTCAAAAGAGTCTCGACCAGAAAATATAAACCGCCATCCTTTCGACTTCTCAAATGAAACAGCGACGTTCTCCCGCTTTCATCGGAAGTTAGGTATCTTGGAGTGATACTTGACTCCAAACTCCATTTGAAGCTAGACATTGAAAATCGGGTAAAGAAGGCCGGTATAGCCTTCTACGCCTGCAAATCTATGTTCGGTAAAAAATGGGAGCTCAAGCCACAGGTCGTGCTGTGGATGTACAACGCAGTGGATTTGCCAATTTTAACGTATGGATGTCTAGTTCGGTGGGAAGCTGTTCGGAAGGGCTATAATATCACTAAACGGCAAAAGTCTGCATTCATTGGCATCAACGGAGCATGCAAAACTTGCCCCAGTGATGTCCTGAATGTCCTTGTGCACTTATTTCCCATCGATACGTTTTACGTTATTTCCAACGCAGCTCAAAGTGCAATCAGGTTAAAAGAGATTGGTCTCTGGAGGCAATCTCTCAATGGACATGGCCACATTTTCGGGCAGTTAGCGTCGTATTTCTCCGACAGATCTCTCTATCCGCAAACTAGAGCTTGAGAGTTGTGTTAGGACAATCTTTCCAAATAGGCAGGATTGGAAAGAGGGGAAAATCTGCACCTAAGCTTACACTTCTGTCTTCACTGGCGGCTCGGTAGTCGGAGTAGGGGTTTTCTCTAAATCGATTTATCTATTTCCTTAAAAATGTTGAGAATTGCTAGTGTTTTTCAAGCAGAAGTCTTTGTTCGGGGTTATAATATGATACTTACAAAGAATTCTGCTGAAACTGTTTAGCGTTTTTAAACTAATTTCCTTATTTTTGGTATTATTATTATTGCTATTATTTGCCATCGCACCGGCGGGGGGCCCTACAAACAAATTCCATTGGTGTCGATTTGCAGCTCTTGACTTTATCTGCGATCAAGTGAGCGAGTCGTCAGATGTCGCGAATTCGTCACACAGGCTTCGCCTCCATGTTCCTTACGGCAGTCCTTTGGCAAAAACTGTGCGGATTTCAGTTTAGGGACATTTTGCTGATGCCAGTCGTAGGTTTACGGATTGTATGTACACAACGAGTCACTGTTTGGTGCGGTTTTTGGTCTGGCGACATCATCGGGCCATTTTTTTTTTTGTTCGAAAATGAGCGAGGAGCCGCGGTTACAGTAAATGGCGAGCGTTACCGTGACATGCTCAACGAGTTTTTGTTTCCAAAAATTGAAGAGGATGATATGGACGACATTTGGTTTCAACAGGACGGTGCAACTTGTCACACTGCCAAAGTTACACTCGAACTTTTGGCTACCGTTTTTGAAAACCGAATAATCAGCCGAAATTCCGATATCAATTGACCGCCTCGGAGCTGCGATTTAAGCCCGTTGGACTATTGTTTGTCGGGAGCCGTTAAGGACAAATGCTATGCGAACCATCCAGAGACCATTGATGCTTTAAAACACGAAATCGAAGTTGCCATTCATGAAATTAGAGCCCAAACAATCGAAAATGTGCTTAAAAATTGGGTTGATCGAATGGCCTACTGTAAAGCCAGTCGTGGCAGTCGTTTGATCGATATTATTTTTTATTCATAAAGGACAATGTTCAATCTTCAAAATAAAAAATAAAGTTTGAAAAAATATTGGTTAGCGTTTTTTATAGCCGATTCAAAAAGCAAATTTTACATGACCCACGCTATACTTCTCTCACACAACTGCACCAGTATTACGCCACACCTCTCCTCTGGGCGCAGTTTTGTATTCTATCATTCTTCTTATCAATGAATTATTGCACTACTCAATTGTGACGTCGTTTGGTACTCTCTGCAATAATAATAATAATTTCTAAATTGAACTATAAATATTCACTTCGTATTTGAAGTGATAAATATTTGTGTGTTAAATTATTCTTCAATATCTGTTTTATGCAAAACTGCGATACAAAAAGAAAAATGTTCTTCTTATAAACTGGGCTAGCGCCGTAATGAAATGGGTTTGTGATTGATTCACATTACGTAAGGCACGGGTCTGAAACTTCAACAATTATAAAAAGTTTCATCTAATAGCGGTCGCCGCTGGGCGGGCAATGGCAAACCTCTACCGGCAAACCGCGTTTAAGCCATGAAGAAGGTCCCAATTGGTCCAGAGATATACAGATATACAATATATATATATAATATGGGCTACCCTCATGCACACGTAACTAAAAGTAACTCTCACAGGCACACACACACTAAATGCCGTTCCATATTTCAATGTATTCATTTTCATTTTTGTATTTTGCTTTCTTACTCTTGTTACCGCTTAAATTTTTGACATTTTTATTATTGCCTTTTTGTGTTTCAGCGTACATGCTGCATTTAGACGCGCTGTTGCTGTTATTTTGGCGTATTGCACATCATCTTGTTTGTGGCTTTGCGTTGTTGCTTGTCATTGCTGCAGCAATATATTCATTTGTCGTCATTTAATTTCACTAATATTTGTGGCGAACGTCTCTTGAAGGCAACAGACGCCATTACACGTAGGTTTGCTGGATTCTTCTGCAGCTCTTTTTTATATTGCATTCGTTGAGATATTTTCCCTCTTTTTATTAAACATAAAACGATTCGTAGTTGTGCATAAATACTTTTTAAATGCACTGTCACTGCGCATTATGTAATTTGAATGTCGTTTGGTCGTGGCCAGAGCAGGCAAGAGGCCTTCGTCTGGATACGCGCTGGCGTATGAGTGACTTTTGAGTGAAGTTTTTAATAAATTATGGTTTGTAAAAACATAAATTCAATTGCAAACATTTTTGTGGTCCTATAAAAATGTACAGATTTATACTTACATATATTTGAAAAAAGAAAATCAAGGCATATAAATTGTGGAGCGCAAACCATTTGTTTATAGCTAAGGAGAGATGGCAATGCGATTGTTTTGAACTTGAAGCAAAAAGCCAAAAAAACAAAAAAAAATGCATTGTAACTGTAACAACAAAACAAAAGCGATTACTTCCGTTTTTAAAGTAATTTTTCTAAATGTGTGAGGGGTTTGTTCACTTTATCAGCTCTTTTCTTTATGATCCGACCCGTCCCAACGAATATACTATGAACTTTATACATATCTTTCCATCTACAAAGCTGTCTATTTTTTGTCTGCGTATCTGTCTTGATGCTGTCGGCAATAGACGCCCTTCTTTTCATTTGCTGCATAGAAGGCGTTGCACTCGCTGCCTTTGTTTGCGCGCTCAACAGGTGAGTTAGCGCACCAGACGCTTTCCTTTGCCATTGCGACAAGAGCAAGGTAACATTTTTTTTGGTTGTGCGCAAAACAAAACATGATTGATTGATTGCTTTGGCAATTTTTCAATCATTTCGTTTACATATTTACCATTTGGCAGGATAAATGAAAGGAAAAGTTTTGTCGGATTGCCATTGTTTTTAAATCCAAAAAAAAAAAAAAAAAAATCCACAAGACAAAACAAAAATATTAAAAAAAACAAAACAGAAAAATAAGCAAAAATATTAGATTTTTAGTAATATTTTTTAAATACTTTATAAAATTTTGGATAAGTTATTTGCGATATTTTTGATAGGCTGATAGGATGAAAAGTCAAGGAGACAAAATGCTATAGAAGATGTTAGACAAGGTAGACTTTTCTAAAATAAAATACAATAAATTCAAAAATTAAAAATGAATCCAAAAACGAATTATAAAAAAATTAAACAAATAAAAAATTACAAAAAAATAAAATAATAATTATAATAAAAAATATCATAGTATAAGAAAATAGATGAAAATTATATAAAATAGAAAAAAATGAATTAAAGTAAATTAATAATATTAATTCGGTGGCCGCCGTAGCCGAATGGCGGCTACCGTTCAGAATTCGGAGAGATCTAAGGTTCAAATCTCACCAAAATGAAGAAAACTTTTTTTTCTAATAGCGGCAATGGCAAACCTCCGACTGTGTTTCTGCTATGAAAAAGTTTCTCATAGGGAAAAACCATTTGCCGTTCGGAGTTGGCTTAAAACAGTAGATTTGTGCATTTGTGAAACAACAAGAAGACGCGCACCACAAATATTAGGAGGAGCTCGGTCAAAGGGTGGTAACTCCTATATATATATATATATATAAGTGGTAACTCCTATATATATATATATATATATATATATATTGGGGAATCGAAAAAGTCTTTTCGTATTTCTAATCAAACTTCCACTCATTTTTTTTATATTTATAATGAACTTTATTAAACCAAATATGTATCATTTTGGTGGATCACCGTTTGCCATTTTTCTTCTTGAGACATTATTCCATCAGTGTAAAACTTTTGTGGTTCCTCGGCGAAAAACTGCGACAAGTAATTTTCACAGGCTTCTCTTGAAGCCAACTTTACTCCATTAAGGGAGTTCTGCATTGACCGAAACAAATGGTAATCCGACGGTGCAAGGTCAGGGCTATATGGTGGACGCATCAAAACTTCCCAGCCAAGTTCTCTCAGTTTTTGCCGAGTCATCAAAGATGTGTGTGGCCTAGCGTTGTCCTGATGGAAGACGACGCCCTTTCTGCTGATCAGTTCTGACCATTTTTTTTCGATTGCTTGCTTCAATCTCATCAGTTGTTGACAGTAAAGTGTAGAATCAATCGTTTGAGCAGGCTGGAGCAGCTCATAGTGGATGATTCCTTTCCAATCCCACCAAACACACAGCATAACCTTTCGAGGCGTCAATCCTGACTTTGCGGCCATTTGTTGAGCTTACCACCCTTGCATCATCATCTTTTTCGCACATTATTGTCGTATTTGATCCACTTTTCGTCTCCTGTTTCCATTCGCTTCAGAAATGGTTCGATTTCATTTCGTTTCAGCAAAGAATCGCAGATGTTAATTCGGTCCATTAAATTTTTCACAGACAATTCATGTGGTACCCAAACATCGAGCTTCTTTTTGTAACCAGCCTTTTTTAAATGGTTTAAAACCGTTTGATGATGAATGTTTAGTGCCTTGGCGATGCCATGACAGCTTATGTGACGGTCCTGGTCAATCTTTTCCATAATTTCATCGACTTTTTCAACGATAGGTCGACCGGAGCGAGGTGCATCTTTCACATCGAAATTTGCAGAACGAAAGTGAGCGAACCATTGTTGTGCTACACGAACTGATACAGCATCGTCTCCAAAAACTTCACAAATTTCATTGGTGGCTTGCGTGGCATTCTTCCCTTTTTTATACAAAAATTTCAAAATATAGCGAATTTCTTCACTATTTTCACTCATTCTTGAACGGCGATAACTTTTTTTCAACTTCTCCGAATTGAATTTTTTTTTTGGTTAAATGAAGCTTAAAATGTCACCTTTCTAACACCATGTGACATGACACAATGTGATTGGTAGCACTGGAGATAGATTACTCCAACGACATCTATTGACAAAATACGAAAAGACTTTTTCGACTACCCAATATATAAATTAATAATAAAAAAAAAAAAAACAACAAACCGTAAATATATTAAAATTTGGTTTGGTAAAATTTTTTTCAAACTAAATTGGAGTTTAAAACACGAGCATACTAAATTTTCCATTCATAGCAAGTTTTCAAAAAAGTAATAAGTTATTTTTGCTTATAGGGATGAGCAATAGAACATCAATATTTTGATAAGTTTTGACAATTTTTTTTTTCTTTCTGCCTACTTATAGTATTATTTACTTGTATAAAAATATAGTTCATTGTCTAACAAAAACAGTATCAATCTAACTTTTAAACTTTACACAATAATTGGAGAAATTCCGTACAATTGTAGAAATAATACGTGTTGTTGTTGTTGTTGTTCTGGAAGTGGTTGAGTATTTCTACTGAAATAATCCTAATTAGCGAAAAACATCGTTTTACTACTACTGTTCTCGTGTGATGATGTCTTGTTGTTGTTTTTGTTTTTTTGCTTCTAAGTCGGTTGCATTTTGTGAGATCCAAGAAAAGCAGCAAATTCTTTATCTCGATGTCTGTGATGTCGCTAATTTGCTGTAAGCAAGGCTTACCGAAAGAGCGAAGTCGTGCCCTAGCTATCCCTGTACATTCACGTAAGTAGTGGAAAAGACCTTCCTTCACCCCTTCCGCTTGACAGCTTCTGCAGATGGCATTGAAGGGGAGGTTGAGTCTGGCTGCATAATCCCCTACCTTCCAATGACCTGTACGGGTTGCAGTGATGCGTGAAATGTTTGGTCGAGAGCATCCTAACATTCGTGCATCATATTGTATTGTATGTTATGCCCTTTCAAAGGTTTACAGTAATTTAGCATTTTTGTGTCGCTACTAAGATTCGTTTACTGGGAATCTTCTCTACAACTCTTTAGTTCATTCAAAACTCGATTATACGTCAATGATATGGAATTTAATCCATAATTTCCAGGACTGTTCCATTGACTTCTCGGGCTGATTAGCCTTCATAATATATACCCAGCAAAGCTCTTCGTGTTCAAAATGCTTTTTATCTCCATGTGCTAAAACCAGTGGAGTTTGTGGAGTTAATAAAATCTCAAAAAAAAAAATAAATATTGTAAATAAATAAATAAAATAAAGAAACAAAATTTATGTTGAATTTTTCATCTCCGAGGTCTGCTTTTAAATCTTCCATTGACGCTCTACACTGTTAGCATTTATTGCCTTTTTATGGGAGATGTTATTCACTTTTAAATTAGAAGTAGGTTAGGTTAGCCAGGTTGCTTGTCTAAGACAAGACACGCGGTGACCCTAAGGCCCTTTGTGTTACCTGCATTCGGTATCCATCCCCTAACTCAGTTGCTTAAACCATTTAGATCTTTTTAAAAAGATAAGTGATCCCTCCAGTTAGACATTTTGCCAATTTCCCAGGCCTTCAAAGAAGTAATCGCCAAGATCTTTGACTCGGCTTCTATGAAGTGCAGAACATTCTCAGAGGAGGTGCTGCACCGACTCAATTTTTTCTTCATCTACACAACCCCGGCTGAAGTTAATGCAATGTAGGGTACACCCATTCTACTGGCTATGGTGCCAATAGTGCATTGACCCATTATAACACCTGTGAGGACGTGAGGACGCTGGTAGTTGATTTTTTGAATTCAAGCAGGTACTTTGTACTTTTAAAAATCAGTTTTGGCCAGAGCGCTTTGGAGACCCTGCAGTTAGTAGTCAGAGACTACCTTCTATTGGTTTCTGCGATTACGCGGAAGTATACAGTTCATTTAGAGAAATACTAATGTCCTCTACCACTCGCTGAAGGTCCTGTTCAGAGCCGTTCTATGAACACTCATCTACTCTTTCATAAGCTCATCCACTCAGATAAGCGAGCGCGACCTCCTGCATTTCTTAACACCTCTTGAGCTGATGCGCGCTGAGGCCAGTTGCTTGATCGGTACTTGCCTATCAACAAAAGTGGTAAGGTTTGCCGGGCG
This sequence comes from Anastrepha ludens, assembly GCF_028408465.1. Lineage (NCBI taxonomy): Eukaryota > Metazoa > Arthropoda > Insecta > Diptera > Tephritidae > Anastrepha > Anastrepha ludens. The sequence continues at coordinate 31,798,175 of NC_071500.1, forward strand.
TAAGTCCATTAGTCTTACCGTTTACATTAGTAGTAAGTAAAATTGTATACTTGTAGAGTGCCAGGTGTACCGGTCATATCTTCTACTAAATCAATGGAATTGAAAGTGAAATGTACGACTACTTTTAAGTCTCATCTTGAAGTCTTATCTTCATTTTGTACCTTTAGTCTGTAAAATTCTGTAACTATAGATAGGTAGATAGGTATAGTGGTTGTCAATTGACACACCTAGGCCTGCTGTAGGCCCATTGTGATACCACCAGGATTGTCTTCTCTCCTCACTCTACATTGCCGTCATTGAACCAACTTGTGCATCTAACAAGGCCTGTTATTTTTAAATTGGCAACTTCTGCCAAGTTATTCAGGGAAATTTTTTATAAAATATTGAACCTTCTTCTATTCCAGAGCAATGCCCCCGTATAGAAAGTGTTCTATAGTATACATAGTCTTTATATATAGGATGCTCCCAGTCTACTGGCATATCTGTCAATCAGACAACGCCCTGTTAGAACCCCAAGAATATTTCTCATGTCCTCCCTGTTCAGTTTCAACAGTCGGTCTGTGCGGCCCATGTTCCATTATGGCCATGTCATTCTACTTGTTGCACAGGGGAGCGACTGAGTCTATAGTCCGTTGGCAGCTCTGATAGTGTGTTTGTCTATAAGCATCTTACAAGGTGGTAAAGTTATAGGTATGTTTGCTTTGTCTGGTTGGATCGGTAATGTGGTACTCAATCTCGCTAGTTCATTTGCTTTGCAGTTGCCTGCTATGTCGCTGTGAGGCGGCACCCAGGTCAGGTTTATTGTAAAGTACTGTGATACATTCTTTTAGAATAGGTGATAGTAATGCTTTCACCGTCGATTGGCTGTCTGAATATATATTTATTTCTCTTGTGGTGAGAACCCTTTTCTTCCTTCACTGATAGCCAGAATTTCAGCTTGAAATATGTGCACTACAGCACTCATTTCCTCAGAGTGAAGGCCCCCGCCTACTTTTACATTTAGCTTGGAACCATCAGTATAGATACTGATTTCACTTCTGTTATCCATTAACCCATTGCCCCAATCTTCTCTCGTTGAGAGAGTTGTGGTAAAGGATGTGTTTACATGCACCTCTACTGAGTTACGAAATTCTGCTGTTTGATGTAAGAAGGGCTACATAATATTCTTGCGTAGCCCCTCCTGTTAGTGGTTAGGTCAGAAGATTCTCTTAATAGATAATGATAGATAAAATTAAAATGAAATTAAATGGAATAAAATTTTAATCACAATTCCATGGTTTTCAATTGTAATTTCAAAAAAATTTCTCAACCATTTTGAAATTTAATTAAATTTTACTATGCAACTCAACGAAGTTTTTTATATGGAGAAATTTTGAAAATAAAAAGTGGAAAAATGAAAGATAATCAGCGGGGGTTTTCAGCAACTTCAGAAATGCACTTTATTATATTAAAGTTTCGCATTACTTTTAACCATAATTTGTGCTCAAAATACTAATTAAAAACCGTAGAGTTGTGATGAAAATTTTGTAGCATATTTTTAATTTTAGTTTAAAGTTTCAAATTTGGGTTTCTTAATGAGCTTCACTTTGCTGCAAAAATGAGCATTAAAAAGAAAAAAAGAAGCAAAATATCCATAAATGGTCAAAATGATGAGGTATTATCATTTTGCGCATCACTTGAGAGTTCATGGGAGAGAGAAGTTTGCAGAATAGAGAAGAGCTGAACCCCATTCACCATTTTCAATAACGAGCTCTGTAACTGCAGCATGTGCAGAGAGGTTAGAAATAAATTTTGTATGGACTAGTAGGTAGTTTAACAGCACAGAATTTTGCGCTACAAAAGCAACTCTGCTTGGGAGCCTGTGCGTGATGCCGGCCTTCAATAAAGATATCAGGCCATATCCCAAAGTACTTTGATTAAAGTTGTTGGTAGTGGAACAATGCAACCTATTTTGGTTTTTTATAAAATTCACAAAACCATTCATTTATTGCAAAACTTGTCTAAAAAGGTCAAATAGTGGTTGGGTTGTGTTTGCGAATTGCTGAAGAGTGTTGTTGTTGGACGGTTGTCATGATTGAGATTTATGAATTAAAGGCGAATTACAAAGTTGCAAAATGCATAGAAATTGTGAGAATTGAATACAAAAATTATGAGATTTGCATGGTTGGTTGACAAATGTCGTTTGTCTTATCGCCACGGCGAGTGAGTCAAGTGGCTTGATATACTGCTTGATTTCTTAGTTTGGTTTTTAATGGTTTAAGATTTGAAAAACGTGATTCGACACAAGATTGATAAATTTGAGCCATAATATCACGAGGCGGCCACTTGTGGTCCTCTATTGTGGATTTTTCACACAATTTCCATGCAAACACCTTTTCCTCTTAAATCAAATTTGTGTTCTGAGTTTCAATACGAAAGTTTTGCATTTTGAGTTATTAACTAAATTTTAATATACTTACCCTCTCCGTTCGCACTACGCCTTTCATCGGCATTCTCTTCGTCACTATCGATGTGCGGAAATGAGTTCCCCAAACAGAAGAGCGGCAATGCCGGTGAAGTGGTCGCTGAATTTGTGGAGCCTGTAGACATTTTCATTGGTTCCGACGTGGAGCCATTGTTGCCTAGCACCCCATTGCCCGCATCGGGAGTATTGAGATTGTTGTTGTGGTTTGTGTTGCAACGCAATAGCTCATCGCTGGAGGTGCTTCCGCTACTGCCACAACTCTGTCCCGACGATGTGGAATTCATGCTGTCCTGTCGATTTGTCAGGCGTCGCAACATAAATTTATTGTTAAGCACTTTGTTTTTGGTAATCAATTCGCTGCGTCGTAATGCGCATTTTGGTGAGTTGGTAATCGTATTGTTGTTGCTACAGCGCACTAAGCTGCCGCTATGGTTCCGGTTGCTGCCACTGTTATTGCTGCGCACACTATTATTGTTGGCCGCATCAGCCGCCAGCGGCACTACTGTTTTTGACGTCGGCGAGGCAGGCATCTGCAGCTCATTCAACGAGACCCGCTCGATGCTATGCTCAACGCCCACAAGCAAATGTTGCAACAATTGTGGCAATTCGTCACTCGTCAACATTTCGAGTGTTAATATGCTCAAATGTGTTGGTGGTTTTGGTGTCGCTGCTGCTACAGCTATTGCTAATGTTGTTGTTGTTGGTGGTGCTGGTGTTGCGTTGAAATCAATGCAATGACTTTGAATTTTGATTGACGCTGCTGCTTCCGTGGCAGCTAAAATTCCTGTTGCACTTGCGTGTGTCAGTTGTTGTTGTATGCTGTTTAAGGCGTTGCACCAAACTACATGCAATTTAGGAGCTTCCGTTGTATCAACTAAAAGGAAGAGAACCAAAAAATTGTTGCTTTAATTGTTTATTAATGTATGGGTGAGCGTATAAGACTATTGCTGAGTATATCTCTCCAACTATGCGAAAAAATATGAGCATAAAATGTGAGAATATGCTCGTTGACAGCATGATGTTTTTATTAGCAGAGAATTTAATAGTAACAGTAGTTTCTCTGTTCGGAATGCTCTGAAACAACGAACAGAACTTGCAGAGCCGACAAGTATAGCATATTTTGAGAACATAAATGTAGTTACAGGTTGGTTTACCGAAGAGGCGAGTGCATGGTAAGCACAGTAAGTGCATTTGTAAGTAAGGGATGTGCGTATATGGGCTGTCTGGAATTGCGCAAAGGAATTACATTGGTTTTTGCAGGCAGGTGAGTTAACAGGATGACTGGTAGATAGTTCTTTTGTGTATGTTTTTGTGGCTGTAAATATTGTATTAAGGGGGTTTCTGGTCTACCGCTTTCATTTTAGGCATTTTTAAAACTAAGATAAAAAAAATGAAAAACATTTTTATTATGACTTTTATTAATATTGGAAAAGTATAAAAAAAAAATTAATAAAAAAACAAATAAAAAAAGCATGGAATTACAAGCCGGCGGAGTGGGGGCTACATGAAAAACGGTGCCCCATGGTTGACATTATTCCAACCCTTGTAGTGATCTAAAGCAAACAAATTAAAAAATTCTTCATTAGTTAGGATGTCGCTATTGGATTACGCCAAATCAGAAAAAAAAGAAAATTCACAAAAAGTCGTCAACATGGAAAAAAAAAAATTGTTTAACTTTTCAAATTTTTGCATGATGTTAAAGGTCGGAAGATGGGTGCCACATCAACTGACTGAAAGGCAGCAAGAAGAGGCTGCTCTCCCGGTTCAAAAGGAAGTCTTTTTTGCATCGAACCGTTACGGGTGATGAAAAATTGGTGTATTTCTCCAACCCCAAGCGTAAACGATCGTATGGTCCGCCCGGCCACAAGCCGAAAACAACGACCAAACCAAATCGCTTCGGCCGCAAGGCAATGCTGTGTGTTTTCTGGAATCAGCGTGGTATGATTTGGTACGAGCTATTAAAACCAGGTGAAGCAGTTGACGGTGCAAAAAAGGGCTCGATGATGGTTTGCGGCCAAATACGGCGAATTTTTTTTGGCGCGGCATCCATCAATTGCCTGAGAGATGGAAAAAATGTGTCGCTAGCGATGGCTATTATTTTGAAGATTAAATTTGTAACCATTTTTTGTTAATAAACGTTTAAAATTGAAATGATAAGGTATACACCGGTATGTATAGAATAAATAAAGGTTGTGTGGGATACAAAAGATTTTCTGGAAAGAACGAGTCCTCAAGTCGTCCGGTAACACCTGCCGTTCATTGTGCGACTCGCTCCACTCGGCCGGCTTACACGCCACGTCACGAAATCCGCTGTATCTCCGAAAATAATACGAATTTTGAAAAATCCGTTGAAGGGCATATATTTGAAGGTCTAAACTTTGCAAAATGCAAATATCCAAACAAATCGATTTTTTCAAATTTCTAGACTGGAATACCCCCTTAAATATGCGTGGATGCAAATATGTATGAGCATATTTTGAAAATTAAATTTATATGAAATTAAAATAAATTAATTTTCTATTAAAACTCGTTTTTAATGAATTTTTCATTAAAATTAATTATTAGTTAAAATCAGTTTTCTAAAAAAATTGCATTGTAAATTTTCAAACTCTGACTATTTTCTATTAATTAATTTTTTTTGATATTTTAGAAAATATCTTACTTTAGTGCTGCCTCATAAATTTCATATTAAAATTGCTTAAGTGGTTTTTTAGAATGCATAGAAATTACGGCTGTTTCTTATTTAATTCTCCTTTTGTTTTTATAACTCTAAAAATCTTAGACAACTCATTCAATACAAGAGTGGAAATCTACGTTTTCTCATGCTGTATGTATTTTTTTTATTGTTTTTGTCACAAAATTTCTTAATTTTTGTTATGGCAGTTAACTCGATAACTCACTTTTTTTTAGTGATTAAGTTTTCACTTCTGTCGGCAGTACTTGTAGTTGCCTACTTATTTTTTTAAATGGCTTTTTTAGTTTAATCTGTGAAATGCTCATTCAAAATTTGTGTCAAACAGAAGACACTCAAAATGTTTTTACTTCTTACTATTGTAAATGAAGAGATTTATTGAAAAGTTAAATAAAATACAGGTTGGTTGAAAAGCAACGAAAGGGGCACCAGTAGATGTATCAAATGTATGTATATGCCATTTTATTACTTCGTCTTTCATTTGAAATATAATATTAAATTATGAGAGATATATTAATAAAATTTTATGTATTTAATTAAATTTTTACGATCTGTCTCTTCATTTTTTTGCTTACAGGCCGTTTGAAGTGACGTGTCGGTGTATTTTTTTTACTACTGAGAAAAAGAACCGCGATATTCGGTGATAAAATCTCTTGCTTTGGAAAGTGTGGGTATTAGCAATAGAAATTCATCAAAAAATGGCAAAGTTGTTATGCGAATTTGCTCCTTAATTTTTTATTTTGCCCTGATGCGTTTTAGGGTTTAAGCTTTGACGTATAAGCGATAAATACGAACCACGTCAAGGTCGTCCAAAAAATAAGACAAACCAGAAATCGTTGAGCAACTGTATGATATTTTTGTGAAATTGTTGGTGCTATAGGCATCTAATTTTACACATCTGGCACAGCTGAGGGATCTATTCTCGGCCCCGATCTCTGAAATCTGGGCTACGATGAGATATTGACCATAAAAAAGCCAGAAGATGCATATCTAGTGGGATACGCGGACGATATAGCGGCGGTTATACCAGCTCAGAATACTGAGGACGCTAGAAGGAAGCTGAACCAAGTCATGATAAGGACGCAAATATGGCTTGAGGACCACGGCCTGGAACTCGCCAAACATAAAACCGAAGTCATCCTTATGATACGAGGTCAAATGACACTCAGCATGCAAATAGGCGACACGACCTTAGTTACCCAAAAAGTAGTGAAATACTTAGATATTTAACTTGACTGCAGGCTTACTTTCTGGGCACAAATACGGCATGCGGCTACCAAAGTAGCAGAGATTACGGGTATGCTTAGTAGATTAATAGCAAACATCGGTGGGCCAACACAGAGCAAAAGAAAGCTAATTATAGCGGCCACAAGCTCAATTCTCCTGTACGGCAGCGAAGAATGGGGAATTCTGCTAAGCTGCAAAACCAAGCCTAAAGCATTGGAGGCTGTGCACCGAATAGCGGTACTCAGAGTTGCCTCAGCCTACCGCATTGTCTCAGGCGCAGCAATTTTCGTGATCAGCGGGCAGATACCCGTCGACCTCATGGTCCGGGAGCGAATGGATGCGTGTGATTCCAAGAAGAAAAACGTTATTACTAGCTGAACGATAACGATGAACATACGTTTTTCTGTTGTAACAGATGGCTCGTGGAAAGAAATGCTCTGAGGGAGCAGATTGGCGACATCGCACCGAGCAACATAATCAGCAAAATGCTCGAACGCGAGGGCAGCTGGAAGGCGCTAAAGAAATACATCGAGAACGTCCTACGAAAAAAAAAATTGACCCCGACACATTACAACAAAGCGAAGCCGCACAGATAAAGGCCCAAGAAGATGGACCTATAGCATAAAAGCTGGCTGGTCCTTTATGGATGCCGTTCTGGGCCCTCCCGAAGTAATGCAGAAAGCAGTTCCGGGAAGGGTGTGTCCCCGGAAGGAGAGGAGTGATCGTTCTAGTGACCACACCACACGACGCAGTAAACGACGGTGGCTGTAAGTGCGAAGGCATTTTGAACCTTACCTCACCCACCAAAAAAAAAAAAACTATTGCAGCTATGGAACAGTATTTTGCAGAGCCCCGAAAAATCGTTACAAAAATTATTGGAGTAATCAGGGAAGAGAGTGCATTTTAATTGAGGAAGATTCCTATTGAAGAAGAAAACCGATTTCATTTCAAAAATGCTAAAGCCATTGAAAGAAGCAACGTCGTATATTCGCAAAAAAATATTCACAGAAATATGGAAATACCTACTGTTAGATCGAAGAGGAAAGTTAGAGAAAAATGCTTAATAAAACTGCAAAATCTCCCAAGCTCACTGGCAAACGTCTTACTTAGTCCTGCCATAAGTTCTGTTACAAGTTAATTCCGTTATAGATACGAAATTATAATATTTTTTTTAACGAAATCATCCAAATCATAAAAAAAATTTAAACTTTAATTCGAAATGGTCACAATTTGCTTTTTCACAAGCACCATGCCTGCCCTGTCGTGTGGCGCAGAAGCTTGGACTATGACAACATCCAATGGGGCGTCACCTGAAGTGTTTGAGAGAAGAGAGAGACAAAAGATTTTACAGAAGGGTTTTGGACCTTTGCACGTTAGCGACGGCGAGTATGGTAGGCGATGGAACAATGAGCTTTACGACGCCATAGACATACCGCAGTGAATAAGGTGGAGAAGAACTTGGCTTCACTTGGTGTTTCCAACTGGCGCCAGTTAGCACGAGAAAGAAACGAGTGGCGCAACATGTCAAGTCTTATTAGAAAAATTCTTCACTTGAAATCCTTCTGCCGGTCAACTGGTCATCTTTTAACAACGCGCTTGAAGAAAATTAGACTCGATAGATGTAAGCCGTTTCTTCGGTGGCATGCGGTCAGGTCAACGGCCAGGAAAATATTCCTTCCACCGTAGAGAAAATTTTCACTGTTGAAGAGTTTTTAATAAGCAGAACTAGAGAATCTGTGCTAAAACTTCTAAAAAAACAATGTTGCTCCGAGGGATCAGCGAGGCCACTATGCAGCCTTCGTAAAGGTTTGGTGGGGAGTGTCTTGTTAAGGCGTTAGATCTCTTCATTTCTGCGAAAAAGGGGTTAAGACCGGGACAAAAGTGTATCAAGAGGATGTCTTAGAAGTCGTGGTGAAGCAGTTCAGCAGTACTCTCTTCAATGTAGAGCATTGGATCTTTGAGCAAGATTCCGCTCCAGCCCAAAAGGCAAAAACCACCCAGCAGTGGCTAAACAACGCGGCAGAAGATTGGCCGTCTGAAAGTCCAGATCTGAATCTGATTGACCTATAGTTTGTGATCACAATTGGAGAACATGACCTCACAGAAATTCGGAGAGCCTCAAACAATCTTTAGTTCGAACAGCGACGTCAATAAACATGGCCAATAGCTGAATGACCTAATCGTATGGAGCCATGTGTAAAAGCAAATGGTGACCATTTCGAATGAAAATAGTTTTTTTTTTATTAACACTAACTTCAATAAAAAAATATTATCATTATTTCATATCTATAGCAAACTTAACTTGTAACATAACTTATGGCAGGACTAAATATACAAGCACCTGCAGAAAATATAAAGACAAAGCGAAATTCTTCAGAAGATCTTCTGTAATAAAAAATACTTAAACCTACACACTTATACATTTATACACTTACCACTTTTCACACACAGATATAGATCGCCTGGTCGCACTAAGGCATTAGCAAGCGGCCCCAAATGTAAAATAACTTGGCCTGTTTGAGTTGTAAGTGGCCATCCTTTGCTCCACAGAACATTCTAAAAGAAAAGAAATTCAACCAGAAACAATTAGAAGGTTATTTAGTAAAAGCGCATCAAATTTATGAGAGATGGAATTATATTTTTAACTACTTATAATTTATTATTTAAGGGGTCCCGGTGGTCTAGAATTTTCAAAAAATCGATTTTTTGTTTTTGATATTTCGAAGATTTAAGAAAATACTGTCAAATTATTGGTAGGATATTCTTAGTATTTTCGATTTTACAGCCGGTTTAGCAGGTAGAGTCAGATTCGTCACGCGACCACTCACTAAACTTTAAACTGAATTACCTCAAAACTACTTTTTTCGGCCTGGTGCTATCAAAAAAACAAAAAAAAACTATTCAACCGAGTCGTCTGAAATTGTAATATGCTGTTCACAACATCAATGGCTATCGCCCGTACTAGAATCTTAATATATATCAATTATATATATTATTTCGTATTTTTTTTAATCAAAAACTGAAAAAACCCCGATTTTTAGAGTATGAAATTTAAAAAATTCTAATAGTAATATTTTTTTTTGGTTTTTGTGTTTCAGATAAATAGAAGAGCTAAAATGGATAACACCATTTTTTAAATATTAAAATTAAAATTTTTTTTTTCATTTTTGTATGTAAAAGAAGTTAAATAAAAAGCCCAAAAATTTAGATATCGTTTTTCATTTTTTTATTGTAAAAAAATCCTGAAAATACCCCAAATTTTCGAGCTCTAGACCACCGGGACCTGCTTTAAAATTAAAAAAAAAAAATTGTTTTTCATTTTTGTATGTAAAAGAAGTTAAATAAAGAGCCTTAAAGATTTAAATATCGTTTCTAATTTTTTTATTGAAAAAAAAAACCTGAAAATACCCCAAATCTTCGAGCTGCTTTAAAATTATTAAAATTAAAAAATTTTTTTTTTTTCATTTTTGTATGTAAAAGAAGTTAAATAAAAAGCCTAAAACATTTAAGTATCGGTTTTGATTGTTTTTTTGTAAAAACAATCCTGAAAATACCCCAAATTTTCGAGCTCTAGACCACCGGGATCCCTTAATTCCTGCTTTAACATTTTTTTTTTCATTTTCTTTGTAAATGAAGTTAAATAAAAAACCCAAAAAAATTTAAATATCCGTTTTCATTTTTTATTGTATAAAAAATCCTGAAAATACGCAAAATTTTCGAGCTCTAGACCACCGGAACCCCTTAATTCCTGCTTTATTTTTGACCACAAAGTCGCCTAATATCACTTCCTGACTCTACATTAAAGCCCAAAGAAAAAAAATTGTGTTTGTCCATTTGATACAATAAACCCCTTTAATTTAAAAACAACAACTATAAACTTTCTACAAAAAACCTAAACAGACACTGGCACACGTTTATGGCGGTACACATATTAACGGCACACATACATACATACACGTGCACATACGTGGCAGACAATTTTCATTTAATTTTTAGCCATATTCAACCTGACCGCCTATGGCAAGAATGCATGCAACCATTTTCCGTTTGCCCCAAAAAAATACGGAAACAGTGCCGACATAATCGAATAAGCAAAAATTATAAACTTTTCAATGCGCCAAGATTGAGTAACAACAATTTCAACCACCAATAAATTTTATAGCCTATTGTAGCTGTGTATAGATTTTTACATCATATGCCGAAAAATTTGAATACACATATACCTATGTACATGCACACATACATGCTTAATATTACGTATTATGACGACAGCAGCGATGACGACGATGACGGCGATGGCCGCGTCGACTGAAGTAGTGCTTGCCACAAATAAGCACAATAAGGCAGGCGAGTGAAAGAAAAACGCGGCATGCTAACGGGAAGAGTGAGAGTAATGAAATGCTTAGGAATGGCAGTGAAAACACCGGCAGCTAACAACGATTGTATGATCGGTTAGCTTTATTGCCGGTGAGAAAAGCGGTTGATTAGTGAGGGTGCGGATAAGTGCAGTGCTCTGCTCTGTACAGCCAAAATAAATGCTTATATGCCACAGTGGTGGTGGAAGAAAGATAAAATGCCATGAAGCAGTTAACTTTTGTCGACAGTTGAAATTATGTTAACAACACCCGCTAGTGTAAAAAACAAAACAATCGCTTTATTATACCCGTGCACGCTTGTGCACCAGGGTATTATGACTTCAGTCACATGACGGCATGAAGGAATCGAGATAGATATAGATATATCCACATGCAAATTATGAAAGCAGTCGATCTGGCAGATCCATTCGCTATCAATACAGACGTAAGACAAGGTTGCCCTCTATCGCTCCTTCTCTTAGCCATCGTCGTTGATGATGTCATGAGCCAACTGACCCTGCACAAAAAAGGCATCGTATGGAGTTTCACCAGACATCTTGAGGACCTTGACTTCGGCGATGACTTCGGCCTGCTCTCTCACAAATTCTATAATATTCAAGCGAATATTCAGACTAGTCGCGCTGGCACGCACTGTCGGATTTAAGGTGAACATCGCCAAGACCAAGGCCATGAGAGTGAACCACAATAACGCAAGGTAGATATTGGTTGACGGATGCTCAGTGGAATTCGTCGAAAGCTTCTGGTACCTCGGCTGCATCATAACGGCAGATGGTGGAGCAGATGAAGAGGTCAACTGCAGGCTAAGCAAAGCTAGGGCGGCATTCGGCCGAATGCATACTGTATGGGGGCGTTCGCAAATCTCCCGGCGCACTAAACTACGAATATTTGGCTCATGTGAGAAGTTCATATTGTTGTACGGAAGCAAACCATCACACAGAGGCTACAATCCTTCATCAACAAATGCCTCCGCATTTCCTTGCCTTCGTTTGATAGATGGCAGCACACGATGCCAACACCAACTTTCCTCGGGAACGCCCTCTGTCATCAAACGCGGGTACTTATTGAACCGCCCTCGTATTACTCCATATTTAGGGGATTTTTTTAGTATTGAAAATGGGCAAAATCGGTCAATAACCACGCCCACCCACCATATAGTGGTAATTTCCAAAAGAAAAAAATTCAGTTATAAAACAAAGAAATTTGCTCAAATTTGGTACTGAGCTGAAACCAAAAAACAAACAAGAAAAAAAAGATATGGTGCTGGTAAAATCTTGAAAAATGAACGGGGCTACGTCCACTTTCAAATAAACGTATGTAGTATGACTTAAAAAACTCTCCCGAACTTAGTAAGCATATGGCTGCCCATCTCATTTAGAATGGACTTAATTCGTCGTTGGGATCGCGGGTTCGGCCAGTCCGCCAGCCTTTTTCGACTTTGGACGTGAATTTAACAATTTTCTATTATATTCAACGACTTAGGCTTACAGGTAGCTTCCTAAAATTGATTTTCCATCGATTTTTGGATATAACATTTTAAACAGGATTCCCGTACAGAACCAAAAAAAAGCCAGACCCGGATGCCCAACCAATGCTTTTAAAATAGGTGTCCAACGGAGGGTTAAATATTACTCAGATCGAGCGAAAAACTACACTGACTTTTTATATGTTAAGTCCAATTGTCTTATAGTGCTACGTTCGTACATGTGGTGCCACGCGCCTTAACTCTCATCGTCAATGAATTTGTTTGATTCCAGAAATGAAAAGCCACCCCAAACTATATTTATTAATTTTTAAATTAATTATTAAATTTATAAAAATTAGCGCGAGTATATACCTAAAGCTCGGTTCGAACAGAATTTAGCATCTCCTTACTTATTTAATTTTTCCTTTTTTGGAATATTTTTTAATTTTTATTTGATTTTTCTAAATCACTCAGCGTTCAAAGCGATGCACTAAAACCATTGCAACAACAACATTAGGGGAAAAATTATACTATTAATACAGGGTGGGCCAAATAAGACCTACTAATGTTAAGCACAAATAACTTTTTTATTTTTTGACATATTTATTTTTCTCTCTAATTGAATTGTTGGAAATTTCTAATGGAACCCTACCGCAAGACCACCAACAGCGACTACAATACGCTATTCGTTTTCTACAATTAGCCACACAAATTGACTTTTTAAATAATGTTTTGATGTCGGATGAAGCGCATTTCCATTTAAATGGTTATGTCAACAAACAAAACTGTAGATTGTGGGGCTTTGAAAATCCAAGGGCAACACACCAACATCAGTTGCACCCATCTAAATGTACTGTTTAGTGCGGTGTTATGGCCACTAGAGTTATCGGCCCATATTTCCTCGAAAATGAGGATGAAACGCCGGAACCGATTTCAGGAGCTTCTTACAGAACATTGATTGAAAACTTTTTGCGGCCAATGGCGGAGCAGTATCCTAATTAATGGATACTGCAACTGCGCATACTGCTAGTAGTAGTAGTAGTAACATTTGGCCCACCCTGTATAATGTACATACATACACACATACTTATGCATATCTGATACGAATAGCAAGAGGTGAGACTGAAGCGACGGCAATCGACTTTATCAACACTTGTAACAGCGGACGGACACCATTGGTTGTCTGCTCGTCTGTCTGTCCACTCATCCATATCCATTATGTGATGCAAAATTACAGATAAATTATGCAAGTCAAACTTTGGCAATTTTACTAATTTTAGTTATTATTACAAAACCAAAGAAAGCCCAACAAAAAAGAAGATAAATCAAATAAAAAATAACACGAATGGAAAACCAAAATAAAAAATAAAAATAAAAAATATGATTCAAACGTAGCGGTGCAAAATTTCACCCCCAAGGGAATGTGAAATCAAAAATTTAACAAATTTTGATTTTGGCAGCTAAGGCAAATGCCGGCCGTCCGTTCATCCACCACAGCACAGTCAACTAAGCAATAAACAATGCAACAACAAAAGCCAAAATACCAACACGCGGTGGTGCTTGCATCGCCTCTGCCACATCAAAAGTGTAGTGAAATGACTGCTTTTGTTTTTGGTGTTGAAATTTGTACATTTTGGCGGACATAAAAAACAGAAAAAATTCCAATGTTTTGGGGCGTTTAATTTGCACATCATATGCGCGGTACTGAACGACGTGGCGCGTCTGCATGGCTCGACGCAATGCGCGCCTCGCCACCGATTACGAATTGCCGCTGACGTTCAACATTCAACACCAAATTCATTGCTAAAAGCCAAATTTTAAATAATACACATATACACATACATACAGATGCATGGATTGAGTACCCGCCGTGAGGTGGCATGACTGGTGCAGCAAAAATGTGTACGTGTGCTAGACGCGCGCGTTCACCGCCACAAAAAAACAAACTGGCTTATGCTAAATAATGGAAACAAACGCGCACACACTTATTGCTGCAGTGTACACACACACAAAAAACAAAACCATATGTGTGCATATAAATACATAAACTTTGACATGTGTGGCCAGAAAAATGAAAAGTCCAAAATGGCAAATTCACATGCGGCACTGGCAGTAGAAATAAAACAAAAATAATGTGTATGCAAAAGTACACCAAAACCTTGCAGCGCCGCTATACCATAGATTGATTCACTGCCACCCATACTACTAATCTGTGTAGCTCACGGTTTGTCTATCCAATCTGCCGCTGCTTGCTGCTTGGCACAGCGGTGGCGCGTCCGATTGCTCCAGCGCGACCACCCAACTGGCGCATAAATCAATTCAAGCTAGTGAACCGAACGCCACACATGCACTAAAATATAACAACAATATGAATAAAACAAAAAACAAAAACAACTCAGCATAATCGACAAGCGATCAAAAATCTGTATCAACATAAAACCACTGTGACGCTGTGAACAGTGAACAGACGATCGTTCGCGCGCGAATACCCAATGAATTTATTCAAATTGAAAATGATCAATTTCGTCATCTGATCATTTGATCGGCGCCGATTGCCAAAAACTGTACACACCGAGTATCAGTTAGCCTATCCCTAATTGAGAACTACATACAACAACATTAGCAACATAACATTGATCACCAGACAATTCGCATTTACACGACATCACACGACCACCAACCAACCAACCTATGTGGGGATCTGTCACAGCTCCAATTCGGTCGACCGATCGCTCGATCGATCGCAGCCAATAAATGATTCGCATGAACGCACCCTAACGGCAGCACGTCTCCCGTCGTGCGCGTAACTCACTGGGCATTCAATTTTTGCATATCGTCCAAAATGCTTCACATACATACATACATACATTCTCACAGTCTATTTATATGGCAAAATATGTGCTTATTATCCACATATAAGTACAATGAAAAATTTGTTTTTGTGCATTCCAATTTGTTTAGCGCTAATTTCGCAATGCGATCGTTAAATATTGTGCGCCTGTTTTATTCGATTTTCGTTGTTTGTTCGATCGATTCTAGCGCAGCTTTTTGTCATTGACCTAAAATGCGATTCTATTGAACGCGGTTGATGTACCCGTCGTCTACTTTGTAGTAGTTGCAGAAATATTCTGTTATTGATCATTGAATGCGTTCGCGATCTCAAGCGTACAAATCGTTCAAAGTCAGATCTCATTGATTTGTTTTTTTATTTTTATTTTTTTATTTTTTGGCTTTTTATTTTTTGTTTTTTCATTTTTTCAAATTACATTTGAATAAAATGGGTCTCTTTTGTTTCTGCACAGGCGACATATTTCCGCTTGGACTGCACAAAGCGTGGCAATAAATCGAATTGAATTCTCAGTCGATGGCGTCAAGCATTCCATTTGTAGTCTTTTCATTTTAAATCACCGGAAGTGGTGCGGATATTGGTGGTGTGACCAAAACGAACTTTGATATGCATAAAGGAGTGTAGAAAAGTACATACAAAAATTAAATGATTCATAACTGTTGGAATTGAAATTTGAAAAGTCGAGCCAAGAAGCATCGAGATATTTGATAATTCTTAAAACACTCAGCTTAAAAAGCCCACTGTATTTAGAGCTGTGGAAAGTGAAGCGGTTAGATAGTCAAGGAGGAAAGGAGAGAAGTAACAGAAGGAAAAATATAAGATGGAATAAAGAAATAGAGTTAGTTAGACCTGTGAGAATGTTTCAGATTCTTTGATAAATGTGAAAATATTCATCAGTTTGAGAGAACGACATCGGAGCCCAAAATTGGCAGCCTTACTGTACCAAATGTAGGACACTCACAGACAAAACGTTTAGTGCTATCTGCCTCCTTTAAGCAAGACAGGCAAATACCGACAATAAACCGAACGCCTTTTCTTCCAAGTTTTATAAGAAAGTTCGACAGTTTTCTTTTCGAGCTTCTCACAAAATACTTTGCAGTCCTGCAGCGTTCTAGACATTTATGTTAATTACATACATAGTCCCTGATCCAATTTAATATATATTCCTGCAGAACTGATTCCTACTATTGGCTCTGTTGGGCAATTCATCGGCAATTTGATTCCCTTGAACATCGCAGTGTCCTGGAACCCATATAAGTACAAGCTTATTCTGGCTTGCTTT
This sequence comes from Anastrepha ludens, assembly GCF_028408465.1. Taxonomy (NCBI): domain Eukaryota; kingdom Metazoa; phylum Arthropoda; class Insecta; order Diptera; family Tephritidae; genus Anastrepha; species Anastrepha ludens. The sequence goes on from NC_071500.1 coordinate 31,814,526, forward strand.
TCTTAAGTTTCTTCTTATTTGTCTGTTTCCAGTTCATCCCCTCTAAATTATCCATTCTGCTGCTTTCAGAATGGCAAAAATTTCCGTTTGGAGAACAGTTGTCATTGCTCTCATATCGTAATGATACTGTTAACTATCGTTTAAGCACCATCTGGCTCCAGAAGCTTTTTCATTCATGGACCCATCGGTAAAGAAAGTATCTGTGAAATCTCTTTGAATGCACTTTGGATTACTCTATTGCTCACACAACGGATTTTTTGACACAGTGGATACTGTTCAGATAGCATCTTAATGATTTCTCTGTGTCCCGAAGCTCCGTTTTCCTGCCAGAAACCATGTTTATGGAGCCTACACATTGCTTTTATTGCTTTCTGTTGTGTCTTAAGATCCAAGGGGAACAAATCAGGCATACAATTTAGGGAATCGCCGAAGATTGTACTCACTTCTTTGCAGCCTGCATAATTTTCGAAGTCTGGTGTTAACCATAGTCCGTCGCCCCCTAACCATAGAGGCATAAGTGGTTATTGGTCGGATAAGTGCTGTGTAGATCCAGCAGACCACAACATAACTAATGCTATTTAAATTTTACCTGTATATATTCTCAAAAGTATTTTTAAGAATTCTTATTCTTCTTCGAGTTGAAAAGAAAAACCCTAATCGAGCGTTCTTTCCCTTGTTAGCAGACGGCAAATGAAAAAAGGAATCGAAATTACAGCGAAACTTCGATATAACCAAGTTGAAGGGGTTGGACACTTGCTTCAATACCACCTTGCATAATTATAAGCGCACAAAAATCTTACTTTTTTTATTGAGTTTTAGAAAAATACTTTTACATGCACTTTTTTCAAAAGCGTGTTAAGTTCACATAACAAGCAACAAAAACAACATCTCTCGTATTATTGCTCTTATATTTATGCAACGGGCTGTATATATGGATTATCAGATCACCGAAACAACGAAAAATGTTAATGTTTTCTCCACAAATGGAGGAACGGCTGATGGTTTTTTATGAGGGAATTTTTGATTCTATCATTTGATATTTCATGCTCGCAACTTCGATCCCGGGAGCTACCGAAAGGTAGCCATTTGGCTACTTCGGCACTTATTAATTTAATTTTAAATATTAATATTTAATTATATTACTTGCATCTTTGCTTCTATTTTTATATGATATTATACTATCACTCTTACTTTCACTCATTATTATTATTATTAGAAGGCCATTACGCACTGCGACCAGAGAAAGGACTATTTTTGTAACCCGAGAGTTTTAGGCTTTTTAAAAACTTTAGCACAATTTTGGGTTTGTTGTTCCAAAGATTGCATGGAGATACTACGATACCACCAAGGTGGTGAAGTCTTTGTCTGCCCAACGCAGGACATTCACAAAGCACATGTTCTGAGCTTTCTATGTCCATTTCGCAAAAACGGTCTCAGATAGACCAATATTATTTAGATGATACCTCAGTCTGCAGTGACCTGTAAGATGTCCTGTTAAAAGACGCAGATCTACTCTGCTTAGTGAGAGAAGTTTGTCAGATATTCCTTTGTTGGGACTTAGGAATAGTTTGGCTTGACGCTGACCGGCACAGTTTAGCCAGCGCGCAGCAAGTTTTCTTTCTTCCCATTTCCTAAGGAATTCATTAATGTGGCATTTTGTGAGTCCACAGAAGGCTCAGGACCAGTAAGTTGCATATTTGCTCCTTGTTTTGCAAGGTCATCAGCCATTTCATTTCCCTCATGTCCTTCATGTCCCGAAATCCAGCCTAGTGTTACTATGTTGAGGTTCCCTAACACTCATACAATTACTTCTACTTCTTTCACCTTTCGTAGTTCTTTTCTTACTTCTATGTCGGTTTTCCCCCAAACCAACTTCTTTTTACTTCTACTTCTACAGGGTGGCTGATGAAAGCCGCTACCAAAAAAAAATTGAATAACTTTTTTTCTTTTTAAGTTATCTGTTCCATTTTTGTTTTAATTTGCAGATTGATCTTTAAAATTTATTAAAATGGATAACTGGGACACGCAAACAAGAATTTGGATAGTCCGCCGCTATCACGCACTGGAGTCCGTAGTTTTGGTACAGAGAGAGTACAGGCGGATGTTTGGCGGCGATCCCCCGAGCAGATGGACCATAATGAGACTGGTGAATAATTTTGCTGAGCAAGGAACAGTCGCAAGAAGGCCTTATCATCGAAACCCGCCAGTTCGGACGGAGGAAACGATCGCTGCTGTAGCTGCAGCTATACAAAGCAATCCAAGGGTTTCAACAAGAAGCTTATCTGCTCAACTGTCAGCCGACAGTCTTTGCAAACAATAATGCACAAAGATTTAGACTTATTTCCCTACAAAATTCAAATGGTTAACAAACTGAACGCAGCAGACTTGCCGATTCGCTTGGAATTTTGCCAGAAGATCCTGCAAATGGTGGAAGAAGACCAAAACATGTTAAACTGCCTTTTCATGTCTGATGAGGCCCATTTCGATTTAAACGGCAATGAGAACAAACAAAATTGCCGAATATGGAGTACTTCTAACCCACAGATACTCCACGAGATGGAATTGCATCCTCTTCGCGTGACAGTGTGGTGTGCGGTTTCTTCACGCTGTATTGTCGGGCCTTATTTTTTTGAAGAAAATGGTCACACCGTTACGGTTACTGGAGACCGTTATTTGAAAATGCTGAAAGAATTTTTCTATCCAGAACTACGCCGAAAGAGAATTCCTTTCAACTCTGTGTGGTTTCAACAAGATGGGGCAACGTCTCACATAGCCCAGACTGTTATGACAGAGTTGCGACGAAAATTTCCCAATAAACTGATTTCAAGAAACTCCGAATTTCGTTGGCCCCCCAGGTCGCCTGACCTTACTGCACCTGACTTTTTCTTGTGGGGTTTATGTAAACAAGAAGTTTATAAAACAAAGCCAACAAATTTGGATGAACTAAAACAATCCATTCGGGTAACAATTGCGGCTATTCCTGTCGCAACTCCCAAAGCAGCAATGAACAACTTTTTACTAAGATGCCGCACTTGTGTCAACGAGCATGGGGGGCATTTAAATTCAATTATTTTTAAAACTAGTTATGTAATAATAGGTTTGAACGTCTTATTGAAATTTTACAATGTGAGTTTATAAATTTGATTTGAGGAATTCATAAATTTTATTGAGGAACCGCCTTCTACGCCAGATGAAACACAAGTGCCCTTCTACACAGTTGAAACACAAGTGCCTCGTTTGCCGTTGTTGTCAACCAGGGTTGTTGTCAACCATTCCCACAACTCGGGACTATGAATAAGTTCGTGCGGTTTTACAACAGATGGCGTAACTTGATTATTATTCCATCGATCCACATTTCCAAACATTCATTGGAGAGCTACTGTCGTAAGGCACAAACGTCAGTATAAGTTTTTTATTTGAAGCGTAAACAACAATATTTTTACCACACTTGAAAATGTCGAATTTCGTGCCAAATAATGTGTTTTTGCGGGGAATTCTTCTTCATTATTTTAATATGAAGAAAAAAGCAGCCGAAAGTCATCGTATCTTGGTGGAAGTTTATGGTGAGCATGCTCTATCTGAGCGAACGTGCCAGAAGTGGTTTGCACGCTTTAAAAGTGGTGATTTTGGCTTGGAAGACGAAGAACGCGAGGGTGCGCCGCCAAAGTTCATGGATACCGAATTGGAGGAATTGCTCGATCAAGATCCGGCTCAAACGCAAGAAGAGGTTGCAAAAACTTTGGGAGTTGATCAATCAACCATTTCTAAACGTTTAAAAGCCATGGGAATGATCCGAAAGGTAGGCCATTGGGTGCCGTATGAATTGAAGCCAAGAGACGTTGAACGCCGTTTTATGGCATGCGAACAACTGCTTCAACGGCACAAAAGAAAGGGTTTTTTGCATCGAATTGTGACTGGCGATGAAAAGTGGGTCCATTACGACAATCCAAAACGTCGGGCAACGTATGGATACCCTGGCCATGCTTCAACATCGACGTCGGCGCAGAATATTCATGGCCTGAAGGTTATGCTGTGTATCTGGTGGGACCAGCTGGGTGTTGTGTATTATGAGCTACTGAAACCGAATGAAACGATTACGGGGGATGTCTACCGACGACAATTGATGCGTTTGAGCCGAGCACTGCGAGAAAAACGGCCGCAATACGCCGATAGACACGACAAAGTTATTTTGCAACATGACAATGCTCGGCCACATGTTGCACAAGTGGTCAAAACATACTTAGAAACGCTCAAATGGGATGTCCTACCCCACCCGCCGTATAGTCCAGACCTTGCGCCATCCGATTACTATCTCTTCCGATCGATGCAACATGGCCTGGCTGACCAGCACTTCCGTAATTACGATGAAGTCAAAAAATGGATCGATTCGTGGATTGCGGCAAAACCGACCGAATTTTTCACAAAGGGAATCCGTGAATTGCCAGAAAGATGGGAAAAAGTAGTAGTAAGCGATGGACAATATTTTGAATATTAAATTTGTAACCATTTTACGTCAATAAAGTTTCAAATTTCGAAAAAAAACCGCACGAACTTATTCATAGTCCTATTAGCTTAACATTTAATAAAATTTAATGACCTTCAACTTGAAAAAAAAAATAAATGAATTCCATACACTAAAACAAAAGTTATTTGAGTTTCTTAATGTAGCAAAATTCATCAGCCACCCTGTACTTCTACTTCTACTTCTACTTCTACTTCTACTTCTACTTCTACTTCTACTTCTACTTCTACTTCTACTTCTACTTCTACTTCTACTTCTACTTCTACTTCTACTTCTACTTCTACTTCTACTTCTACTTCTACTTCTACTTCTACTTCAACTTCTACTTCTACTTCTACTTCTACTTCTACTTCTACTTCTACTTCTACTTCTACTTCTACTTCTGCTTCTACTTCTGCTTCTACTTCGCTCTTCTCGACGAAAACTTACCGGTTCGAAGATTTGAAATGAGTGAACTTAGATACTATTTATGAAGCTCTCAACTTACAGTAAAAAAGAGAAAATATAATGACATCATTGCCCAAAGCTAGTAACTCAGCAGGGACATTAGCTTGGACAATACTTTCTTGTGCACTCATCTTAGCTCATCCGAGTTTTTCGTCTACGGTGATCCCTAAAAAAATTATCTGCATACAAAATTTCTGTGAAACAATTTTACCCCCAAACTGCCTTCTTAAATGAACTTTTATTGTAAGCTTTTTGAGAAAGGATCAAATGCGCCCCCTTAGGTAGGAGGTAGAGGGTCAAAATGTACCACAAAAAAATTCCTCGTTGAATTCTGCCATAGAATTCTGAGAACAGAAATTATATTTAAAGCCGTTTCATACATAACATTTTTGATAAACAATGCGCACCTTTGCCCACAAAAAAAATTCAGACACGCTATCAAAGTACTATCTTTGACATTTGGATTCTAAAGATGTTCTCTCTGATAACTATTAGCGTGCTGAGTAGCATTTTTGAAAAAATAGTTGGACTAAGTAATTACACACGCCCACTGCAACCATCTTGTCTCTATAACTAAACTTCGAAAATAGAAAAATAAATTGAATAAATGAAAAAAACATGAAAAAGCAACATTCAATAATATCTACGTTTGGCTTTATTTTGCTAACACTGGATGAAAAAAATACAGATCAACATCAACTTGTCAATGTGGTTGGTCCAACAAAATTGATTGGATGCGGCAAAGCGCATGCGCGAAAGCCACAATACCGCAGAAGCCAAGAAAAAAGCTGATTGCAGCTCAACTGAAAAATGCAAAGGTGGCTGATGATGGGGTCGACCCACGCAAATTACGCTGAGCGTCTAACATTGAAATTACTTCATTTAGCGGATATGGGAGCGTTGCCGCTTTTCGCCTCTCTTCGACACTACGACCATTTGCCTTTTCGGTGATTAATATAACGGTTAGTGTGTGTTGTGGGCATTTGGCGTGCGATGCCACAGTTTCGAGTTTCAACATTTATTGACAGCTATAAAATGCGCCAAAAAATGCCATTGCCCACTGAAATACGTACAACACAAGCTGGCCGGCGCGCATGTAAATATGTTTCATTTTGTATTGAATTACAGTCGGACGAACGCAATTGTTGCAAACACAAATAATATCGTGTGTGTTTGCTTACTCTGCAATTAACGATTGATTATGTAAATTATATTAGCTGTGCTGCAGTTGCCTTACTTTGTAGAGTGGAAATGGTGCAACGAACGGTTCAGTGGGCCTGGTCAAACGTTAGCTGGACTTGACCGGCCTTTGGTGTGGTCACTGCACTATTTATAAAGCAGATGTAGTGCATTGCAAAGAAAAATTTGGAGAATTTTTCGACTGTTTTTTGTCTTTTGAACACCGACTTTATTTGCCCCCACGCATAAATTGACAATGGTATGTATTTGGGCCACGGCACGTCCACTAACTTTTATTTCAGAGCATATAGAAATGAAGAACAAAAAAAAATGCTATTTGTAAAGTGGTCAAACAAATTCATTCGATGTCAAATTGATGTTAACACTTGAAAATGCAGCTACATTAACGATGAGTGGGAGTGGGACGCTTATGTGTCGGCCTATTTGTTGCATGTTGCAATAAATACGATATGCGTTTGTATGTATAGGTATAGCGGTAAGCCACAGCTGTCAAATTTGGCGGGAATACTTATTTAGTCCTGTCACTTAATCATGAAATACCACACTATTTAACAAAGCATTGAAACCGTTAAAAATTATTATCAAAATCAGTGATCAGTGCGCCAAACGTTGTGCCCCACGTTTTTGATACTTTGGAGAATTTTATTTGATTTATTAAAAAAAAAATATTTTATATCGATTTCACACGCATTTAAAGTCTGTGCCAGAAGAAAAGAACTGGTATTTTTCTTGTAACTTCAAAATATATTTCGTTCTGCTTTTTCCTGCGTAATAGTCCCACTCAAGGCCTACGACGTCAGTGCTAACTCAGGTTAGTGTCGTTCGTAACTTTCCCGTAAACGCACCTAAACAAAAATGAGTGAGAAGTATACGAAGCGTTTCGAAGCGGTATTTTTATGTTTCCATTCGAAAGGGCCGAAATTATCTTATGTCGCGGCTTCAAAAGTAATTAAAAAATCAAAAAAAATTGTTGTGATGTGGAATCAGGGGTATAAGGTATACAAAAGTGTTGATGACTTTTCCGAGCGCGGCTTGAAGTGAGTGGCGACAAAAAAGAAGGATATCCAACTTTTTAAGCCGGACCCTTCTTTGCGACTATGGCAAGCACGTTAAGTTCTTGCTAAAACGGGAATAGATGTGAGTATCAACACTCTCGAATGTCGACTGAAGGAGGCGAACATATCCTACAGCCCCATATCATCAAAACCACTGCTCTCAGAAAAACACATTGCGAAACAACAAAACAGGAAAATGGCGTGACAGTATTGGACTGGCCTTCCTAGTTTCCAGACGCCAACCCCATTGTAAATGTGTGGGGAATTATGAAAACGCATACTGTTGAAAAGATAGTCCACAATTTAAAGCAACTTGTGCGTCAAGTTCGCAAAATCTAGCTTTTTTGCATGTGTGCCGTTTGTCCAATGACCCGTAACTGCATTGGTTTGGAGATTGAATGGCGTGGAGCCCCCAGAACTTTCTACATCCTGCGGCTATTGTACTGTGACCAAAGGAAATGGAGGAAACTGGAAAAGGAGCTCCATTTGCTTTGCGCTTTTCTAAGAAATAAGTTGTGCAATCCTCCTTTCACAGCCAGGCGGAAGCCGAAGATCGTATAGGATGCCTCTGAGACCAATTCAGTCGACACCTTCCTGGCAAGCTAGTCAACAATTTCATTTTCGTCTAAGTTTGTATGCTTTGCAACCAGATTAAAGAAATGTTACTGCACATCCAAGAGATTTGATATCCTTCTTACAGGAGTGGGTCAGTTTAGATCTGATGGCGTCATCAGTGCCCTGACCGCAGCTTGACTATCGGAAAAAATGTTGATATCTTCCTTGCTCGCGCATTCCCTAAGCATGCATGCTTGTAGAAAGACTTCTGCCCGAAAAACACTGGGAGTTTTCAACATTTTTAAGAAAATAGATAAATTGTTTGATTTAGAGGAAATCCCTGCTCCGACTACCGATTCCATCTGGGAGTCGTCAGTGAAGACAGATGTACCAGCTTCGGTACAGACTTTAACTTTCGATTCAATTCTGCCTACTTGGAAAGATTACTCCGATACGACTTTAGTTTGTAGTGTAATAGGAGTACCTGATACAGGGTGTCCGGTGGCAGAATTAGATCTTAAATTTAAGGTTTTCAGTAATTGCCGAGGCTATGAGCGGAGAGGAGGCCTCGTCACCTTTGTTATTCGTGCGGGCTATTTAGTCATGATATCGCAGTGGGCGATTCGTGTGCAACTGCCTGGCGTGGATTTTGTTCACTTTATAATATTCGATTTTTACGTGATGTCCCAAGTGAAGATTTGATTCGTTCATGATTGCGAAGGTTCCGGACAACAAGTTCGGTATCAAACAGTCCACGGCCGGGGCACAGTTGGACATCGGAAACAACTGAAAATATTTAACTCGTCGCTACAAGTCCGCATGATAATTCGCCTCAGTCCGTAAGCGACTCGGTGACATATCGGCCGCCCGATCTCTTACATCTCAAAAGTAAAGTCTATATCACTTCGCCAGCGAGTGAAACGCTGCACGGAGGCCAGATTCCAACATTTAGTGGAACTAATTTTTAAAGCTGGATTGGAACCCACGAGAGAACAGAGGTCGCGGACAACCAAAGAATATTTTGAGAAGGTCGATGTTGCCCGAGCTAGCAGAGATCCTAAGCATCCGAGCGCAGTGAACAAGAAACTATTTATTTTTAATAAAACCCGCACTTGTCTTCTTTGTAATAGTTATTGACAAACTTCTCTCATTAGTTATTATTTTTTACCTTAATTACCAGAAATAAAAGAGATCAGCATAGACGGGGTTGCTATTGATTTGGTCAGCAAAGTTAAATATCTCGGCCTTGTCCTGGATGTCAAGCTTAACTGGAAAAGACATGCTGACGCAGTCTTGTCAAAGGCAACAAAGGCTCTCATGATCTGCAAGCGTCTAGCGGGAAAATCTTGGGGCTGTAATCCAAGAAACCTAAGTTGGATGTACATCATGATAAAAATAAAAATACCAATAGGGACATATGGAGCGGTCGCAGAGTCACTCTCTCGACAGTGCGGGCACCGCTAACTAAGCTTCAGCTCTTTGCATGCGTGTGCATCACGGGAGCGATGCGGGCCTGCCCCACAGCTGCGATGAAGGTGATGCTCCCATATAGTCATTCAGCAATCAGCCAAGTGTACCCTGTGTACCAAGTGTACCCTGCCGAATATTACCGGGGAAGGTTTCACTCACCCAGCTACCCAGAGATGATATCACAAAGATGATAAAATCCGAAAAGAAGTTCAGAATTAAACTGAACAATAAGTTGAACTGGAGTAGTCTTGCATTTGAAAAGAAACTCCAGGAGTGTATCCTACACTTTTACACAGAGGGCTCGAAGACGCCAAAAGGCATAGGGCTCCAAGTTACGGCCCCAGAACTAAACGATCTGTGCCGATGGGCAGTTTTCCAAGCGGAAACGTATGCCAGAGATAAACTTAGGCAGTAATGTCCGGAATGAGCGAATCGCCACTCTGATCGTCCGGTGAGATCAAATTCTCACTGGTTGTTAAGAGTATCGAAAAACTTAATCTACTAGGAATGCACAATTGCATCCGGCTAATTTGGGTCCCACGACACAGGGTTATAACTGGGTATAAGTATATAAGTAACTCACGCAATGGCTAGAGAGGCTGTGGCCTCGCCTTTAATAGGACCGAGCCTTTCCTTGTCATGAGGGAACACACCATCAACGAGAAGTTTAGGAGGGAAGAGCTAGTGCTAAGGGAGGTTTGCTGGGGCTACGCCAGGCGAAATCTTTACTGGGAGGGTACAACCAAAAGAGGTTTAAAAAACTCATAACCCTTCCAAGGATAAGCTGAGAATGCTTACGGGCAACCTCATAGGCCATCGTAAACTGCGTAGTCATCTACACATGATCGGGATTTGGTCTTGGACTCTTGCCGTTGCTGTGACCAATCTCAGGAGACTTCAATGCACTTTTTCCTGGAATGCAGCGTTACAGCGCGGAGAAGTATGAGACATCTTGGCCCATTGCAGCCAAAAGAAACGCACATACGCTCAATCATACGCTCGAGATTCACATCTCCTGTGCCGAACGCCCGCGCACTTCAACAACAGACGAAAAAATTGATGAAGTGAAGAAAATGGTATTGGCCAATTCGAATCACCGCTAGAGAAGTTGCTGAGGACCGAGGACCTAGACATATCGATTGGATCGTGCCATTCAGTTTTTTTCAATGATAGCAGCATCGCATGAACATTGCTAATGATATGTTGGACTCTGTCCGAGACTACCCAAATTTGCTCCAGGGAGTCATAACTGGTGACGAATCGTAGCTTTATGGTTATGACGTGGGAGCCAAAGCTTAATCATCTCAATGGAAGCTGCCGAACGAACCGGGACCGAAAAAGCGTGCGAATGTAAAAGTTTTGCTTGCCGTATCAATTGCAGGGGCGTTGTGCATCATGAGTTCTTGCCACAGGGTAAAACGGTCAATAAGAAATATGACCTGCAAGTTATACGCAATTTGCGTGAAGCAATCCGCCAGAAACGCTCGGATTTGTGGAAGAACAAAAACTGGCTCTTGCATCACGATAACGCCCCTGCCCACACATCGTTGCTTGTGCGCGACTTTTTGGCCAAAAACAACACACTAATGATGCCACAGCCACCGTATTCCCCAGATCTGGCCCCCTTTGACTTTTTCTTGTTCCCGAAACTGAAGAGGCCCATGAAAGGACGACGCTACGCTACGATTGACGAGATAAAGACGGCATCGAAGGAGCAGGTGAACAAAAAAAAAATGATTTTTTTAAGTGCTTCGAAGATTGGAAAAAACGTTGGCACAAGTGCATAATATCTCTTGGGGACTAAATACTTTGAAGGGGACAAAATAGATATTAATGAATAAATAAATAGAAACACAAAGTTCGCGATACTTTTTGAACACACCTCGTATAGTAATTAAGCAAAAAATTGAGCCACAGTGCAGCACTGCAATTCTACTCGCATGTGTTTGCTTACACATACGCGCATGCATGCATGAGCAACAATGTTACTTCGAGTGCGTTCTATTGGCCATTGCTAACGCCCGATTTATTTCACTCGATGGACATTTATTAATGGCTACAAACACACGTGACATATACGCATGCGCAGACTTGTGTGCGATCAATAATATAGAAAATATTACGGCCAGTCGTTAAGCTACGATCAGCTTACAGCGCTCTCGAGCAAAAGGTTTTGTAAAAGTGCTGAATTGAATTTTCAAAGTTACGAGCACGCAAAGAAAATAAGTGTCAAAGCTGCAGTTGAAGGTAAAATTAAACCGAACTGAAGTGAACTGAAATGAAGTGAGTTAAATAGCACGAAGCAGGTAAGCAAGCATGTTGCCACATTTTATGTTTCACAATTTTGACAGCAACAAACGCCGAACATGTTGTTGCTTTTAAAGTCGGATTTTCTGTTGTCGTATGACGTTTTTTGTTTTTTTTTTGCTTTTGCTTTGTATTCTTAATTGTTTAAGAATTTCACTATGACACTTTTTCCATTCAAATAAGCTGAAATAACTGAGGTGATTGGGCTATGCAGTCGATTTTTTATATTCACAGATATGCATGCATGCACTAGACTGCTTTGTATGTACAAACAGGTATGTACGTGCGCGTGTATCAGGTCTCATTTGTTGCTAGCCGCTGTGAACATGCCGCTGCTGTTGTTATGTGGGAGTGATAAATTATGTTGTTGACATTTTGCGGCCACTTTCAGGCTAACAAGCGACCGGGCGTCAGTTACATATTCCATATGCTGTTCAGTTTGATTGCGCGTAGAAATTATTTGGAATTCAAAATTCTCGTTAACTTTTTCCAATTGAAAAGAATGCTTAGTTGTTTTTGCATATCACTCTTTAACTTTTCTTAAAATCATTTTTAGTTATAAAATTATTGAATAAAAACAATCGAATTCGAACTTTCAACAAAAGTCACTACATTAAATTTTATGCCCCATAAAACGAACTTGCGTAGGTTCACTTACATTCATGATTTTCTCTGGCTCTAATTGTTTCCTTTGCACAGCCTTCTTGCCTTTTCTTTTCATAAAAATTCAAGAACTTTCTCTTTTCAACAATAAATTTTTTATAAATTAACAACTGCTTATCTTTAAATTTAACGAGCCCACAATTGAAAATGCATACAAATATACATACATACACACATACATCTACATATTCCAAAAAAACGTCATCAGAATGCCGTTCATTAGCTCAGATAATCATTTATTAATGAGGCGCGTGAGGAAAAAATTCAAACTTTAACCAAATCACCAAACACACAGCTGGGTGTTCTAAGCTCTCTAACATAAATTATTTATCGTTAAAATGTAAATGAAGTGTTAACGGATTAGAAATTGGTGGCGCTTTAATAGAAATTTTCAACTTATTAAAATCAGTGGATGGTAAAGGGTTTTCCAATAACAGGTGTTATTTTGAATAGCCCGCTATTTCGGTAGATGCCACTTTTGAAGCTGTCATTTTTTGATACTTGACAAGTAGAAACTACGCCATTAATAAAAATGGAACGAAATTCACTATAAAAATGTTGAAAATTTGGCAGAGACGGTTCGTAAAACTCGAACATTTTTTGGTCATCGTGAAGCACCTTCTCGGTCCGCAATACAGAAATTAGGGGAAAAATTCGAGCTGTTGAGACAAGTTAGTAATGTGAAGTGGAAAAACCCGTGTACGTCGTTCAAGAACAGCCGAAAATATTGCTGTTGAAGAAAATCCAGATTTCTCCATTCCTCGTCGGTCTTTGCAATTAGGCATTCCACAAACGTCATCCCAACGTATTTTGTATAAATATTTGGGTCTTAAGGCTTATAAAGTCCAGTTAACACAAAAACTCAAGCCGGCGGATCATTAACAACGTCGTGTCTTTGCTGATTGGGTCGTTGAAATGCATGAAAATGATCCGGAATTCCATCGAAAAATCATCTTGAGTGATGAGGCCCATTTCAACTACGGTGGCTTCGTCAACAAGCAAAATTGTCGGATCTGGGGCTCCAAGAGTTATTGTTGAAAAGCCTCTGTATCCTCAACGTGTGACTGTTTGGTACGGTTTATTTATGGTCCGGCGGAGTCATTGCAACGAAAGCATTGATCTTAACACCACTTATTGGAAAACCCTTTATATAGAATTTATGTGATAAAAAATTAAAAGGGTAGGAGATGAATTTCGAATGCGTAGGATATACAAGAAGGAAGGAATGATCAAATTCCGATTAGAAAGCTCTATTTTTTTTTGCTCGATTGAAACGAATAGACCTTTTGCAGTAGAGTGGTTGAACAAGTGAATTTATTTATTTTTATTTATTAATATCTAACCCAACAACCTATGGCTATCATTCAGCATTGGATATGAGTGAGATAAAAATATATTTAAATTTTACAACTAAGACTTCTTTCCTTCGAATATGAGAGAGTACGCGTACATTTAGCATATGAGAGAGAGAAAGAAGTGAAATAGTAAAGAAGAAAATGTTAAGGTAATAGGGAAAAAGACAAGCGCCAAAGCGTAAAGAAAATATTAAAACAAAATATCTGAAGGTGCAAGTATGTGATTTTTCACACTAATGTAAATTTAAAAAAATAGTTTTATATGAAAATTTTTATTTTGAAAAATTTACTACAGGATGGCGCACGCCTAAGGGGATAGACCATATTTTCACTGATTTTCATTAAAATTATTTAAAATGAAGAAGTCAATATATTTTTTTCAAAATTGGCATACAGTTTATTTATACATTAAAGTAATATAATTTTTTTTTTTTTTTTTAATCATTTAAATGTTCACTCAATTCTTCCAGGAAGGTCGCAGCGGGGCTTCTCAATCGACGGGCATTGTAGTGCCGGCGTCAGTGACCTGAATACAAAAGGCAAACATTTTTCTGTTTATTAATGTCATAATTTTTTTATGAATTAAAACCAAATGGGGAAAAAAGTTCGCGGAATAAAATGATTTTGGGGCGAATTTTCCTACTATTTTTGCTTCGAAAAAATTATTTTTTCGAAAACTTGTATTCACATAGAAAGCAATATCATAAAAAAGATGTGTGCAAAATTTCAAGGAGATCGGTCAATAACTTTTCGAGTGTACGCCAAATCGAAAAATATAATATAGTTTTGAGAAAAACGCGTCTAAAGTTTGAATACAACTAACTGTACCTCTCCCAGCGCTCGAACGCAAAGAATAGAGTCGTCACGGTGACGATCTATAACATAAGAAATACTTAAATTTACGTTCTAAATTTGTTTGTGACATATTCTCAAAGGATTATATTAACATTTTATGAAAATAAAAGTTTTTCGAAATTTTACAGTCCCCTTAATCATCCAATTTTGTTTCTGAATAACTATCTTACTAAATGCAATAAAAAAATGATTTTGTGTGCTGAAAATCTTTATTTTGACCTTCACGCGAGTTAAAAAACAGAATTTTAACAGCGGGTAGTTTAATACATATCAAGAATTTATTCAACTGTATCAACTTGAGAACTAAACTCTGAATATGAAAACTAAAATGTTATTTGCTACGAAATATTATTGTTATTATTATTATTATTTATTAAAATGTAATTAAAATTATAGATTAATCTAATATGAAAGCTCCAGCTACCAGGGCTATCGGCTATAACATTCTCCTTTTTTCCCGTTTGAGAGTATCACGCCACCTAATAGCACAGCTCCATACAGCTACCAACAAAACTATAAACAATAATACTAATTTGCTGTTAACCAGAATGTTTAACAACAGAATGTTAATGAACATTCCCCAATATATTGCACATATTTGAATTGTATGAGTACTGATTTAACAAAACATTGTAACTAACATTTGCTAACCACCATCACTATCTCATTTGCTTTGATATTAACTTTGCTCTTTCGACATACTTACTTAATATACATATGTATACATATAAATATATGATACATAACTCGCGCTCCATTACTTATCGTTTTGTATGCTGCAGCTGTCTAGTTCACAAATGTTAAATATCTACATACGACGCCATTAGCTGAATTTATACATATATCTTCCGATAAGGTGATTAATTTTGCGCCCTGTAGAGGTTATATCTAATAAAGGTCCCGGAAAAAAATGCTTAAAATTCATTATTTATTGTGGAAGTAGGGAATAGCACTGGCATTTTATTTCAGAAAATAGACATATGTAGATCTGATCTTCGAAATCATCTTTGTTAAAACTCGTTGTAAGCGAACTGGATAAATGCTGATACTATTACTTTTGGTAGTACAGAGGAATTTTTGTAAACCAAATTTTCAAGTTCAAGTTCAATTTCAGTTTTATTTCAGTCTATTATATGAAAATCGTAGGGACTAGATTACGAAAATTATTTATTTATTAAGAAAATATAGAAATATGTACAGGGGCCGCCATCTATCGTTACGTATTTGAACTAGGTATTATTTGAAGAATGGTAACACTTAGCTGTCATCTGATTTGACAGAAAATTAGTTTTATTCTTCCGCTGAACGAAAATGGTTGTGTATACGCTCAAAGAACGCTGGGAAATATTGCGACATTACTTTGAAAATCATGGTAATGTTGCAGAATGTGTACGAAAATTACGTACGGCAATGGGAAGAAGAAAAGCACCGAATGAAGCGTATGTGCGTTACTTTGCGAAAAAAGTAAGAGAGCTGCGATTTGACGCCGTTGGATTATTATCTTTGGGGTGCCGTCAAAGACCAGTGATATGCCAACAAACTAGCAACAATTGATGCACTGAAGACCAACATACGCGATGTCATAGCTGAAATACGGCCGCATACAATCGAAAATGTGTTGAAAAATTGGACCGATCGTATGGGATGGTGCATGACTAGCCGAACCAGCCATATGAATGAAGTTGTGTTCCATCATTAACCGGAAGGATTGAACTTCAAAATAAATAAAAACAGTTTGGAAAAACATTGAGTAGTTTCTTTTTTATAGCATTTTTAATTCCGTAAAGTTATATGGCGGACCCTTTATGTATATACATGGTTTCTTACATAGTTTTACATAATTAATATTTGTTTAAAAAATGCAGTAAAATTAAATTTTAAATATGGCTTATAAATATAACGAAAAATTAAAAGCCGAAGAGATTGGAGCTTGTTAAAGTTCTCACAAACTTCTAGGATTATAAACAACAAGCGGCAATTCTTATTCACTGCTTCTAACTCGTACCAAGAAGAACATAGTATTACTCTGCAGAAAGAGAACTAAAGTGGCCGTTACCTCTGTTATGTTATAACACTCATAGCAAAAACAAAGCAGAGTAAGAATAAGTATGCTTACGTCTGCTATGTAAAGATTTTATATCTATTAAAGCCAATCTCATGAATCATACAAAGGGATGAGATGAGTAAAATTTAACGATCTGAGAACAAAGCATTGTTTTCAAATGAAGGCCGCATATTGGACCGTGTGAGCGATGTAAGTGGTAACTTTAAAGTGCAAAGTGGATCAATAAAGTTTGGCCCAAAATGCTGAATGAAGGCAAGTGAAGAATAATGCTTAGCAATCATGTAATTTAAAAGCTTGAGAAATAGGAATTTCGAGTGAAAGTTAACACCTAGTTCAGGAATTTCGTGCATACTTGTAAGACGCAAGTAATTGGGGTATTTATTGACGCTAAATTTTCATTCTCAAGTCATATCAATAATATTACCTGAAAATCGTACTTGATCTTGAGCTTTGTTAGACGTAATAGTGCAAACTTCTCAGACCTTTACTCGATGAAATTACTGTTAATCACGTTTGTACAGTCCAGGTGGGAATTAGCTTCATTTAATTGGAGACCTTATCACTAATTTTCTAACACAGGAACAAAACGGGTGCAAAAGATGTTTTTTAAATTTGCCCTAAGATCTTTACATTTTTCTGCCCCATTTCCTTCTTATAGCTCGCGCTTGTTATTAATTAAATTAATTGGATTAAAGAAGGGGGATTCTGTCGCTTTCTTTTGTAATTCATTTAATGCAAGATTTCTTTTGCAATGCATTAACATTCTTATTCCTGCGAGAGGATATTCAAAACGAATTTCGAGTCAAATGAATTGCTCGGATTCTTCGCAAATTTAATGAGTTTAATGAATTCCATATCGATAGATTTTACAATTACTAAATTTCAATTCTCTAATTCGCTAATATAATTCTTATTGTTTTGATGAAATTGTACTTTAGTTTTAGCTCGTTTTATTTGTTATTTTATTATTATTTTATTTTTAAGAACTTTTGTGTTTTTTGACTAAAATTAAACAAATAAACAAAATTAAATAAATGTAGACATGGCGTGTTCAGATTACATATCGCGTCAGAATTTTGGTTAATTCACGAAATTTTCAATCAAATCGCGTTCATTCCTCCCTTCCTCTTCTGCCAAAGCAAAAATAAAAAATATAAAAAAAATAATTTGAAATATCTATCAAGCGTATTTAATCCAAAAGAAAATCATTATTGAAAATATATTAAAAAGTCGTATTTTATTTTTAATTGTCTAGCTGTCATAACTTATTTCCACTGACTTTTTGAATCCACTTTAAACCTACTCGCGCCAATAAAATTTGCTTTACGATTTGCGGCGGGCGTGCGCTTGATTAGTTGTATTTCTCGCTACGCAGATTTACATAACAGTGTTCACACATTACATACATATTATACATACATACATACATATATACATACACCCTCATACGTACATTGGTCTCTGAGATATCGTGAGTGCTAAAGTGCAATGCGTTGTACGCTACTTCGCCGCTTTAAACTACCGTTCTATATCTGTTAGCTAAGCGCTTGGGATAAAGCGTGCGCTCCACTTCTGTCAAGTGTTAAATAGACGCGGTTTGATTTGTAGCAGCACCACCCAGGATTCGGTCATTGCATAGAAACGTACTCACACTCAATCGGTCGCACATAAAAGGTTAATAAGTACCTAGATTTGTGCAACATCCACAAGCATATAAATAAATTCATTCATATGTGGATTATTACAGCATATATACATGCAAGGTGGGGCAAAATTAATCACCCTTTCAGAAGACTTATAATTTTTGCAACTGACACGCAATTGAGGGCGAGAAGGTCAAAATACAGACCTCCATTTTACAAAATAATTTTTCCTGTTTCGTGAAAAAGTTACTTAAGGCCGGCGGGCCAATTAAAAGGTCAAAAAAATCGATTTTTTTTTTCCTGAAATCAATAGCTTAGATATTCAAGAACATGAGACACAAATTTTCAGAGTTAAATTCCAAGTATTTGCAGAGCTACAGAGCCGAGCGTAGTGCGGCGTCGAGCAACCGTCCGCTTATTGTTGTAGTTTGAAGCGCGTTTTCTCGGCTTTTCATTTTCACGATTTTACCTAATTTATGTACACGATTGCAAAAAAACTAAACGAGCTATCCATTTCATTCAAAATGCGTTATCTTCAGTATTGTTTTCTCTTCTATGTGAACTAAAAAAAACATCCAAAAACTTTTTTTAAGCGACTTTTTTACCCAGTTGAAGAGTTTTTTTTTCCTTGAAAAACCACTTTTTTTTTCTACCTTCCCCAAAAATTCGAATTTTACGTGTTTCTCCCAATTTTCTTAGTTCACATCAAAGACAATTACATCACAATTAATAATCTTTTTTTTTTTGTTTTCAGATGAAAATTGCAAGTTGTATCTTGTACAGAAGTTGGATACTTCAGTGGCAAGGCGCTCTGGGAATCTATTGATAACTCGGCTTACAATATATTGTTGGAGATTGTACAAATTTTTTTTTTAGTTCAAATATATATTAAACTATCCCTAAAACTTCATTTGGCTAATTGTTTTTTTTCTCATCCTACAACGCTTCGCGAAAACTACTGAATTTAGGGCATCTAATTGGCCCGCCGGCCTTAAAAACAAAATTGGTTGACTACTTTTGCGCCACCTTGTACATAATTAGGAGAATAGATAATGGAGTGCTGATGCGGAAAGGAGTTTGACGTTGTAATTCAGACTTGCTGGCTGAATAGGCTAAGCCATCAACTCACAAAAAGTGAGTTGTGATTGAATGTTAGTAGTAAAGTAGCCGGAATATCGAAGATTATCAAGACGCACGCCCATAAATAGGATGAAAAGCTCAGACAAATACCCATTAATCTTTTATTACTTTTGAGATTTAGAAATGGAATACCCAGGAGGCGAAGATCAACATTTTCGACCCTACTCTTTTTTGCTTTTCATCGAGGTGAAAAAACTTCCGAAGCAGCCAGGGACATTTGCGACTGCGACGTGTATGGAGAAGGTGTCATAGGTGAGTTTACAGCATGCAAATGGTTTGGAAAATTTGAAAATGGCGACTTTGACGTCGATGACACGTCCCACAGAGAAAGGTCTTCTGAACTCTTCATCCAAAGAAGATCATGATATGTGTTCGGTGGGACTGGGAGGGCATGGATCACTAAGAAATGCCCGAAAAGAATGCCACGGTCCACAAGTAGCTCTACATTGCCCAGCTACACCGCGTGAATGAAAAGCCCTGCTGAAAAGCTCTCACCGACATGGTCAAACTATACTCCTTCACGACAACGCCAATCCCCATGTTGCACAAGTCGTCAAAGCCGCACAAGAAGAGTTCGAATGGGAGGTACGTCAGTATCCGCCGAATTCTCTGATTACCATATTTTCCGCTCCCTGTCGAACCACATGAAGAGCGTTACCTTCGATAACAAAGGAAGCCTTAAAATTATCTCAACAACTTCTTTGATACCAGGCCAGGCGATTTTTGGCGGAATGGCATCAACAAATTGGCCGATAGGTGTGAAGAGATTGCAAACAGCAAAGGCGAATATATAATTGATAAACTTATTGGTATAATTATTGTTTTTTTGCTTAAATAAAAGTCTTCGCTAAAAACGCTACGAACTTATTCCCCAACCCAATAAATTGGCTTTAACACAAAAAGTGTGCATACAATTACAGCTTACGAAATTTGAGTTCATTTACTGTTCGCAAATTGATATAGCACCAATTCTGAGGAGTCGTTGTTTTTCATTTAGGCCTCTTTGTCGTTCCATTTATCTCACACACTTTTGTACACTACTCACTGTCAGACCCTTCTTAAACCTACTTTTCATCTACCCAACTACAACATAATACTTGTCATTTGATATTACTCTGTTATCACAGCCTTTCCTTTCACGCTGTTTGCTTTCTTAAGTCTTTCTTTATGAAGATTACATGTGCATACGTGTATGAAATATGCAACTACGAGGTATGCTCAGAAAGTAACTATTTTTTTTATGTATCCGCAAATACTTATTTACTCATCAATTTCTAGTTTGTCATCTGCAAAGCAATCGCTCTCAGATATAATACACTTGCGCTCTCTCTCTATTACTGAACCCACCTCTGGAGAAAAAGTGCTGACGATACGGACTTTATCGCCACAATAGAGGAAAATCTCTCTCTTTTCAAAGGTATTTTCCGATTTTGGAAACAAGAAAAAGCCCAAAGGATCCAAGTCCGGTAAGCACCGGTGAGTGCTTGAGGCATGATTTTTAACGAAAAACTTCAGATTTTTTTACGAATATTTTCCGAAAACAGAAAATTGCCGAATACAATAAAACCTGTCAATCCTTTATATCTGTCAAAAACAAACTAAACATCCATGTATGTTTAAGCCCTAGAGAACTTAGAATGATAATACAAAACAGAAATTTTTTTGGGTTGAATTTTTTTTTATTTTTATTACAGTCTGGTAGCTGATTTTATGGCATTTATTTTTTGAATAAGATATTTGGCATATGAACGTAGCGGCTACGATTTACGTGGTCGATTCAGTGCGTCCAATTTCTAACTACTTTTTCAAATCGATTCTTAAGCGTGCCGTGTTCGCGATGTTTAGGTGGCTAATTTTTGAAAAAAAAAAAAAAATAAAATAAAAAATCAGTCAGCATGGCTCGATAGCTTTTGCCATTCACCGTAACGATAGCTTCTTCTTAACTTGGAAATAAATAAGGGCCGATGATGCCGCAAGAGCTTATAAACTTCGCGAATAGATTTGGGTTTTTCAAAGCAAATTACTATAATTTGGAGGAGTTTTTCTAGCATTCAACGCTTCTTGATGACTTTCCGAACCTTATTGAACAGAAATGGCAACACAGTTTGTCATTCTCAGCTCTCAAATGATAGTTATCAATATTGATAGTTATCATGCAGCGAAAAAAAAAATCTTAGCTGAAACTGTAACAGAATAAAAAAAAATCGTATATCGAGCGTACGTTGCGCGCAAAATTTTAAATGTCACCTTACTTTTTGAGCATACCTCGTAGGTATGCACTCTTACTATATATTATATATAAGTATATTTATCTTCTTTTGTCCCGTAATGTTAATTGTGATAAATAATACAGTAATGCGTACATGCATAGAAATAACAGGAGTTGCATAATATTTTATGCAGACGCAAATGAAAAAATTTTTTGTTATTGTATATTTATGTATGCCTCATGTTACATCATAAGTCACCCTGCTAGCAGGCCTTTTTGTATACACCTACATATTTACCCATCACCTGCGTCACCATAAAATATGTTATATATACGACAAGTATTTTAATGCAACAGAGTAAGTTGGAGTAGTCCAGAAAGTAGTCCGTAAACTACTTACCATACAAGCGCAAAATTGCGACGACTTTTTATGTGTGCTTTTTTTTTTTTTGTTTTGTCGGGACAACTAGCAAGTGCAGCACTCAGACATTAATTAGGTCCATTGGACTACAAATGGATTCCCTTTAAATTTACCCAAACTCCGAAGAAATCTGAGTAGATCTTGTGGTGCCAAAGAGCCAAGGTGGTCTCTTCTTAACACATCAGTGCCAAAGACCTCTAACCTGATTGAGACGCACAGGAAGTGGTCCGCCGTCTCATCCTCATCTTCACAAGCTGGGCAGAGTACACTGTCTGAGATGCCCACCCTTTCCATGTGTGCTTACGATTAGATTCGATTGTGTGACTCAGTACAGACCACTGTCGACTTTGGGAATGCTTCCAAGAATATATTGACCTATGTTTTCATAAAATCAGAATTAATCAGAATTGGGCATTCATTCGCTACTCACAGCCAGAGCTGAACGCATTCTTATTAAAAAGTTAGGACGAGTTTGAAATTTGTCATTTACACTATCACGAGTTGCATGCCCAATATTACCTTCTAAGCAAAATTGCGCAAGAAGGAGAGAAGGTATTTTAGTAATATCTCAATTTGTTTAGCAAAAAATCTGGCTGGTGACCAGTTCATGTCCAAAAACAAAATTTTTCTTTCAAGTGGTACAAAAAAAGAAGGCAGAAAATAAAGCGCGCCCGATCATCGATATAAACAGATCAACAACACCTGGCAGAAACACACTCGGGGGTTTGCCATTGCCTTCTGAGGGGCAACGACTATTAAAAAAATCGTGTTCTATCATTTTGGTGTTTCGTGCACGGAGATTCGAACCTGCGCACTTCTGAATGGTAGCCACGCATCAAACTATTCAGCAGCCGCTCTGATCACACACCACTTAGTTATTGTAAAGTAGTCAGTGCCAAGAAAATGCTGCGTGGTCGGTAGAATATTAGCATCGCACAAAAAAGTGTCGAAGTCTTGATAATAAAAAGCTATAAATTGAAGTCTCACATGCGGATTAATTGACAAACAATGCACTGCCCGAACTCTATGTTATATGGATGCTAAAATCGGGCAGCCCTACGCGACGTGTTGCGCAATTTTGGCACAGTTGCCCAGCCAATCGATTAGATTGAGATGACATTTATTTGCAACCGCTACAGACTCATACCGACAGGCTGCTTTCTGAGCCAGTTTATTCACTTTCTAGATAGTTTTAAGCCTGCGATGCAGCGTTTATCATCTGATGCACCACGCAACTTCATTTCACATCTCCTCATTAGTCTGGATTTAGTGGAAGGATATGATATTAGTAAGAGCCTTTTCGGGGTGTTAGAATACATTATTATTAAGACATTGCACGCTTTGCAAAATCCTAATACTACCGGTTGGAAAATGTTAGTGTGTTTTCTCATTTCTATTGCTTGAAAGACCGATTATTAATTTTTCAGAACCTTTACCATCGTGCCCCTCTCGGTGTTTTGTAATTGACTTAAAAACATTTGATAGCCGAAGATCCGTTCTTTCGTTTCGTTCATTTATTATCAGTATCATTACTGGCACTATTGATTGTCCTTCCCTTCAGAGCAAAATTCAGTTTAAAGTTCCTTAAATTAAGCCGATGCTTTCCATTTCAATTCAACCGGGCTATTCGGGTCATGTTCTTCGATTTCGATGTAACTTAAATATGTTGCTCTCAGGTCAAAATAATGAGACACGTATTTTTTTGTTCGCCCGAAAAAAATTTTATTCAAGAGTTATCGGCAATTTTGTTTTTCGGCTCAAACTAGATTTTTTTTAATTATATAAGAAATTTTTTTTTTTTAAATGCCCATAACTTAACCAACAATGAACCGATTTTAATAATTCTGGGTTCAAAATGATCGTAATTACTTACACGAGCGACTTCATGTAGAAACAATTGCAAAAAAGTCGTTGAAAATTTTTTATTTAGCAAAAAAATAAAAAATTGAAATTTTTTCGAAATTCTATATTTCAAAAAGTGTATTTTTTTTTTTTTGTATAACTTTTTCCAAATTAAAAGGACATCTCAAACTTCAATTAAGCTGAATGCCCAGTAGCTAAAATGAGTTGTTTTTGAGTAATGAATTTTTGAGTAGAAAACCTGTTTCGCACTTTTTGTTTTTTTGTTTTGCTAAATAAAAAATTTTCAACAACTCCCCAGCCTAATAACTATTTCAAACTCGCTGTTGAACAATTTCTGAATTTTTTTGAATTTTTTACATACTAACTGGTGTTCGTCAGTAGCTAACTATGACGCCCAGTTGCAAGCATACGACTTAGTGCATTTCACCACCTGCACTTCATTTTGAATGGTGGTTATGGCGTATGTTTGTTTCGAGGTAAAAAAGTATGTTTATAAGTAAACTAAAAAATTGAAGAGTTTTTTGTCGTTTAATTTATCATAATTAATAGTGGAGTCCCTTAATTAAAGGCATTACATATTTCGTAACAATTTTTAGTTGGAAACACAAGAAGCTTAAGAGAATTGATTGAGGTTCATTAAACTTATGCGGGTTTCCTCAAATACCAGCCGAGGTATATTTTTAGACTGCAGCTGGTTTTGTGGGCTCACTTGGGCAATGTGTAATTATGTTTGACTTAAAGTCGTTGACACTATTGTTTATTGACGTTTGTGTAATATTTTGTTTACCATCTATGTTTTTAGTTTTCAATTTCATTGTTGGTGTCAATTTTTTCTGGGCTATAAGTTACAGTTACAGCTTAAATTGTTGAGTGACAGCTTACCGCTCTGCTTTCAATAAATCTTCTATTTGTTACGATGAAGTAATTATTAGTGTGCCGTATTCGCAAGCCGATGCAAGTGGTCGAACAAAATTTTACAGTTGTATGTATGTGGGTATGTATGTACGCCTGTGTTCACAATAATAGCAGCGCAACAAATGGCAAAGCTTTGCCTATTCATTTATTATTTATAATTGCTTTTATTGCTTTATTTCTTTTCATAAAAAATATAGTTCATACTACAACAAAAACCATGTAACTTAAAGTTTCCCACTTTGAGCAAATTATCTACAATTTAAACAAATTTTCATAAAAATGTAAAACTGTTGAGCCATTTAAAGTGGCTTAAAATTCTTGTCGATTTTTGATGGTTTTTTTTGTAGACGGAATTTTGAATCTTCTTCCATAAAATGAGTGCTTCAAGTTTCTTTTACATGGAGAAAATGCAGACGACTGCCAGCAAAAAACAAAAATAGTCCAAAATAAGCGCAATTTTTGTGTGACTTTAAATTTTTACATACAATAGCGGGCGCTTTGACTATCGGCCAAGTATTCACAATACGCCAAATCTTGGAAAAGATCCATGAAAGGAGAATCGACACACACCATCTTTTCTTCGACTTCAAAGCTGCATTCGACAGTACGAAGAGGAGTTACTTGTATGCCGTGATGTCTGAATTTAGTATCCTCGCAAAACTAATACGGCTTTGCAAGATGACGTTGCTCAACACCAGCAGCGCCGTCAGAATTGGGAAGGACCTCTCCGAGCCGTTTGATA
This sequence comes from Anastrepha ludens, assembly GCF_028408465.1. Classification (NCBI taxonomy): domain Eukaryota; kingdom Metazoa; phylum Arthropoda; class Insecta; order Diptera; family Tephritidae; genus Anastrepha; species Anastrepha ludens. Next base: position 31,839,953 of record NC_071500.1, read on the forward strand.
CCAAACGAGGTTTCAGACAGGCTGACTCGCTGTCGTGTGACTTCTTTAACCTGATGTTGGAGAGCATCGTACGAGCCGTAGAACTTAAACGCTCAGGCACAGTATTTTATTAGAGCGTACAATTGATGGCGTATGCCGAGAATATTGACATCATCGGCCTTAACAACCGCGCTCTTAGTTCTGCCTTCTCCGAACTGGATAAAGAGGCAAATCGAATGGGTCTGGTGGTGAACGAGGACGAAACGAAGTACCTCCTGTCTTCAAACAAACAGTCGGCGCACTCGCATATCGGCACCCATGTCACTGTTGACAGTTATAATTTTGAGGTTGTAAAAGACTTCGTTTATTTAGGAACCAGCATTAACACCGATAACAACGTCAGCCTTGAAATACAACATAGAATCTCTCTTGCCAACAAGTGCTACTTTGGACTAAGTAGGCAAATGAGTAGTAAAGTCATCTCTCGACAAACAAAACTAACACTTACACCTAAGAGTCTCATCCTGCCCGTCCTAACGTATGGTGCATAAGTTTGGACGATGACAACATCCGATGAAGCGACGCTTGGAGTGTTTGAGCGAAAGATTCTGCGTAAGATTTTTGGACCTTTGCACGTTGGCAACGGCGAATATCGCAGGCGATGGAACGATGAGATGTATGAGCTTTTCGACGACATAGACATAGCACAAGGAATAAAGATCCAGCGGCTACGTTGGCTGGGTCATGTCGTCCGAATGGATACAAAGGCTCCAGCTCTGAAAGTATTCGATGTGGTACCAGCTGGTGGTAGCAGAGGAAGATGAAGACCTAATCTGCGTTGGTAAGATCAGGTGGAGAGGGACTTAGCTTCACTTGTGTCCAACTGGCGCCGGTTAGTACGAGGAAGAAACGACTGGCGCGCTTTGTTAAACTCGGCCAAAATCGTGTAAGCGGTTATCGCGCCAATTAAGAAGAAGAAGACGAACAATTTCGATGGAGTTTTTGGTTATTAATGATTATGTTTAGTGTCATATATCTCCTCACAACCATCTCTGAAACGTGTAAACCACTAATGAATTCTGGCACGAGATAGACAATTATCACCAAACTTTTTTCATGAACTGAAATGTTTCGGTAAACGTTTAACCGATTTTAAAACCAAATTTTATATTATCTTTTTGTTCGAAACTCATTTTTTACCGATGACACGAACATATTAACAGTTTAGATGCAATAATTTCGTGTCTACTGAACCGAATGTCACCAAGCTTTCACTTCAACTTCCAACGCACTAAGTCATTGAAGAGATGGTGCCATCAAATACACTTTTGGGACGCCAGTCTTTTAACGCACTTTAACTAGAAAAGTGATCAAAACTTCATAAATTTTCCTACCAAGTTGCACTTCTTTCTCTTCTTTCGTCAAAATGAGAATCCAAATTGTAATTGCCCAAATAATACTCGTATGCCTGTTTATTGCTAAATATTATCGCAAAGAATACATTAAAATTTAAGTTTCGTTACATGCTGTTGGAGAGCAATAGAACAGGACAGTCTGTGGATACGCATACTTATACCGACCACTGTACTTATTTTATTACCCGACCTTTTCCGGTAAACGTAAATTTTTAACTCATTTTGTAAGGCTTGTTATATCTGCGCAAATGCATATGTTTGTGTGTACACACGAATGTATCTCACACACAGCGTCATTCATGTCCGTTAACTTTAACTGTCAGCTAGTACGCCGCGGTGACGTTTAAATTTCGTGTGACAACATTATTGGCTTATGGTAATAGTTTGTTATGTTAACGGACATAAATCATATCTGACGACGACGGCGGCAATAGTATTTATGGCAGATCATTTTCGAAGTATTGACAAGCAGTAGAAATAAACAGAAAATGTAAAAAAGAAAAAAATGAATATTGAAATGTGCGGGCACGCATATTCATTAACCCCCGGATGGGAAAATATTGCGGAAAAAATTTTAAATATTCGCAACACATAAGATTACATAAAAAAAGTTCACACAAATTGAAAAGCGAAACGTGAGTGGTAAATAGAGCCAATGCAGTAACGAAAAAAACACCACCAAAAAACAAAAAAAATAAAAATAAAAAAACGAACTCAAAACAAAAAAATGTTTAACAATGTTTTTGCAACACAATTCGGCGCTATGACTATTTGTTTTGCTGATTTTTGCTTGATTGGCGCTGGCCGCCGTTTGGGAGTGAGTGAACGCGTTTGGACTTTGGTCCAACCTATCCCAATAATTTTTCAATTTATGCAGCAAGCGCGGCCAATCAGCACCGGCAAAGCAGCGGCATAGTATGAGCACCGGAATCAACAGTCATATACACACACATATGTGCTTGTACGCGTACATATACATATTTACATACATATATCTGACGGTTAACTCACTTGTGGCGGCGTTTATGATGGGGCAGCGTAGCCGGGATTGGTAACAACAGCCTGTGAGGGAATGCCAGAAATAATTTGGCATTCGAAAAAGTACTTGTAATTGTTACTGATTTTCACATCATCTGGAAGCTGTTGTAGCGTATATGTATAAATGTTTGTATGTCTGCTTGACAAGTCATCATTCGCACTGGCAGCAGCAATCAAAATAACAACAGAATAAATGCGCATTGCAGTGGGAATGGCAGCCAGGCGTTGAAGGTGAGCTGGCGCAGTCAATGACTGTTGTTGTTTGATTAAGTAAGCAAATTGCACAGCAGGCATCTCCAAATGCCTAAGTACATACATACATATATATTTCACGCACCAGCAATACCGTCTGACAACTCAATCCTTTTTTATCATTGGCAAATATTGCCATTGTTGCTGCTGCTCGATGGTGGCAACGGCTAAACAAAAGCGAAACCAAATTTGGCTAAAAATCGCAAATGCCTAAATGATTAGCAATTTATTTATATACTTTTGTATACTAGTTTATATGTATGTGTATGCAGTGATTTAGCCGACAACAATGACTGCTGACGAATTGGTTGCAACAAGAGCAAGCGGGAAAAAGGGAAACTGTCTTTAAAAGGCAGTTGAAATATCTACCTCCATTTTTTTATATGCAATGAACGCAGAAAGAAAATGGCGATGTGTGTATATATATACGAAGGTATAAAGAGTCCCCAAGTTCGTATAGAATCAAGAATGTGGGTCCCTTAGTCGGAATCCCTTGCCTTTTACACAGCTAATTATCAAAATTGATCGTCATTGATTTGGCGGTGTAGGTGGAACTGGGAGGACTCCCGTCTTTGCATGCTCTCATTAGGATATGCGTCAATCTTCGCAGATCATTTGCTGCTCAAAGTAAAAATCTATACCGAGAACCAAGCGGAAATTCGAGCTCTAGACTCGATAATGTTGGACACGGAACTAGTGAGTTAATGCCTGACTTCCCTTTAATAAATTAAAAATGAAGTTCATTGGGGAACTTGAACGCAGAAAAATTGCAGGAAACCGCTGCTCTGAAGGGCTGAGTGGACCCATAAGTTGGCTTCCTCGCGCAATGATGATTTTTGAAGATTTTTACTGGTGACTAGATTATGCAGCAACTAGCATTTTTATAAGCGCTAGAATAAACCCTTCCTGATTTTTGCTATTCCAGAATACAACTACATAAGAAACATCTAATCTTACGAATATCTAAATTATCGGCTGGCATAGGATACAATTTTGTAGAGAAGAGAATTTTCAAAGAAATTAATTACCACAATAAGGGCTTTGGTCTATGTTTCTTGCTTTGTGATAATCTTGGAGAACTTAAAATTTGTGTTAACCAACCGAGTTTTGCTCAAACAAACCTCTGAATAAGTCACTAAATATCTGGCCGATGCAAGTGAACTTGGACGGCTACTCGGCTACCCGTGGTATTTATGCATGTACGTGGTCCTCCAATCACTCTCCTGTAAAAATCACGTTGACTTAAAGACTAAGCGGACTCACTTGCTCCATGCTGCCTTTACAACAGTAAAACAGATTGGAAGTACTTCCGGACACTTGTATCCTCAGCAGTTGATCTTAAGCACCCTCTCAAGGGCATTGAAGATACAACTAAGGACTTCTCAAAAACGGGCGTAACTCTCAAGTATATACAAAACTATCTCAGTAAGCCCGACGCATCCTCTGTCTTAGACTACTCTCTTTGGAAAGCAGCAAAATAGTTCGAAATGCCAGCCTTAGATCAATCAGCCATTAGAATGGAAAATAAAAAATGGGCTAAGTCGGATTTTGAAAAAGGTCAAGCATTTGCTTGTCACATATTCCTAGTTTTTATCCCAAATATTATCGAGCCCAGAAGGCGGCCGCCGTAGCCGAATGGGTTGGTGCGAGATTACCATTCGGAATTCACAGAGAGAAAAACTGATAGAATAAAGACACTCTGCAGCTCATCTACCAGACGAACCCATCCATAAAAAAAATTTCCAAAAAACGAAATGAAAGAAGCGTTAAAAAAACATTAAACCAAGAAAGCCCCGGCTATGATCTCATCAGTGGAGAAGGAATCAAGTAACTCCCAGCAGAAGGAACTTCTTTCTTCACGCATATATACAATGCCTCAATATTAACTGGGTTTGTTTCTCCCCAATGGAAAGTTGCACTAATAAAAAGTAGAATTAAACCCGGAAAATGCGCCAAAAAGTGGAAACTTATCGCTCCATGAGCTCGTTGCCTATTCCCTCAAAAGTTTTGGAGTCACAAAGTATTTGAACAGAAGATGTATTACATAGCCGCATTGCTCGATATATCTCAAGTCTTCGACCGTATCTGGCATGATGGATAACTTTGTAAAATAAGGACTACCCTACCCAGAAATTATTGTATCTTTATCAAGTCCTACCCAAAAAATCGGCACTTTTTTGTAAAACAAAATGAAGAACCATCGAGCTGAGATGGTATATCCCAAGGCAGTATTTTGGGTCCCAACTTATACTTGTCCGATGAACTTGTTCGGACCAGTACAACGCTTGACCTGCAAGTGGATAAGACGCTGATACCTATGCCTATAGCCACTTGTAAACAACTTATAGATAGGGAAACCATCAATAAGGTAAATATAGGCTCGCAAAACCTCACAACATGGGAACTAAGCAGACAGACATGGCCGAAATGGAACATCGGTCGATCAAAAAGCTTGTTAAGATTTAACCGAGAAGCTATAAGGAAAATTATAGAGGTATTAGCTGGCCATTGTCTAATAGGCAGCCACGCTAGAAGGTTAGGACTCCCGTATTTCGATTTCTGTAGAAGCTGTCTTCATACAGAAGAAGAGGAAACAGTTAGACACCTTTTATGTGAGTGTGAAAGCTTAGCTACAAGAAGCACTCTTGGAGGATCCCATGCGGTAAGGATATGTTCGAGTGGTATCACAATGGACCTATGAAAGCTCTAAGTGTGTCATTGCGACATCCACCCCACCTACCTAACTACCTATACTTGTCTTACACTCACGATGTACCGGTTACTGAGAAAACTATCGTCGCCTAGTCGCTAATGCTTTAAAATCATTGTGATTGTAATTAATTACTTTTCCAATTAAAAAAAAAAAACACTTTTCCAGATATCACCGCTTTACTCGTAATTGACTCCCTCTCTTATGTGGCTTCTTTTAAACTCTAAAGAGGACTTGATGAAGTAACTCAATGACTCAAAAACTGGAAAGGAAAATTAAATGAGATAAAATCTTTTTAAGTTACCTTTAAACTAAAGCGAAATATTTGCTCATCCGTTAAAGGACACAATCATATCCCAAAGAAATGTGACAAAATATCTCGGCATTCATCTTGATAGCAAACTGACATGGAAAACCCATATTTTTACTAAACGCAAGGTACTAGGAATCAAATTCCGAAGTCTTTATTAGCTGTTAAAACGCAATTCGCATGTTTGCCCCGAAAATCAGCTCTCACTCCACTGAGCTATCCTAAAACCAGTATGGATATATAAACCTATATTTTTCTTGTTCACTCCTCTCGAGAACATAGGGCCTCGACAAGACTCTTGTTTTGCGTTGGCTTCGTTAATCTATTTGATTTCTGACAGGGTGGGTGATTAACCTGCTGCTACATATGGCATACTAAATACAATTATGGGGCAGTGCAGTTAACTCAAGCATCGAAATACTTCAAAGATTCCAATCGAAAACTCTCAAAATGTTCACAAATGCCCGACATCACTGTGATCTCGAAATTCCCACAATACACTTAGAAATCAAGAAGCATGCTTCATCACACAAAATAGGCGCTCCCGAACCTTTTAATTACAGAAATCAGTACCAATCCCATTTCCTTTAAAAGATTGAAATGTAAATCAACAATAGTTCCCATGTGCTAAAAAGCAAAAAATGAGTACAAAAAATGGTGCTTTCCATGCATGTCTCATAGAGTATCTTAATTTTAAATATACATATTGTCAAATGTTATTAAACAGATCGCAATGAATAAAGGGATAATATACAAACAAAAACCTACATACATACTTTTTGAATGTATACTCGTATATCGAATGTGCACCATAGTCGACCTATTTACAATTGCAATTACAGTTTTTTTTCAATTTCTTCATCCCCACTTTGCTACTCTTTGTTGTTCGGTGTTTAAGTGTGTGTGGATGAAAAAAAAAAGAGTATCCAATAACTCACAGTTTTTACTGGCAATTTCGCTTGCAATTTAAATTAATAATTTTTAAAGTTCATTAGGGTCGAGGTGTGGTCGTTCGCCAATTTTGTTTTGTATGTAATAATTTACCTACTTTGACTTTTGTCCGGGAGTAACAAAACAATGCGAGAAAGAGTTAATTTGTGCAATACACAACATAAATATAAAAAATGGTATGTGAAATGCTTTGTACTCATATATTTAATATAGTTATACATACACACATATATATATATATGTACATGTGAGTTGCATGTTAATTAATGTTGCCACTTTTGTAGGTTGTGGTACCGCAAATGACTCAGAAGTACGCCTGGTTGGCTATGAATACACTAACTGCAAGGGAGTATTTTTTAAGAACTACAAAAGCAGCTTTTCTTATGCGAAGCAATAATGCATTTCGTTTGACTTTTATTGATTGATCATAAAGTTTGAAATGACATCTCCTCTTATATGGCTAATGTAAAACGTTAAATGCATTGCTAACCAATAACTTTTAATTGTTTTTAAGCTTTGGATTTGAATACTTGTGCCATATGGATTTTTATTACGAAACTCTTTATTAAGATTGTAAGGGAAACCGGAGATAGAATTTATTTTATTTAGCACAGAACATTAAAAATTGTTTATTATTGTACCTACTTGTAGGTATAGGAGTATGTAAGTATATGTATATGAATAAGTAATATTTCCCTATACGTGCAGTGCTTACACTCGCATACATATATCTGTGCTTATTTATGTGCATATAAGGTGTTGACTTCCATTTATTAGGTGTGAATATATTAATTTACAACGCAAATCTATAGTCCCAGGTGTCTGTAATATAATACATGCACATTTTGAATAGAAGTAAACACTTTTTTAGACGAGTTTGAAATTTTTGCCGGAATTAAAATTATCTGTTTGTTAATAAAGTGTTTTTCAGTAAGAGCGCTTCAACTTTTTTTTTTAATAAAACACAAACGGTTTGACTTTTTTAAATAATTTTTTTTTTTTATTATCGAGTTTGAACATATACATTTAAGTATGAAACTCGATTTCTTTTGCATGACCACCGCGTGCACGTTTTACGAAGTCCAATCGTTGAACCCAATTTTCGACCACTCTTTTGCATAAATCGGCCGAAATTCCAGCAATTTCGCGTTCAATATTGGCTCTGAGCTCACTAATCGTCGCCGGCTTGTTACTGTAGACCAATGACTTCACATAACCCCAAAGAAAATAGTCTAGAGGCGTCAAATCACACGAGCGCGGCGGCCATTCGACCGGTCCATTTCTGGAAATAATGCGCTCATCGAACTTACTCTTCAACAAATCAATTGTAGCGTGTGCTGTGTGGCTTGTGGCCCCGTCCTGTTGAAACCACATGTCGTCTAAGTCCATACCATTCAAAAGTCCATACCGGCCAAAAATAATCGTTTATCATGTCGCGGTATCGATTTCCATTCACAGTAACGTGGCGATCGTTCTCGTCAACGAAAAAATATGGGCCAATTACGCCGCCGGTATGTAAACCGCACCAAACAGTGATTTTTTCGGGATGCAACAGTGCCTCATGAATCACGTGTGGATTGCTTTCTACCCCAGTTGCTTGTTGACAAAGCCATTGAGCCAAAAGTGAGCTTCATCACTGAAGATGAGTTTTTGGAAAATTTATAAATTTTCATAAAAAATTTGCACGATTATTTTCATAAAAATTTTGCACAATTTGCAATCGTTGCTCAAGTGTTTAGCGTGATCCTAAGCGTCGTTTCCACTACAGTCGGTTCTACGTTACCGAAACGACCCGGATTTATATCCGGCCAAGGACTGTCACTCCAGCAGCATTCCCCGTATGTAAGTATGGGGAATGTTTTTGCTGCTACAACAGCAACAAGTGTGTAGCGTTCCATGATGAAATGTATACTAATGAAGTTTACAAATAACAAGCGAAAAATAAAAAATATTGCGTCGTTCGCCCTCCCTATCGGAAAAAAGTTGAAGCGCACCTATTGAAAAACGCTATATAAAACCCTATATATAGCATAGCATTCTTATTAACAGAGAATATAACAGTAACAGTAGCAGTGGCAGTAGCAGCAGAAAATGTTAATGGTAATGTTCCATTAACATTCTCTGGTAGTAGTGGCTTCTCTGTTCGGCAACAACGAACAAAGCCGACCAGTTCAATATCTTCAGAGAACTTAATTTGCTGGTTGGTTTACCGAAGAGGCGAGTGCATGGTAAGCGCAATGAGTACCTACTAACGCCTGTGCGTATGTGGGTTGTCTGCAACTGCGCTTATGAATTACATTGGGCTTTGTAAGAAGGTGAGTTAGCAGGATGACTGGGAATTAGTTTTTTTCTGTGTTTTGGTGTGGTTGCTACAATGTATGGAGTATGTATTTACATATTACATACCTACAGTCGACTCTCGTTAATTCAAACCTGCGATATTTCGAACCTCTCATTAATTCAAAGGTATCACGAGTCCCCTACAAAATCTCTTTATATTTCGTATTAAGTCCATACATTTTTATGCACTCGGTATTTCGAACGAAAAAATCATAGCTACGACGCGGTAATTCGAGCTAATATGGTCAAGTACGCGACAATTCAAATTTACAAAGTTTCTTAGTGTGTTAGACTCCCTTGAAAATACCTTTACTCTGTGTGGTTGCGTCAAACACATTTTGACGCACACTTCTGCACGAATCGCTTTGTTGTTATACAGATAAAAAATTTGTATTAAATATGAGTCGTAAAAAGTATAAATGCTTGATGATTGCTGAAGAGAAGAAATGAATTGAAAAAGTAGAAGGAGGGGAGAAGAAAAGCGGTGTGAGTTTTTCTGGCCATGCCCAAGTGGTATCAAGAGAAAGATATAGGAAAGAATAGAGACAGAGAGAGAGGTAGTTAGTTAGTCCTGTGACTTTATAGGGACTTTTTAGACGTTCTATTAAGCTTAAAACATTGAGAAGATATTCTTTAGATCCTAAATGAGTTTTTAAAGCAAAGAAAAAGAAATGGAAAATTTGAAAGTGCTGGAAGAGTTGCCCCCCTTAAATATCATTCAAGCGACGTAGGAAAAATCGGCAGATGAAGAAATTTGCATATATTTTTATTTCTTCCCTTATGAAAATTATTCATTCAAACGGCTCCAGCTTCTCGTTTGCTTGGCGTTTGTTCAATGCTCCTTCTCAGTCTCAGATTACTCGGTTTATTTTGAATCTGATGGTAAAATGCAAAAATTAAAAATGTGTATGCCCAATCTACAATAAAAAGAAAAACAAAAAAAAACATTTGCACTAAAAAGTGTGTACGGATGCACCAGCATTGAATGCAACATCGATTTCAACGGAAAATCGCAACTGCAATAGTAAACAACTCGAAATTATTGTGCAGACTTGCAACACAAAGTGGCTGGGAATCGATTAGGAGAATGAAATTTCAATTCAGAAGAATTTTGAAGAATGAAGGAAAGAGTGTATGCGCGAAACTTAACATAAACACATAATTTCCGCTCGATGTACCAGAACGACCATAAACCACATAAGCCACACCTACGAAAATATTTGCTTAAGCGAAATGCGAGTGCTTCAACACGCCCGCTGCTGCAGCAAAGGAATGCAGCGGAATAGTGGCTGAGTGAGTAAAGCGGAGCACTAAACGTAAAAGAGGCAAGCATACATACAAATGGCATGCAAAAGCATGGGAACGAATGCACTTACACAAGTGTTGTGCCTGTGGGCATAAGGATTGAGGTGCCGAGGCAATGATTTGCAATGCGATTTTTTTTTAACTCAAAACACAGCACACTCCGCATATGTCCAAATGTGCACACATACACGTATATCCGAAATTGATGATGATATTTGATTTTGCTAGCAAACGACAAAGTAAACTCATACATACATATGTACATACCTACATACATGTATGTATGTGCTGATGTGTGATGATGATGGCCTCGACGGGTACTCAAAATAGATCAGGTCTAGGCTGTTATGGTGTAATAAACATGAGGAATGCGACTGCTGTGCTGCCAGATTGCCACAACATAAAGTACGCACGTGCATGCGTGTGTGTGTGGATATTCATCTTTTAGACAAGCACTTGAATACTCAGCGAAACTGAGATCAGAAATATGGCGGCAAGCGCTTTTGACACCCAGCGGTAGAATACACACATCAGAGACGGGAGTGCTGTCAAACTTGCAACGGGAATTGTGTAAACAAAAAGTGCATTGTTGCAACTAAAAATGGATGAGTTGCAAATTTGCGGTAGCAAAAAAATCAACTAAATAAACAATGAGGAAAACGATGCGATAGGAGTTGTGAAACGATTGGCTGCCATCAAATAGGAGATACATAAATATGCAAATAATAATGAAGAAACAGCAATGGATGCAATATTGACTTCCAATGAAATGCAGCACGTAAACAAAAATATTAGATTTCCTGGTAAAAAATATCTGTATGTAAGCAATGGATTTTCGTACAAAAAGTTTAGAGATTAACGATACACATATGGATGTATGTATGTATGAGAGCAGCACAGCAAGCACAATTGGATTTCAAGTTTTAATAAAAAAATGCAAGAGAATTGATTTGACGAGCGCTGGAGTTTTCAGCAACAAAATATCTACAATAAAATTTCCAAAAAATAATTATTCAAGGGAAACAAAACTACGTACAGATATGGACACATAAATAGCACACATTTTAAATGAATATTTTGTTTAATTTGCCATTTTTTTGTGATAATATTTGTTTGAATGGGAAAATTTCAAATGTTTATACGAAATAAATGTTTATATGACATAAATTTTTATATATATAATTCTCTTTTTACACGAATTTCATTTAACACGAGTCAAAAGGAACAGAAAAAAAATCTTTTTTTACACGAATAGTTTTGTTTTAACCCGATTTTCAATATTTTATGAATTTTTCAAGAATTTCGTTTGTTTGGCAAAGGGTAAATATTCATTCGATAGAACTCTTTCTGCTCTAAATACCGCTTTGATTATATTTTTGATTTATTTCATTTTTTATTAGTTTTAAGGCTTAGAAATGGAATACCTAGGCAGCAAAAATCAACATTTTCGACACCTCTTTGCTTTTCGTGGTCAAAAAGCTGCCGAAGCAGTCCGGGAAATTTGCAACGTGTGTGGAGAAGGTGTCATAGGCGAGTCTACAGCACGGAAATGGTTTGCAAAGTTCAAGAATGGCGACTTTGACTTCGATGACACGTCGCGGAAGTCCTTCTGAATTCGATGAAGAACGCCACAAATTACTTTTGAGGGAGAACAGTCACCAAAAATGAACTGCGATCATAAAACGATTCTCAATCACCTTCACTCAATGGGACTTACCGAAAAATTGGGAGCCTGAGTGCCTCACGAGCTCAACGAAAATGCAAAGAAAGTAGCCCTCGCCTTCAACTTGCTTCTCAGCATTACGCCCGCCATGGAGCAACTCGTGGTCATAAACTATGCTGTTTGTACCGAATCGCCCCGGGAGATGAGAAATGGTGTCTATACATCAATATGAAGCAAAGGAAGGAGTGGCTGGCTCTAGAAGATACGCCAAAGCCGATAGTCAAGCTGAAACTCCATCCAAAGAAGATCATGATATGAGTTTGGTGGGACTGGGAGGGCATGGTGCATTGGGAAATGCTCGAAAAGAATGACACGGTCAACAAGGAGCTATTCGACTAAAAAGACCTGATCTACATGGTCAATCCATACTCCTTCACGACAATAGCAAGTCCCATGCAGGCCAAGTCGTCTCAGCCGCACTCCAAAAGCTCGAATGGGAGCTCCTTCAGCATCCGCCGTATTCTTCGGACCTTGCACCGACCGATTAATATCTTTTTCACTCCCTGCGGAACCATATGAAGGGCGTTACCTTCTATAACAAAGAGGTCCTTAAAAACTGGTTCAACAACTTCTTTGATACCATACCAGGCGATTTTTGGTGAAACGGCATCAACAGATTGATCGAGAGGTGGGAAGAGAGTGATCGGCAAATATATAATTTTTTAACTTGCTGCTAGAGAAAGGCGTAAAGATATTGCAGCAGAAGAAAGGGGTCTTTCGATGGCCTACTGGCCAGACTGGTGGAACAGATCACCTGAGGGTAGGTAGTTGAACGCATGAATTAATACCAATCCTACAACTTGGTTAGAAATGAACTATGAGGAACAAACTACCACCTAACGCAATTCCTTTCAGTGCACTGGATATTTTGAAAATACTTCCATAGCTTTGACCTTGGCAGTTCCCTAAATGGGCAAATCTTCGCGGAGAGGTAGGAAGATGTTGATCACGTCTTGTTCTAGTATTCATGCTATGCTTCCGCGACCTTAAAAACCTTATGAGGGAAAATATCGTAGTCTTTACACTGAAATAAGTTGATGACCGAGTGGGAATCTGGGCTCTTGTAAAACATATTTACATATATCAAAGGCGCGCGAAGCCTCGTATAAGTCAACAAAAACTAGCAGATGTCAACTAGAACTTTGAGCTAACCAACCCCATGACGTAATATCTGCTTGACAGTACCGCGTCGAGAATGGTAGATAGAGGAGAGGTGTTTAGTATGGAGGTGTAGCTGTGAGCGTATAAGTCGTGCATACTACTACAAAATTTAATCCAGGCGTTACTCTAAATTGGAGCTCTCGATTTTGTTCGCACGAGCATGAGCAACGAGTACCCGCACACCTAGAGCCTGTGGTCGGCCCCGATGTGCCATCTGTCTATGTGCAGAGATAAACTTAGACAGGAATGCCCGGAATGAGCGAATTGCCATTGTGAGTGACAGTCAAGCGGCACTCAATGCCCTGTGATCAAATTCTCACTGGTTTTTGAGTGTACCGAGAAACTGAATCTACTAGGAATGCACAATTGCATCTGGCTAATTTGGGTCCCAGGACACAGGGGTATAAACTGGGAACAAAGTAGCGGATACATTGGCGAGAGAGGATGCGGTCTCGCCTTAATAGGATCCGAGCCATTCCTTGCCATGGGACAATGCACCATCAAGGAGAAGCTCAGGAGCTCACAGGCCATTACAGACAGCGCAGCCATCCGCACATGATCGGGATTTAGTCTACGTACTCTTGCCGTTTTTGCGACTAATCCGAGGAAACTCCAATGCACCTTCTCCTGGAATGCAGCGCTTTAACGCGGAGAAATTTGAAACATCTTGGGCAACTGCAGCCAGAGCAAAGGCTTGTACTTTCAATCCAACCCAGCTCCATCCTGAGTTTAATAAGGAAAATGGGCTTGGATGAGGTACTGTGATGAGTACAGAGCACAAAAAACGATGAAGTCGAAGTGCAAGCCTCATTCATATATCTAAAGAAAAAAAGGGATCGATCCGCTCTAAGTATGTTTCTCCTGTTACAGGAGAGTCTTTTCCGACCGCTTATTAACCGGGGAGTATTTTGATAGAAACTACATGTATACATACGAGTATATCAACCCAAGGCGCACATATTTATATGTTAGTTCCAATAATTAATTAAGAAGTGCTTCCTGCATTAGGCAACATACTTTCCACCTCTTTACTTATTAATAGTGAACGGTTACTTTGTCTCTTTATGTTTACTGCTTTACTGCTGAGAACTAGTGGATAGCTATTCCAGCTCAAATTTTAAGAAGGGCTACATTTATTGCTGTTAGAAAATTAAAAAAATAAAAACGCTCTCGGTAGTTACATGCAACACATCGATTTTAATCTCTATAGTTGTTTTTATACTCACAGTGAGTTGCCACATGCCACACCTCTTCTACTTTCTTGCATCAAAAAATTGATATGACAATAAACACCGTACGATGTTTTCAACTGTCTCCGGTAGATAAAAATAAATTGAAATGATATGGAAAAACATGCACATGGATGCCTGGATATGGATTTGTATGGAAACTATTTAATAAAACTGGCACAGCAAATAGAAATGAAAATACAAATAACAAATAATAAAAGAAAACAGTTTTTCACGAGAAATGTGAAATGTATCAGACAGATTTCAAACGAATTTAGTTAAGGGAAAATGAAGACGTTTAAGATTCTGATATTGAAAGTCCAACTTGTGATTTGAAGCTTTGTCGTAATTTTCTATGTATTAAAGTAATCAAGCAGTGAGCCAGTAGAAAATCTTCCACTTCATAAATCATAATCCCAGCCAACTATGAGCAGATCTAACAATGCAAAAGGAGACAATACAAATGAACTCAAGCTCCGACGTCTGCGGTAGCAAAACTGACAGCGAAAATGGAATAGATTCGAAAAAGCGCTCCAAATTACGGCTTGCAACAAATTAATAAAAATAAATAAAAACAACCTTTAGAAAATGTCATCGACATTCTTGGGGTTTATACTTTTATGTTTATGCACACATACACATCGATTTCACCAGCTCGTACTTAACTACTTCTACATTAATACTTACGTACAGTGAGTGCCACACAAAACGTACAGCAATATTTTCCCTATAGATTGCAAGCATTTTTTTTGTTATATGTATAGATGTCGTATGTGCTAACAAAGACAGTATAATTAAATCAAATTAAAAAAAAAATTGTATCAAAATTAAATACATTTTTTAATTTTTTTGGATGATTAGCTTTTCTGCTCATGCACTTGGAGCATATTGAAAATGGATTTGCTGGTGGCAAAAGACACGAAAGACTAAAATTTATTATTTCAGGGTTTATTATTTACTAACTTTCGGGTTGTTATTAAAAGTTTATGAGCTGTAGGTTTTTACGCTACCAGCCTTGCGCTTGTTCTACTTAGAAGGGAATATTGCGTGAAGGCGCTTTATGCAAGAGAACATTATTGTCCTTTATTTATATTTAAAGTTCACATTATTTGCTTTTTTTTATATCCTTATTCTTGAGCATGGGGGATTGTACACGGTTCTGCACTGTTGTTTTTGCGCCTTCTCATCTGATGTCGGCATCAGCAAGTTCGCCCAACATCGACCTTCCGCAAGTGATCTTTGGTCGACCGCGACCTTTGCTCCCTTGCGGGTTCCAGTCCAGTGCCACTCTCTCCTCATTTATATTTAATGTTCACAATATTTGCTTACTGACTAAAAAGTAGAATTTTTAAACAAATAAGTAAAAAATATGCGGCAATGGCCTTGAAGGTTGTCTACCCCAATATGCGATAATATTATAGTCCACCTCGAATTTTATTATCCCTCATCATTATAAGCATTTCCTTTTTTCCTTTCGAAACGTTTGAGTGTAGATCTCTATCATGCCATCGCAAATTGATTTCTATTCATATTTTATTAAGTGATTCAGTCCAGTATATATTTTTTCACAATACTTTCAGTATCAGATTTTGCGGTAATCATTTGTTACTGTACTCAAAAATTGTTCTTTGTACACTCGTATAAAAAAATCGTAAAATATAATTACTCTTCTTCCTAGAAAGTGTAATTTATCCGAGTGCAAAAATTGAAGTGGACAACGTTGCTCAGCATGATAAACAAAATTATAGCCCATATAATTTCCATCTCGCTGATGCGGTGTTTAGCAATGAACAAGCCGGCTTTCGTCCACGTTGCTCATGCGTCGCTCACGTAAACACTCTAAGAGTGATTACTAAGCACTCGGTGGAGTGACGGTGTGCTCTTTGCCTCATTGATTTCGAGAAGGCGTTCGACACTTTAAGGTATGACGCAATCTGGAGTGTTCTCGCGTGCAAAGGATTGCCCGAAAAAATAATCAGCCTTGTAAAGGATTTGCGCACGGGCGCTTGCTGCCGTATTAATCATAAAAATGCTTTAAGTGCCAGTATTGAAGTACAAACCAGGGTAAAACAGAGCTCTGTGCTTTTGCCACTGTTATTCAATTTAGTCTTGGACCAAGTTATGCGGGGAGAATAGCGACATAGCTTTGGGTCTGAATGCACATCTAATGCAGTTCTTTTGCGACTCAAACTGGGCTAAAATCAACATTGCCAAAACAAAATGTAGGTGCATTAACACCAACGAAATGCAAGTTATTCAGGTCGCCGCCAGCCTTTTAGAAAAAGGCTATCTGCTATCTCGGCGGCATTATCACAATAAAATGGCGAATCAAAATGATGCTCTACCTTTGGTATGCTGGATAAAGTCTCGAGATCGGCACACATATCCAGACCTACGAAGTTGGGGATTTTTGACACCAAAGCAAAATCGGTGGTCCAATATAGCTGTGAGATGTGGGACTTGAACAAGTGCCACTTTTTAATCGTTGTCTACGCAAAATCATGCGTATGTTCTGGCATAAAACCATAAGTAATAGTGATCTATGGGCTAGTATTAAACAAATACCCTTCCTCACTATCGAAGTATGCGTCGCAAATTTAAGTGGGTCGTGTTTACACTGTGTAAACCCCTGGATGACATCACAAAAGCTGCGTTGGATTGTAATCCCCAGGGAAGTCGCACACGCGGGGGAGCAGCCCATACCTGGAGGCGACAGGTTGATGTAAAAGCGCAGAAAGTAGGCTACTCGTGGAACAAATAACATGTTAAGCTTCAAATAAATCTGATTTTAATATGTTTGCTGAGGCCCTATGCTCCACTTAGGAACCACGTTTTCAAATAGAATGTAGCCCCATACTTGAACGGCATAACTTTGAGTGCACGGCATATGGCTTGAAACATTTGCCATTTTGAACTGAGATTTATATACATATTTTTTAGAAAATATGCTTTTCCAATCTGAATTTATACTAATTTTTGCTGAAGTGTTACGCTTTATAATATGTTTTTAAAAGCTCATTTTAGGTGTTCTATATGTAGAGCTCAAAATACTTAGCGAAAAACCTAAAATCTCCAAAACTATTAGTATTTAGTACTTCGTAGTGCAGTGGGCCCATGACTCATAAACTATTAACAGTAGTCAATAGAACTACATCAAATCCACAAAAAATAAGTGAGCTAAAAAAATTTCATATCCCAAAAATTCTAGCAAAAATCTGATCAATAAATTTTATAAAATAACTTCTGTTTCTAGGATTTTCAAAAAAATATACGATTTGAATTTAAGCTGTTTTTGCTTAAGCAATCATTTTATAATACATCAACAGCAAAAATTAAAGTTTGAAATCAGTCCCATTAAAAAAAAAAGTGTACTATTTGCTATGACACTCGCTATACTTGTGCGCGTATGACCAATAGACTCACACAAAAAGTAGTGCAACCAGTTAGTAAAAAAAATTTAAAAAATCTGAATGAAAATCGAATGCATTGTACACATTCATAACGGCATTTGTCGCGTTTCAATAAAGTATTTAGTAGCAGACACTTAAATATGCAGCAGTTAGAGTTATCTGAGCGATTCAATTCTACCGTTTTCCGTTTCTGAACCTTAGCCAAAAAAAAAAAATCAATATATGGTGAGAAACAAACGTTTTTAATGTTGTGCTTATAATGCTTTAATTGTTAGACCATATTTGGTGTACGTTGAAACGTAGGCCAAACAACTTCAGCTGGTTTGCTAGCTCAATTTTCGACTTTTCATGCAGCCATCGGTTTTGACACTACTAAAAATAGGTACAGACGCACATACGTAAGCATATATCTGCGTATTTGGGACGGCCTTTAAAAGTTTTTGTTTTTCCGAGCGTTTAGAAGTTTTGATTTTACCGTAACACAAAAAAAAAAACACACACAAAACAAAAAGAACCAAATAAAAAACAATGTTTTGGTAATTATTGCCACCGCATAGAAAGGCAAACAATTTCGATGACGGCAGTTAGAATTGCATATCGATATTTCGCAATGCGAAATTCCAATGTTACATATTTTCGCTTGCCCAAATCCAAATGTACTTCATGTTGCCGTGGCGGCATGCATGGCTTTGAAGATTTTTTATTCATCCGCTTAACTGTTGTAGCCATTGCGGTTTCTGAATACGTTTTTACTGCGTATCGTTAAACGAAATTTTATTGTTCGTTAGACACTTAGATTTTTTTATATTTTCTCAGAAAAAGCGAAAAATATACGTAAAATAATGTAAATACGTGGGAATATATTCGATTCTAAAATTTTCGGTCCTTCGGTGCTTCAAAAGCGACGCCCAGATGTCAGTAGTGAAAAATTCCTAGGTGGTATCTTCTTGTATGTCATCCTTGATATTTCTCAAGTAGGCAAAAATAAAATTTTTTACGATAGAGCAACTTGTTAAATTATTTTATTTAACTTATTAAGAAAATGTTCGACCTTTACGAATCACATATCGCTAAGTTGGTGATTTTTTTCGTTAATCGTTCGAATGAGTCGACAAGTCACAGAGTGGTGAAAATATTGAGAAAAACGAGCTTTGCCGTGTTTAGAAAAAGGACTGGCAGACGAAGGTCCAAAAATTGGACATTCTGTTGCGAATATTGATGCTGTAGTGCAAAGTGTTGCTGGATAACCTTCAATATCGATATCTCGACGTTCTCAACAATTAGACACTTATGAATCGACTGATCGGTGGATTTTATTTACCTGTAGACATGCGCGTGGAGGGCATTTAAATGATATAATTTTAAAAAATCTAAATTTTTGCATGTTTTGTTTTAAAACACCATTTATGCGCGACTTTTGAAGGACCCTTTGTAGTAGTAACATTTTTTAAGTTTAAGGGGGACGTTTGATCTACTGAATTATATGCTAAGGTGGAGAGAATACAGAATGTGTGGCCTACAAGAGACCGTTAATCGACTCTCAGCTATTGAAGGAATCAGTAGGTTTGCTGACGTAATAAGAGATATCTCTCCGATCTGCTCACATCAGAGGCTGGCAAACATTGAGAGTGTGTCAATGATATACGAAAAAATTAACACAGCCAGTACTTGTGTTACGTCGTGGGCCTCTGAAGAACGACTGATTGGAAGACTATTTGCTTTCAACTAACCTCACTTTACAAAAAAGGCACAAAATACTATGAGGTCAAAGTGCAAACCTCCAATAAATCTCAATATAATCTAAATCTCACCTCATATTACACATTTTGTTTTCATTTTTTTAACCCCTCTTTCTCTGGCAAATCTCTTATGTCAACAGTCAAAGTTACTCACTACCGCTGACTACTCTTTGCTTCGGATGGTCCGACCTTGTATTCTATCATCCTTAATTATTTGTTGATTATCTTTTAGAAGCTTTAGTTCTAAAATATATTTAGTTTTGGCCAAAGGGGTGAAGCAAGTGAAAAATTTCATTTGTTTAGCAACAAATTATCGAATACCAGTGAAATACCAAATAATAGAAGACTTTTTTCTAAGAGCGGCCAAGCCTCAGCAGACAATGGAAAATCTTTGAGTGTATTTCTGCTTCTGGTCTAGAAGCTCCTCATAAAAAACCATTTGCCGTTCGAAGTCGGCTTAAAATCGTACGTGCCTTCAATTGTCGAAGAACATCAAGACGCCACCGTAAATATCATAGATGGAAGAACTCGGCCAAACACCCAATAAAGGGTAGATATAAAAGATATAGCGCGCGAATAAGATGCCAAAACAAAAACTTAAATTCGCCTTGATGGCGACTGCAGTTGGCGGAACAGAACTCGCTAGAAGATATGAGCTGCCAGTTTTAGAATTTGTGATTGAGAGCGCATATTTATTTAAGCAGAGGTGCATGCGTATAGGGTACTCAGTATTAAGATGCAATTAGTGGTGTCTTAGCTTAGCCATAACCTTAACCAAAGCAATCAGCTGTTCTGATCAAACATATGGGCATCACTGTAAACGATTAAAGGTGTCGCATAAGCAGGCGTAGCCGTATGTATCTTTTGAATTTTGGTTTCTAACCGTAAACGGCAGTAGCTGTGAAGTAGTCTTTGTATAGCGTTTTTCAATAGGTGCGCTTCAATTTTTTTCCAATAGGGAGGGCGAACGACGCAATATTTTTTATTTTTCGCTTGTCATTTGTAAACTTCATTAGTATACATTTCATCATGGAACGCTACACACTTGAGCAACGCTTGCAAATCATTGAATTTTATTATAAAAATGCGTGTTCTGTTAAGAAAGTTTAAAGTCGAAAAATCATCTTCAGTGATGAAGCTCACTTTTGGCTCAATGGCTTTGTTACCAAGCAATCCACACGTGATTCATGAGGCACTGTTGCATCCCGAAAAAATCACTGTTTGGTGCGGTTTACATGCCGGCGGCGTAATTGGCCCATATTTTTTCGTTGACGAGAACGATCGCCACGTTACTGTGAATGGAAATCGATACCGCGACATGATAAACGATTATTTTTGGCCGCAATTGAATGGTATGGACTTAGACGACATGTGGTTTCAACAGGACGGGGCCACAAGCCACACAGCACACGCTACAATTGATTTGTTGAAGAGTAAGTTCGATGAGCGCACTATTTCCAGAAATGGACCGGTCGAATGGCCGCCGCGCTCGTGTGATTTGACGCCTCTAGACTATTTTCTTTGGGGTTATGTGAAGTCATTGGTCTACAGTAACAAGCCGGCGACGATTTGTGAGCTCAGAGCCAATATTGAACGCGAAATTGCTGGAATTTCGGCCGATTTATGCAAAAGACTGGTCGAAAATTGGGTTCAACGTTTGGACTTCGTAAAACGTGCACGCGGTGGTCATGCAAAAGAAATCGAATTTCATACTTAAATGTATATGTTCAAACTCGATAATAAAAAAAAAAATAGGTTAAAAAGTCAAACCGTTTGTGTTTTATTAAAAAAAAAGTTGAAGCGCTCTTACTGAAAAACGCTTTACGTTTGTTTTGATATTTGCAATAAAAATTTAAAAATTAGACAAGTACGCCAAAAATAATTGCAATTGCTGCAATGTTGCGGCTATGGTTATGGTAACGGCTGCAGCGTTATGGCTACGACATCACTAATTGCAGCTTTAAGTTAAACGGGTAAGCGAGTGATCGAAAAGTAAATGAAGTGATTCACTAAAGAAAGTGGCGTTGCTATTAAGTTGTGACTTTTATTTGACAATTCAGTGAGCATTCGGTATTATGAATTGCTGGCGCACCCCCGTACTCACCCGATCAGGCTTCCTACGACCTTTTCTTGTTCGCTAACATGAAGAAATGGCTCACGGGGATAAAAATTTAAACAAACGAGGAAGTCATCGCCTAGACAGAGGAGTGTTTTGGAGTGTTTGATAAATCGTATTTTTTGGAGGGCTCGACAAATGCTATTTTTGGCGGAGTTGAAAAAATGGCCGGAGCGTTGGGAGAAGTGTATCTTTCTAAAATGGAACTATGTTGAAAAATATTTTTTTTTTCAAAAAATGTTGTCTTTTCTAACACGGGTACTTATTGAACCCCCCTCGTATATAGTGACTGAGAGTTGCATTCTATAATACCAAAAATTAACAGCTTCTAAAAATTACTTTACTTACTTTCGTGTATTGTTTAATTAATTCACTTTAAAGCTCTTATCGAATTTTTTCCCATTGCCTTTGCATTCAATAAAATCATAAAAATTTAATGAATTTTCGTTTATTATTCATATTCATAACACTTCCATCACTTATTCGCAATTTTCTCACCATTCTACAATACAATAACACTTAAAAGCTCAATAAACGCAGATTAATTTTAGGCGACAAACGATGGCTTCAACACGAACCATAGCATCAACTCTCGTAACACTAATAGCATTGGCAGGCAGTCGCCACTTCATTACCCCAGCAGCCAGCGCTCATTAAAACCATTAATGGATTACAAAAGGAAAAAACAAAAAAAAAAACAAAAAAAAAAAAGAATTGCAAAAGCAACCAAACACAACTCGAGACAAGAAAATCTGGAAAGGAAACCGTACATGTGTTGAAATCTGTGTGTCTTAATATAATGAAGAAATTGAAACTGAATGTGTTCAAGTGCACAAGTACTCAAGTACTCCAGTAGGTATAGGTGTTTGTGGTGCTTACAGCAAACACAAAAGCTGTAAGAAATTCGAACTTATAACTTGAGTACTTCTTACAGTGAAATTTATAGGAAAGCAGAGTTCAATAATAAAAAAATAAGCGTACGTAGTAAAAAAGGAAACTACTACCACTTATACATATGTACCTACATACGAATAATGGTGGAGACGGCTTCGAGACAGACGAGCGACCCTTGAGCAGTTTGCAATTACATTCTACGAAACGCACGCAATGCAGCTGATGATGTTCTGCTCAGTGGCACAACAGACGACCAGATCATCCGGCTGATCAGCAGCTAAAACACAACATGTGGCTGGGGCTGTCTGGCGTATTCGAGTATTCGAGTATGCCAGCCATGAAAGAGGCCGGCGAACAGGTTTTGAACTATAAAATGCAGCATTCTGTGGCGCAAGAAGTTGTATGTGTGTGTGTGTGTGTAGAATGTAAGAGCAGGAATTATATTTTATAATACGCCATAATGTGGCGACTGGGTTACATAAGATATGAAACTAGCTGGGAATCTGGCCGTTTTGTAATCGGCACGTAATGCGAAGTGCGAATGGCTTGATGAGTTGTGATTTCTGAGCAGCATCAGCATCAGTGTATGTGACTATGAATATGTACATGCTTATAAATACATACATATATGTAAATATGTGTGATTATTGATTACCCAGTTCAATAGCTACTTTGGGATCACAATGATTTCACTTTGTGATGAAAGCACTAGTCTACCAGACCCATACGAGTATATGTATTAAACCCTCCAAACCTCTTTTCATTCTCTGTAAACGTCTTGTTTAACCGATAATGGAATAACTGATATTTACTTAAACCTCCGGATCTGACCAGACTTTTTTAAACTTTGAACGTAAATTTACTTTTCTCTATAATAAAGGATTTTCCAATAACAGGTGTACTCTATGGCTATCGAGATATGAATAACGATTTTTTATGGCCGGAATTAGATGGTATTGATCTGGACAACGTTTATTTTCAACAAGACGGCGCTACGTGCCACACAAGCAATGAAACCATTGATCTTTTACGGGAAAAGTTTCCGGACCGTGTTATCTCTCGAAGAGGTGATCACAATTGACCACCGAGATCTTGTGATTTAACACCTTGTGACGTTTTTCTTTGGGGCCACGTGAAAGAGAAGGTCTATGCCAACAGCCCAGGCTCGACTCAAGACCTCAAAGATGGAAATCGTGAGGCTATCGAGGACATAGGGCGGCCACTTTGCAAAATTTCATGAAAAGGATATTGTCCTGTAAGCGTGGCCGTGGTGGTCATTTGCCTCATGTTATTTTGCACTATTAACGCCTTACCTTTCCCTTTATAAAGAAATAAACAGCCGATCATTAATATTTAAAAATTGCATTTTTCTTTGAATATCAAAATAACACCTTAGCTAACGTCTTGATCTTGCAGCTAGCTTCCTAAAAAACGGAAAACGCCGGACCCGAGTGCCCAACCGAAGGTTTTAAAAAAGCTGTCCAACGCAGGGGTAAGCATACTTAAATATGCAATATTATTTGTTCTATCTGCTGCTTTCATATTTTTGCTTAGACCTAACGCTTTTTCGGGCTCTACTTATTTGATCCTTACATTTTTATGACGGAGTAAAACAAAAAAAATATATTTTGAATCTAGAAAGAGATTCGACATGCACTCGAAACAAGAACCGAAAACAATAAGATTTTAAAATTTTCAATGAAAAATAGTAAAAGCTTCTAAATATCGTAAAACAGTTTCGAATATTTATATATTATTTTTGTGCATATGTTTTATGATCTTTATAAATCTTTTACGATTTAAAAATTTTTGAGTGTTACGATAAAAAATATTCTTAAGAGTCACATTTCGATTTTAACTCTATGGAGGCGAGCGTCGCTGAGGACGAGAAATATTGAGAAAAATATTCTACCGAAGAAGAATTTTGCACGTTGGCAACGGCGATGGAGTCATTGCTCGTATGAGGTTTACGACGACATATAATATATAAGTAGACATAGCGCAGCGAATAAAGATCCAGTGGCTTCGTTGACTGGGTGATGTCGACTGAATGCATACTGAAAGGGTTCCGGCTCTGAAAGTATTCGATGCGGTACTATCTGGTGGTAGCAGATGAAGAGGAAGGCCTCTTCTGAGTTGGAAAGATCGAGTGGAGAAATACTTGGCTTCAAAATCGCGCAAGCGGTTATAGCACCAATCAAGAGGAATATATCTCATTTTTTGAGAATTATTTTTTCTCTCTGAAGTAAGAATTCGTTTTCGAGTTTGGTTTTTTCTGACTGGTCGAAAAACTTTATGGGGGAGAGGTTATTATAGGTGCGACTAAAATCAGATAGTTACGCATGGTGAAACGATTTTTGGGGCGTGATCAAGATCAAACCGTTCACTGGCACACGAACAAATCAGCTGAGTGGCTGACGAAAAAAGGGCCATGACTGCGGTTTGTTTACGAAAAAACTGAGATTGTCTTGGAGAAATGATGGTGCCAATAAGATTGTGTTAGTGATATTAAAAAAAAAATCATCACATATTTCGCTCATATTGCTTCATTTCTATCTGAGCAACAACTGATTGGATGCCATTCTGGGTCCTCCCGAAGTAATATAGAAAGCAGTTTCGGGAAGGGTGTCTCCCCAGAAGGAGAGGAGGGATCGTTTTAGTGGCCACACCACACGAATCAGTAGGCGACGGCCGCTTTAAGTGCGAAGGCATTTTGAACCCTACCTCCCCTACCAAAAAAAAAAAACAGATTGGACGAGCGTGTGAATACATGTGAAATGGTCGTGCAGAATTCGGCTGAATCTCCAAGTGACTTGGTAGCCGAAGTTTCCTTCACTATTTGGTTTTAAGCCATAGTTAAAGATCAAACCTGGTAAATCTATCATCCCTGGCTAAACCAAGTAATCTATCATCTTTGGTGCAGATCCGTTAGTAAGGGATTATCGTTTATTCACCACGCTAGTAAGAGAATCACCACGCTAGTGAAGGATTTACCCTATTTCCGGTGGTAAAATAAAGGTAAGAGACGTCTTTTGCTTTTAGATTCACTAAACATTAAAGGCAATAAAGACTTTTTGCCGGGAAGAAGTCATAATGAACAAGACTTATTCTATACAAGGTGGTGCAAAATTAGTCATCCAACTTTGAGTTTGTATAACCTAATTATTAATGAAAAAAAAGATTGAAGTGATGGAAATGTTTACTTTGCTTGCGCTCCATTGCTTCTTTGTTTGTATATGCAGCTTTCTAGTCCACAGGTGTCAAATATGATTGATGAACAACGTCGTTGGGAAAAATTATAAAATCTTCTAATAGGGTGAGTAATTGTGCGCCACCTTATGTAGGAATATATTAATCATAATTAATTAAAATAAAAAAAAAGGTTTATTAACATTTTCTGCCAAAGATCTGCTTGCGCACTTTCAATAGTTCGCAACAGTACTGTTAAGAAGCGATCATCTTGGCTCCTTGGCTCCTTGGCTCCTTGGCACCATAAGATCTACTAAGATTTCTTCGGAGATCGGGTAGATTTAAAGAAAATTAAAAGGGAATCCAAGTGTAGTACAATGGACTTAATTAATGTCTGAGTGCTGCACTTGCTAGTTGTCCCGACAAAAAAAAAAAAAAAAAAAAAAAAAAACTGGAAGACTTCTACTGTTAGCTCTTACAGGCACAGAAAATTTTCTTTTTTTCGTGCAGATTTCATTTAAGGAAACAGAAAGAGTCGACAACGCGGAAGACCCGCCGAATAAGTAGGATATTCTAACACTTGGATGCTGCCGGACATGGCCAGCAACTTTTAGACGAAAATTACGTAATGAAAGTGACCTGTAAGTGCTCCACAGAGTAATCTGAGGCCCTTTTTATGTAGGGTTAGAGCAGATTTTGCTCTGTTGGCATTGAAGTTCAAAAACTTTTTGGAGTGATTAAGGCCGCTTGTGCCGTTCCAGTGTTTCCTGATTTTAGTTTGGATCCTTTTTTTCCTGTTTTATATTATTGTTGTTAAAGCGAAAAATGGGGTTGCCCCTTTTTTGGCATAAAAGTCTGGCTTATCGTTTCCTTCGTGTCCCTCATGCCCTGTTATCCAAATCAGTGAGACCTGATGATGAGTGGCCAGTTTGTTGAGTGCATTTTTACACTTTATTAGGACTTTTTACTTGAATGGGAAGCTATTCAAGGCCTTGAGAACCGATTGGCTGTCCGAAAGTATTTTAATTTTTACTTTCTCGAACCCTCTTTTGGATTAATTTCCACTGTTTCCATTATGGCAAGAGCTCCGTATGGAAAATTATGGTATCTGTACTTAGTGGTAGGGATTTGTGTGCTCTAGGCTTCACTATTACTGCTCTTATTCCTTGGAGCGTTTTGGAACCCTCTGTGAGATAGTAAGGTAAGATATAGAAACTATACTTTATATGTAAAAGAAACAAAAAAAAAAATACACTGAGAGGTACAAATTTTAAGTTACCGATGATCTTAAAGTGTACAGGCACATCCGCAAGATGGAATATACCGCAGCTGCTCAAGCCCATTGAATCTTTGGGCTGGACATTTTTAAAGAGAAGAAGCAGTGGAGTTCGATACACGTGGTATCATAAAGTGCCTAATTGCAATTCTATGCATGTTGGAAAAATTTTCAGTGGCTACCGAAACTTAATCTAAGATATAACTAAAAAAATCAAAAACTACAAATTTTTGCAATTTCATACTCATGACTTAAGTTGTTATGTATGCAAAATAATCCAAGTCACTAGAAAATATTTATAGGTGAAATTAAAATACGAGTACAATTTCATATTTGAAACATCAAAAGACAATCAAACAACCCGGGAAAAAGTGATTGAACCTCAGCAACCATCGCTGCATTAAAAACCAACAGAGTAACTTGTAACGTCCCCATCGTCGGAAAATGCAAGCGAACAAATATGTACCTACGGACATGCATACATATTTACCGTACATGCACGTAAGCGAAGACATTCCCACAGACAGACGGGTTAGGGTTCCTGATCGCACGTTTATGGCAAATAAAATAGAACTGGTTCTACGTTGAAAACTCGATACCGACAACGTGTGAAGTGAAAACCACATCGAAAGCGAACAAATGAAAATAATAAAAGAAATCAATTTTCAGCGAAGTTCACAGCTGATCGTGAACTAAAGTAAAGAAAATGGAAACAGTAAGAACAAAAAATAAAATGGACATAACAAAAGGCTTGGATCACAGCTGTGTGACTAGTTGGTATTGTTAGGTACTTCCTGGTGCAAGACACAGGCAAAAGGTGCAAAACTCAGACGTGGTGCTTGAAGATGTTGCAGCAAATGGATGCTATGTTGCAAGAATACGCTGAGATCGTAAATTTGTATTGTATTTTATTCTGTTCAAAAAGTACACTGAATTTCTGATTCAAATGAGTCATGATTGAGCTATTATCAAAATCATGATTTCGCTACGTTGAGACATCCGCTAAAGCCAAGCTTACGAGTGGTACAAATGCACTGCGTTAAACAATTGTAGCACAGAGACTCATTAGCAAATTTTGCCAATTTATTTGTTTTTCATTTATTTTTAATAGTTATTTGCATGGAAATATAGTGCATTCTACTAAAAAAACTACATTAATTCAAGCTTCACACTTTGTGAAAATTAAAAAGAAAATGCTTCAATTTGCTTAAAAATCTCAAACTTTTTTTTAAAGAATTTTTCGAAAAATCCCGAGAACGCACTTTTAAAGCCTAGAATTTTGACATAGTAAAGTGCAACTCTCAAGTGGCTCAAAAATCGCGTTGATTTTTGACATTTTTGTTTTGCTGGAGTATTCTTTGTATGGAGGAAACGCACAAGGTCACCAGCAAAACAAAAAACAAAAAAAAAAAAACACAAAATTTGTCAAAAATTAAAGCTTTCTTTGAGTTACTTCAAACCTGAAATTTTTTATATTTTATTTAATTCAATGGGTTCTAAAACTGCAAATTCGAAGTTTTTCTAAAGGTTTGCATTAAAAAGTATGAAATTTTGTTGAAAACTTATTGGTTTTTTGTTTTAATTTGTAAAAAGGATAAACTACGTTTTCACAATAGATTATTAAGAATAAATATCAAATAAATAAATTGTTAAAACTTGTCAAAAAGTCGCATTGAAGACGATGATATTTGCCTGCCCCCTCTACGAGTGCAAAAAACATGGATGGATAAGCTGAAGAAACTTATATTCGGAGAACGTATTAGTCAATATTGGTTTCTTGCTTGGATTGGTATCAAACGTTGTGGGCAATGGTTTGGGTGTGAGACTATAAGTTGGAGTGCAGTCTGCGCAAAGAGTTCGACATAATTTGCAAATTCAGTAACGCATGGCTGTCGCTAAAAAAATTTTCTTTTTACTAAGATATTATTCAAGATAATAGGCATTACTTAGGAGAGTCGAAACATCCAAAAAACAAAAACAAAAAATACGACGAAGCCGATCCAAAATCAAGATTTTGCTGACCGCCTTCTTTGACTGCTGTGTTATGACCATTTCGAACGTATAAATAAATAAATAATCTCCGCTATGCCAAAAACAGTTAATAAAGGTTATCATAGGAACTTACTGAAGCATTTTACGGAGCATATTCGTAGCAAAAACACGGAGGTGTAGAGAATCAGCATGCGCTTCTTTCATCACGACACTGCATCCGCTGTTATCTTGCAAGCTAATTATTCACCTATCTTCGACGCACATAGGCCAGTTACATGCTCCTTGGGATACCACCGGAACTATCCTATCCTTACTCTACTTAGTCCTCTCTTAACCACTATGTGGCCTTTAAAAAGCTAACTAGTTTGAGATTCGCAACATCTGCAATTTTGTCCAGAAAACGAGGCCGCGCAATCTGAACCGTCTTCTATACAGAGCCATGCACCCGTATAGAAGTTGTTTGACTATCCCTACCTCTTCTATATCCTGACAGCTTCAACAATAGTCATTGGTGGGTACCCCTAATCTACTGGTATATCTTCTTATTAGACAGTGTCCAGATAGGACACCCCTCTATGATTTTTAGATCTTTTCTGTTTTCAGTTGGAATTTGCAGCAGTAATTGTGTGGCTGTCTATTAGAAGTTTGCATTTGCCAGGGGTATGCGTATGTCGACCTTATCCTGACTAATTTAGAGCGAGGAGCCCAATCTAGCTAACTCATCTACCTTTAATGCTACTAACTTACCTTTTATGTCACTTTGTCCTGGCATCCAGAGTGGATTAATATAAAAATACTGCGAAAGTATATTTAATAATTTGTAATACTCTTTTACTGTCTTAGACGAGTGTTTTCATGATAAGGGGGTTTTCATAGCTGCCTGATAATAATAATAATTGAGTCGCTTTCACTACTCAAAAATTTCGTACACTTTTTGAATAGAAGGTACATTTTCATGTACGCTGCGTGAAGAAGATGACATTGGATATGTGTGGTAAATTGAAAATGATCGCGTTGCAGCAGCAACAACTATTCTGTGTGTATGTCTATAGGTTGATATGTATGTAATATATATATGCAACATGCCAGTTAGAAATTAATGTTATTGCTAGTCGATTCAAATGCTGTTGTGATATTCTATTAAATTTCCATTGAAGTTCCACTTAATTTCGCTTTTATTATTTTTTTTTTACTTTTTTTTTATTCCTGAACAAATATGTACATGCAACAAATAATAATGGCACGATGACATTGAATATTATGAGTGGTTCACGATTATCGAAGATGACGCAATTGTTAAAAAGGGGGAAAAAAACTCAATAACAATATGAAAAACCATTGATAATATAAAAAAAGAGGAAAATCCAAAAAAAAAAAGGATTAATTTAAAGTGTGCCTCTCTTTGTGAAGTAAGTGCATGTGGCTAAATGTAAATAAACATATAAAAATTTA
Organism: Anastrepha ludens; assembly: GCF_028408465.1. Classification (NCBI taxonomy): domain Eukaryota; kingdom Metazoa; phylum Arthropoda; class Insecta; order Diptera; family Tephritidae; genus Anastrepha; species Anastrepha ludens. Next base: position 31,870,434 of record NC_071500.1, read on the forward strand.
TGACAAAAACGTGGATCCATTTCTACACCGCACCCATAAAACTGCAAAAACAACGAAGTTACAAAAATTCTATAGTAGTTTGCAGTAGAAGCGCATTAAATTTATAAACATTCTAATGGCAAACCGCATAGTTACATACAACTTGGGAGTATGACAGTCGTTTGCCACACAAGAACACAAATGTGGAAACGTATAATGCAAATGAATGGCAGCTTACAGGAACTTACATTTTAAACTTTTATTGCCGTCCAGGTTGAAAGTATCGAAACATGAAAAATGAAATCTACAAAAAAAAAAAAAAAAATTAAATAGAAGTGTCTACCTGGTTCCATTTACATGCACGTACAGCTTTTGCTACTTTTCCCTGTATTTGTGATTTTTGTAGCTTTTGCTTTTTTATTCCAATTTTGTTCTTTTATTCCATTTTTGCTGGCCATGAATCTTTGTGACGTCCTGTGCGTTGTGTGGCCTTAGCCAAAAGCATGGTCAAGATTAATGGCCACAGCACGAAGCCAATTTTCAATACTCGAAAGTTGAAAAATAAAAACCAACAGAGTGCATTGACCACCCACCAATTTTAAATGCATACTAATACAATAAAAGCATGCACACATTGTAGTGCCAGCCATCAGCCATATGAACGTGGTGACCCACACTAGTGCAAATATGAAAATTCCTGCTACCCCAACGGGCAGTAATGTGTTGAATATTTTCGTGGGCCTCTGCTGAAAAATTGTTTTTTAACCAAAAAATTTTCACTTAAGACTTTGACTTAGTTAACTTCTCAACAAAACCAAGCAAAGAGGGTTGCCGTGGACTTAGTGGGGGAAAGTTGAAGATTCCTCGCAGTGAAAAAGCGAGAAAAGTCGGTGAAGTAGTTGTTCACTTTGGAGCACAGGCCATCGATGCCATTGCGCGACGCCATTATCATGCAGTTGTCCGCTTATTTGACCAGGGAGACTCCCTTTGGTGGCTGGGGGAGTTTCGAGATGTAGATGTTGAACAGCAAGGGGAAAAGGACCACCATGCGGAACACCATGCTTAATCTTCCTCTATTTACCTGTAGATGTATGGTCACGAAAAATCACTAACGAGTGACGAACGCTCAGATAGTTGGCGGACCACCTCTTCAGCCCTGCCCAAAAGCCTAATTCATATCACATTTAGTTCTGAAAAAAGGTTTACTTTAATATTTTGCAAGAGGATATAATCGAATGTTGAATTGAAAGAGTACGAACATTAATTTTCGATTATTTATTATAGATATAATGGATACATTTCTAATAAATAAATGAAGTTATGTGTAAATGAACGATTGCGCTGAGAGGCTCTCTAAAAATGAGCACAATTCACCATAAGCGAAAATAAATATACGTACATACAACAGGAAATACTCAAAGTTTGCTTACAAAAGTATTCGTTGGTGGCCTCATTCAGGGTGTCTAAGTGCAAGTCACCAATATTAGTTAAAAGCTATTAAGCAGTAAAAGTACTACAACTACAACTGTTTTATGTTCTCAAGTTCAAAGGCATGAAACCATTTTTATTAGCTTTGCTAGTTGGAATTTTCATGTGGCAGTACTGATTTCTATTTTTTTTCCTTACTTCGTTGATTGGTAGTAGAGTGTGGGTTGATGGATGGATGTGTCGTTAAAACTGAATGAGTAATTAATGTTCTGACGAGGGTGTGGCTGGTAGTTTGGCAAAAATGAAGTTGTAGAATGTAAAGTGTAGGTATGCAAATGTGTTTTTAACCTTTATCAGGCATAAATGCGGGTTTTATTAGACTTTTATTGCTAATCTGTGCAGAAAGATTCTAAATCACATCCAGCAAAAGTGAAATATATCTAACGCCAAAGGGTTTAATATTTAAAACAGGTTTGAAATTGGTCTCAAAGTCACGTTTTAGTGCTTTCTCGAATTCACTCTCACAGCCGTGGCTTTATTGTTTGGTAGCATAGATCATTTTTTTCGTACAGTAAGCCCAGCCACATGAGACGATTCTTAAAAGCTTGAAGTAAAGGATTCTCTGCTAAAATTTTAATTTCATACAATAACAAGAATACAATTATAGAAATTCTTTCTTTACAGGGTCGACTATTACATGGACGAGCATGCAAATATTGTACGCTCTATTTCTCTGCTTTGTCCACGCCCCTTGCACAAAATATCATCGTCACTCATGTCTATGGCAATTTTTAGTTTTCGCTATGTGCTTTCACATTAACATGCGCTCTTTCGATAACATTTATGATCTCTGGAACAGTCGCAGTCGTAGCAGCTGCCAACGCCTCATTAACATTGCTTTGGTTTTGTATTCACTAGAGTTCTACTCTAGCCGTTAACAGTTTCGTCGCTCTATTTTTTTATCACCTAATTGTTGTTACAGTAATTACCTATATAGAACGTGAGACCACAGGATGATTCAATAATAAAAGGATTTTTTTTTATACTTTAATATATGCACATAAATACACACATACATACGTGCATATGTTATTGTGCTAGTTGTAAATAAAATACGCTAAATAAAATTTTTGATTGTCAAACCTAGTAGTAGTACTGTTTTTCTGTGCCTCAATTCGGCATCATCAATTAAATTCATAGAAGAGGCTCTACAAATCATCATAGAGCTTTAACAACTTGTTATTTTTTCCGATTGGTCTACTATTCAATAACTGGTGAAATAAATTGTCGTTCTTTAAGTATAACTACTGAGATGAAGGTTGAGCAATGTTACGTGGTGTAAGAGGATTATTAATTATGAAAATTCGATGATTTATTTTTTTTTTTTCAACCCTATTTATATATTAATTTTTTTACTTCCATATTTATTTATTTATTTATTAAGCCAATGAGTATTATATATTCTTATAGACAAGGGGGCGTCCATAAATTACGTGAGGTGTTTTTTTCAATTTTCTGAACCTCCCTCTCCCCCTGGTGAGATGTCGTGAGATTTTATTCAACCCCCCTCCCCCATCCCCCAATCTCACGTGAGATTTTTCAAAATGTGGGTTTCTTATGTAAACGCGTTGGATTGTTATTGTAAAAAGAAAAAAAAAATTGCTTCGTGCTTTTATTTACGACTAGTTAAGACTAGTAATCAATATTGCTGAGAGTTATAAGTGTAATAAAAATTTAACAATAGAAGACTTAAATCGTAACTACTGCGATTAAAAAAAGAATATCTACTCTAATTCAGTCCATGGAGAATCATGCGCGGTTTCAAGAGAGACTATTGGGACCAACATGTCCATATGATTTTTAGTAAAATCATGTGCTCCTTCAACTTCGTTCTAATCTAGCCACTCTAAGCCGTTGACGCTTGCGCACAGTAACTCATTAGCTCGTCTTGTGACAATCCGTGAGGGTCGCACTTTGCGGAACATACGCGCTTGCTTAGCTGGTGCAATGTGAGCTGCTCGCCTGTGCTCTACACTGTACCGCAAATTCAGATTAAATTGAGCTATTTGGTATAAAACAAATATGGTGGTTTGACAGTAGTAATGTATAACGTCGAAGTATGAATGAAATTATTTTCTTTTCTCTCCAACGTAAGATTAGAAGAGATTTGACTCAAAATTAAGATTTTTCTCCTGTTCTGCAATTATAATTATTGCATCAATCAAAAATCATCGCTCTTCATAGGATCTTAAAAGCGTAAATTAGGCAAAATGTAAAAATGCTTTCTGCAGTCGTTCAGTTCTAACAACATGACACGAATAATACCGAGACCAAATCAAGGATACATATTCAAGTTTCGAACGTACAAATGTCGCATACGAAAGCTTCAGCGTATAAGAGTCGGAGGAATTAGAGCTATGACGCCTAACAAAAGTAAGCTTCGATTCAAATATTACACCAAACCTTAAATTTCACTTCACTCGTATACGTGACAGGGGTATTCTTCATATGTGATAAGAGAAGTCAATAGCAGTGGCACGCTTAGAAAAAGGTAACTTGGAAATACTTATTTATGCTCAGCGATAAACTATTATTGATGTACCAGTTACTGAATTTATATAAATCAATTCAGAATCGTGGGTGATCGCTGAATAAATCTTAAAGTTATCTGCATAAAGCAGGAATCTTGCTGACGAGAAGCATTTGCTCTTGCTCAAATCACGTCATTGATGAACAGAGCAAAAAAAAAAAAACCCTGGTCAATAATACTAGCTTGCGGAACGACAGATCAAGTAACAAAAGGAAGGGACCTAACATTGTCGACGACAATCAAGCAATGGCGATTGAGCAAGTAAAAGGTGTATCTCCTATCTCAATAACGTTGAGTGGAAGCTAATGCAAGCTGATTTTTTAATTAATATTACTCAGAAATCCGTTCAAAAACCTTAGAGAATTCGGTATAAACGGTGTCAATCTGGTATCCTGATTGGAAGGCAGCGATGGAAATATCCGAGAAGACGCATAAATTAGACACTGTTGAGCAGCCCGGAAAGATGCCATGCTGCTCCGAACGCACCACGTTCTTGTGCCCTTCATGATGCATTCAATCTTTCAGCATTGCCGTGACAAAAGGCTTTGAAATAGGCCTATAGTTAGTTAC